>NC_089490.1:75538381-76171714 GCF_036850765.1 Saccopteryx bilineata
TGCAGGTTGCCAGTTTGATTCCCGGTCAGGGCACATACAGGAACGGATTGTTATTATTTTTCTCTCTCTCTCCTTTCCTCTCTTGCTAAAGTCAATAAATAAAATTTTAAAAAAACATTGATTTATCAAGAAATACTGCTATCACTCTTTGTGATATATTGGCAATATTTGCTTCACAAACTAAGAGCACTTGCTTCATATGTATTTGATGTTTTTTAGCATAGTAATGATCTTTATTTTTATTTTTTAATTGAATTTATTAGGGTGACATTGGTTAATAAAATTAAATAAGTTTCTGGTGTAATATTCCATAACATATCATCTGTCCACTACACCACACATTCATCACCTCAGTATTTGATCTTTTTTTAAAGTGTAGTTATAGAAGAAACCTGTCATAAGGAAAATGATTGTACTATAGGAAGCCATCTATGATTTAAAATAATAGCCATTTATTGAGAGCTGACTCTCTGCCAGGCATCTTATTAAATGGTTTGCATGCGGCAGGTTGTTTGTACTTCACAACAAACCCATGAGATTGGTGCTATTATCTTCATTGCACAAAAGAGGTAACAGGTGTGGACAGTGCAAGCCTCTGGGCAAGATCACTGAGCTTATAAATGGTGGATTGAGTATTTCAACAGGTCTGTTTAATGTCAAACCTCAGGCTCTTAACCACTGTATTGTATTTTAAGATCCTGCTTCATAAAATTGTTTTGAAGATGATAAATGACATGATGTATAATATTTGTGGTACTTTACAGTGGATTAAAGGAAGAAAAATTTAAGTAGCATTAGCTTTTGAAAGAATTTCTATATTATTTTTTACTTCAAATAAGCATTTTTAAAGTATTTTATTCTCTGTATATTTAAACCACATTTTTCTAGAGAAGGTAGTTTTAAATACTTGAAAAATTGTTTTGTCTCAAAATTATATAATCATGCAGCCTTCTTTAATTCTACCTTCATTTTTTCATTTTTTAATTCCTAAGTCCTATAACTCATGGAAGGGGGACCAAATAGTCATTACCTATTCACAGATGCCTCTCAGGAAGAGAAGAAACTTTTTTCTCATCTCTAAGAGAGAAACTCTACTGTGACACTTCCTTGCCTTTTACTTTCTAATCTCAGGGGAGGAAAGCTTTCTATTTGCTTTCAGTTACTATGTACACGGTATCTCTCCCAATTACTTCTATTATCTGGTTTCTTAAATATCTACTTTCCGCTTATACATTTACTCATGATTTTTGTATCCTTAAATTCTTTTCCTCAACATTGCTTCCCCCTTAAATTACTCTCACATCTCACAACTGCCTGTTAGTAGCAAATTGTAGATAAAGTGATCTGCAGTTTTTCTAATTACTACTCATTCCTTCTTTAATCTTTTATTATCTTGGTTCTATCCACAGCACTGCAGTGCAATCATTCTTACATAGGTCATTACTTCCCTCTAAATAGCCAAATCCAACTTCCTGTACTTTGTGCTCATTTTATTTAACCACTCAGAAGCATTACTATCCAAATAGACTTCCACATTCAGCAAGCATTCTGTAGATGCCCATTCCGTGCAAGACTTTAGCTTTAGAGGGTGGATGTATGCCCACCAGGAGTTCCCATTTAAATGGAGGAATAGAAGCAAAAACAGTTAACTTACTGATACAAGGAGATGAGTACTGTAATGCAACTACTTGCCAAGTAAGGCATTGTTGGGTAAAGAGATTTTGGGATAATTTCACAGAGGAAGTGGTAGTTGAAAGAATTACTCAGTAGGAATTCCAGGCAAATTAAATGGGAGTTGAGAGGAAGCATAGTGTGTTTTAGAAATAGTGAGTGTGGTTCACTTTACAATGCCTGGGGAAAGAATGGAGGTAGGTATAATAAGAATTGGAAACAGTTCAGGCCCAGATTGTACAGATATGGAACACTTCCCATTCTTTCTGTTCTTCCCTTTTTGATTCCTGTTTTTCTTGGTTGACTGCCATATTTTTAGACTACTCCTCAGCCATAGCTTTTCCATGATATGGCATCATTCCTCACCCTGTCCCAGGTGAGGTTATCTGCTCATCTCTTTAACTGTTATATTAGAGACCTGTGGTTTACTACCATCTATAAATCTCTGCCCCTGACCTCTCTTCTGAACTACTAATATGAACTTTCATCTTTTGGTGTATATTATATAAAATATAATAAAAAATCATAGAATAATCTTAAAACTCTTTGCCCCTTCTGTATTCTTTATCTCATTCAATCATCATCACTTTTTTTATTATTATTACCAGGGAGTTATATTAGATTTTTTTCTCCTTCTCAATACCTTTTGACATCCAATCAGTAATTTTCCTGAAATTCTTGCTATCTCTAGCTCCTTATTTTAAGACTCATTTAGTTTATACCATTATTATTTTTACCTAAACTATTATCTGAATATTTTAATGGTTATTGCACTCCCTGGAAACTTTTCTTTTAGTGTCTTTTATACTTTTATACCAGAGTTAAAAATATAAAACTATTCTTTCTAAAATTTTCTATGTTACTCAATTTTGTACAAAATAAAACCCAACTTTGGCAAGGTCCATTTCAGGGGCTCTTTTAAATACTGTTACTACTCATCTTTCTGGCCTTAAAATCCCCCATGTGACCACCCCTACTCTATATTTCATCAAGTCACTGAGTATGCTCTTTGATTTCCCTGAGAATTCACTCAATATTTAATAGGCCCACTTTCTTGCCTCATTTTCTTTTTGTAAAGCGAACTCCAGGTTTTTTGTTGTTGTTGTTATTGTTATTGCTGTTTTTCATGTTCCAGCTATTCATGCATAACTCCATTGGAAACCAACTGGTCTTTGGTATTTCTTTTCATAGTCTGGACCTCTAATAATGTCTATGTGTTCTACCTTGCTTCAAAATAGTTCAGTTATCTGTTTTTCTAATTAGATATTTAATTTTTTAAACATATACTTTATATATTTTTCTATCTACTTGGGTTGTAGAATAATACTTTGTACTTGTATTACTTGAGCATTGTAATGTGTGTTCAAATGCAACAGTCTATTTATATTTTAGTGTTCTTTGTGTCAACCATAGGTATCTCAACTGTTTGGAGATTAAGATTGTATGTGACATATTTATTTGACTATAAGTATCTCAAGGACAGGGATTTAGCTATATTTACAATCAACTACTCCCAAGACTGTTGGGCACATCATAATACTGTTCAAATATTTATTGTTTAATATTTCTGATCCTGTCTTATATTTTTCATAACAATGAGGGAGAGACAGCTTCTTTGTAAACCATGCCTATTTATGATTCCCTTGAATATTCTTTTATTTTTTTCACCAAATAATCAGTCTGATTTAGCTGACTCTACTAAAGGCTCTCAATAAAAATCTAGATTTTCTTTTATGATCACATTCATTTCACAATTTGTAATGTCTACTTTAGAGTCTTCTTCATTAGACTATCAACTAAAGTCAGTAGTTGTATTCAGCATGTGTATTTGTATATATAAACAATGAAAGACACTGCAGTTCATATCACTGCAAGTCTGAACTTTTGTTGTTTAACGATTTAAAAGTACCTAGGATGCACAGTCATGTGGCTGAGTAACCACTCCACCCCATTTTTATGATATTTTTATTTCATAGAAGAGTGACTTAGGTACGCAACAGAGTCCTGGTTCACTGCTACATTTGAAAACTTATAGTAAATGTTAAGGGTCTTATTCTCATTTAGTAACAGAAACACAGGATATGTGGTTTTCCATGCTAAACTTATTACTTAAATTTTATTATGTTTTCTTGAATTTAGTAATTCCTTTTATTTTTATTTTATTTTTTTATTCATTTTAGAGAGGAGAGGGAGAGACAGGGAGAGAGAGAGGACAGACAGAAAGAGAGAAGGGGGGAGGAGCTGGAAGCATCAACTCCCATATGTGCCTTGACCAGGCAAGCCCAGGATTTCGAATCAGCAACCTCAGCATTTCCAGGTCGTCCTTTTATTTTTTTTAAGCGAGAGCAAGACAGAGAGAGTGACAGAAATAGACAAACAGTAAGAGAGAGAGATGAGAAATGTCAAAACATACTTGTTCTTTGATTGCTTCTCATATGTGTCTGGAACAGGGGGCTACAGCTGAGCCTGTGATCCCTTGCTCAAGCTAGTGACCTTGGGCTCAATTCAGTGACCTTGGGCTTTAAACTAGAGACCATAGGGTCATGCATGATCCCATGCTCAAATAGGCTACCCTGTGCTCAATCAAGCCAGAGACCTTGGGGCCTCAAACCTGGGTCCTCTGTTTCCCAGGTTGACACTCTATCTACTGTGGCACCACTGATCAGGTAGTATTTCCTTTTTTGATTTGAGTATAATGCTTATTTAATTGGGACCACAATCACATTTTTAGGTGGAAACAAAAGTATTAAACTCTATGATTGGGATATGTCTTCTTACCAAATACGCATTTGAGCCTTTACATTTCTCATCTTCTTCGGAATAACATGAGGCCATGTGAATTGTCCAGCTAGAGGGATGTGAGAGTGACCTTCATCTCTTTGAGGCCAGAACTTTAAAAAACATGAAACTCTTGAGTTCTCTTTTTAAGTGGCCACAGAGTGGTCATGGAAACTCCCCGGTAAGATTGTGGAGCTATAGGCTGGATGCATTTGAATCCCTATGCTTCCTTAGAGAGCTGCTGGACCTGCAGTTGATTTAGAGTCACAGAGATTTTGTTATAGGCCATAGAGATGTTAAACATTTATTATTGCACCTCAACCTAGCCTATCCTGTTTAATACATGAGTTTTGGAGGTAATCCTGGTGCTCTGCAGAAGTGTCCTAGACTAAGTTTAAGAATAAAGATAGAGGAGCAGTTCATAACATGTACTTCCAAAGGAACCACATCATCACCAGGTTCAAAACACCTCCTGAGGGAACAAAGAGGGAGCAAGAGATTAGGAATCAAGGAGGCCTGGGAGTGTCTGAGAAGTGGAGTGTGCATAGTGTAAGAGAAATTGGCACAAGTTGTGAACAAAGTTAGGTTCACAGACTTGACACCACTTCATAGCAGTGTAAATAGGTCAGCTTATTTTATGGGATAGTATTAGGACAAATGCTTAAGACTTGTTAGCTACAGTTCTCACAGCCTATATTCCTCTCCAGTATTGCCAACAATACACAACCTTTATGTGACAGTATGGTTCACCTCTGTGAGATGAGTGTCAAGAAACTGGGATATAGTCCTCCAATATTCTGTGTTTATTTTACTTTATTTATTTATTTTTTGTGACAGAGACAGAGAGAAAGAGAAGGACAGATAAAGACAGATAGACAGGAAGGGTGAGAAGAATCAATTCTTCATTGTGGCACCTTAGTTGTTTATTGATTACTTTCTCTTATGTGCCTTGACTGGAGGGCTACAGCTGAAGAAGTGACCCCTTGCTCAGACCAGTGACCTTGGGCTTGAAGCCTGCAACCTTTGGGCTCAAGCGAAGGATCATGGGGTCATGTCTATGATCCATGCTCAAGCCAGCGACCCTGTACTCAAGCTGGTAAGTCTACATTCAAGTTGGATGAGCCTGTGCTGAAGCCGGTGACCTCGAGGTTTTGAACCTGGTTCCTTTGAGTTCCAGTCCAACACTCTATCCACTGTGCCACCACCTTTATTAATACATTGTGGATTTTATTTTCAATGTAGTTGTTAATACTTTTATATTACATGTTATGAGTTGGATTTTCTAAATTAATCAATTTATGGGTAAATTAATACTTAATGTATTTGTAGTAAAAATGTATTTTAGGCTGTTAGGATCACTAAAAAACTTCATCTAACTATAAGTATTTTCAAGCTTAAAAATGGAAGATCACACTTTTAAATTCCAATGAAAGAGCATAATAGCCACAATCTTGAAAAAAAAATTATTCCAGTCTTGCCATTGTAGGACATGGTCTGATTAACATTTTGAAACATACTATAGAGAACTAGAAACTGAATATTAATAAAACAAACATAGGTAGAATTTAACAACTATATAAATTTTAAAAACTGAACACTGTGATTATTGAAAAATAATTTTGAAGACATTATTTAACTCTAATATAAATCATTAAGGCATCTCTAAATTTTAAAAATGACCCGATTCTCTTGACATCACTGAAAATATTTATTTTGTCAAAGCCAAGGAAAAAATAGTAAGTCTTAAAGGGACAAAATATACCCCAAGAAATTTCACTGTTTGTAAAGTTTCATTTTAACTCATGTTGTTATTACTAACAATCCAACATTGGTGTTTCTATTTATTTCTTATCAACAGGGTACTAGGAATTAGAAGGTAGGATTTTTGTGATAAGGAAACAGAACAGCTATTTGAATGTTGTTCAGCAATGTTTTTTAAAAGAAAACATTATCTTAAGGATGCATTATATTATTCTTTTTATAAAAATGATAATGATACTTGCAAAAATGTCTGTGACAGTTAATGTTCTGAAGAATGTAGACTTGAAAAAATAAACATTAAATGATAATTTCTGTACTATAGGAAATAGGAAATACATGTAGACTTTTGTTATATTTACCTTGTCATTTCTTGAGGATCTCAGCTATAGCTAGGCACTGTGCTAAGTGATGAAAGAACAGAGTTAGAATCACGGACCCAGGAAACAGATTGTTCATATATACTTTAAATAACTTTCAAGGTATTCCTTTGTTAAAGAATGCAAAAAAAAAAAAAAAGCTGTAAAGAGGCTCTGGGTTGGGTATTTGGGAATAACTAGGCCTGAGGAAGTTCAAGGAAAAGTCATTTAAGGAATACAGCCTCAGTAGGGCTGAGGGAGAGTGAGAAATTAGACTTGGATATTTGCAACCTGTGTGAGGTGCCATTGTGATGTTTTATGATATGAAGAATTTAGAAAAAAATAATTTGAGCAAAGGTGAGAGTTCAATTTTGGTACCATGTCGCTTTCATGGTACCTGTGGAACACCAACTGGAGATGCCCCATGGGCAGGTGGACATTGACAATCAGAGCATGTTAGAGTTATCTAAGCTGGCAAAATGATTTGACAGTCATCATTTTGAATAGATAAATTTGACACGACACAACATCCATTCATAATAATAATATAAAACAATCTTAACAGATTAGGAAAAGAAAAAAACTTCTTTAAATTATTAAGAGGCAGCTAAAAAAAATATGTCAGCTACTATTATACCTAATTTCTTGTGAAAGAAAATAATCCCCCAAGATTGAAAACAAAGCAGGGATTTTTTTCCAAGTCAATTCAATGGTTTCAATTCGTTGCAATATAGGAAGGCGGTCAAGAAACCTGTTCTGGAACCAGACTAATTGGATTCATATCCCAATTATTTTCAGTTACTGTGTAACCTTTGAAAATTAATTAACCTTTTCATATATTAAGTTTATTATCAGTACAATGGATATGATATAATAATGAAAACTTGTGAGAATTTAAGAGATAATACCTATAATGTACTTATAAAAGTAGTATAAAATACTAAAAAATACTACCTATATTTCTAAAGAGAGTGTTCAAGAGAGGAGAGCTGGGGCTGTAAACCTGAGAATATCATCATTTTAAGAACAAGCAGAGAAACACAATGCCAAAAAAGACCCCAAAATAAAGGCCAGAAAAATGGGGAAAACAGAAGATAGATCATGGGACACAAAGCAGAAGATAACTTCAAGGATAGGACAATAATCAGTAGTGCAGAAGGATGTGGCAAATTCAGTGTTATAAGCTGATAAGTGTGTCTATGAAGTTTGACATCTACAGGTTGGTCATTGCTGACATTTTAGAAGTTAAATAAATTTATTGGAAGGTGTAAAGTAGAAACCAGAGTAAGATGTTGGGGAGTGGATTAGCAGTGAAAGGCTGGAGATGCTTATCAAATATTGCCTAATTCCTTCCTTCAGTATACATGCGTTGTAAAGTCATGGCGTGCAAAGCGTTGTGTCTGGGACACAACCATGAGCTTGGTTTAGTCCCTGAACTCATGGAGCATTTAGTCCAGCAGGAATAATAGTCTTTAAATAACTGTGTGTCCATTTGATTTCAATTATAATTTTAATACATGTTATAAAGGAGAATTTCTTGGTGCTTTGAGAGTGGGCACCTGGGGTCCTGATTTAGTTTTAGGAATTAGGAATGTCTTCCTTGAGGAAAGCTTTTATGTCCAAGCACTAAGAGAAAGGTGGAAATTACCTTTTTAAAAGAGCAAGGGTGAGGCCCTGGCTGGTTGGCTTAGTGGTAGAGTGTTGGCCTGGCGTGTGGGAGTCCCGGGTTTGATTCCCAGCCTGGGCACACAGGAGAAGTGCCCATCTGCTTCTCCACCCCTCCCCCTCTCCTTCCTCTCTGTCTCTCTCTTCCCCTCCCGCAGCCAAGGCTCCATTGGAGCAAAGTTGGCCCAGGTGCTGGGGATGGCTCTGTGGCCTCTGCCTCAGGCGCTAGAGTGGCTCTGATTGCGGCAGAGTGAAGCCCCAGATGGGCAGAGCATCACCCTCTGGTGGGCATGCCTGGTGGATCCCGGTCCACGCATGCAGGATTCTGCCGGACTGCCTCCCCGTTTCCAACTTCAGAGAAATACAAAAAAGAAAATAAATAAATAAATAAATAAATAAAAGAGAAAGGGTGAAGAAAGCCCAAGCAGGAGGAATCCCAGGTGTGATAGCTCTGAGAGAATGAGCTGGCGCATTTGAGGAAGTGGAAGTAAACCAGGGATTAAAACTGTGGCAGTGAAGAGGGCCTCGTGAGAATCAGAGATTGAGATGATGCCAGGAATTCTTTTCTATACCCTAAAATCAATGGGATACCACTGAAGGGTTGAAACAACAGATTGGCATGATTAAATAGCATTTAAAATGATCAATCTGGCTGCATTTTGTAGAAAATACTGAAAGGAGTAGTTGTGAGGAATACATTTAAGAGCCAATGAAAGTTTTCCAGGTAAAAAGTGATGGCAGATTGTATTTGAGTGGTGGTTTGAGAATTTGGGACGAATTGGAGGATTCAAGGCATATTTTAGAAGACAGCATCTATAGGATTATGTGATTTTCTGAATAAGGGAAACTGGGGGAAAAGGTAGCATTATTTGATTCCTAATGTCTCACCAGTACAATTTATTGTATGTTAGGAGCAGACCAAATTTTTGGAAGAAGTTTCTGAATTCAGTTTTTCACATTTAGAGTTTGAGGTTTTCTTTGCGATAATGCAAATTGAATGAACAGTTTGATAAACTGGTTTGCTACCTCTTCAGTTGGCAAGCTACGGGTGTTAAAGAGATTGCCCTGTAGAGAACAGATGAGGGCCCTAAGATTAAGCCTTGCATACCTGTGGCACTGGTTATTTTTTTTTAAATAATTTTATTTTTTTAATGGGGTGACATCAATAAATCAGGATACATATATTCAAAGATAACATGTCCAGGTTATCTTGTCATTCAATTATGTTGCATACCCATCACCCAAAGACAGATTGTCCTCTGTCACCTTCTATCTTGTTTTCTTTGTGCCCCTCCCCCTCCCCCTTTCCCTCTCCCATTCCCCTCTCCCGTAACCACCACACTCTTATCAATGTCTCTTAGTTTCACTTTTATGTCCCACCTACGTATGGAGTTCCTGGTTTTTTCTGATTTACTTATTTCGCTTCGTATCATGTTACCAAGATCCCACCATTTTGCTGTAAATGTTCCGATGTCATCATTTCTTATAGCTGAGTAGTATTCCATAGTGTATATGTGTGTGGCACTGGTTATTTTTGAGAAGGCTGTTGTAGTTAATGACTTGGGCACAGAGGATAGAGGTATAAGGTGAATGTGATGTTATTAAACCATGGGAGGACCAGATTTCACAGAGGGCAATACAGTCAACAGCAGCATATGCCGCTGTTTGGTCAAGAAAGATGAAGACTGAAAACAATCCAGTGATGTTAGCAGCCTAGTAGTCACTAGTGACCTTAGCAAAGAGGATTTTGGTGAAATGATAGAAAAAAAAAATTAGATTGGAATATATCTGGGAGTATTGTTAGAAGAAACTTGTCTATGAAAAGAAGCAGAGAGATATTAGGTGGCAGTTGTGGATGGATGAATAGCAAGAAAGTAATTTTTTAAAGGTAAGATTTCTGTGCATATGTTATTTTCTTTTACTAATTATCTTAACTATTCTTGAACTAAGCTTCACTAGCAAGATTTAACATTGCCTTGAGATAGTGGATATCATCTCTACTAGCCTTGCAGAGTGCAAATATAATAGCATAATTTTATGCCTGTTCTTATTCTAGTTGCAGATCAGTTATGTCTGTGAAAAGCCAGACAATATATTGTATTATCTCATATTTCCTACAAGTTAGCTTTCAGAAGTGTCCACAAACTAAAATGATTTAGATCTGCTTTGCTTTCCTAAAATCTTTTAAGGAGGCTATTGTGATTTGGTTCAGTGTCTTATCTTCCAGTATAACAGCTCTAGCGTCAATGGAAAGAGCATCACACAGTTCAAGTTCTTAGCAGCTGTTTCAGTTGAGGCAAGTTTCTTTTCTGTGTCTGTTTTCTCATCTGTGACATGGGAATTTTCTTTCTGTTAGAGTTGTTCTGATGATTCAAATGAAATAGTATATGTAAAAAGTCAAGTTGAATACCATACACTCAATGAATGATATTTTCTATCTTGGTTTTAAGACAATGCTTTTTGTAGCATGCCATTAATTTCCGTTTCACTTATTCTAAGCCAAATATTAGTCTGTGGTCTCTGTACTTCTTCTTTTTGATTCTGTAATGATGATTTTAGAATAAAACTTGTACAAACAAGAAAAGGTCAATGGAGTTTTATGGTCTGTCACAATTGTAACGGACTGTATCTTCTGTCATGGCAAATTCACCAAGAATATGTTTAATAGGGCAGCTGCTGCTACCAGATCTCTGAGGCTTGTGTCAATTTTCATCCTTGGTTTTTTCCTCTTCTTCTAATAGGACTGTATCCTTGCTTCTGTCTGCTTATATATAATATATAACTTTTAATTACATAGTAATTACCAGGCAAATACAATCGATGCATGAAGGGCAGGATGGCACACCAGCAGGCAGGAGAGCTTTACTTACTTGTACTTTTTGGTTCTAGTCACTATCTTAAAATGTCAATGACAAATCATTGCTTATTTTTAAGAACTTAATGCACATTTTTCAAAGAGAAGAAAATATAATTTGTTTTTGACTGACAAGATAATTTTATTAATGAAGGGAAGCATATATTTCCAGCAAACATCTTGGTAATTCTATTTAGAGTTGTTGAAACATTGTGCTGTCCTGTATTGTAACACGAAGAACACTGGTTTTAATAATTTAACTTCAGTTGGACGCATTCCAAAGTTGCACTTAGGTACAATGTTAGAAAAATCAGTTTTTGAAAATGTTTTTCCCCTACTCAGCTTTTTCATTTTAAAATTAGACAAAAGAGTAAATAAGATCTAAATTTCTAAAGTTAAGAGAGGTTTGACTAATTATAAATTTAAGAAATATAAGGCATTAAGTAAAATTTTTGTGAAATGTTTTAAAATAGATGACTGGATAAAGAAGATGTGGCACATATACACTATGGAATACTACTTAGCCATAAGAAATGATGGCATTGGATCATTTACAACAAAATGGTTGGATCTTGATAACATTATATGGAGTGAAATAAGTAAATCAGAAAAAAACAAGAGCTGCATGATTCCATATATAGGTGGGACATAAAAACGAGACTAAGAGACATGGACAAGAGTGTGGTGGTTATGGGGGGGAAGGAGGGAGAGGGGTGGGGGAGGGGGAGGGACACAAAGAAAACTAGATAGAAGGTGATGGAAGACAATCTGACTTTGGGTGATGGGTATGCAACATAATTGAATGACAAGATAACCTGAAGAAAAAAAACTAAGAACTATATGAATCCATACATAGATGGGACATAAAAATGAGTCTCAGAGACATGAACAAGAATGTGATGGCAACAGGGGTGGAGGGTGGGGGGAGGGGGGATGGGGCGAAGAAGGAGAGAGGGGTTGGGGGAGGGGAGGGGCACAAGAAAACCAGATAGAAGGTGACAGAAGACAATTTAACTTTAGGGGAAGGGTACACAGCACAATCAAATGTCAAAATAATCTAGAGATGTTTTCTTTCAACATATGTACCCTGATTTATCAATGTCACTGCATTAAATTTAATAAATAAATTTAAAAAAAAGAAAAAGGAAAAAAAAGATAACCTGAACTTGTTCTCTTTGACTATATGTACCCTGATTTATTGATGTCACCCCATTAAAATTAATAAAAATTTATAAAAAAATTAGAATTTAAAATAAAAGTAAAATAAAGGGCCTATTTTGTAGTTGTATGATTTTAAATAATGTTTAAAATATCTTTTTACCTATTTATTTAAATACCCTTTCCATAAACTCTGTGAAGGCTAACTTGGACAATGGTTATCTTTGACTTTCTGATTTGAGCACATTTTAGTTGTCTATTGTTTGCTTTTGTCAGAAATGGTACCAGACTAAAGGGGTCTGTTTGCCTGTGTGCATCGAAGCCTAATCAAATGTGAATAGAAGTTTGCAGCAAAGAAAGTAAGGTTTATATTTAAAGAAAATGGCACCACGCTCAGAGTCACAGGTGAGCTCAGACTCCAAAACCTGGTTGCTTGATGATTGCTGGGGAATGGGTTAATTAGGGGAAAAAATCATTAATCATGATGGCTAACACATTTGGAATCATGGGCCCTGCTGATTGGTTAAAGCTGTCACTGGAAAGAGACTAGGACCAAGGTGGGTCTGCCCTGGTACTATCTGGAATGTGTGAATTCTTGACTTTTTGCAGGAGAGATTTCACAACAGAGTCCAGTTGATTTTGAGAGTACATTTACTAAAACTGGGGACAGTGAAACAAAGAAAGGGCTTACGATAGAAGAGGCAAGATTATGGTCACGGGGTGAGCCTCAGCGGAGCTGCCTTGGCCTTTTGGAGACTTGAGGAAGAGTTGCGCCTACGTGAGGCTCTCCTTTTAAAAAGAAAGTCACAGAAGCAGCAGAAGAAAGCCAGCTCGCCTGTGGAGACTCAGGAAACAAGTTACAGAGGCAAAGGAGGACCTTTGGAGAAAGTATTAGTGTGTTAACACGGAATGAGCTGCCACTGCTCCCCTAATTACAAGTCTTCTGGAAACCCTTAGAGCTTAGGAGAAAGAAAGCAATGATGCACACTTGAGAAAACAAGGGAGGGAAGGTACCAGCATGCTTCAAGGAGAGCATGCCCTGGGTTCTTTGTCTTTAGAGTTTTTACCTGTTTTCGAAAGGTGGGAATTTTCAGGGCATTCTCAGGGGAGGATCTCAATAAAATATTCATCAAGTACACAGGTGTGTCTTTTAATAAGCTGACTCATCAAAATGAGAGTATAGAAGGGTCAAGGCTATTCTCTAGTCAGTTTCATCTTCAAAGAATGTCACCAAAGAGGAACTGGGACTAAGGAAGTTCTGCCCACCCCCCAAACAACAACAACAAAAGTGCTGGAATGTATAAACCATTTAAACCATTTGCTTCTAAGTATCCTTGGTTAAAGAAGATAAGACCTTGGGATTTATTATCTGGCTGTAAATTGTGCTGTTGACTATTTAACTATCTGCCTCAATATCTCTATTCCACTTTGTTGGGCAAACCAATGTGAATTTAGGTTTGCTTGCTTGTATTCTGCATTGGAGCCATGTGTGTATATCTGTGGAAGGCTGTGGGTGCTTGTCCTCAAGGTGACAGATTGCAAATTGCATATTGCCTTCTTGCTTTGGAGGGGCCATTGTTTGCTGGAGAAGAGGTTTTTTCCTCCAGCCTGTTTTGCTGGAGAGTCTAGAGCAGGGGTCCCCAAACTACGGCCCTCGGGCCATATGTGACCCCCTGAGACCATTTATCCGGCCGGCCACACTTCCGGAAGGGGCACCTCTTTCATTGGTGGTCAGTGAGAGGAGTAAAGTACTACTTCCGGTGACGTGGGACGTATGCGTCATGGCTCCGGAAGCGCGTCCTATCACTTGTTAGGGCTAACAATGACAAATATGGATCTGGACATTGACCATCTCATTAGCCAAAAGCAGGACCATAGTTCCCATTGAAATACTGGTCAGTTTGTTGATTTAAATTTACTTGTTATTTATTTTAAATATTGTATTTGTTCCCGTTTTGTTTTTTTACTTTAAAATAAGATATGTGCAGTGTGCATGGGAATTTGTTCATAGTTTTTTTTTATAGTCCGGCCCTCCAATGGTCTGAGGGACAGTAAACTGGCCCCTGTGTAAAAAGTTTGGGGACCCCTGGTCTAGAGAGAGGGAGTGCTGAGGAGTTTGGAAGCGCTGAGATTTCAGGCAGGCCTGTTTGGCTGGGGAGTGCTGAAGCTGGTGGGGGCCTGTGAGTCCAAGAGGGTCTGGAAAGAAAGAAAGGAACATGATCATCCCTGCCTGTTTGCTCATCTGCCATGAAGGGACTTTAATAAATGGAATGGCCCACCATGTTCTGGCTCCACAATTCCTTTACTGTCTGTCCGAATCCAATGTGCACCTTGCATGGCCAGTGGCTACTACCGTTATGGCCATGCAGGTTCTTATTGGATTTGAGCAGGTGGTAAAAAAAAAAACACAGCGGAGCCAGAACATGGTGGGCATTCTGTTTATTAAAGTCTCAGACCAGCGGACAAGCAAACAGGCAGGAAAGACCACTTCCCTCTCATTCAGAGCTCCTAAAACCCTGATGCATTGTCCAGCTCCACAACCTGGAAAATCTTCTCCAATTCCTCCTGGAATCAAAGGCCCCCACCAGCCTTAGCAGAGCTCCCAAAGCCCTTTAGATCCAGTTCCACATCTGCAATCCATCTTCTCTTCCTGCAAAACCCAGGCTGGGGAAAAATAAAATCTCCTCTCCAGCAAACATTAGCAATACATACAATGGTCTCTCACAAACAGGAAGGTAATTCACAATTTGTAATCTGCCACCCTGGGGGCAAGCACCTCAACCCTTCATGAACTACATACATAGGGCGCTGCCCGGGCCAATTCAAAATATAAGTGAGTAAACCTAAAGAAAACATATTTTACAAACTTATTTGCCCAACATTCTACCCCTTTTGCTTGTGTTACCATCTATACTACTGGTTTTCTTGTGCAAGAAATGAGGTACACTACATAAACAAACTATAGTAACAGCACAGATTATACAATTTCAACAATTATAAAGGTGCCCTTTACAATGTCTCTCTGAGCACTTTGCCCAAAGCACAAAGTTGACTGTCTCTAGCCCCTTTACAGTAGGTGGGAGGGTCTCAGGGCTGTGTCCATGGAAACCTTACAAGTGTCCTTGGTGCATTCTGGTGCAGGCAGGCATCCACCGGAGCTGCCCCTCCCCATCAGGGTCTCCCATACCATCCAAAAATGGCATATCCATCCAACAAGGGAGCCAGTGCCCCCCCCCCCTCTGGTCGCAGTCCAAGAGTCAGTCCATAATAGACAGCCCAGCTGTATGTGCAAATCACCAAGGTAAGTGTAAGGCCAGTAGCCACGACCACCATCAGAGCTGCCTGGCCTGTGCAGGTTCAGGTTTGATTTGGACAGATGGTAATGAAACAGTGGAGCCAAGGACTGGTGGGCCATCATCTTTAATCCTAGATTGCACCCAGTGGGTGAGAAATACACACAGTGGGAAAACACTTCTCTTTCCATTCAGGGCTCCCAAAGCTACTGACTTATCTGTGTTTCCTAGAATCAAAGGTATCTACCTCACCAGCCTTATTCCCCTTTGTTCCCCATCTTCTTCTCTCTGCACAAACTTTGCACTAACTGGCTTCTCCTTCAGCACTCCACCATCTTGGCTGCCCTTCTCTTCTCCTCCATGTGGCCTTTCTCTGCTCTCTGCTCTAATGATAATCTCAGGAACCAAGAGAGCAAGCTCCTGCCCGGTCTGCCCCACTTTATAGTGCAGAAATCAAAACCTTTAATCCAATATACAAAATAGAAAAGTCTTTAATACAAAGTCAGTTATTGGAGGCATGATGGGATTGCACCACCCCCTGTCAAAAAGGGTGGGAAAGGCTTAGTCCTAAAACCAAGCCCCAGGCTACAAGGATCCTGCCTGCCCACAGCCCGCCCCCAACACACATTAATATCACCTGGCTTCCATGTGGGCAGCGCCATCTTTAACAAAGTGAGCATAATATATTTTATCTGCCCAACAGCCACCATCACAGCCACCTGGCCCATGCAGGTTTGCATTGGATTCAGACAGATGGTAATGAAACAACGGAGCCAAGAACTGGTGGGCCATTAGCTTTAATCCTAGCTTGCACCTGGCGGGCAAGTAAAAACACACACTGGGCTCCAAAACCCACCCATTCAGTGCTCATAAAGCAACTCACTTATCCGAATTTTCTAGAATCAAAGGTTTCTAGCTCACCAGCCTTATTCACCTCCATTCCCATCTCCTTCTCTCTGCACAAACTCTGCAGAAACTGGCTTTTCCCTCAGCACTCTACCATCTTGGCTGCTTCTCCTGGCCTCTTCCACGTGGCCTTTCTCTGCTCTCTTCTCTAATGCTAATCTCAGGAACCAAGAGAGAGTAAGCTCCTGGTCTGCCCCCATTTTATAGTATAGAAATCAAAACCTTTAATCCAATATACAAACAAGAAAGTCTCTGATACTCAGTCACTTAACTGAGGCATAATGGGATTCCTCATGAGAGTGCACCACCCTACATCAAAAATGGTGGGGAAAGCTTAGTCTTAAAACTAAGCCTTAGGCTATAAGAATCCTGCCTGCTTTCAGCCTGTCCACCCACATCTAATGCAAACTATGAGCAAGAAAACATATATATCATTATTTACAAACTTATTTGACCAAGAGTAAAGAAATAGTGGAGCCAAAAAATGGTGGGCCATTCCGTTTATTAAAGTCTTGCACCAGCACATGAGCAAACAGGCAGGAAAGACCACTTCCCTCTCATTCAGAGCTCCCAAAGCCCTGACACAGTCTCTGGTTCTACAACCAAGAGAATCTTCTCTGGTTCCTCCTGGAATCAAAGACTTCCACCAGCCTCAGTGGAGCTCCTAAAGCTCTTCAGCTCTGGTTCCACATCTGCACACCTTCCTCTCTTCTTGTAAAACCCAGGCTGGGGATAAAGTCCCTTCTCCAACAAATATTAGCAATACAATGGCCCCTCTCAAGCACGAAAGTTATCCACAATTGGCAATCTGCTGCCTTTCACGGACTACATACACATGGTGCTACCTAGGCCAATGCAAAATGATAGAAACGAGCAAACCTAAAAAAACCCCCACGTTTTACAAACTTATTTGCCAAAAAAACCTGCATGGCCATGGTGGTGGCCACTGGCCCCACTCACTTGTCAAAGAATTTTCTTTGCTTCTTGCTATCCTGTCTAAGAGCCAGGATAGGGAGTAGGTGCTCATTATATCAGGTCTTGATGTCTGCCATTATGCTCTTCTGATTGGTTTTATGAGGGTATGATCCCTAGGGTCTTCTGCTTTTGTGGGCCTGGGGCTGATACACAACTAAAGACAAGATGTTATCTTAAGTCTGTTTTTGTGGCCAACAGATCTAAAGCTTTGATCTTAAGATAATTTGATGCTGACCAGAATCTGATGTCCTAGAAAAGGTCATGTTAAATGGAGTGTCTGCAGGGTTAAAGAAGCACAGAAAGCATAAGCTATAATAAGAAAAAAATGCAATCAGCAATACCAAATTTGTAATATGGGAGATGCAATATTCATTATTTCTATTTTAATTTATTATTTATGAATATAACCTTAAAGTACTCATTATTTGCTCAACACATATATCTTGGATCTCTTCCAGCCTGAATACAAAATAAGACAACTTTATTTTATATATTCAAATTATTAATGCTGAAGCCCACATTGGATGAATGCTGGAAATTGTGTTCTTTTAAATCACCCCTAATCTCTATTTGAGAGGTTGCTAATGTTCTGACTCCTGTGTGCTCAATGCAGGTAATTCTGTTTCTTTCTTATCTAATTACAACAGTACTCTACCATCCATGACCCCAGGGGAATGCTCTTATGTTATGCATAGTTCTTTTTCCTTGGTGACTTTGGCTGGAAGGTAGGCTCCAGGGTGAAGTGGGTGTGGATTTCTAACTTGGGCACCTCAGGTTTGCATAAGACTTTCTACTTTTCCACAAAATATTACAACTAGAGTCACAAACTAGATTTTTAGCCCAGTAAGATTGGGCTAAAACCTTTATGATACCATAACAAAGAATAACTGAATTTTACATCAACTGGTACTGGGAATGCCTTTTTTTTTTCTTTTTCCTAAAGTGAAAAGCCAGTTGGCAGAGAGACAGACTCCGGCCTGTGCCTAATTGGGATCCACCCAGCAATCCCACTAGGGAGTGATGCTCTGCCCATCTGGGGCATTGCTCTGTTGCAACTGGAGCCATCCTCAGTGCCCAGGACAACTTGCTCCAGTGGAGCCTTGGCTGAGGGAGGGGAAGAGAGAGAGAGGGGGGAAACAGTGGAGAAGCAGATGATACCTTCTTTTCCCGTGTGTCCTGACCAGGAATTGAATCTGGGACATCCACACACTGGGCCGATGCTCTATCACCGAGCAAACTGACCAGGGCCAGGAATAGCTTTTCTGAAGAGTCAGATGCCCCAACTTGATTTTAAGTCCTCACTGTGTCTATTTGTCCAGCTTGTAGCTGGTCTTCCCCTGGAAGGAGTCAGCTTTCTCCTAAACATATATATTTCTCAAACATCTACTTACCTTAGGGAATTGACCAAACTGTTACTCAATTTACTATATGAGTAATAAAGAGATTAGGTAGCCTTTTGCCCCATCAAAACCCCTTGACATTAATGCCCTGGATTAATTTTTTTTCTTCCACGGTTACTTTCATGGAAATTTCCAAGTCCACACCGCTTTTGGTGTATGGTCTGGTTCATTGGCTCCACCATGATAATTAGTTCAAAAGAACATTTCCCAAACTCTTGTTTGCTCAGTATGAAGTCATACACACATGGAACAGTAGCATTTTGGTTCATACTTTACTTTATCCAAGACTGTTAACTCCATTCACTCTGTAGGGAAGTGAAATAGCAGGGCTGTGCTTTTCCTCCTGCAGCTGTCTCATCCATCCCCATTCCCGGTATCCTTCTGCTAATACTTGATATACTCTCAAAACAAATCAGGTTTCAGGCAGCATGCTACCTAAATCTAGATATTTAAGATTTAGGGGAGCTATGTCTAACATAATTTACAGAGGCTGCATTTTTCTGAAAGATACAACTTCACATTACTGAACAGAACACTTTCTGTCTCTGAAGTATCTGCACTGATTTATTGCACTGCATTCAAGCCTTCCCCCAAAGTTCCATATATAAATATCTGAATTCAAAGTAGGGCCTTCTAGAGTGGTCCCTCCAACAACAAAGGATTTATTGGTTCCTGATATAATTCTGCCAATTTTTCTCCTACAGGACTAAAAGTACTGGCATCTGTTGCCCAACTCTTTTTTAAGCTTTTATAAAGAAAGCATTAGTTTCATTCTTTATCAGTCAGCACAATGTATTTCTTTTATAATTTTGTGATTTCCTACTTTGAAGAGTTTTTAAGTGGGTGTATTTCTAAAATTATTTTGCCTTTTCTTTCTCTCTCTCTCTCTCTCTATATATATATATATTATACTCTTTGAAATATTTGATTTATCTGAATGTCAAATATTACGATAGTAATGTAAATTTATATTACCTCATTCTATAGTAAGTAAATCATTTAATAATTACATCAAACATATAAAATGATTGAAAAAATTTCTAATGAAATTTAATGCTAATAAAATGAGTATTATTTTACTTATGGATTAAATTTAATCAATTTCTAATCATGTCCAAAATCAAAATATAAGTGCTTCTTTAAAACAAGCCAGAATTTGTAAAATATATAATAAATATTCATTGTATATTCTAAAATCTTAAATTTCTCTGATGGTAGAATAATTGCTGCATGAAACTTCAAATATATTGAAAGAAATACTTTTGGGGAAATAATGTTACATGCTATTTGTAAATACAGCTAATACTACAAATATTTCTGATATGCTTTTTACAATCACTTTCTGTTTTCACATAAAAACATCTAACTAGGCCCTGGCCGGTTGGCTCAGTGGTAGAGCGTCGGCCTGGCGTGCGGAAGTCCCTGGTTCGATTCCCGGCCAGGGCACACAGGAGAAGCGCCCATCTGCTTCTCCACCCCTCCCCCTCTCCTTCCTCTCTGTCTCTCTCTTTCCCTCCCGCAGCCGAAGCTCCATTGGAGCAAAGATGGCCCGGGCGCTGGGGATGGCTCCTTGGCCTCTGCCCCAGGCGCTAGAGTGGCTCTGGTCTCGACAGAGTGACGCCCAGGATGGGCAGAGCATCGCCCCCTGGTGGGCGTGCCGGATGGATCCCGGTCAGCGCATGCGGGAGTCTGTCTGACTGTCTCTCCCCATTTCCAGCTTCAGAAAAATCCATAAAAACCCAAAAAACAAAATCTAACTATACTATTTTCTCCTGCACTAGGCATACCATTTGCCTTAAATATTTGAATTAATTTTTAAAATTTCTGAACATTTAAGCATGAAAATTATAACTTAAGGTTTTTTAGTATCATATTTTTTATTAGAGTATTTGAAAATAAAATTTTTAATAAAAGTCAAACTAAAAAGCAAGCAAAAACTTTACTAAGGTATCTTTTTAATAGTATATTCATCCAACCTAAATATGAAAGTTTTCATTATCTTTGGCATAACCAAAGGAATGTTTGTTGCTTTGTTCCTGTGTTCTTATTTGCCACTTCAAATTAGTCAGTCTATTTATTTATGTGTCAATGAGAATAAATAGCACTGGGAAATATATATATATATATATATATATATATATATATATTCACTTTACATGAGTGAATGTGTATATATGTCTAGTATATAAATATTTCTTTGGGAGACTGTAAAAAATCAACACCTGTAGTTCTGTGATTTTTAGTATATTGTCAGTTGGAGGGCAGAAATTGTTTTACCTATGAACATATATTTTGTTGTACTTTCTGAATGAGCATGACTCCTTGTACACTGTAGTAGGCACCATAAATAATCCTGGATGATAATAGTGATGGAATCTGTTCATTTTGAAACATTTTTATATCTAGATTCTTGTTAATTCACATTCTTTCTATCTTATCTGAAGCTTTTATCATTTCTCTCTTGCCATATTTTAATAACCAAAATTATTATCAATCTCAAAAATATTTTTATTTTCAATCTATCCTACCAGATGAATGCTGGAATAACGCTCCTAAATACAACTCTATTATGCCACTACCTTTATCATAAGACTCCAGGGGTTCCTTAATGTTTTCTAAATTTATATCAAATGTCAAGACTGGAATTATCTTTTATAGCTTAGTTGTTTTTTTATTTCCCTCATATAACACATTTTCTTCATCAACATCACATTCTAGGCAAATGGAATAAACTTCCTGTTTTATACACTTACTTCCAGAATCATTCTAAGCCCAGCTCTAAGGCTGCCATCTTCAGGGAGTGTCTGAATTTTCTCAGTGGAATGCAAACCATGCTACTTCAAGCCATCCTCCCTCCAGAACTTAAATGCATCTGTTTTGATCACAGTTTAGAAACACAGTTGATGTTTGATTGACTGGCTATTTGGGATCAAAATCTTATTTAATAGAGATAATTTTACCTCTTAGAGAGGTACCCAGGGTAATTTTCTAAAAGAATATCATAGGTTTTTTCTATAGTGTCAGTTTATTGAACACCACTTTCTAAATTTATTATTAACTTAGAATTATGTATTTAACCTACTCCATTCTAAATTTGCTTATACAATTTTTATTTTGTTCTTTATTTTTAAAATATTTCTTCTTTACTGAATGTATTTCATCGGAGTTATGATATAATATATAAAATGAATAGATGAGAACTAATCTGACCTTTTAAAATAAAACTGTTATTTACAGTTGCAGAAAACAAAGGCAAATATTTAGCTGGGAAGCATAACTTTAAAAAGAGTTCCTGTTTCTTACAGGTCTGACTTTTATGCTTCTGTTATTTAATATTGTGAAATAATTCTGGGGAGAATTTTTTGGAATACACATTGTTTGTCTTTTAAAACCAAAAAGGCACTGGTGCATTTAAATATCATTTTCTTGTCAAATAAATAAAACTATACATATAGGGTAGCTCAAAAGTAGGTTTACAGTTGTGCATATGGAAAACAATACAAGAATTAACTATTTTACATACTTACAATGTCAACCTACTTTTGCCTTATCCTGTATATGTAACTTTTTCTTTTTCAGAATATTTTATATATCCATTTCTGATTAGTCAGCTCTGTACTGCATTGTGAGACATGCCACTGCTCAACAGCCCACAGTGAATTTGGCAGAAACAAGGACTAATGTCCAGATTTTCTAAATCCTTTGTGGTTCTCTGTGCACTAAATATGCTTACAACACTGCCACCATTTCTGTGAGTAACTATTCAGTTGTACCAGTTATGACAGACCTGGTGACTGAGAAATGCAAATTTAATAAAATCTTAGATTTTTAAAAATTTAAATTTTTCTTGAAAATTTATAAGCCTGATCTCTATTCTTTAATGACATGGTACAGGGCAGAAAATTTGCGGATGAGACTGGGGTTAGGGATTATTATTAGCCCTAAAGATCTTCAAGTCTATTAACGTTTTCTTCCATCGATCTATCCATCTATCCGTTTGTTCATCCTTCCATCCATCATTCATCCGTCCATCCATCCTTTCATTTGTTTCCTTAACAAACTTGTACGTCTCATCACCTCAGACACTGGAAAAGATTAAGTCTGAGGAAAACCCAGTTCATCTTAATCTCCCTTTCTGCTGTAGTCCATATATAATAAATGTAGAAGTAGGATTGTTTTGAAGGAAGACTTTCTTATGAGTATGGGAATCCAGAAGTAGGTGATTCTTCTAAAATAAGTGTATTTCCCTTCTCTATATGAGGGTAGGGGGAAATAGTGTATTAGATTGTCAATTAAGAAAAATAAATAATATTTAATGTGTCTGAGTTAATTCAAATTTCAGAGATACCTGAATTATTATTTACTCTGTTTACTTCTTAAATATATGCAGTGTAATGATATTTCTATGCTGTTTACTGCCCCGTGCTTAGTAATTAAAAAGTAGTATGAATGCTGAAATATGTTTTTGTGGTACATAGTCCACTATTATTTGTACTTGTTAGTTTATATTACTTATCTGCAGGGTTAAATTTAAACCAAATGTGTAAGGTAATGTTTGTTATTGATTAATTCTTAACATCCTTTTTCTTGTCAATAGATCACAAAGTTATCTGACCTATACTCACTCCTGCACAGACATTGCTTTTAAATACTTTCTAGGAAACATTAACCATAGTAGTAAATCTTGGTTTGTGCTCAGACCCGTGCATATTAGTTTCTCTTTTTTGTGTGTGTACGTTACTAAACATAACTGTCACCTGTTCCATATTACACAGAAATTTTAGTAATGCATGTTTGTAAGGAGATGCTTAATAAATGTAATTGGAAGATGAAAGTAATGCTGCTAAGAATTCTAATTTGGGGGAAATCTTATTGCGTAATGCAAATGCCAACCAGGAAAATTTTTTTATAACCTTGTGACCATTTTTTATCATTCTTAGAAATGGTTAAAATTTGTCTTCAAGATGTTTTTGTTCAAGTGATTTCTTTTAATTATTTTAAATTATTTTTATAAATTTGTTACTCTGATACTAAGCTCATACATGCACACATGGCAGTGTATAGAAAATAATGCAGCATGAAACTACATTATTCTATAGCAATGGAAGTCCTCGTATATCAACTATGTTCCATCTCACAATAAAAATAAATTTGTCTGAAAGAAAAAAATTTGCCTGGAATCTTATGTTTCAATAGACTGTTAGAGAGCTGGAGTAGGAGGTAATTGCAAAGACAAGGACACTCCATGGACCAGGCCTTGCTTTGAGAGCCCTGACATTCACATTTGTTGATAGCTGAGTGTATATCAAGGAGAAGCTTCTGAAATGTGACAGAACACATACAGGAGTGGAAACGTAGTTAATAATAATAAATAATACAATAATTAATAAATAATAATACAAGAATAAATTCTATTTCATGTACTAACAACTATAAACTGACTTTTGCCAGTTCCTCTATGCTATATAAAATTCACTGCTTTCTTATTTCTGAGTTTTTAGTAACAGAGATAGCTTATATAAACTATGCTCCCAAATAGGTTTTTTTTTTTTTTTTCATGAGTGAGATAGAGAGAGACAGGCACAGACAGACAGGAAGAGAGATAAGAAGCATCAATTCTTTGTTGTGGTTCCTTAGTAGTTCATTGATTGCTTTGTCATATGTGCCTTGACCAGGGGGCTCTAGTAGAGCAAGTGACTCCTTTCTCAAGCCAGCGACCTTGGGCTTAAGCCAGTGACTTTGGGGTCATTTTTATGATCCCATGCTCAAGCTGGCAACTTCATGCTCAAGTCTGTGAGCCTGCGCTCAAGCTGGCAAACTCATAGCCTACCAAAGTATTGATTTTTAGCCAAAAATATCTACTTTGGCATTGTTGGACATTATAAAAGAAAAATATTTAAATCATATAAATAACAATGAAAAAATGCTCAATTTCTCATAATAAGGTGACTTTTAAAAAAGGTATACTTTTAATCTCATAATTAAAACTTTTAAAATAATTAGGTAGATATTAAAGTTTATGATCCAAATGAAATTACCTTCCAATCAAAATTTATTTGATGGACATTGCAGTGAAATGTGTATAGCGAGTAATCTCCTAGTAAATTTATAAAATATAAATGGTATGGAACTGAGTGGCTTTAATTTATTGCTCTATTCTTTTAAGTGCATTTAGTGTGTTTATAGATGATACATATTGATATAAATTCACAATAATGTACCTTTATATATACTTTATTATATCCCATATCTGTTAACAAAATAACAGAAGAATCCAGTAAATTCTTTCTATTTCTGTATATGTTGTTATTTCTATCCAAAAGATCATCAAATACCTATACATTTTTTAAAAAGCACTAGTTGCTTGTGTAAAAAAAAATTATATTGAAGTAAATCTTTAGCCACCTGTATTCGTTCAGAGGAAATAATTCTAAAAAGATGAGTAAATTCCTGGATACCTAAAGGTTAACTCCTAAAGCCTGGATATACTTATTTTAAAGACCACAGCCGAAAAGCTTTGTAAATTACTTTCTTTCTTGCTTTGTTAAGCAAATAGTACAGTGAGCTTGACGCAAATATTTTTTTATTGAATCAGGGTAATCTCCATGAACTTTATTTATTGTAAAACACTGAAGCTTCAGCTACAGGTAGTGATATAGATGGAGTAGAAAATGGAGCCACTCAGATACATGCCTGAAACTTGCAGAAAGCTTAATTATGTTCTTCCTCAGTCATTGAAAATAGTTAAGTGTCTTACAGCATAGCCTTTGAAAACACATAGGCTTGAGTTTGAATCCCAAAGCTTTTACTTCCACAGTCGACTATGGTTTGGAAAAGGTTTTCTCACCTCTGCAAAACTTGGTTTTCTGAATCTTGGGCTTAGAGTAATAATATCAGCTTTAAGGAATAAATAAGACAACCTGTGTAATCTATTTAAAATTACTGTGTGGCATGTAATAAATGCTCAACAAATGATGATGATGTTCTGGAAGCAGAAGATAGTGACAACAGTATAAGAAATAGAAAAAGATAAATCAAGATCAATTAAGATGGAAAAGTACACTTAGTTTTTTGAAGTCTGTTATTATCTTCTCTATAATGGGTTTTCTTATTTTTTGCTGCCATAGTATATAATATTGCCATGCCAAACTTTACTATTTATCTAATAGTGCTGATCTTGATTACTATTTTATATACCTTCCAATTTTGTGCTTTCTGGTTTGTTTAGCTTTATTTATTTTTAAAATTTCTTTTTAATTATTTAATTAAATAGTGAGTTTTACCAGTCAAGGAGAGACCTCAATTTCTATTCAGCAAGCAAGTAATAATGATATTTTATAGTAAGTTCTTTTCAGCTGTCTTTATTTTCTCTATAGTACTTTTGTATTTTTTTCTGCTCCTTTTTTCTTTCTTTTCTTTCCTTCTTTCCCTCCTTCCTTTCTTCCTTCCTTCCTTCCTTCCTTCCTTCCTTCCTTCCTTCCTTCCTTCCTTTCTTCCTTCCTTCTTTCCTTCCTTTTTTCTTCCTGCTATTTTAACTCTATGTTTTAAGACTATTTATTTATTTTAGAGAAGAAAGAGAGAGAAAGAGAGGAGGAGGAGGAGCAGAAAGCAACAACTCCCATATATGCTATGACATGGCAAGCCCAGGATTTCAAACTAGCAACCTCAGCGTTCCAGGCTGATGCTTTATCCACTGTACTAACACAGGTTAGGCCAAAGATCAGATTCTTGATCACAAGTCTCGCTTGCTATATAGCTGGCTGCACTGACAAAACATTCATACAATGTGGATGAATGACACCTCAGAACCCAATTAGTTACCTTAGCTACTCCATAAAAAAAGACTGGGACCTGTGAATCTTGATCCAGTGGGAGATACCAAAACACCAATAGCCATTGACTATATTTTATATCCAATAGTGAAGTTCACTAGAATCAGGGATGTACTGGTTCATTTTTTAATAACACTAAATAGTCTTCTTGCTTTCCTTTCTTAGCTAATACAAAAGTGTGCCTAATTTAAAAGAAATACGCTGATGTACTGGGAGAACTGAACTGTATGAAATAAACCCCGCTGTGTATTACCGCAGGTATCCCAGTTAACCTGCACCACCAGGTTAACTCTGGACTATGCCTATGTATTTACTATTTACTAGATTGTTGACAATGGGGAGAATCAGAATAGTTTTGGCATTTTTTTTTATTTTTTTTTATTTTTTACAGAGACAGAGAGTGAGTCAGAGAGAGGGATAGACAGGGACAGACAGACAAGAATGGAGAGAGATGAGAAGCAAATCTAAAAACTAATCAATCATTAGTTTTTCATTGCGCGTTGCAACACCTTAGTTGTTCATTGATTGCTTTCTCATATGTGCCTTGACCACGGGCCTTCAGCAGACCGAGTAACCCCTTGCTGGAGCCAGCGACCTTGGGTTCAAGCTGGTGGGCTTTTTGTTCAAACCAGATGAGTCTGCACTCAAGCTGGCGACCTCGGGGTCATGAACCCGGGTCCTCTGCATCCCAGTCCGATGCTCTATCCACTGTGCCACCGCCTGGTCAGGCTAGTTTTGGCACTTTTGACATTTCATTTTGTTTGAGTCTCTGCTTTACTTTAACTATGGAATAAGACAAGCCAGAAAGTAAACCAGCCTGAATTGGTTTGCGTGCTGTTGCCAAAGAGCTAATTAGAGTCCAGCATATGGGGCATTTGAATAAGGAAATGGATGTTAAGTATCTGGTGTGTGTTTGGACAGCTCCAGAATCAGGTGGTTCTGCTTGGTAATCTTAGATGTAGCCTGAGGGGATAGGCACAGCTTTGGCCACTCTACCTGTAAGTGGCCTAAATTACACCATTGGCCTTTCCACCTTCCTCACGTGAAAATTCCTCTTTGGCTTCATGGATGCTTTCCTAAACTAAGAGCTGTTTGGTGAAGGCTTATTTCTAGATTTAGGAATAAAATTGTTGCTGGTATATTACATTCAAATTCAGCAAATATTTATTGAGTATCTGCTATCCATCAGGCAGCATATAGATGATATTCGTTGAGGTGCAAATATGAAAACAGTTGTTAAGAGCAATTCTGAAACCAGATCACACTGAATTACAGCTCCTGCCATATATTTTTATATGTGGTTCTAGGCATTCAACTTTTATGTGCTTCATTCTCCTCATCTGTAAAATGGAACTTTGAACAGAAATTAGTGGGATGCAGTGTGAAATGAAGGGCATGCTTACCCCTCTGTTTTGGAAGACCACAGGGCTCAGTTCTTAGACTTCCTCACTTTTTTAATACTATATTTTCCTAGTGAACTTATCTAATTCTTGTGACTTTAAATACTATATGTATTCTGATCACTTTCAAATTTATCATATCTCAATTTTTGGCTCTCTCCTCTGAAATGTAGATTTGTACACACAATTTCCTCTGTGACATTTTAAACTGAACCCCTGTTTGTATACTCTCACCAAGCTTTTTTTAAAAAAATAATCTTTCTTGAATAAGCAAATGACACCTCTATACTTCTAATTGCAGAGGCGAAACATTTAAAAGTCCTTTTTAAATCTGTTTTTCCCCTTCAATCTCACATGTAATCAATCTATCAACCAAATCTGTTCAGCTTTACCTTCAAATTTAAGCAGGTCTTTGACTAATATAATTTTGATCAATGCTTTATTGTTATAATATTAATGAGATACCATAAGACCCAACTCTTGTTTATATCCATTAGTCTGTGGTAAAATTGATTTTGTTATATGTCACTTCACTTAAGTCTCAGAACCTGTCGACAACAGTGAGACTCACTGTATATCTGAATCTGACCACTTCTCATTGTCTCAGTCACTATCTTCCTGATCCAAGCCACCATAGCTCTCTTCTTGATTATTGTAGGTGGCTCCTACTAGTTCCCTTGCATCTATTCTTGTCAATATTCAGTTTCTTCTGAACATACAAAGTTATTCTTTAAAGGCGCAAGTAGAATCATAAGCACTCCTCTGCTAGAAAGAATCAAAACTCTTAAACTGATTCTAAACCCCATCTGAAACCCAGTTTCCTTATCTCCCTCCCTCAGCTTCCAGGACCTCCTTGCTCTTTCTTGGACTTGGCAGAGATGCTCCTGCCCCTGGGCATTTTCACTTTTCTATTTCCTCTGTCTGGACGCTCTTCCTTCAGCTTTTTGCATATGTTTCCCCCACCCCACCCCCATCTTGGTCTGCGCACAGATGTTACCTTCTCAGTGAAGGCTTCCCTGGCTATTCTATAAAAATTACCACCCAGCCCCTTGCACTCCCAAGTGTCCACCTATTTTGTTTTTCTCTATAACAGGAACCAGCCACTCTTATACTATGTATTTACTTATATACCTGCTTATTTTCTCCTCTAATAGAATGCAATTTCCAAGAAAGTAGGAATTTTTGCCTAATTTGTTTACTGCCATATCCCTAGAGCTTAGAGTAGTGGCTGGTACATAATAGACATGTAATGAAGATGTATTGAGTGGGTGAATTAACTTATTTCATGAGAATTTACTGAGTACTAAACATACAGCATTGAGTTGGGTGTTGCTTACAATAAAGAGGGGATAAAAGTACTTCATACCTTCAAGAAAATTAAAATCTAAGTTATGAAATGATATACATACATATTTACAGTATAAGACAAAATATGATAAGCAGCATAAGAAATACAAGTAAAAAGCAAAGAGAAATAACATGTGCTTCCTTGAGAAATCTGCATTTAAGAATGGACCCAAAATAGGTAATATATTTTAACCAGGAGATATGAAATTGATATTGAAGGAATGCTGAGACAGCAGGAGTAACATGAACACGTTTATATAGAAAATGAAAAGGTAGGTGATTTGCAGAGATTAGTGAGCATTTCAGTTTGTGAAGAGTGTAGACTATTTACACAGAAGGAGTAAAATATGTCTTTTATATATAGTAGACGCTTCTTCACATACAGTTCTGACAAAGACAAGCTTCTATGCACTTATGTCTTGAGCAGGAAAACCATGTGATATCTATTCCCCTTTCTACTTTTTCCTTTGTCCATAGCCAATAAGTCAGAGACCTGTGTGTGGCCTGGTGTGGAAAGACCTGCTCTCTCAAACAGTAGCTATTACCCAGGTCAATCAGGATTTGTCTTTTGGAAACTTAAACTATAAAGTAAGTAGATAATCAGGCAAGAGGAATGGGCACACAGCAGAAAGGTCATGTGGCAGAGACAGACAATGAGGAAGCATCTTAGTAAGCAGAAGTTACAGTAGTATTTACAAGTATGAAGAATCTCTGATTAAGCAAATGTATAGTCAATGTTTAGGAAGAAGCAGATTGAGATAAGAAAATAATATGTAGACTGAAAGGTAGCTTGTAAGTAGGAAGAGAATTAGTCAATATACACATTGAGAGAAGATATAACTTAGTGAATATCTATGCTATATTAATGGAGACGCATTGATGTCAAGAAGATGTACATACTTCTGTTTTTACTGCTGTTGGAGCAACAAGAAGAGAGCTACATGGATTCTGATGATTTAAAAAAAGAAAATTAAGTCTGGCCTGTGATGGCACAGTGTATAAGTCCTCAACCTGGAATTCTGAGTCGCCCGTTCAAAATCCCAGGCTTGCCTGGTCAAGGCACATACAAGAAACAACTACTATGAGTTGATGCTTCCTGATCTTCATCTCTCTTTCTCTCTCTCTCTCTAAAATCAATAAATAAAATCTTTAAAGTTTTTTAAGTCTGTTTCATACCACTATAGCTATATCATAAGTCTCTATTATTTAAGATTGCCTGAGTGCATTGCTGATACTACTTGCAACTCAGAGATCCTTGTACAAACCATTTGCCCTTTAGCAATTAGCTTCCTCTTCTGTACTATGACATACCAGACAAAATGGAGTTGCTACATGCCTTTCAATGATTTATATAGCAATGAAAATAACCTTTGATTTTTTTCTATTGAATGTTTACTTCTATGCATTCCACATAGAAAAGTATTATAATTAAAGTAGCCCATTGTTCTATTTGGACAGCTGGGAACAGAAAAACTAGTTTAGTGAAAACTTGTGCAACTGACTTTCTTTTTCTACTTTTATTTCATTTGGTGGTTTTTTTGGAAGTTGTATGTCTTGTCCATGAAAGATGAGGATTTAATTGCTATCATCAAACATGCTGCCTAATAAATTGCTTACTCTGGCAGAGAAAATTAGAAGTAGCTTGAATATGAGCAAAATCTTTTTCATATGGCAGATTTTATATGATATAGATTTATATAACTAGATTTTTTTATATCACATGTCATCTGTCATTGACTATTGGCATAATGGCTGCATTTGATGTTATTATACACACAAATACAATGATAAATGAATCTTGCTTTGTATGCATTTACTATTTTTCAAATGTTCTCTTAAAGAAAAAAATTTTAAATATTGTAATATTTGACATAAATTTTTATTTATATGGTAGAGCAATATTTAATTCTACTTTATTTGTAGTACTTATTTTTGCTTGCCTGTGCCTAGGGATGCAAAGCAGACCACTTAAAAGTAATATTAAAATAAATAGAACTTTCTCCTGTCAGTTGTTTATCCCATCTACTCAAATAGAATTCATTATAGTCTGCATGGGAAGGTTCTTGTTTTCTTTAGAGGAAGGTTTTACTTCAAGGCAACTCATACTTCTCAAGTTTTTATATAAAATGATCTATTTAGATATAATTTTACAAAACTCTTTTGTCATAAGGATACTAATGAAGTCTTCTGTGTTGCCTACCTCGGGAAACTAATATTTTCAAAATGCCATAAGAAATCGGGACATAAGGAAACACTGAAAAACAAAAATCTAGAAAATCAAATTTGAAGAGAGGAGTCAATTATCTTTATCAAGTAAATCAGCATCAATATTTCAGAATTGTTTAAATTTTTACAATATTTTTAAAGAATATAGAAAAAAAATTCAAAATCAGTATAATCACCTAAGTTTACAGTGATGTCACCTAGAAGACACAATGTGAAAGAAGTGACATCATGCATCATATAACAAGGAATTCACAACTGCCTAATGCAATTATTTACAAACACATGTACACATATGTGAAAACTGCAAAAATCCAAGATTATACCACTTGACTTTTGGTTACATGCTGAAATTCCAATTCATGGGATGGTACTACATGAGAGAGATATATGATGACTAAACCAGTATTTCTCATTTTTCTAAACTCTGAGTAAGGACCTTTTTTATTTGAAAGGTGAGGAGGAGGAATCCCTAGCATTAAGTACTTACTTCTCATCTACATAAATAATTGAACAAGTTTATAAGTCTGATAATCCTCCGTCATGATTATAATTAAAAAAATGATATTTTCCAAAATTAATCAAGCTTAATAAATTAGTAAGATCTTTAAATCTCAGAAATTTGTCCAATAATTGCTATTTCCTTTAAAAAATAATTTATTGATTCTGAAGCTATATGTTTGTTTAAACCCCCAATTTTATAAAATTAGTTTTAAAATGTCAAAATTATTTATATGTTTATATATGGATATAAATATATGCATATATATGTTGAATATGAAAAATGAGTCTGCTGGTCCATTATACTAAAATAAAATTATGTGTTTATTTGTTTATATATATAGATATATTTTTGTGTGTGTGACAGAGACAGAGAGAGAGAGATAAAGAGAGAAGCAGATAGGGACAGACAGACAGGAGGGGAGAGAGATGAGAAGTATCAATATTTCATTGTGTCACCTTACTTGTTCATTGATTTCTTTCTCATATCTGCTTGAACAGGGGGCTACACCAGACTGAGTGGTGCCTTGCTCAAACCAGTGACCTTGGGTTCAAGCTGGTGAGCTGTGCTCAAACCAGATAAACCCATGCTCAAACTGATGACCTCGGGGTTTTGAACCTGGGTCCTCTGTGTCCCAGTCCAATGCTCTATTCACTGTGCCACCACCTGGTCAGGCATATTTATTTTCTTAATTTATTTAATCATTCAACAAATAATGTGTGCAATATTCCAGTTACTGTGTTACAAAAATGATGAATAAATTACATACCCTAATCTCAAGCAACTCATAATCTAAAGGGGTATAATACAGATAAAAAGATAAATGCAATGCACAGAGGTCACTATTATGTAAAATATTTATAGGACCTGGCTGGACAGATCAGTTAGATAGAGTGTCTTCCCAATCTGCAAGGGTTTGATCTCTGGTCAGGGCAAATACAGAAAAAGATCTATGTTTCTGTTTGTCTGTCTCTCTCTCTCCCTTCCTCTCTCTCTAAAATCAATAAATAATAAAATAAAAAATAAAATATTTATAGAATAGTTTTCACTTGCAATAAGAACACATGTGGTGGTGTTTGACGTTGAGAACCTAGTAAATTGGGTGCCCCAGGCAGAGTATAAATGAAAAGATTCAGGCCTATGGTGGATCAGCTAAGATAAATTTTTGCTTCCTGCAAAGAAAAAAGATGAATAACTTTCAAACAAAAAGAAGGAGTCTTGTTTTTGTGTAATTTTTTAAATTAAAAATTACAACAAAGGGTGAAAAGAAAACAGCACTTAAAGATAAAGAAGTGACAATGCAAGTTGCTGTGATAATGTAGTTCAGAGTTTTAAGGGTTGTGTCTTAAGTCTTTAGTCCTGAAGCTAAGTCCTTACAGCTGGACTCTTGGACTTTAATCCCCTCTCAGGAATAAACAATAGAATAGAACAGGGCATGAATTTGAAACTGTGATTTCTATATTGACTAAAATATGGATGGGCTGGATCCTCCCTGGCACAGGATAAAAAATCTCTACACATTGGATCATAGAAAGAAATAGAAGGCAGACTCTGTCCAGGGCTCTGAGTGAAAAGCAAAACAAACAAACTAAAAAAATAAAATGTTTATATTTCTATAAAAAATCAGAATTCAAAGCTTGTTCCATGCAAGGTATAATATGCAGTTTTACTCTCTTCATGGTGCAGGTATCTCTAAGTAGACTCTCTAATATAAAAATTGATCTCAGGACAATGAAATATTTTGAACACCTGGCAGAATCAAATGCAATGCAAAACGGCTCTGAAGGACTACATCCAGCCCAGCTGAACACAGAGTCCCATTGAGTAAAACGCTCAGAATCAGCCCTGCCTCACCTCCAGCCATGACAAGTCATCCACACCGAGTGATAGTTAGAAATTACAACAGAGGAGAGTCAGCATCCCTGAGAGCTTGAGATAAGAATCTGAAAATTATCATAAAATGAATGTAAACTCAATGATGACAAGAATTGCTTTGTTATTTTCACTGTTGTACCAATATTGAGAATAATTCTAGAATTTTTGAATGAATTAATATACTTAAAGAGATTCAAGGGGAAATAGAGTTCATAAAAAAAATCAGAAAATGAGCAAAGTTGAAAAAATAAAGTAGAACTTCTAGAAATAAAAATTGTAGATATAAAAATTTAAAAATATGAGACGAGACAGGTTGAGGGGTAAATTTAAAGAAAAAATATCTGGGGACAATTATCCAAATGTGGCACAAATGAAAAAAAGACAGTTTTTGGAGAATAATTAAGAAATATGGAGAATAAAAATGACAGAATTTATCTGTCTCTCCATCTATGGATCTGAAACATGAATTCCAGAAGGAGATGAATGAAGAAGAAATAGTATTTATAGAGCTCATGATGAAATATATGAATCCTCAAATTGAAAGCCACAGTGAGTTCTGAGAAGATTTTATAAAAACAAATCTATTTATAGACATTTTGAACAAATAAACTATAATTAGTTGAACTACGGAGATTTTAAAAGCAGTATTGGAAGCTCCAAATCAGAAGAATGAGATCTTCAAAGTGCTGAGAAGAAATAGTTCTCAGACTAGGATTCTAAATTTGAATTGGTAAGTTAATGATAAAAATTGAGGCTAAAATAAAGACATTTTTAGGCAAACAAATATTGCAGAGGTTTCTATGCATAGACAATTTCTGAACTACTAGAGAATAGACTTCAGGAAGAATAGTTAAAACCAACTATAAAAAATATGAAACATTATGAGCAATGGTGAACAAAGAATTGGTAAGCCTATAGGCAAATATAAATAATTGATGGCTCTAAAAATAACTTTGGGGCAGCTAAAATGAAAATGGAAATAAAATACAAGAAAGCAATGAGAGAGTGGCAGAGGAAGATGGGTACATAAACCTCCTTAGCTCTTTGTGTTAGGGTGGAGAGTTGAAAGGTCCTTAACTTTTTTATTTTGTTAGGATAAAATATGAATGGAACTTAGAATAGAAGGTCAATCAGGATATAAATAGATACAATTTTGAAGCCAATAGATGAACATTTTGGAAATTAAAAAAATTATCAGGACATTGATAAGAAAAAGAGTATAAATTAAAAGCAAAACCCCCCACAAAACACACAAAACAATCTGTGCAGATAAAGTTGTATTTGTAGAAACGTGAAAGCCAGAGAAAGCAGTGATATTGGAAGGTATAAGTAGTTCAGAGTGCCTGGAGAGGAGGCAGGTTCAAGTGTGCAGGAGGAAAAAGATTAGGGTGTGATATAGGATGAAGCTAGATAAGTGATCAAAAGCTATAGGGATCATCATATTCCATATCAAGTGTCAGAAAGTGTTTTAAGATAAGAAGTCAGATTTATGTGCATTGGAAGATCTGCCTTGCCATCTACAACAGCATGGATGCACCTTGAGGGTATTATGCTAAGTGAGATGAGCCAGGCACAGACAAATACTGTATGTTATTACTAATATGTGGAATTTAAGGGCAGCATTTGTAGAAACACAGAGTAGGATCATAGTCACCAGGGTCAGGGGACTAGAGGAAATGTTGGAGGGTGCAAACTTGCATCCAGAAAATGCTTATTATCTACTATTCTTTTATCTCTGTCTCCAACACCTATTTAAAAATCCTTATCAAATTCAGCAAAAGGTGTTTTTTGGGGTTTTTTTAGTGACTGTAAGCAAACATTAAATATCCCTTTCTTGAACTTCTGTAGCATTTTACACTTCTCTTATAGGAAAATTATTTTTCTTTCAAGAATAGTCTTTTCATATACAGTGTACTTTAAAAAATATTTTAAGGCCCTGGCCAGTTGGCTCAGTGGTAGAGCGTCGGCCTGGCATACAGGAATCCCGAGTTTGATTCCTGACCAGGGCACACAGGAAAGGCACCATCTGCTTCTCCACCCCTCCCCCTCCTTCCTCTCTGTCTCTCTCTTCCCCTCCCGCAGCCAAGGCTCCATTGGAGCAAAGTTGGCCTGGGCGCTGAGGATGGCTCCATGGCCTCTGCCTCAGGCGCTAGAGTGGCTCTGGTTGCAACAGAGCGATGCCCCAAATGGGCAGAGCATTGCCCCCTGGTGGGCAGCCGGGTGGATCCCAGTCGGGCACATGCGGGAGTCTGTCTGACTGCCTCCCCGTTTTCAGCTTCAGAAAAAAAAAAAAAAAAAAAAAAATATATATATATATATATATATATATATATATATTTTAAGACTGATTTTGATAAGAAAGGTACAGAATAGATGTTAAAATGAAAGAAATGGATAATTAGTGATGTATGGTGTGTGTGGGTGGTGGGAGATGACTGCAAACCAAATTTAAATAATCTTAAGTGAGCTTTAAGTGATCTTAAGTGAGCTTAAAGTTTCGCAGGTAATTTTTGGGAGGCAAATGTAAAGGAGAACCTGATGGGCTTTGTGTTCATTTGTATTTGTTTTATAGTTTTGGTCTTAGGTTGAATTCCTTAGGAGAAAACAATGTATTCTGGTGTGCTGTAAATTTTATAGATTAAATAGTTTTATAGCTGTAGATTAAAGCACGATCATGTGCATAACCTTGGGGTTGTGGGTCTGGAGAGGAGATTAAAATACAGTGTCAGTTTTTAATGGCAATTAGTATGTGACTGGAAAACCTAAATAAGTAAGTAACTAAATAAATAAAACTAGATAAATTTAAAAGGAAATATACATAACAGGTTGTGGCAACAGCAGAACAGATGCCACAAGGAATTACATTACCTGATTAATTGCCAAATGAGCCACATTAAATCTTTGCTGGAACAAATAAAAATAAATTACCAAATTAATGATATAGGCAATTTTTGCCACAGGAGTGTAGTTGAAGTGAAAAGTCAGAAACTGAGCAGTTAAAGATAATGCTGCGATTCTTTCTTACTGGGATCCTAAGAATGTTTGAAGGTGTTCACAAGAGATTGGCCTCACAGTGGTGCCATGGATGAGTAGGAAGAGACAGGAGAAGTAGACCACTGATGTACAATTTCCAGTCTAGACATGAGATGACAGAAGCAATGATGGAAATGGAAGAAACCGCTTCTATAAAGGTTTCCCTAACTCTCTGCTCTATGTTGACTGATTTCTCTCTCTCTTACCTGCCACATGCCTTGCTGCTTTACACATATGGATCTTTGATAATTTGCTATGTAATTATTAAAGATATTAATAACAACAATTTTAGGATTTATATTTTACAAAGTGTTTTCCCTGCTCATCTGACTCTTCTAAGCATATTGTGAGCTAGGCAGGACAAGAACTTTTATCACCATTTTTACACATGAAACTAAAGCCCTTCTTACATTAGAAACCTCAAGCAACAAGGTTCATTTTTGTCTTACAGAGCCTAGAATAGTGCTTTGAAAATGAAAAAGCAGTCAACAAATTTCAGTGTGATGAGTGTGAGTTCAATTTTGAGGCACTACAATCTCATAAAATTAGATGATATAGATTACGCTGCCAACACATGCCTTCAATTTTTAAAGTTAACTTTTTTATTTTTTACTTCCTAATAAGCAAGGTTTAGTTTTTAAATAGATGACAGCTTCATATTTTATTGTAGATGTAATTTCACATGAGGAATCCTTTTTTCATGCTATTGGAAAATGTTATAGAATATTCAGATAGGATGTTATAAGTATCTCTCTAAAATGAATACACACTGCCCCAGTGAAAAATGTATTTATATCTGCATATACTTACCTTACATGAACCAAATCTTAGGGTAAAATAATAGGTAAGAGTAAAATTTAAAGTATTAGGTGTTGGAGAACACATTAACTGTTCTCAATTTCTAATAATCATAATAGGCCACATTTTTAATTTGATAATTCATTACTTTTTTATGAATGTTATTGTTTTGTTTGTTAGTTTATTTTGCTCATTAGACTCCACATATGAGTGAAATCATATGGTTCTAGTCTTTCTCTGACTGGCTTATTTCACTTAGCATATGCTCTCCATGTCAATCCATGCTGTTGCAAAGGGTAGGATTTCCTTCCTTTTATGACCACATAGTATTCCATTATGTAAATGTACCACAACTGGAGGTTTTTGTTTGTTTGTTTGTTTGTTTCTGTGACAGAGATAGAGAGAGACAGAGAAAGGAACAGATAGGAACAAACAGATAGGAAGGGAGAGAGATGAGAAGCATCAATTCTTTGTTGTGGCACCTTAGTTGTTCATTGATTGCTTTTTCATATGTGCCTTGACCGTGGAGCTACAGCAGACCAAGTGACCCCTTGCTCAAGCCAGTGGCCTTGGGCTCAAGTTGGTGAACCTTGCTCAAACCAGCTGAGCCCACACTCAAGCCAGCAACCTGATGATTTTAAACCTGGGTCCTCCACGCTCTAGTCTGATGCTCTATCCACTGTGCCACTGCCTGGTCAGGCTGTACCACTGCTTTTTTTACCCATTCATCTACTAATGGACACTTAGGCTGTTTCCATATCTTGTCTATTTTAGTGAGTAATAATTCATTATTTTTTAAGAGATACTTTGAAAAGGAAAAGTATCCTTGCCAATATAGTAATGTAAAAGAGGCAACATTAAAACATGGAAACAAACACTGGAATGAGGTCTAATATTCCAGCTTTACCAGTAATTTATTTTATCCACATGGGAAAGTTGAGGGGTTTGGGGTTAATACCTCTGAATTTTCTTTCAGATATTAAATATATTTATTCAACTGCTATTTAATATTTAATGTACAACTGACACTTGTGATATAACAGAGGATAAAAATAACATTTGTTGGCCCTGGCCAGTTGGCTCAGTGGTAGAGCATTGACCTGGCGTGCGAAGTCTCGGGTTCGATTCCCAGCCAGGGCACACAGGAGAAGCAACCATCTGCTTCTCCACCCCTCCCCCTCTCCTTCCTCTCTGTCTCTCTCTTCCCCTCCTGCAGCCAAGGCTCCATTGGAGCAAAGTCGGCCCAGGCACTGAGGATGGCTCTGTGGCGTCTGCCTCAGGCGCTAGAATGGCTCTGGACGCAACAGAGCGACACCCCAGAGGGGCAGAGCATCGCCCCCTGGTGGGCATGCTGGGTCGATCCCGAACGGGCTCATGCGGGAGTCTGTCTGACTGCCTCCTCGTTTTCAGCTTCAGAAAAATACAAAATAAATAAATAAATAACATTTGTTCTCCTGAATCTGATATACTGTTAATGTCTACTGGATATATTAATTGTGTCATGCCTTGAAATAGACAGACCTTGTGCCACAAAAAAAGCATTGTTTATTTCAAAGAAAATGGAACTACAGAAATTGGTCTAAGTTTGGGAAATACAGCATCTGCTTGAAGAAAAGTTAGTGATACATTTTACTTAGGTACTAGTGGAATATTTAAAGAATATCAGAAACCTACTGAGAAAAGGATTTCAATAAAGATACAACAAAATCCATTACCAGAGATATTAAGGAGGAAGAAAACAGAAAACTGATTATTAGCTGGTCCTTGGTGACTTCTAGGTAAAATGCAGTGGGATAGCAAAGCATAGTCAGGTCGAAGGAATTACAAGGTGAGTAGGTAATGCAAGAGAGGCAGTGTGTCATATGTGTTATGTTTAAAGAAATATCTGTAGTTTAAAAACATGGGTAAAGGTAGATAGGATTGTAAGTTATAGGAAATAAGAATTTGAGAAATGTTTTTTTGTGTAATAAAAAATTTTAGTAGACAAATATGCATATGGGGATAGAATTGGCATGATATTGAAGTCTGGAAGCTATTGGATTATGGCAACATTGGTTAAGTTTGAGGAACAAAGAAGTGAGTGAAAGAGAGAGGTAAAGATACAGAAAAACCTCAAGTTGAATATCCATAGACTTATCAAAAGTCTCAAAAGTTTGGAATAGTTAGAGAACATGGTGGGGAGTCAACAACATGAAAACAAAAGGGTTGATCAGGAGAGTAAGAAAATAAGCCACAGACTGAGAGAAAGTATTTGCAAAAAAAGACACCTGATCAAGAACTGGTATCCCCAAAACTCTTAAAACTTAACAATAACGAGTGACTTCACGGAAATGGCGCCGTGAGAAGCGCGTCTGACAGCTCTCCCCTAAATCACAACAAATTTATCAACTAGAAACAGAAAAATTTATCCTCGGAGCATTCCGGAGTTCCACACAAACTGAAAGCAAAAGGACTGTTATCACTTGAATCTGAGAGACGAGGGTGTGGAGGAATCTACCACAACGACGCTCATTCAAGCCGCCAGGGAGTGCGCCTGCGTGCTATCAATAAGACTACCCTCAGATGCCGATAAGAAAGAGGAAATCGAATATTATGGATACAAAAGAAAGAGAGGTAACACAAATAGATGTGGAAAAATCTATGGAGAAAATACTTAACATATTGGAAGCCTTGGAGCTAAATGACAGAGAATTTAAAATAGAAATGTTAAAAATACTCAGAGATATACAAGAAAACACAGAAAGGCAATATAGGGAGATCAGAAAACAACTCAATGAACACAAAGAATATATTACCAAGGAAATTGAAACTATAAAAACAAATCAAACAGAAATGAAAAACTCAATTCACGAGCTGAAAAACGAGGTAACAAGCTTAGCTAACAGAACAGCCCAGATTGAAGATAGGATTAGTGAAATAGAAGACAAACAACTTGAGGCACAACAGAGAGAAGAAGAAAGAGACTCAAAAATAATAAAAAATGAGAAAGCCCTACAGGAATTGTCTAACTCCATCAGAAAGAATAACATAAGAATAATAGGTATATCAGAGGGAGAAGAGAAAGAAAATGGAATGGAGAATATACTCAAACAAATAATAGACGAGAACTTCCCAAGCCTGTGGAAGGAACTAAAGCCTCAAATTCAAGAAGCAAACAGAACACCAAGTTTTCTTAACCCCAACAAACCCACTCCAAGGCACATCATAATAAAGATGACACAAACCAATGACAAAGAAAAAATTCTCAAGGCAGCCAGGGAAAAGAAGAGTACAACATATAAAGGAATGCCTATTAGATTATCATCAGATTTCTCAGCAGAAACTCTACAAGCTAGAAGAGAGTGGACCCCAATATTTAAAGCCCTGAAAGAGAGGAACTTTCAGCCAAGAATACTATACCCATCAAAGCTATCCTTCAAGTATGAAGGAGATATAAAAACATTCACAAATACAGAAAAGATGAGAGAATTTATCAACAGAAAGCCCCCACTCCAGGAAATACTAAGGGGGGTTTTCCAACCAGATTCAAAGAACAAAAGAAAACAACACCACAAGTAACAGCTCCACCAAGAACACAATAAAACCAAACTTAAACTGTGACAACAAAGGAAAAAAAGGGGGGAGAGGATGGAGATTAACAGTAGCAAAGGACGATGAAATGCAGAAATACTTATAAGATAGGGTACTACAATGAATATGGTAGGTACCCTTTTCATTACTTAATGGTAACCACCCTTAAAAAAACCACCACAAAAACACTTGACTTAAAAAAGGTAGCAACAGAGGAAAGAAGTATGGAACACAAACAAACAAAAACAAATGATAGAAAAACAAAAGAGAAGAATCAAACTAGATACAAAACTAACAGAAAGCAATTTATAAAATGGCAGTAGGGAACCCACAAGTATCAATAATTACACTAAATGTAAATGGATTAAACTTACCAATAAAAAGACACAGAGTAGTAGAATGGATTAAAAAAGAAAATCCAACTATATGCTGCCTACAAGAAACACATCTAAGCAACAAGGATAAAAACAAATTCAAAGTGAAAGGCTGGAAAACAATACTCCAAGCAAACAACACCCCAAAAAAAGCAGGTGTAGCAATACTCATATCTAATAATGCTGACTACAAGACAGAAAAAGTACTCAGAGACAAAAATGGTCATTTCATAATGATTAAGGGGAAGTTGAATCAAGAAGACATAACAATCCTTAATATATATGCACCAAACCAAGGAGCACCAAAATATATAAGACAGCTACTTATTGACCTTAAAACAAAAACTAACAAAAATACAATCATACTTGGAGACCTCAATACACCGCTGACGGCTCTAGATCGGTCATCCAAACAGAGAATCAATAAAGATATAGTGGCTTTAAACGAAATACTAGAACACCTGGATATGATAGACATCTACAGGACACTTCATCCCAAAGCGACAGAGTATACATTTTTCTCTAGTGTACATGGAACATTCTCAAGAATTGACCATATGTTGGGCCACAAAGACAATATCAGCAAATTTAGAAAAATTGAAATTGTACCAAGCATATTTTCTGATCATAAAGCCTTGAAACTAGAATTCAACTGCAAAAAAGAGGGGGAAAAACCCACAAAAATGTGGAAACTAAACAACATACTTCTAAAAAATGAATGGGTCAAAGAAGAAATAAGTGCAGAAATCAAAAGATATATACAGACAAATGAAAATGAAAATACGACATATCAGAATCTCTGGGACGCAGCAAAAGCAGTAATAAGAGGGAAGTTCATATCACTTCAGGCCTATATGAACAAACAAGAGAGAGCCGAAGTAAACCACTTAACTTCACACCTTAAGGAACTAGAAAAAGAAGAACAAAGACAACCCAAAACCAGCCGAAGAAAGGAGATAATAAAAATCAGAGCAGAAATAAATGAAATAGAGAACAGAAAAACTATAGAAAAAATCAATAAAACAAGGAGCTGGTTCTTTGAAAAGATCAACAAAATTGACAAACCCTTAGCAAGACTCACCAAGGAAAAAAGACACAGGACTCAAATAAATAAAATCCAAAATGAAAGAGGAGAGATCACCACAGACATCATAGAAATACAAAGAATTATTGTAGAATACTATGAAAAATTATATGCCACCAAATACAACAATCTAGAAGAAATGGATAAATTCCTAGAACAATACAACCTTCCTAGACTGAGTCATGAAGAAGCAGAAAGCCTAAACAGACCAATCAGCAGGGAGGAAATAGAAAAAACTATTAAAAACCTCCCCAAAAATAAAAGTCCAGGCCCAGACGGTTATACTAGTGAATTCTATCAAACATTCAAAGAAGACTTGGTTCCTATTCTACTCAAAGTCTTCCAAAAAATTGAAGAAGAAGCAATACTTCCAAACACATTTTATGAAGCCAACATAACCCTCATAGCAAAACCTGGCAAGGATGGCACAAAGAAAGAAAACTACAGACCAATATCTCTAATGAATACAGATGCTAAAATACTAAACAAAATACTGGCAAACCGAATACAACAACATATTAAAAAAATAATACATCATGATCAAGTGGGATTCATCCCAGAATCTCAAGGATGGTTCAACATACGCAAAACGGTTAATATAATACACCATATCAACAAAACAAAGAACAAAAACCACATGATCTTATCAATAGATGCAGAAAAGGCTTTTGATAAAATACAACACAATTTTATGTTTAAGACTCTCAACACAATGGGTATAGAAGGAAAATATCTCAACATGATAAAGGCCATATATGATAAACCATCAGCCAACATCCTATTAAACGGCATAAAACTGAGGACTTTCTATCTTAAATCAGGAACAAGACAGGGTTGTCCACTCTCTCCACTCTTATTCAACGTGGTGCTAGAAGTTCTGGCCAGAGCAATCAGACAAGACAAAGAAATAAAAGGCATCCATATCGGAAAAGAAGAAGTAAAGCTATCACTTTTTGCTGATGATATGATCCTATACATCGAAAACCCGAAGGACTCCACAAAAAGATTATTAGAAACAATAAACCAATACAGTAAGGTCGCAGGATACAAAATTAACATACAAAAGTCCATAGCCTTTCTATATGCCAACAATGAAATATTAGAAAACGAACTCAAAAAAATAATCCCCTTCACGATTGCAACAAAAAAAATAAAATACCTAGGAATAAACATAACAAAGAACGTAAAGGACCTATATAATGAAAATTACAAAGCATTGTTAAGGGAAATCGAAAAAGATACAATGAGATGGAAAAATATTCCTTGTTCCTGGATAGGAAGAATAAATATAATCAAAATGGCCATATTACCCAAAGCAATATACAAATTTAATGCAATTCCCATCAAAATCCCTATGAGATTTTTTAAAGAAATGGAACAAAAAATCATCAGATTTATATGGAACTATAAAAAACCCCGAATAGCCAAAACAATCCTAAGGAAAAAGAATGAAGCTGGGGGCATTACAATACCTGACTTTAAACTATATTATAGGGCCACGATAATCAAAACAGCATGGTATTGGCAAAAAAATAGACACTCAGACCAATGGAACAGAATAGAAAGCCCAGAAATAAAACCACATATATATGGTCAAATAATCTTTGATAAAGGGGCCAACAACACACAATGGAGAAAAGAAAGCCTCTTCAACAAATGGTGTTGGGAAAACTGGAAAGCCACATGGAAAAGAATGAAACTCGACTACAGCCTGTCCCCATGTACTAAAATTAATTCAAAATGGATCAAAGACCTAAATATAAGACCTGAAACAATAAAGTACATAGAAGAAGACATAGGTACTAAAATCATGGACCTGGGTTTTAAAGAACATTTTATGAACTTGACTCCAATGGCAAGAGAAGTGAAGGCAAAGATAAATGAATGGGACTACATCAGAATTAAAAGTTTTTGCTCAGCAAGAGAAACTGATATCAAAATAAACAGACAGCCAACTATATGGGAACTGATATTTTCAAACGACAGCTCAGATAAGGGCCTAATATCCAAAATTTACAAAGAACTCATAAAACTCAACAACAAACAAACAAACAATCCAATAAAAAAATGGGAAGAGGACATGAACAGACACTTCTCCCAGGAAGAGATACAAATGGCCAACAGATATATGAAAAGATGCTCAGCTTCATTAGTTATTAGAGAAATGCAAATCAAAACTACAATGAGATACCACCTCACTCCTGTTAGATTAGCTATTATCAACAAGACGGGTAATAGCAAATGTTGGAGAGGCTGTGGAGAAAAAGGAACCCTCATTCACTGTTGGTGGGACTGTAAAGTAGTACAACCATTATGGAGGAAAGTATGGTGGTTCCTCAAAAAACTGCAAATAGAACTACCTTATGACCCAGCAATCCCTCTACTGGGTATATACCCCCAAACCTCAGAAACATTGATACGTGAAGACACATGTAGCCCCATGTTCATTGCAGCACTGTTCACAGTGGCCAAGACATGGAAACAACCAAAAAGCCCTTCAATAGAAGACTGGATAAAGAAGATGTGGCACATATACACTATGGAATACTACTCAGCCATAAGAAATGATGACATCAGATCATTTACAGCAAAATGGTGGGATCTTGATAACATTATAAGGAGTGAAATAAGCAAATCAGAAAAAAACAAGAACTACATGATTCCATACATTGGTGGAACATAAAAATGAGACTAAGAGACATGGACAAGAGTGTGGTGGTTACCAAGGGTGGGGGGGGAGGAAGGACATGGGAGGGAGGGAGGGAGAGAGTTAGGGGGAGGGGGAGGGGCACAGAGAACTAGATAGAGGGTGACGGAGGACAATCTGACTTTGGGCGAGGGGTGTGCAACATAATTTGATGACAAAATAACCTAGACATGTTTTCTTTGAATATATGTACCCTGATTTATTAATGTCATCCCATTACCATTAATAAAAATTTATTTAAAAAAAAACAAAACAAACAAACAAACAAAAAACTTAACAATAACAAAACAACCTGATTAAAAGGAGGTCTAAGTCCTTAAGTGACACCTAACCAAAGAAAATATACAGATGGAAAGTATGAAAAGACATTCAACATAATGTGTTATCAGGAAAATGAAAATTAAAACAACAATGAGATAGCACTGCACCCCTATTAGAATGGCCAAAATCCAAAACAATGACAGCACCAAATGCTGGCAAAGATGTAGAGCAACAGGAACTCTCATTCATTGCTGGTGGGAATGCAAAATGGTACAGCCACTTTGGAAGACAATTTGGCAGTTTCTTACAAACCTAAACATATGCTTAGCTTATGATCTAACAATTGAATGCCTTGGTGTTTATCCAAATGAGTTGAAACTTATATCCATACAAAAACCTGCATTCAGATGCTTATTGCCGCTTTATTTATAATTGTCTAAACCTGGAAGTAATTAAAAAGTCCTTCAGGAAGTAAATCGATAAATAAACTCTAGTACATCTGGACAATGGAACAGTGTTTTGTACTAAAAAGAATGAGCCATTAAGCCATGAAAAGACATGAAAAAAACAAACAAACCCAACCTTAAATGTGTATTATTATTAAGTAAAAGTAGCCAGCCTGTAAAAACTATCTACTGTATGATTCCAACTATAAAAAATTATAAAAAAATCCAAAACTATGTATAGAGTAAAAACACCAGAGATTGTTAAGGGTAGGGGGCAATGAGGGTATTATTAGGTAGAGCACAGAGGAATTTTAGGGCATTGAACATACTCTGTATGATATTATACTGATGGATACAGATCTATAAGCATTTTCCAAACCCACACAATGTATAATACCAAGAATGAACTGTAATTCAAGTTATAGACTTTGGGTGATTATGACATGTCAATGTAGGTTCATCTGCTGTAACAAATGTACCACTCTGGTGAGAGATATTGATAACGGGAGAGAGAGGCTATGCAGGCGTAGGGCAGGAGGTATACGGGAGATACCTGCACCATCTTCTCAATTTTGCTGTGACTCTAGAACAAACTGCTCTAAAAATATTTTTTAAATATAGGAATAGCCTGACCAGGCAGTGGTGCAGTGGATAGAGCGTTGGACTGGGATGTGGAGGACCCGTGTTCGAGACTCCGAAGTTGCCAGCTTGAGCGCGGGCTCATCTGGTTTGAGCAAAGCTCACCAGCTTGGACCCAAGGTCGCTGGCACGAGCAGGGGGTTACTCGGTCTGCTGAAGGCCCACGGTCAAGGCACATATGAGAAAGCAATCAATGAACAACTAAGGTGTCACAAGGAAAAACTAATGATTGATTCTTCTCATCTCTCTTCGTTCCTGTCTGTCTGTCCCTATCTGTCCCTCTCTCTGACTCTCTCTCTGTCTCTGTAAAAAATAAATAAATAAATACATACATACATACATACATACATACAGGAACAAAATAATTAGGTACTCAATAAAAGAATCTTTTCTTAAAAAACAGGAAAGAAGGAAAAGTAAAGGAAGGGAGAAAAAGAAGGAAGATGAGGAAAGGAGGAAGAGACAGAGGGATGGAAAGTGGACGGTAGGGAGTGTGAAAGTCCAGATCAGGAGCAAACAAACTTTTTCTGTAAAGGGCCAGATACTAAAGATTTTAGAATTTGAGAGCTGTAAAATCTGTTGTAACGATTCTACTCTGCCTGATAGTGCAAAAGCAGCCTTAGATAATATATAAGCCAATAGATATTTTGTTCCATTAAAACTTCATTTACAAAAATAAGTGGCTGGTTAGATTTGTTCTAAGAGACATACTTTACTGACTCCTGATCCAGATGATGCCAGAATCTAATTGGTTACAGAATGCCAAACTAGTATGACTTCATGACTTCCCTGAATGAATGGGACTGTGTATATACACACATATGTACAGGTACATATGTAAATATTTATATGTATGTATATATCTCCCATACAAAATTTTCAGCTTCCCATTGCATATAAAAGTTTTACACAAAACCATAATCTATTGAGTGTGCAGTAGCATTGTAGCTTAAAAACAATATACATATTTTAATTTAAAAATACTTTATTATTTAAAAATCTTAACCATTATCTGAATCTCAGTGAATTGAAATATTTTTGCTGGTAAATTTGTAAAAAAAACTCGGTATCTGCAGACTGCAACAAAATGCAATAAAAGGAGCTATTCTTGTAATTCTGATGTAATGATGTCTGTATTGATAGAAGAGTAAAGAAACATTGCAAGTTAGCTTCTAGTCTCATAGTGAGTTTTGTTTTCTGCATGATTCCCATGAATGCTTTATCTGCTGTTACACTGTCCTCACTTTTAATTCTAAAGCAAAGCAAGGATTTTCTCTGTCTTTAGCATACAGGTGGCTAAAGAGGTAGTATTTAAGTATAACAGAGATGTTATCAGGGCCATTGGGTCCTTTCCAGTACTTTGAAGACTCCTTGGCAGGGATGGAGTTGGCATTTTACCTAGTCATCTTTGGCTGAATTGACTTCCTCTGAATTCTTTCATCTCAGTTAGATCTTGCAGTTGAATCCCCCTATATGAATATGAAACTGTCTTTAGTTCCTGATTCTTCCCCCAAATTACCACCCACAAAAAACATGAAATGGTTGTATGGGTAGAAAATGTGTAGTAACTTTTAAATTGAATCCGATATTAAAACTCCCTATTTTTAAAAGTTTTGGAGACCATGCTCTCTTTCTCTCCTTCTGCATTTTCACACGTTCTCTCCTGTTTGTACATCAGCCTGACTGTTGTCGAATACGTTCTATGGTTGCTTTCATTTATGTAATAGATGTCTAAAGTATTATTTCAATATATTAGCTCCCTTCGGTTAGCATAAGTCAAGTTGAAAATACAATTCCTGATCTCAAAGACCTTCTTATTTAACTGAAAACAATGGATATAAAATAGACCTAAGAGAGCAAATAATCAACATATATCATCAGTGTCAATTGAATAAAGCAGAATTTCACAGATTCCACTGTTTTTCCGTCAAGCCGAAGTGGATGGAGTAGGTAGTTGATTTAACTGACTCAGTAACAGCTATGTTAGAACAAAATGCATATTTTGTTAAAGGTCTGAAGGTTGAGATTAGAGGTATGAGCTTGTTCATAAGACAGGGTTGTATAGATCATTGAAGGAAATTAGAATAACATAACGGCAACTTTGGCAAGCAGAAGTTTTGGTTCATATACTGAAGTTCATATGATGAGATGGAAAGGTTGTTTAATTTCAGGGTACAGTGAGATTGGGGCTGAAAGTATTTGTAGAGAAATTTAGACCATACTCAGCAAAGTCTGCATATAATTTTATGATTTAACATGCTTTACTTTTACTCTCTTTGGCAAGGCCTTTCTTCATAAACTGAAAATAACTCATGAATGAATTATAACCAGTATCTCTTCATGTTTTAGAAGCTCCATGAATTTGTAATGAATTCTATTCTTTGTATTCTCTGTTTGAGCGATGAAAGGGTCAGAAGCACAATTTATAGGTTAAATGATATTAGAGAACTCTGCATTGTATGACATATTTCATTAAAGCAGAGACTATGAGCTGGGGCTTTAGCAACCAGGAATTTCACTCATCTGACCAACAATCTTGTTCATAATTACTTTTATAATTGCTAAAAATAAAAAAAAAGAACTGTGTGCATGCATATTTTAAAGTTTTACAACTGTAGTTTTTATTCAGAGTTCATTTTAGTTGTAAGGAGATACTATGACATATAAAGTATAATAATTAATTCTATAATGCTTATGTAAAGTATTAAAGTTTGTCTATAACTAAGAGTTCTGAAAATATATAGTAGAACGTACTAAAATTGGAACCGATATTCTTTCAAGGATCTTTCTTAGGAGGAGAAAGGTTAGTTACAAACTAACCCAAGAAAATTAAAAATCAGATTAAATTCATTGCTTTTCATCAAAAGGTTAATTGATGCCATTTAAAAACTTGGCTTAAAATTTTTCTATTTATAAAATTAAATTATTTTAAAGTAAAAACTTAATATAATGTATAATGTATAATTATTATATAACAACAGATGCATGTACATTAATATATCCAGTGAATGATACTGGTAGCTACAAGTAAATCAATTTAAACCTCTTTCAGACATCTTTTATTGTCCCTGATGGAGCCATGTTTAATGTACATTTTGGAAGCCTAGTATAATGTACATTAAAACTATAAAAGAAAGCCTGACCTGTGGTGGCGCAGTGGATAAAGCTTCGACCTGGAACGCTGAGGTCGCTGGTTCAAAACCTTAGGCTTGCCTGGTCAAGGCACATATGGGAGTTGATGCTTTCTGCTCCTCCTCTCTCTCTCTCTCTCTCCCTCTCTCTTTCTCTCTCTCTCCCTCCCTCTCTCTCTCCTCTCTAAGATGAATAAATAAATAAAGTTTTTAAAAAAACTATGAAAGAAAGAACAAGAAATTACTATGTATATTTGAATAATAAATGGCACAAGTTTGAGTGCAGTTAGAGTTTAGCAGAAGTAAATATTGCCTTTAAAAATAAACATTTTCCAAATTTTGTAACACTCATTTTATTTATTTTAATAAATGGCTAAAGAGAAATTTCAGACCCAAGGTTGATCAATTATGCTATTTGAAAGACTGTTAGAAGACAAGAAAATGCTTAATTATCCACATAATCATAGTGTAAAAACCAATAATTTATTTAAATATGTAATGACCTAGCTGGTGATGAACATTTTTTTCTACTCTTTATTAAGCAAGCTATAATATTTTAGTTTATTTATATATAATATTTTTTAAATAATGTTGAATAGCTTCTGTGGTAGGGTGTAATTAAAAATACAAAGTCCTCAAGACAGTGAGTGACTTGAACCTTGAAATTAAAGCAAATGTGGAGACATAACAAGAACAATACAGTGAAATGGGAGGGCTCACAACTGTTAATGAGTTTCAGAATTTTACATGATCACTGGATAAATCAATTCCACTGTTATGTACCCCTTCCTTTGGCTAGATTGATTCTGTGAGAGATAAATTGTCACTATTTTTATTTTCAAAAGAATTCTTGTTTTTACTGTTTCCCAATAAAATGTATAGGTTATGGTCTAAATAAAATAGGAAGGTTTTATGTTTCTACACAGAAGGCCTGAGTTCGAGTCCTCCTCTCTGTGTCATATCTCTGTTGTGTGATCTTGAACAAGTCACATTTTTCTGTATGAGACTGATTTTTCATCTGAAAAAATGAAGCAATATTCATGCTTTTTTCACCCAGTAGTGAATCTGTGCATGCTTACGGCAACATTTTGTTCATTACCAACTGCTTGGGAGTCATTAGTTCTGCCCGAATTCCTTTTCCTTTCCTTTTCCTCCTTCATGCCCCCCACACACACATACATACTTCCCTTCCTTCTTTCTTTCCAATGGCTATTACGAGTGATATATAAAGAAAAAAAAATCAAAGCTTAAATAATTGTCTTTTAAACTACTAAAAATTAGAGATGACTTAAAAAAAAGCTTTTAACTCAATCTTTTACTTTTTAATGCAGATATTTAGGTTTCTAATAAGTACAAGGTAAGTAGATACCCTCTGTGATATCACTGGTATAGGCTAAAATCAGTATTATTTCTTCCTAACCTTTTATTCCAAGCTTGTATAAAAGCCATTAAAAATGATTTGTAGAGAGTAACTCATTAGCCTAATAATTTCATAGGGCAAAAATGTAATGATTGGGTTATTTCAAATCCCTAACCTGCTTCTAGAAAGTAGAATAGCGTCCTATTTCTTTGAATAAGGTAATTTTCTAGTGTATGTGGCATGAATAGGAAAAGGCAGTAAGCTGACAGAAACCCACAGCTGTGATTTTTCTGGTGTTCAATACAAGGTAAGTAATTAATTAAGTCACCAACAGTAGAAGTTGAGTCATGGATGAGGTCTCCAACTTGGCCTGTATTACTGGACTCTCACTGGATGACTCAGCTAAGTCACTACCTTAACTTTGCTTTCTCCAGATAGGCGCACGGTTCAGAATGGACTGACAGGGGGTTTAGGTTGCAATGCTGTAATTTACTTTCTAGATCCCATTTACCCATTTCAGAAAATACACATTTGCCTTAGAACCAGGATTTAATTTCACAGGTTTTGTTTGTCGTGCAAATGAACTGCACAATGTCATGGACAGTGCAGATTGGCAAGGGTCTTATGGGTACCTTTATTCATTGATACGTCCAATCCATTCATTCGTTTTCATAGATATTTATTAACTATCTCCTATGTGCTAAGTACTGTGCTAGATGCTGGAATTAAGGAGATGAAAAGGAAGAGCATGAGCGTTGACATCACTGGAGCTCTTTGAGCTTCTCGGTTCACAGCTAGGGAAACTGATACCCAGAACACTTACTTGCTTAAGGTTCACAGTTAATGGCCAAGCCAGGATTAGGATCTCAGGCTCTAAACCAGCACTTTGATATACTTACCATAATTGTGATGCCTTTAATTATTCCTGTATATTCACTTAAGCATGGTATAGTATATAGTTAAGCATCATATATTTATACCAAGAATTAAATATATAAAATATCTAAACAGCACATACCAGAGAAAACTCATTTGGATTTAGATGCAGGCTTTGTATATAACCCCCTTTGAAACAAAAACAAAAACAAAAAACTTGAACTGCTTTAAAGGAAGAATATCTTCATTTACATTTGTGCCGTTTCTTAGTATCTTTATTCTGTGAATCTGTCCATAAATAACTGTCTCTGTCTTTCCTTTGAAGTGTACTTTGTGCCACATTTTCTGTGTCATAAACCAGGTATAAGAGAAAAAAAAACAAATGGCACTTTTACTCAAGTTAGGGTTATGGGATATTTGTTGTTCTCTGACACAGCTAAATACATATTCATAGTATCCTAGAAATATAGTAGAAATTCCATCTCTGCCTCTAGGCTGCTTTCAACTAGGTCACACCAGTCAGTTAGGATATGTATTGGTTCTTATAAGCCTATTGGGAGAAATCCATTTTTGGAGGTTGGGCTGGGAAACAGTTTAGGCCGTGGCTTATGTATATTTATAGTGCTTGCATTTACTCTCTTGCTATTCCCCTGTGTGAATCATTGTATGGGCTTGTGTTGACAGTATTGGATGAAGCACAATGTTTTAACCTCTTTTCTTTTGTGATTATATAAACATGTACACTGTCTGTGGTGACCTAAGAATGCTGATCAGAACATCTGTTATGATAAATGGAACAATGAATGAGAGTTGATTTTTGAATTGTAAAGTACTAAAAGTCACTCTTCTGATCTGTGGCTTTATGCAAATGTGAGTGTTTGAAAATGTTGCTAAAACCTGTCATTCTTTAACTTGCCTGAGGTAGAGAGTTTGCTTTTTATTGTTCTCACGTGGGTGTTGCCCAGCTAAGGAGTTGTCTTTGCTGGAATCAGTCAAATTAACCATTATATCCATTTGTATAGCAATTTAAGCATTCTAGAGCCTGCAGGAAAGTGCCAACTTATTGTAACCAATAATGTAAGGATAACCTCAGACTTCTCAGCAAAGATTTTTTTAGTATTCAGTCAGCATCACTTCCATATATCACTGGAAAATTTTGGATTAAGGATCTAAGAGCAGTAAGGTAAAATTTGATAACATGAACATTACTGTTATAATTCTTCTCTTAAATGAATAATGAGTCAAAGGAGACCTTAGACCCAGAGGCAGATTATAAACTCAATTTCATTAGACTCTCTGGCTATTCTTCTGATTTCTTATAAACCCTCCTCACTGTGTCAGAATAGCCAGTCTCCAGGATATCATCAGCTACCTTTCCCGTTATTGGCTTGGCTGTAAGTAGAAGACATTTTAAATATTTTAAAGTTATTTTCATGTATTTTTTTTCACGAATTTAAAAATATCTTTTGTTTTTTTCCTTTTAACTCACAATAGGTCTCTAAGTCAAACAATAGGAATTTTAATTTTGATTTACTTAACACATAGGAAGTTCAGGAAATAGTCTTAACCAGGTTACTCAAGTACTCAAAAAATATTGGACAGTGCTGTTCTGGGGAGGCAGGGGATGTGAAGGTGGCATTGTCTCTGCCGTCTCTAAAACCAGGTCAGTTTTTAGTTTAATTTTCAAGGTCATATTCTGTAAAGATAAATTGGCTAAATTTGCTGAATTATATTTGGATATTTCCATATGATTGGGAATGTTCTCCCTTTTGCTTGGGTTCTGTCCAATGATAAGAATCTAAAAATGTATAATCCTCTGTCCCAAATTACTTCATCATCAAAAATTGTTTTCTTTGTATAAAGTTTCCTCAGATACATCAATATTATTTTTATTTTAAGAAGTCCGGAAAACAGTAATTATGTATAATCATATTACTCAGATATTTTCCATTAATAATTTGTTATGTGTACTTTCATTTCTTTATACCCATGCTCACTTATTTATAGGTAAATGTAGAAACATAACTGAAATGGAAAAGCTAAGTTTTATTGAGGTAGCCCTGGTATTTTAAGGATTTTAGTTTAGCCTCTCATTTAACCTTTACAACGAACCTACAAAGTTGGCACCTAGTAATCCTGATAATGTAGCAGCTTTTTTTCAATAAGACACTGAAATATAAAAAAAAAATTATATAATTTGTCTGAGTCCACTTGGTATAAAGGCAAAACTGGGCTGTGAACCCAAGTACCATTGACTTCAGGGTCCTTATTTTTAACCAGTATACAATATTGTCTCTGAAAAAAATAGGCTGACTGCTATGTTTGACCTGCTTTTCAGTAGGAATATATTCTGAATATTTTTCCATGTCAAGAAATGTACATCTACCCAACCATTTTAATGACTGCACACTATTCATTGGTGGGTTTACCATAGTAGATAGAACCAACCCCCAAGTGATGTACATTTACATTATCTTTAGTTTATTTCACCCTTGAAAACAATATTGCTATGAACATCTTTGAATGTATATAAATTCTGCTAAAATCTGTCTAATTCTTCAACATCCATGCAATTTACCTTTTCTACTAGAAAAATATTATTCTGCAGAATTACTTGTTTAAAGAGTATTCCTTGATTCTGCTGGCCAATAAGATTATATCATACAAGGAATATTTATTGAGCATCTACTGTGTGACAGACACTCAGATAAAAGCTGGAAATTCAACACTGAACAAATGAAGAAAAGTTTACAGGCTAGTTATTTTCACTATATGGTGAATTTTAGAAGTTTTGTTTTTAAGCTCTGCTTGATTATAGATACATGGTTTACTTTTCAGATATTTAGGAGTAGTACCAGTTTTAATGGTGTATTTAATGGAAGTAACTATTTTAAACGAAAGTCTGTCTTGTGTGTGTGTGTGTGTTCCAACTCCCTCTCCATCCTGAACACACAAAATTTCATAATCTGCAGTTGGTTCATTTCATTTGACTGTAATAAATACATGTTCTTTTAAGCTTTATTTAACAGTGTCAGACCACTATATTTTCCTCCTCTATTTTGTCTCTAGATTAACTAATTAGTTAAGTTTTCTTCAGATATTGCTTTTCGATGAATCTCTATGGGTATCTATCTGTTTTGCATGCATAATCACATTTATGTACATTATATAAATATTATCTCTCTACCGGCTTAGTCACATTATATGCAATTAAATTTTTCACAAATGTGTTTTTGAGTTATTTGTTTGCAAAAATAAAGTTACTAGCTTTAATACTGAATATTTACATTGGATTTAATACTGAATTTTACATTGGATAAATATCCAGTAATACTGGATATTTACATTGTCCTTGACAAACAACTTTCTGCAATATTTTCTTTCTCCTTTGGATTCTTTCAGCTTTTAAATTTTCAGGAAATAATATCCATTATTGAATGCTAAAACAAGTTATGAAGAATAAGAACTTTTATATAAATTCCACTTAGCCTCAAAAATTTAGCCTTCTATCTCATAAACTGTCCTAATTAGAAAAATAACTCATGACACTTTGTAACTCGCAATGGGCTTTAGTAGATACTTGAGGCCAGCATCTGATCCACATGATTCTCTTAGTTGCCTGGGAAAGGGGGAAAAATTATGACCATTGATCGATTTCTACAATGTTTATTTTATATTTTGTTGATATATTATTTTTATTTTCCTCAATTTATTTCATATTAATACTCATAACACTCTCATATACCCTCCCCATTCATATTAGTAGATTACTCTTTGAAGCTTTATTAAACACACTTTGTGCCGAACACCAAGTTAAGTCCAGTGAGTCAAAGACGAATAAGGTATCTCTCCCATTTTCAAAGAATTTTCTGAGGAACCACATATGGTAATAAGTTATGTCACTTTATGCTGTTAGAAGGACTAGAAAAGAGAAATGAAAAAGGTGTTGCAAGTGGGAGTCTTGAAGTTTATGAGGGAGTTTGTAGTGAGGTGGTCTTCACAGAGGAGATGATATGTTATTAGTGCTTACGTGAATGCTAACCTTTATTAGCAATCTCAAAATATATTTTTAAAAAAAGGAAGATATTTTTAAGGATATAAAAAAATCTTGCCTGAATAGTTAGTAGTAAATAGAAGAAAATAGTTTTTTTTTCTTTTACTCCCTCATTTAAAACAAAATGATAAACATACAAAAATACATAGTTTATATGTAATAGGGTATAATCCAACTAATAGTATAATGAGATTTAAAAAAATTTTAAATCAATATTTATTGATTTTAGAAAGAAAAGAGAAAGAAAGAACGAGATGGGGGAAGAGCAGAAAGCATCAACTTGTAGTAGTTGCATCTTGTATGTGCCTTAACTAGGCAAGCCCAAGGTTTTAAATTGGTGACCTCAGGATTCCAGGTTGACACTTTTATCCATTGCACCACCCACCACAGTTCAGGCAAGAAGATTTTTTAAAACTGCAAAATAAGCATGTAAAAGGTAATAAATGGACTTTCTTGAAAGTATAGTTTATATAAATAATATGAATTATTTTATATGTAATATCAAATTACATATTTAGGTTACTTTATAGATTGCACCATAACTATTAAATTGATTTTATTATTATTTTTTCAATCTAGGCAAAGGAGGGGAAGCAGAGATAGAATCCTGCATGCACCCCAACTGGGACTCACCTGGCAAACCCACTAGGGGCAATGCTTTGCCCATCTGTGGCATTGATCTATTGCTCAGCAACCGAGCTCTTCTTAGCACCTGAGGTGGAGGCCATGGAGCCATCCTTGGTGCCTGTGGCCCATTCTCTCTAATTGAGCCATGGCTGCAGTAGAGAGAGAGAGAGAGAGAGAGAGAGAATGAAAGAGAGAGAGAGAGAAGCGAGAGTGGGAGAGGTGGAGAAGCACTTGGACACTTCTCCTATGTGCTTTGACTGGGTATCAAACCCAGGAAATCCACATGCCAGGCTGACACTCTACTATTGCACCAAGCACTGGCCAGGACCAAATTGACTTTTTTAAATATGAATTTGTTAGTCATATTTTTTAGTATTAATTCTGATTTAAAACTTCAATGAAATCAGTGATGCTTTTCAATTTATTAAGCAATCTTAGAATCATTAGTTTGCCAAATCTCTGATTTTCAAGAGCATTTCTCAGTTTCTCCATTTTGCAGAAAAGAAAATAGATAGTAAAATGGTTTGCTCATTCAATCACTTTTTGCTTTTGCTTTTTATTTAGCTGACCTATTTTAAAAAAAAATCAATATAATTAGAATCTGTGCTCCTGACCTTCAAATAGTTGGTATTATTTATACTGTTTTATATGCTGGTTATTCTTGTGGCTGCTTTCTGTGTTATCTTAGTTTGATCTGTTCTATTTATATCTTGATATTATTCAAGCATCTGCCTTCCCAATCAGTATGCATTTCTTCTGGATCTTTAATTTTTAACATTTAAGTAACCATTTTCCAATTTTCTCCACATTATGTAGTGTAACTACTTTAAAACTAATATTACTTGAATGTGTAACTACAGGTTCTTCTCTATGATTTTAAAAGTCCGTTTGTAAGAAGAAAAAGCAAAACCTATTTCCCATTCACTAGAGAAAACTATTTTGAAAACCAGAGGTTTGTAAAGTTTAAAAGCTTATTTATTTTTTAAATAAGAGAGCACATCTATATGCCTGTGTACAACCCATCTTTGTGCAATGGGACTAAGACATTATTTCCTGCAACTCGATTTCAGTTTGTATACTGCCATCTACTCATATTCTTTGCTCTGTACTGTATTCAGCAGCTTTCTTTTTCCAAATCCTCAATACAAATTTGAGCTGAATTGAATGTGGTAAGTGGAAGAGGTATGCCAGAGTACGTTCATGCTTTCTATAGTCAAATGACTACAAACAATGCTGAAAATGCAAAAAATTCCAAGATATTTCACAGACACAACTGCCATTGGTCACATGTTTATACAGTTTTTCGTTTACTTGCAATGTTGACAAAGATGCTATTTACATGCTTGGGTGAACTTAACTTTGTAACATTATAATGAAGGATATTATTGTTTGTAGAAATATGGCTAAAAATATTGGAACCAGTTCTTTCATTAAATTAGAAATAACTGTTGCTTCATGGCCCAAGGGAATTGAAAGCAAGTGGGAAGAGTGGTAGGTATCTCTCAGTTTGCAGTGGAAATGGGTCACTGCTCCTCTTGTTGGAAAATCCATACCTTACACCATGTACTTCCTACACAATTTCCTTTTTGGGCGGATGTGACTGACTCACTCATTTTTTATGGATTGTCAGTCATTAAGGTCACGTGTGCATATGTTTTTCCACTTGCATATACAGGTAACTAGGATGGCATATACCACCTTTACATAAATCAGTCTCAGAATGTTATAGACATACTTCATATGGATGTACAAGTCTATGAATCTGTTTTAAGAAATTGAAAATATTTAGCATTCAGTAAAAGAAACCTTATGTGAAAACAAGCAGAAGTTGAAGATAGAGGCAGTATTATCCAGCAGGAAATAATACAGCATAGTGATTAAAAGATGCAGCTTGGATTGAGGTCTTGTTTCCTAATCCAGTTATCTATTGCTTAGTGACCATGAAACTGACATTTGGCAATACACTCAGGATGCTGGACTAATAAGGTGTTGCTAGAACAGAACATAGTAGACCCAGTAAAGCAAGTTATTGGCCTAAGAGTTAAACTACCTTATAAGACCATGGGACAAAAAGGAGGAAAGCAATTCTTAGACTCAACTATGGGAACAATTATTAGGGTTATATTTAGAATTAAAATATAAACTATTATAACAATGGGAAATATATTGAGGTCATAAAATGTGATTCAATTATATTTTTTGCTGACTTTCTATGGATATTAATGTTTGAAAAATATTTATTGCAATGCCTGATATAGAGTATGCTCTAAAAAAATGTTGAGTGTCAGAAGCTTTCATCCTTCAGTGTGAGCTTGGATTTAAATATGTTTCATGCTGATTTGATTTTCTTAAGCTTCTGATTGCAAGAGTATGCATTTAGAATGTTTGAAAGTGATCTGGGACTTAAAGAATGTAAAGCAGAGACACATTTTATCCACATGGTGGTTGGGGCCAGAGATGAATATCTTTCCAAAGAAAGTGACTGTGCCAAAGGATGCCAGTGCATTGGGAAGAGAAAGAGCTGCAATTGTATATGTTCAGACCATGTGCGCCTCAATGTATGTGTATGTAAGTGTGTATATATGTGTATGTATGTGTTTATATATGTAAGTAGAAACTAGGTCCTTGGAAAAAAGAACATCATTTTTGGATGCATTTAACACTGCATACTATGGCCGTAGGCCTGGGGAAGTGGGAATGTTAAGAAAGGAGTGTGGAAAGAGAGACAGAAGATAGATTGTGCAGAACTCTGTAAGTAGCACTAAGCTTAAAAGTTAGGCAGTTATTGAAAGATTTTGAGAAATTAAGTGACACGATCAAAATTGCATTTTAGAAAGATTATTCTGGTTGCAGTGTGGAGAAACTACTGAAAAACCAGAATAGGGTCAAGTCTCTGTGAAAAGCCTGTTAGAAAGATGCATTATTACCACGTGAAAGACATAGTGTATTTACACTTGGTCAAGCAGGTGAAAAGGTTTGCAGTGATATTCCTGTATAAATGATGGAGACCTATGAACTATTTGCTACAATAATTAAGATCATTAGCTACTTTAACAATAGAAGAACATCCAGTGGGGATATCCATGGAGTGATGATCTGAGGCTTAGTATTTAACTCTTTTTTTCCCCATTTTTATTTCTCTAGAGAAGTAGAGACTACAGGTGCCAGCAAATTTGTCATTTCTAGATACCCATATATAGTAGTAATGGCAATCATCTAAAGGATGGGTAGATTTGATGATTTTTTTTGACAGAGACAGAGAGAGAGAGAGTCAGAGAGAGGGACAGATAGGGATAGACAGACAGGAAAGGAGAGAGATGAGAAGCATCAATTCTTCCTTGCAGCACCTTAATTGAACAATGATTGCTTTCTCATATTACCTTGACTGGTGGGCTACAGCAGAGTGAGTTACCCCTTGCTTAAGCCAGCAATCTTGGGTTCAAGGCAGCGACCTTCGGCTTTAAGCCAGTGACCTTTGGGCTCAAGCCAGCGTCCATGGGGTCATGTCTATGATCCCATGCTCAAGCCAGTAACGTCACACTCAAGCTGGTGAGCCATGCTCAAGCCAGAGACCTCAGGGTTTCAAACCTGGGTCCTCTGCATCCCAGTCTGACACTATATGCACTGTGCCACCACCTAGTCAGGCAACCTGATGATTTTTTGTGTCAATTTTTAAGACTCCTATCCTTTGTACTTATAATAATAGTACAATTCTAGTACATAGTAAGACTTTTCATAAATACTTGTAGACTCATTTAATGGTCTTTCTGAGACATCTACTAAAATATGCATAATAACAATGATTACTTATAAGTAGAGACTTTAAAATATGAATTTATTTCATTTACTTTCAGTGTAATTACTCATTGTTTTATATTTACCACTTATATCACCTTAATAATCTTTAATAATTTTTGTTTTGGTTCTTTTACTTATATTTTCTTATCAATTTGAACAAAAATTTTATTATATCAATGATTACATTTGATTGTACAGTATTTTATTATATGCTTACTAATCTTAGGCATTAATATGCTTTCTTGAATTATTACAGTCCAAAATAATTATCACCTTTACCTTTCTTTTAATAATGCTAGAACATAAACATCCTTTAATTCAGTGGATTCATTTCTTGACGTGCATTATTGTTACCATGTGCTTTAATTCTACTTACATTATAAACTTCATACGATGCTCTCACTCTTGCTCTTTTAGCCAAATTCAATATTCATTCACTAATTATTCAAGAATAATTAGTGAGCCTGACCAGGCAATGGCGCAGTGAATAGAGCATCGGACTGGGGTGTGGAGTACCCAGGTTCAAAACTCCAAGATCACTGACTTGGTCATGATAGACATGACCCCGTGGTCACTAGCTTGAGCTCAATGGTCGCTGCCTTGAGCCCAAAGCCACTGGCTTGAGCAAAGGTCACTTGCTCTGCGGTACCCTCCTGTGAAGACACGTATGAGAAAGTAATCAATGAACAACTAAGGTGCCGCAAAGAAGGATTGATGTTTCTCAACTCTTTCCCTTCCTGTCTGTCTGTTACTCTCTCTCTCTGACTCTCTATGTCAAAAATTTTAAAAAAGAAAGAATAATTAGTGAGATCTATTAAGTATCTTCATAATATCCATTATGGTGATTATATTTTATTTATGTTTGACGAATTAATATTTTGTGTATTATTAAAACCTTCCAAATTCTTAAATAGAATTACAAAAATTTTTTTGACCTAAGTTTGAGGTACCCACCTAACTTTTCTTTAAAAGTAATTTATAGTATATTTTTTAAATCTTTGCCCATGCTTACCCCATATACATCAGGGGTAATGATCTCTTTTCTTAAGTTAATATGTTTGGGAGGCATCATAGAAGATAATTGTGCCTGGAAAGCTTGTATAATATTGATGATTTTAGTTATATATATAAAATTTTTAATTCTGGCTCTGGATTAATAAAAAGTAATTGTTCATGTTTCTTAATTAAATAGAAAATGAACCCATTCCTAAGCAAATATAAGGATTTCTTTACATATTCAAATCAATGGGAGATACAAAAACTTAGTTTAATTTGATTTCTTTACTTTGAAGAAAGTCAAAGATAGAAAAGGTTTAACCCATTATCATCAAATATTGATCATTTTTAATTTTAATTTTGTATTTATACCACATAGAAACTATACTTTAAACTGAGGAAAGTAGAAAATTCAGTTCTTCATTTTATTTTGCTGTTAAGAAATAATTTCAGGTTTGGATTTTTATAATTGATTCTTTATTACCAATTAACTTTAAAAGTACTTTCCAACTGTTTGATTATTTTTCTATTCCATTACAAGATCTTACATTTCTCCTTACATATTATTATTAAGGTCATCATACCTCATATTTTAGATAAGTGCTGTGTATATTGCCTGAATGACATTTTGAAGAAAACTACTAGTTTGTAGTAAAGTAGGTAAGGGCTTTGAAGTCAGGCACCAACAGATTCTAAAGCTGGCTCAGTCACTTGATAGCTGTGTATGATCTTTGACCAGCATGGTTTTTTTTTCCTGCAATATAATATTACTTGGGATTATTTTGAAGATTAAGTGAAATCTTAAACACTTACTGAGGGCTTACTCTATGGAAGCTACTTTTCTAAGTACTTCATTATGAGATAACAGTTAATCTTTATAATAACTGTGCATTAGCCTCCATTATCATTCCTTTTTTATAGGAGAAGATACTAGAACTGAGGATTTAAGAAACTATCCAAATGTACGTGACGGCAACTGGCAGAGCCAGAATGTATACCCATATTGCTCCGCAGTTCATGCTCATTCAACTATTCTCTATCACATGAACAACAGTTCTAACTTAGTTCTTGACTCTCATTAGGCATGTAAATACTTTTTATCCTTGTGCTTACCATAAGTCACCAGAGATTTTAAGTATATTCAGATGCCAGTTCATAATAAGTTGATTACTCTGGTAACTCTACTATCAATTTATTTGAAAAAAGAAAAAGAGAACTATTTCAAACCAGTGCAGTGTACAACAACAAATTCTTCCTGACTAGAAATTTTTCTGATCATTGTGGAATTTTTTGAGTCCTATTTCTTCATATTTAGAGGAATTGTTACCATACATAACTTCTTACTAATTTGCCATAGGTAGTTTGCTCATAGTATCTTCATCTGACTGTCATGTATCAGAGACTTTTGATGAGGTATGAATTTCAAGCTGTGGAAACGGCCTATTCAGGGAGTTTAATTTGTAAATGACTGTGCTAAGAGTATATGGTGTTAAATTTGAAAGCTACAAAGATAAATGCTCTCTTTTTATTAAATATTGGTTTCCCAAGGACAGAATTTGGAGGGTATCAGGTATCAGGTGCTCCCCTTCTATTCTATTCATTCAAAGCAACAATAAGGAAGAAATTCTGAGAGAGGCATAGTTAGGTCAGTCATTACTGAAGAGAGAGAATTGATGTCAAGGAAAAAAAAGGCTGGGATGAGAATGAGGGTACTCATGGCAAATATAAGGCGAAAAATGGGAAGGTCATATTTTTAAATTATACTTCACATTTTTTGGCCAAGATTATATGCTCTAGTGTTATACACTGATTGGAAGATTTTCACCATTTGGGAGAATTATCTTTCACAAATCTCAAGCAACTTCTGAAAAAACAGTAAAACAGAGATGCTACTTTGTTCTCTATTTCTTGCAAGATGCTGCAATTTGCAACTAAATAAGGGAGGCTTCTAATACATATGTCATAAAATTATTCTAAAGAATTATGATTTCTGAATTAATGAAGACAAATTAATATAATTTTCCCAGGTTATCTTTATAGATTTATATAAATATAGAAGATTGATTGTTCCAGAATTCAGTGTAAAATTTTTAGGAATATTGTTCACTTGTTAAAACAAGATCTATATAAACCTAGGCACTAAAAGAAGCAGTTACTAAAGATGAAATTATGTTACATTTTGGCAGTACTACCATGATAATTTTGCCAGTATGGATTTCTCTAAAAGGGCACATACCAAATATTCAAATTATATAAAAAGTAAGTACAAACTTCATGTCCTTAAATCTCTCTCTCTCTCACACACATACACACACACACACACACACAGCACACATATAAAGACGTACACACATACAAAGAAGTATAGGAAAGTTTCTATGTTTTCTCTTGTAAAAACTGTGAGATTCTTTTTTCTTTTTTGCCAGGTGGTATTTTTGAATATGTGGAATCTGGCCCAATGGGAGCTGAGGAACTTGCGTTCAGATTTGCGGTAAACACTATCAACAGAAACAGAACCTTGTTGCCCAATACCACCCTGACTTACGACACCCAGAAGATAAACCTTTATGACAGCTTTGAAGCATCCAAGAAAGGTAATTGATAGTTATTTAACATTATGTTTTCTGGAATTCAAATTTCTAGTTATTCTTAAGAGATTTTTTAATTTCAAATATAATTAAGTAATTAGGAGTGTTTCATGAAAGTTTTCTTATTCAAAGTGTGCCTAAATTTATCAGGAAAAGTAAAGTAATGTAACTACTTGTTGCAAAGAATTTGCTTATCACAAGAAATGCAATCAGATCTGTGATAGTAAAATTGCTTTTGTTTTGCCACTAACCCTTCTTTTATGTTAATAAATTATTTTACTTGAAAAATTCACCACCCTGGCCATATGCTCAATGCATAGAGCGTCATCTTGGCATGCCAAGGTCATGGGTTTGATTCCTCGTCAGGGCACATATGAGAAGCAACCAGTAAGTGCACAACTAAGAACTCACCTATAATAAAACAATAGGTATCAATGGATTTTTACCAAGTTTTGTAATCCATTCTTACAATTTATTTGCATTATCTTTCAATTTTATTATTTGATTACTGTGGTCCTAATTTACTGTCTACCTTGAAAGTCCTGTAGTTCCCAGTGATCTCTAAACTTTATTGGAAATTTTGAGCAACCTTTTATTTACATATAATCTATGACCATTTTTAACCACTTGGTATTCTTTTTATACCTGAGAGTAAATAGCTAATGAGAAAAACTGTATTTTTTGAAGAAAAAATATGAACACTTTATTATTTTAAAGTATTATGTTAATATTAAATATTAATGATAAAGCTTTATCATTTATGTTATAAATGTTTACCATTTATGTTTAAATATGATTTTTTAGAATATGAGCTTAACAATTATATATGAAGGAAGATGATATAGAAAATATTATCAAGGCATTATTTTAACCAATCAACAATAATAAATGTGCATTTTGTTTGTTAATTTTTTGTTGTGTTTTAGGTTTTTTGTTTTTTTTTTAGCAAGAGAAAGAAAGACAGACAAGGACAGACAGAAAGGAAGAGATGAGAAGCATCAATTCTTCATTGAGGCACCTAAGTTGTTCATTGATTGCTTTCTCATATGTGCCTTGATGGGGGCAGGGGGCTCCAGATGAGCTGGTGACCTCTTCCTCAAGCCAGCAACCTTTGGCCTCAAGCCAGTGACCATGATCCCACACTCAAGTCATTGACCCTAAGCTCAAGGTGGTGAGCTTGTACTCAAGCTGGGTGAGGCCAGGATCAAGCTAGAGACCTCACGGGTTTCAAACTTGGGTCCTCAGCATTCTAGGCCAATATTCTATCCACTGCACCACTGCCTGTTCAGGCAGTAGTAAATGTGTTTTGAGAGATGGTTCCATATTTTACTTTGTCTAAGTAGATGATTTTTTAGTGTGTGGTTAGCATTCATGTAACAAGAATTAAATTTTATAATACTGTATAGATTTTCTCAAAGGAGTGGGCTTACAAAGCATTTGTTCTAAATTCCTATTTTTTAAACAATATTTGCTTTTCTTTAATGATAATATTGTTTTATTAGCTACCTTACACTGATGAAAATGTACATAATTATTTATAATTCTAACTTGGTGCAGGTTTCTTCTAAGCTCATTAATATTAATGGCAGCTGATCAAGTACAATATTTCTTGAGATGAAAGAATTCTTCTTTTCCCCCAGCTACCTAGTGTTTATCAAAGCCTGTATTCTGCCTGCCCTTTGAATTCATATCTTTATGAATACAGATAAGTTTCCATATTTCAGAACCATGTCAGGGTGACGAAAGGTTTTAAAGGCTGAAAAAAAAGGGTAAAGGTTATTGTGAAATACTACATTTGTCATCATAATTGCAAAATAAGTCATTAACTTGAAGATAAGTGCATTTGATTAGTGACATAGTTCATGATTATTTCCATTAGGAAAAAGAAGCTCTGTCTCAGTTGAAATCATTTCGACCAAAGAATATGTAATATGAGTGCAGTATAAATAAAATATTAATATATTTTCTAATGGACAACAAAGGAGCAACATTTAAAAAAAGATGAGAATGTTCTAACAACAAAGAGATTACTATCTTGGGAATACCCTACCAAAATTATGAGATGTTAAAATTATTTGGTTTTAAATATTAAAAGGAACTTATAATCTTTGTCATCCATTGGGATCAAATTCATTAATTGACTTTGAGCAGAAGCGAGGCAAAGCTGAAATAAGTGTATGAGTAACTGTATTTGTGAGCTGTTAAAGGGTTAATGTCATGGTTTGGATCTTGTAAAAGATTAATATAAGGGGATAGCTAATATAGTTTTTTAACCTTGTGGTGGAGCCAGTAAGTAAATATGTGTTGCTAAGAACATTAATGTTTAATTATCAGATAACTTAATTATTTGGACATTCTTAAAATGGTTTAAAATAGTTTTTATAGGCAAAATATAAAAAATTAAATTTAAAATAATTTGCAATTTCTCTGATACCATGGCCTTACACTTTTCATGGGTAGTACGGTTTTGCTCAATAAGTGAATATTTGGAAGCATTAAATGTTGAAGTATTATTTGAATCATATACTGCTTTTACATGACTCCTCTGATAACTTAAAACTCTTTCTTATTTGTAACACAGGTACATTCTGAATAACCTAATATAATGCTTTTTAGTTTATTTGATTTGTGACTTGTCAAAAACTTAGTGAAGGAAGATCCTTTGTTCTCAGTGTATGTGAATTAAAATCCAAATGAGTGAAAAATTTTAGACTCTAGCCTTTGTGTTGGTTCAGATTTCTGACTATTATTATAAAAGTAAGAATGTACATATTTCAAAGTAATTTATTTAGATTAATTGAATTTTGAAAGAAAGTTTAAACAAGTGGAGTTTTTCAGTTAAAATTTACTTAATATCTCTATGCTTAAAAAATTAATCTATCGCATTGCATTTTATGCAGTAAATTTTCTGAAAAAAAATCAAAATATTTTACACATTAAAATTATAAACTATTTTGGAAGGATTGAGTCTGAACACTAATTTGATGCCTAACTCTCAATTAATAATCCTTAGTTCTATTTAAATATTTGCAGGGATGGGCCTCTTAGAACACATGATTCCATTTTTGGACATTTCTTATGTTTGATTACATTTCATTTTTAAAACTGAATCAAAATTTTTGAGAAGCTTCTAACCATTTGTCCTAATTCTTCCTTTTCCAGACAAATAAAATGAACTTAAGTGTCTTTCATAGGCCAGATATTTAAATATTTGAAGATGATTTCATGTTTTCAATAATTATTCACTTTCTAAACCCAAATTCACCTCAGTAGCTTAAAGAATTTCAAGTCCTGACTGACCAGGCAGTGGCACAGTGGCTAAAGCATCAACCTGGGATGCTGAGGTCCCAGGTTTGAAACCCTGAGGTCACAGGTTTGAGTGCAAGCTCATCCGGCTTGAGCATGGGCTCACCAGTTTGAGTGCGGGGGTTGCAGCTATAGCATAGGATCGTAGATTGTTTGCTGGATTGAGCCCAAAGGTCGCTGGCTAAAGCCCAAGGTCACTGGCTTGAGGTCAAGGTTGTTAGCTTGATCATGGGGTCATTGGCTCAGCTGGAGCCCTCCTCACCCACCTTAGTCAAGGCACATGTGAGAAAGCAATCAATGAACAACTTAAGAGCTGCAGTAAGTTGATGCTTCTCGTCTCTCTCCCTTTCTGACTGTCCCCTTCTCTCTCACTAAAAAACAAACAAACAAAAATACATTTTAAATCCAGTCACAATATATCTATTCTCATGTGAAAACTTCTAGATTGTTTATGCCTCTCTTGATTATTATAATTATTATTGATATGAATATAATTTGTTAGGAATAAATATAAACTTTACTTATCTAAATGCCTTTTTTTTTCTTAAATGAGAAGTGGGGAGGCAGAGAGACAGACTCCTGCATGCGCCCCAATTGGGATCCATTCAACAAGGCCCCTATAGAGCAATGCTCTGCCCTACTGGGGCCTTTTCTTTGGTTGCTTGGCAAGTAACTATTTTAGTGCCTGTGGCAAGGCCATGAAGCCATCCTCAGCACCCAGGTCCATCTTGCTCCAACTGAGCCATAGCTGTGGGAGAGGAAGAGAGAGACAGAGAGAGAAAAGGGAGAGGGGGAAGTGTGGAGAAGCAGATGGGCGCTTCTCCTGTGTGCCCTGACAGGAATTGAACCCAGGACATCCACATGCCAGGCTGATGCTCTACCACTGAGCCAACTGGCCAGGGCCTCTAAATGACTTTAACATTCATTCTAGTCAATAAAATTAATTCTTTTGAGTCACATCAGGTTTTATTTGGTTTGTTGTATGCATAGATTGACTATCTCATAATATATAAGCAAATGCTTAGCTGTATGTGGCCATAGTTTTTTCATGTGGAGAGCAGACCAAATGGGTTCTGATTAAAAATTCAAAATTATAGAAAATGGCCAGTGAGTTTGGGAAGGACCACTATTCTTCCAACTCCTTGATAAGAACTATTCTTCCAAATAAATATTACCCTCTTGAATTCTAAATGCAGATGTTATATTATAAAACACAAATCTTTCTTCAGGATAATTCCTTTGGGTTTACAATAATAATAGTAATGTTGGTACACTGGCATCTCTCCTCTCATTATTGACAGACTTCTATCTCCTCTTCAGCCTGTGATCAGCTGTCTCTTGGGGTGGCTGCCATCTTCGGTCCTTCACACAGCTCTTCAGCAAATGCTGTGCAGTCCATCTGCAATGCTCTGGGGGTTCCCCACATACAGACTCGCTGGAAGCACCAGGTGTCAGACAACAAAGATTCCTTCTATGTCAGTCTCTACCCAGACTTCTCTTCACTCAGCCGTGCCATTTTGGACTTGGTGCAATTCTTCAAGTGGAAAACTGTCACAGTTGTATATGATGACAGCACTGGTAAGAAAAATCAGTAGCTTTTGGAGCTATGTTTTAAATATTAATAATTTTTTTCTGAAACTTACTTGAGGTTCTTACTCTATTCTCATTTTGTTTTGTTTTAAATTGAGGAATGGAAAGACATTTGGTATCAAACATCAACATTAACTTCACACATCTCCGCTCCTCCCTGAAAAGAACAAAAAACACATTTAATTCATATACTTTTTAGAAAATATTTATGAAAAAAGTAGTTTTTTTCTGTGAAGGATAAACTAATTTTGGATAAAAGATACAGATAGTCTGAAATATAATACTGAAATATTTAATCCAAGAATACTTTTACTCAGTCCAAGTAATTACTCAACCTAAGATCTCATGAATGAGACTTCAGGGAAACTTATCAAGAAATTCAGAATTTTGCTTTTATATTTTTTTCTAGCTGTTTAGGTGCAAATAATGCTTATGAATAGTAATAACCTTTAATAACCTTTATCTGTATAACTGGTTAAAGTTTGAAAAAAAATTATTTAAATTTTAAACAATATAATGTCCATTGAAATACTCAGAGTTTTTGCAAATGTTTATGTGCAGACACACTTTTGGGACTTGAAAAATAAGATTTAATAAGTGGTATTTATCCATATCTTTAATGAACATTTGCTGTGCTTTCTTGTTTTGATGTATGCTAGTTTTATATATGAATGGTTTACTTGAGTTATGAATTAAAAACAAGTCATAGATAAATATAAGAAAGTTAATAGTAAATTAAAGTGTTAATTTTTCTTGGTTATAGTTGAAAGAAGTATATACTGTTTTGGTTATTATATAGTGATAAAAAATTTCATGGTAAAATAATTATCAGTGGTCTCTAAATTAGAATTTAAAATATTTTATTCTAACACTTTTCACTATACCCTGATGTTTACATAAAAATTAAAATCTATTGAAATTTAAATTCTCCCAAAGTGTGCCAAGAACACACTTTGTTCATGCATTCAGTATTCACGACTATGAAGAAATTAGTCTATTTGACAATAAAAATTACCTTGTAGAAAACAACAGATAGGCATTCTCCCAAAAGAACAGGGAATAAGGAGTAACAGGGATGAAAAAAAAAAGAAAAACATTTTAAAAACATTTGAATTGGGATAAGAAACAGTGAATCTAAATACATATTTATAAAGTGATTTTGCTTTTCTAATTAAAAAGTAAAATGTTTACAAATAATTTAACTGTTTTTTATTTTATTTAAAAAATTAACAGGGTAACATTGATCAATAAGAGTATCTAGGTTTCAGGTGAACATTTGTATAGCATTTGAACTGTGATTATGTTGTATGTCCATCTCCCAAAGTCAAATCATTTTCCGTCACCTTATTTTTTTCCCACTTTTACACCCTTCCTTCCTACTCACTCCCCCCTCGCCATTCACTCAAGTCCCCTCCTCCTCCTTCATGTTCCCTTTCCCCTGATAATCATTTCACTTTTATCTATGTCCATAAATCTCAATATTATATCCGACCTATGTGTAAAATCATACCATTCTTAGCTTTTTCTGATTTACTTGTTTCACTCAGTATAATGTTCTCAAGGTCCATCCATGTTGTCGTAAATGTCACCATGTCATCGTTTCTTATGGCTAAGTAGTATTCCATTGTATATATGTACCACCTCTTCTTTATCCAATCTTGTATTGAGGCGCACTTTGGTTGTTTCCATGTCTTGGCCACTGTGGATAATGCTGCAATGAATATTGGGGCGCATGTTACTTTATGTACCAATACTTTCAAGTTTTTGAGGTAGATACCCAGTAGAGTAGTGGTCCCCAACCTTTCTTGGGCCACAGATCAGTTTAATGTCAGAAAATATTTTCACAGACCGGCCTTTAGGGTCGGATGAATAAATGTATCATGTGATCGAGACAAACGTCAAGAGTGAGTCTTAGACGGATGTAACAGAAGGAATCTGGTCATTTTTTAAAAATAAAACATTGTTCAGACTTAAATATAAATAAAACAGAAATAATAAAAGTTATTTATTCTTTCTCTGCAGACCGGTACCAAATGGCCCACAGACTGGTACCGGTCCTCTGCCCGGGGGTTGGGGACCACTGCAGTAGAAGGATTGCTGTGTCATATGATAGTTCTATTCTTAATTTTTTGAGGAACCACCATACTTTCTTCCATAATAGTTGTACTAATTTGCATTCCCCGCAGCAGTGAATGAGGGTTTCTTTTTCTCCGCAGCCTCTCCAACACTTATTATTATCTGTCTTGTTGATAATAGCCAATCTAACAGGTGTGATGCGGTATCTCATTGTAGTGTAGGTTTGCATTTCTCAAATAGCTAGCAAAGATGAGCATCTTTTCATATATCTGTTGGCCATTTGTATATCCTCTTGGAAGAAGAGTCTGTTCATGTCCTCTCCCCAGTTTTTAATTGGATTGTTTGCTTGTTTATTATGTATTCATTAGAGATACTGCTCTGTAGTTTTCTTTCATTGTGTTGTCTTTGCCAGGTTTTGGTATGAGGGTTTTGTTGGCCTCATAAAATGTGTTCGGAAGTACTGCTTCTTTTTCTATTTTTTGGAAGACTTTGAGAAGGATAGGTACCATATCTTCTTTGAATATTTGTTAGAATTCACTAGTGTAGAAATAAATAAAATAGAGAAAAACTATAAAAACAAGTAATATAATAAAAAGCTGCTTCTTTTGAAAGATCAATGAAATTGACAAACCACTAGCTAGACTCATTAAGAAAAAGAAAGACTCATATAAACAAAATCCAAAATGAAAGAGGAAAAATTACCACAGACATCATAGATATACAAAAGATCATAGTAGAGCCTGACCTGTGTTGGCACAGTGGATAAAGCGTTGACCTGAAATGCTCAGGTCGCCGGTTCAAAACCCTGCACTGAGCTGGTCAAGGCACCTGCGAGAGTCGATGCTTCCTGCTTTTCTCTCTCTCTCTCTCTTTCTTTCTGCCTCTCTTCTGTAAAATGAATAAATAAAAAAATATATAGTAGAATATTATGAAAGATCATATACCACCGCATTCAAGAATCTAGAGGAAATAGATAAATTCCTAGAGCTATATATAGTGTTCCTAGACTGAGCCACAAAGAAGTGGAAAACCTAAAGAGATCTATAAGCAAGGAGGAAATAGAAACAACTAACAGAAATCTCCCCAAAAACAAAAGTCCAGGACCAGATGGCTACAGTTTTAACTTTCTATGTGAGTGCTTTCTGGGTTGTGTAATGTGATGGTCCAGGACATTCTCTGTTACAAATTGGTCCACATATGTTTATGGATATTTATATACATAAAGATATAAATATGAGTACATAAGCATTAAGCTTCCATGGGTTATTTACTCTCTATTCCCTTTAATATCATTTAGGAGAATGCTGACTGAACATCACATAGCCTCATATATATCTGCACATACACATGATTGATACATATACACATATATGTGGGTATTGTATATGTGATATTTTATAGTTATTTTTTACTATTTTAAAACTCCTCATAGTAGAAAGAAAATTGATAAATGCTTAAAATGTTTATAGGTATCCAGTTATCCCTTAGCATTTCCAGAGGATTGCTTCCAGGAAACCCCATAAACACCAAAATTTGTGGATGCTCATATCCCATATATAAAATGGCATATAACATATACACATCCTCCTGTATGTATTAAATCATCTTTAAATTACTTACAGTATCCATTACAATATAAATGCTATGTCAATAATGGTTATACTGTATTGTTTAGGAAATAATGACAAGAAAAAAGCTGTGCTTATTTGTACAGACACCACCATCATAGGCCTAACTATGTAGTATACAATGTCAGCAACAATGTAGCATTTTCTTCAGATCCACAATCTGTTAAATTCAGGGATGGGGGGCTGTGGATACAGAGGGTAGATTGTACCACCTTTCTCCACTATCGTGTATGTGTGTGACATTTCTTTATTTCATACACGTAGTTCTTGAAAAATTGAATAAAGAAATAATGGGATTTGTGGTTGAGGTTATATCACTATTTAAAAGAAACTTTGTCACTCTTCTTACTTTGAAGGTGGCATAGGTACTTGAAGATTCTAAAGGTCCTTGATTACTTAAATATTAATGCTGAGAATCACTACAGAATTATTCATAGAATAAGTATAACTTTGACATCATTGAAGAAAAAAGCTTATAATTGCTCTACTTCATGCAATATTAAATTCAAAATATATTGATTAAGTACCTGCTACATTCCAGGGACTAGTACATGTGTATATGTGTGCCCGTGAAAAAAACAAAGTCACAGCCCTTTCTGAGTTTGTAGTTCCCATTTAAGGATACATGATTGTTCATGGTTTTAATATTGTTTGTAATGAGCTAATTGCACTTGGAACTAGGCACTTGTCATCCCTTTTAATTGAAAGCACTTTGGAGAACTTCACAAAGTGGATGTTGTGGGGTTTTTTTTATAGGATAGAACTGACTAAGGGAGACAGAAGAATCCCTTTGAAATGTATACAGAAGTACATAGAAGTAGATGTCTTTTGTCTTTTTGGACATGTTTAAAAATCTCAAGGTAGAATTTTAATAATAGAATTTTACAGACAGAATTTTTAAACTTCCAAGTGCACGACATTGCTCTTTGATCATGTGGGAGGAAACCTGACTATAGCCAGGACTGTGAACTGAAATGGGAAAACAAATCCACCTTACACCCAGCAAGATAAACATTATTGACTCCATTATAGACTAAATGTATCTGCTGTTTACTGTGCCATTTTATTTACATTCCATTTTTCCCTTTTCAGGCTCATTTATTATGCATGCCATTCCTCCCATTTATATTCATTTCTGTTTTGTTGTGTTGTCCAGTTTGATGCATGATAATTATACTTGCAGGCAGTCTTTGTTCCCACCCCAAAACAGATGGAATGATAGATGAAATGTAGTGCTGGAGAAGGAGAAATTCTTAGAATGATGTTAGCAGGAGCTGTTTATTTTTTATGATAATTAGCATTTGTTGTTGTCGTGGATGAATGCTTTTAAACACCCTGAAAGTCTGTTATAGCTCTGAATGATGTCCAAAAATGATGGAGGAGAATTGGCTTCAGAAACAAAGCTGTGTTTCTGTCAGTCACTTTGGAGCATATGATTCATTTTAAATTTAAAGTAAAAATAAGTTGGATAGCTGTCAGCTTGTAAGCAATTCCAGGATAAGTTGTGAATATTTGCTTGAAAATCCCTGTGTTTCATCTTTGTTTATAGATCAGCAGTCCATTAACAAAGAACTCTGGATTAGTAAACAAGTCTGGCTTCTATTCCCAGTTTTGCTACTAAATTACTGGTACAGCTTTAGGGAATAAAAGAAGGGAATGGGAATGACTACAGAAAGGAGTTATAATGCAGTAGGCATCGTGGTTATTGCTATTATACTGCTCACAAAAATTAGGTGATATTTGAAAATGGATATGAAACAATAAAAGCATTTGATTTTTTTAATATTAAACAAGAACATCAGAAAAGCAAACGACAAGTCAAAGAAAGTTGTTTGATTATGCAAATGAAATGCAAAACCAACTTTATTTCATTGGTGAAAATGCACTATACAAAAGGCTGAAAGTACTGGAGTATCTGCATTTTCCCTGATCTCCAAATTTTTTTGGGGAGTATATATAAACTATTTCACTTCCGTAACTGCTTCCTCTGGTGACTGGCTCTTCTGCCCACCAACAGCTCAGGACAGAAACTTAAACATCTTCCTTAATTCCTTCTTTTCACTGGACCCACAATCAAATTTTAACCATTGCAATTCTACACCTCTATGATATCTCAAACTTATGCATCTTTTTTGTCATCTCTCACCTGGATTTTCACTAACAGCCTTCATATTGGTCTTCTTACTCCAAATCTGTGTCCACTAACCCAGTCTCCATACTGCAGATCGAGTAATCTTAAAAAAATGCAATTCTGATTCATTGTCCTATTAATAGTTTCTCATTGCTCTAAGGGTTCAGTCAACGGTTTTAAAAGGCTTATAAAACCTGACATGCTCTAGTCCCTGTACCTCTCCAATGACATTTGAGTCTAATATTTTGCTTATGACTTTCCAAATGAGCCACTAAACTTCCTTCAGTTGCTAAAAATGCTATTCTGTCCACTTGAAAAGCTCCCATTTTGGCCCCCACGCCTCCTGCCCACTAAATGTACACACCAGTGCATGTATGCATTTGCACATACTCCCTCATGCCTATCTCCTGGGCTTCGGTTTCACAAAGAAAGACTGCCCTTTTTCAGCCATGAAGCCTGAAGTAAGAGTCCCCCAACATATCCCCATAGTACCATGCTACTCACATGACCATCCCTACAGAAAATTGCACCACATTATGAATAACTTTTTGGCTGTATTTTCTCCTAGATCAAATACATGTCAAACTGGAATGGAAGCTAAGGCTGCTCATTGTGCTATCACTACCTCCTAGATGTTTCCTGGCTCACAAAAGTTTCTCAGTAAATATTTAAGAAATGAATGTGTTAAGAAGTATTATAATATCCATTGTTTTGACAAAAACAACAACAACAACAATGGATTAAGTAATCGGCCCTAGGTCAATTTAGGTTAGGTAGTTTTTTAGTACTTGTCATCAAGTAAAATATTCACAAATAATTTTTAGATTGATAGACATAATTTCTTTCATCATTGAAAGATTTTCATAAGAGCTAGAGTGAATTGGGCTTCTATCCAACTGTAATTAAACTTATATTTACTCATTTAATTATTTGAACATCATAAAGTATCTTCTGTATACCGGCTGCTATGTTAACCACAAGGATAGCATTATAGATAAAACTTTGACTATCACCATAGGCTCAGAGTAGAGTGTTGTGTGTGTTTCGAGCGGGGGAGAACATGTGAACAGGACATTATTATAGTGTGGCAAATGGAGACAAAAGGTAAGAAAGCAATATTGTGGAAGCCTAGGAGAGGAAGATTTTAAAGCTGCCTAAGGAATACAGAGGAGAGTTTTGGAGAAGGTGGTATTATTATGAAGTGATAATCAGGATACAAGTAGGAATACTTTAACTAGAGGAGAAGGGTGCGAAGGGTGCAACCAGTGAACATGTGAAGAAGCTAGAGGAGCCAGTTTGTCAGGAATGCAAGCATTTCATTATGACTGAGCTTCATAAACAATGAAGATGAGGAATGATGATTGAGAATTTATAAAATGTCAGGATAGCAGAAATCACAAAAAACTTTCTACTAGCTACTCTGCCCTTCCTTCTCCCCAGAGTACCCTGGAATCTGCATGGTTAAAGCAGTATCAGTCATGTTTGTGTGACATGACCCTACTTTCCAAGTCACCTATTTAATTCCTTTTAGTTTTCTTTTTGTGTGAAAGAAGGGGAGACATACAGACTCCCACATGTGCCACCAACAGGATCCACCTGGCAAGCCCCCTAATGGCCATGCTGTGCCCATCTAAGCTGTTGCTCAGCAACAAAGCTATTTTTAGCAACTGAGGCAAAGGCTCTACAGAGCCATCCTCAGTAGGGGCCAACTCGCTGGAACCAATCAACTCATGGCTGCAGGAGGTGAAGAGAGAGAAAGAGAGAGAGAGAGAGAGAGAGAGAGAGAGAGAAAAGGGAATAGGAGAGTTAGAGAAGCAGAAGGTTGCTTCTTCTGTGTGCCCTGACTGAGAATTGAATCTGAGACATTCACATGCCAGGCCGACTCTCTATCAGTGAGCCAATGACATAGACAGAGAGAGGTATTGGGTAGCCTGGACTATCATGGTTACTATGGTCTTTGATGTCAAAGCATTCATTCTGGATTGAAATTTTGTCTCTCTTGTATAATTTTCAGCAAATTACTTGACTTTAAAAGCCTGAGTTAAAAAAAAAGCCTGAGTTGACATATTTGTAAATTAAAGATAATGCATACTTCAGGGGATTGTAGTCATGACTAGAGAAATATTATATGTAAAATCTCCATAGAGCCACATAGCGGAGCTTAAAACTCACAACACAAATGTTATGGACTATGTTACATTTATTCCTTATCATCTGAGAAAAAGAAATTATTTTTAATTCTACTTTTTTTAATATGAGAAAATTCAGATAGAAAGAATTGAAATAAATTTCCCAAGGTTACATAGCCAATAGATGGTAGATCTGGGTTTTGACTCTGGACAGTCAACTCCAGAACCTACTCGGTTAAATACCGTGATATATTGTTAGCTGTTATGTTTTTATTTGACTCATTTTGTTGTCATTGTTTTTATAAAAAGAATGACACAATCAGAATTATTTGTGTTAAAGTCTCTCTGACCATAGTGTGAAGAGTATGTTGGGGCTACTGAGATGTGTTGTGAGACCAGAGAATTTCTGACTTAGTCTCTCACAGAGATTGTGATGAAGTGATTTTGAGATAAGAATTCTAGGAAGATTTAGAAGATATATAAAATATTATAGGATTTAGTAACTAAGGGGCGGGAGTGATGGAGACAATTTAAGAATGGCCTCTATGTTTTTGGTCTAGGTTACTAATCTGTGGCACATTTACCTCAAAGGGGAAAACAACAACAACAACAAAATTTGGGAGAGGGTATAATAAATCGGGTTCTTAACACATTAAGATTGAAGCAACTATGAAATATTCCCTTGGAATCATTCAGTGGTGTTGGAGGTCTTAGTATATCCTGAAAAATAGTAATTCAGTATAGATATATTTATAGGTATATTAGGCTTTCATTGGTATTTTTCTGGCCTCCATTTGGACTTATTTTGTCACATGAGGAAATGAAGAAAATACACGTACAAAAAACAGAATGATAGTACAAGACAGTGTAGAGTAAGTAGTCATGGAGATGAACATAGACATAAAAAATAATTTAGAAGAAAGAATGTAAGTATTTAAAATTAATGAAGAAAAATCAGTTATTTCTTCAGGCATATAATTTTTAACATGTGAAGCTTTGATTTATTTCTATTATATGAACATAGAAAAAAAAGTCCAGGGCTTTTATCCTAAGCAAAAGCAGAAATATTTTCTTTACTAACTTTATTAATTTAAAGCATATTTTTAGACTATGTTCTAGATATATCTGTGTGTACTTTTGGCTTTCTCAAAATAAAATGTAGAGTTAACTAATAGTAAAAATTAATTTTATTTGATCTTAGACCTATGGTTAAATAGGAAAAAATAAAATAATTCAGTAAAATGAGTTAGTATGAAAATATATGTTTCTGTAGGATAACTTTGAATAATATTACAATTTTTGTATTATAAAACATCACTAAATAATTTCAAGTTTGTTTCAGAGAGTGGGGTAATTTGGATCTAAGATGATTATATGTTGTACATTCTAAATTCAAATCTTTAAGTTTTCTAATTCCAAGTATATATATACTTAGCAATTATGAGTTAAACCTAATTAGATATAGTTGATTGCATAGCTTGATGTACTAGTATTTTCACAAAGTAGATTTTGCTTGAACAAAGTTTCTTTATTTCTATTTAAGCAAACATAAAACTAATTTGAATTTAATACGTATTACGTGGGTTCTGAGTATATGAGAGTGAATATTTTAAAACATTCATAGAACTAATTCTTTCTCTAAGTTTTAAATTTTTTTTAATATATGCCAACCCTAAAAAACAACAACAAAAAAATTTCTAACTTATAACATTCACAAAATTCACGTTACTGCCTATGGTAAAATAAATACATATGTAGGTCTAAACAAAAAAGCAGGGGAGGATCTGATACCAAACTTCAATGATTAGTAATATTTGCCTTTCTTGGAAAAAAACAAAAAAAAAAACATAAAGTGAGAATAATTCCCTGGTCAAGGCTAGACAGTGCCAATTGTTCTAAATTTAAATCTGGAACATATTAGCCTGGGCCTATTGATAGTTACTTTTCTCGTAGCCTTTTTCTATTCTTGTTTGTCTCCCTCTCTGAGCAGCATAGAGATAGGCTTAGTACTTATATGATCTCTCTGATTCATGTCACAATTTTGACTACTTCTTTTTTTAAGTGGAAAAATAAAGCTTTCCTATTTTGGCTTCTGTTCCATCATTTTCTATTACCTTCTTCTTTTCAGCCATTTATTCCTATTCTTATACTCTAGAACTCTATTCTTTCCTTGTTCCTTAACAAGCTGATGTTATTCAAGTTTTCTTGTTTTCTACTTCTTCACCCCACTCTCCCTAAGTGAATATGTAGACTCATGGGTTTCTACTTGTTTACTAGAAACTAGCCCATGCCTTACTCTGCCTATGCAGTCATGTGCTACTTAATGCTGGGAATAGGTTTTTAGAAATGTGTTGTTACACGATTTCACTATTATGTGAAGATCATAGAATGCACTTACACAAGTCTAGATGCCTCAGCCTACTACACAAGTAGGCTGTATAGTATGCCATCATTGTAATATATGGTCTGTTATCCACCAAAACATGTTATACAGTGCAATACTGTATGTTGTAGATTCACTGTTCTACAATTTCATTTGTTTCTACTGAGCTCCATACTCACAGATCTAGCCACATCTTTACATGGATGCATCAAAGGCACATCTAACCCAATATGATAAAAACCAAACTTATTATCTGTACCTCAAAACTTGCTTTTTCTCCTGTATTTTCCTCTTTATCAGGTTACCCAGTCAGATCCTTTGTGACAATTCTAGATTATTGTCTTTCTCTCATCCCTTTTTTCCAATTGATCACTTAATTTTATTGCACATTTTCAAATTTAGTTCAATCCTCTACCCTGCTACCTGTCTTAGTTAACTCACTTATCATTTACTACCTAACCATGTCTGCCGACTGCGTAATTTAACCTCATCTATCTGATGCAGGCATGCATCAGACCAAAAGAAATGGTCTTTTTAACAATGATAGTCTGGCCATGTCAGTTTCAGGCTTAAAACTGTTTGATGGCTCAATCTTTAGAAGAATGAGTGCTAATTCCTCAACATGACACATGCAGCCTCCATCATTGGCACTCTCATGCCTCTGTGATTTTACTTCCCTGGTATTCCCTTAACACTTATACTACAACTGTCCTTATGTAATTATAGTTCTCCCTTTCCAATCATACTCTGCTGTCACATGGTCTCTTTTGCTGTGCAAAAATTGTTCTCTCTCCCTGTCAAGCCCTTTCCTCTTGGTAATGATTCACTACTTTCAGGATGCATCCTAAAATATTCTTACAAAGTATAAATATGAAGTAACCTTCTCTGACTTCTACTCATGTGAGCTGATAATGCTGTTCTTTGTGTGTATAGGCAAGAGTTAAATTAGTTGGTAAAATGAATTCATCATGAGTTCTGTAGTAAAGCTTATTTTCATCAGGATCACCGTCCTAACCCATTTAGCAAGGGTGTTGCTTTCCTGGGCATGAAAGGTCTAATTATTTATAATTAATCCACCTGTTTATTTACTTCTTAATTTTTTACTTTAAATTTATTCCTTTGTTTTGTCCTCCAAAGTTATCAGACATTTGCTACATGTCGGCACTCTTCTAGGTAATGGAGATAGAAGAGTGAACAAAACAGACAAAAATTCTTTGGTGGAGTTTGCATTCTAGTTTGGGTGATAAACAGTAACAAAATTAATATGTATACTATATAGTATCAAATGCGGTAAGTGTTATGGAGAGAAATAAAGTAGGGGAAATATATAGTATGCAGCTTAATATTACAATCATAAGTTATATTGTCAGAAGTGACTTTATTTGTTTGGTGACGCTTGGCCAACACTTGAATGAGCTGAGAAAATATGCCATGGGAGTGTGAAGGAAGAGTATTTCAAAGAAAAAGCAAGGAGAAAAAAGTAAGTAGGGGAGAAAAAGTTAAAGACTTTCAAGGGAGGGATTTTGTTTCTTTGTGTTTTTAGAAAAGGAGTTTGGGAAAATTGAAGATTTTTATGACATTGTTTTATGTGCATGCATGTGTATTTGTGTATAAATGTGCAAAATATTACATATGTTTCCTTATTTTCTTGACAACAGTAATGTCATTTGGTTAAAAATAACTCAGTGTAGAGACTTTTCTGCAGAGGAGCTCATTTTTATATGAGTTACTTAGTAATGATTATGGTCCATTGCACCAACCCCTAAAAAAGTGACTGAATTTATTTTAAAATACAATAAGATTTCATGTAAAAAAAAAAAGAAAAATGAGTCTAATATGTGTCTATTTCTGCAAGATGTAGTAGATTTTTTTATCAGGTAATCAGTTAAAATATATTGATTTGGTATCAGACACACATTTTAAAAATTTCAGAATCTGGATGCATTACAACCGAGGTTTGATGCTCGTGGTACATCAGGCTAATGCAACTGACTTCTAAAGCACTTTTCTCTATCCTACTCAGTATTGTGTCAATATTTATCTTGTTTTAAATATAAGGTATGTACAATATATTTGGGGACAAAATTATCTAGAATTAAAATTTTTGAGAAGGCAGGAAAGGGTTAACACCCAATGTCTAGGGCAGGGGTCCCCAAACTACAGCCCTCGGGCCGCATGTGGCCCCCTGAGGCCATTTATCGGCCCCCCGCTACACTTCCAGAAGGGGCACCTCTTTCATTGGTGGTCAGTGAGAGGAGCATAGTTCCCATTGAAATACTGGTCAGTTTGTTGATTAAATTTACTTGTTCTTTATTTTAAATATTGTATTTGTTTCTGTTTTGTTTTTTTACTTTAAAATAAGATGTGTGCAGTGTGCATAGGGATTTGTACATAGTTTTTTTTTATAGTCCGGCCCTCCAACGGTGCGAGGGACAATGAACTGGCCCCCTGTGTAAAAAGTTTGGGGACCCCTGGTCTAGGGTAATTGTTCATAATTATTTCAAAATTATTTCAGATGAAATATGGCATGGTGTCTATTCTGATAGTGTTTCAGTGACTCAAAAAAGAACTCAAGAAATGACTTTATTTTGTATAAATGCATTAAATACATACTAAATCTACCCGGTGATAAAAAGCCTTGACTAGTAAAAGCTAATGACAATACAAAGCCTTAAAACTCTCCTTTCTCCCATATAACTACCAAAGATGTTATTTTACTATTCATAAATACTTGCATTTCTGTAAACCCAGTTATCTTTCTTTTGATAAAACAATATTTATTATATAACAAATATTAAAATTAAAATCCAGGGTGATGTTGATCAATAAGAGGACACAGATTTCAAGTGAACATTTCTATAGCATTTGAACTGTTGATTGTATTGTGTGCGCACCACCCAATGTCAAATTGCTTTTTATCACTGTATTTTTCCCTCTTTACTCCCTTCCCTTCCATCCTCCTGCCTCTGGTAAGCACTTCACTTTTTATCTATGTCCATTGGTGTCAGTTTTATATCCATCTTATGTGTGAAATCATATCATTTTTAGCTTTTTCTGATTTACTTACATCACTCAGTATAATGTTCTTGAGGCCCCAGTAATGTGTTCTCAAGTAATGTGATTGTCTGTGCTACTGTTAAAGCTAAAGATTCCTAGGCTAACTTTTATGATTCAGTAACTAGGGTTATATCCAAGGACTTGCAATCAGATTGAGACATTATTAGTGTTTATCAATGTCTGATTATCTCTTTTTCTAGACTTCATCAGATTAGTTTCCTAATCTTCAACTTTAGTTTTGTCCATGTGTATAGTTATAGTTGAAGAAATGTGAGCAGTAGTTTTGCTCAGTTTTAGGTAGAAGCATTTAATTACCTGGCACTAATTCTTCAGCTTACACATTCCCTTCTCTTTTTTTGAAGTTTATTTATTTATTTTTTTTAAATTTCTATTTAGAAAATTAACAGGGTGACATTGATCAATAAGAGTACATAGGTTTCAGATAAACATTTCTATAACATTTGAACTGTTGATCATGTTGTATACTCATCACCCAAAGTCAAATCATTTTCCATCACTTTATATTTGTCCCTCTTTACAACCTTCATCCCACTCCTTCCCTATCTTTCTCTACTATTTCTCTTACCCCCTGGTAAGACACATCATTTTATCTGTGTCTACCTCATTCCCTTCAATAGCAATTTTGCTATATGTCAAAGCACCCTAAAATACTGAGCCAAAATATTGAAGATAGCAGCCCTGGACAATTAATTATTTAGGTCTATTATGGACCTTGCTTTTATGAGACATATAGTTTTGTTCTGCTAAATCACTGTGATTTGGGGATGAATTTTTCCTACAACTTAACCTAGTCCAGTAGTTCTTGGACTTCACTGTGCAATAAAATAATTAGAAGAACTTGGTAAGCACACCTTGGTATGCTTACTACCCATTTTTGATTTAGTAGATATAAAATGTGGCCTGAGACATTTTCTTTCTAATAAGTCACCAAGTGATTATCATGCTACTAGTTTAGCAACCACACTTTGAGAACCACTGATTCATTGGATCTTGAATATTATGCATTTTATAGACAAAAAAAAACAAATTTAATCATTTTAAACACCTTTGAATGATTAGTGATTTAATATTGTCAAAATTATCCATTACTTATTAAAAATACTTATTCAGTTGTCTGAACTTTCACCCTAAGTAGGTTTTTGGGTTTTTGGTTTTTTTTTGTATTTTTCTTAAGCTTGAAATGGGGAAGCAGTCAGATAGATTCCCACATGCACCTGACCAGGATCCACCCGGCACGCCCACCAGGGGGCAATGCTCTGCCCATCGGGGCGTTGCTCTGTTGCGACCAGAGCCACTCTAGCGCCTGAGGCAAAGGCCATAGAGCCACCCCCAGCTCCCGGGCCATCTTTGCTCCAATGGAGCCTTGGCTGCAGGAGGGGAAGAGAGGAAGGAGAGGGGGAGGGGTGGAGAAGCAGATGAGTGCCTCTCCTGTGTGCCCTGGCTGGGAATCGAACCCAGGACCTCCGCACGCCAGTCCGATGTTCTATCATTGAGCCAACCGGCCAGAGCCTCACTCCAAGTAGTTTTAATTGTGCTAAATACTCTTGTTTTTAGAGTAAAATAGCTTTACATTCAATTTAATGTAGAGGGAGAACCTTACACTTTAAATATAGTAAAAATTATCATATGTAAAGTAGTAAGAATTAGAGTAATCTAGCATTGATAAAGTGATTTATAATATCCATTTCAGCAAATTTACAAATAGTTGTACTTTTTAATTTAACTTTAAAAAATTTTTTTCAAAAAGTACTAATTGCATGACTAATGATTCTTAGTTGTCAATTAAGCATATTTTAAAATCTCCTGTTCCATTTTCACAATTAGCTTTTTATCCTTTTATCCAATTGAAATAATTAGGTTGGCATTAAAGAAAGAAAATTAAGTCAGCCCTTGAAATATTAACACTAACTTTTTAATTACCTTATTAATTACACAATGAAAAATGACAAACTATAGTTTCTTTTCCTAAAATATGACTGAAGGTCATAGAGCTATCTTATTGGCATATTGAGAGACCAAAGCAAAGATGCAATTTTTTTTTCTTTTAAATATCATCAGATGTCATTGGAAACTTTGCCAAGGAACTAGATTACTATTTTAAATATAATCTTTAAACATTGTTTTATCTCTTCTTAAAGGGAACATATTATATATTAAGAAGTAACATGACACTCAATAGCCAAAAAACAAACAATCCAATTAAAAAATGGGTAGAGACTATTTTGCTTGTTAGTTCATTTTGTTCATTAGATTCCACATATTAGTGAAATTATATGGTACTTTTCTTTCTCTGACTGGCTTATACATAGAGAGAAGGCTGACAGTTGTTGGGGGGGTACTGGATGGAAAGGATAGAAGAATTGAGTAAAAAGGGTCAAAAGAGAAAAACTGATGGACACAGACAATAGTGTGATGATTGCTGTGGGGAAGCGGAAGGATGTGGAGGAGGGTATGGGGAAATAAATGGTGATGGATGACAGCTAAAATTGGGAGGGTGAATATACAACATGTATAGAGATATTGTAGAATTGGGCACTTGAAACCTGTAAAATTATGTTATCCAGTGTTACCCAATAAATTCAAAATGATGACCACAATAAGTCTAGTTAGCATCCGTCACCATATATATAACTACTTCTCTTGTGATGAGGACTTTTAAGATCTATTCTTTTAGTCATTTTTCAATATGCAGTACAGTATTACTAACTCTGATTTCCATGCTGTATAACACACACCAATGCTTTAATTTATTTTTATTATATATATAACTGCTGACTATTCTTCTTTAAATTGGGCTCACTCCTTTCTCAGTTCTCAATGACAAATGGTGGGAGGTCATCTCTCATTTACTCTTATTACATTATATTTAATCTGAAGACATATTTGAAATCAAGTATTATTTTTAAAATCATTATTTCTCTTTATAAACTTATTATATACTGATTACATAAACTAATTTCTTATTAAGCCCTTTTTTGGCCAAAAGAAGAGCCAAACAAAAATAGGAATGTTTCCTATTCTCCAAGAACTTAAAATCTGGTTTTGTAATTAATTTATAATATAGTGTTCTAAGTGTTAAAAGAGATCCTCATAAAAAGTGTGCAGCAAAACAGGAGGTGAGAACAAGAAGAGCAGCTGGCTAGAGAAGTAAATATATAAATCATTTAAACTAGGTCTCAAGGCGTGTTAAGAGTAGATAGGATAAGATATACAAAGGTACAAAGTGGTGAGACAGTATGGTGAGTATGTATCATGTTGACAAGTCTACTGTGGTCAAGTAGGGGTGCCCAAGAATAGAAACAACAAGGTCGAAAGAGATCATGAAGGGTCTGGCATGCCCTAAAGTTAGAGCATGTGCTCATTTAAGAGTTAAGTACGGTTGGTCAAGGCAGCCCTGTGGAGGGAGCTGACTCTAAAACTGGAAATGACTGAATATCGCTGTACAAGTTGGATGCAGATGTAGGTTCCCAGAGGGGAAACAAAGGCAATCTTGGTTTGAGCTTCAGAATGTTGGTTACCAGGAATTAATAAACTTTCTAGGAGAAATTGATGTTATTAACTATTACATAAAAAAGCAAATTTATAAAAATTTATAACACACGGGGCACAATGTGATGTGTAGAGGGTGTTATGTTGAGTGGGACACCGGAAACCATGTCAACACAATAAAATAAAAAAATTATAGCATATTTTAGCACATCAGAATGTTATTAAATTTTGTCATTATTCATGCTAGTCACTATATACATCTGGCTCTACTTTCAGACACAGAAAATTACATTTCCCCACCCTCTTTGAAGTTAGGTAAGACCATGTGATTTTAGTTCACTAATGAAATGTGAGCCAAAGTACTAAATCACTTCTTGGTGCATATTTTAAAATCCAGTAATCAATTTGTCATTTTGTTCTCATACCATGATGATGATGATAACATGTGTCCAGACAGAGGTCCTGGCATAACTACAGTGTGTACAGCCACCCTGTCAATCAATGCTAGATCAATGGTAGGAGAGACAAATAAACTTGCATGTTTTTAAGCCACTGAGATTTGGAGACTGATTTTATTAAACATAACAACAGCCTATCTTGACTGCTAGAAAAAGTAAGAAATAGTGGCTGTAAAAAGGCTTGATAACAAAGAAAAAAAAGGGGGAGGAACCCTTAAAATTACCATAAACTAATCAAAAAGAGGTAAGAGCCACTGATTATTTTGATACTTACCTCTAAACTGTGTTGTTATATGAAAGTTTACTTATATCAGTTAGCAACTAGTGACTGAAATTTACTCTGCTGAAGATATACTTTATAATTCTCTCACTCAGGAGATTAGCTTTTCTATCAGTAACTGTTGTATTATAACCCAATTTGTAATCTTGATATTATAGGTTTTGCTCCAATGTGTAAACTATTATCAATGTTTCCTTCAAAAGGCAAAACATGAGACAAAGCAGGGTTGTTCTGCATCTCACAACAGACAATATATGTCAAATAAGAGTCACATGCACACCTGAAACACATGTGGTTTTATTAACCAGTGTTACTCCAATAAGTTTAATTAAAAATAAGGTAAATAAGTTTTGAAAAAGTAAATTAAACCGTAAAAGCCAGATGGCTGTTTTGTCTTTCTATACATTTATTTATAAAAACGTAAAGATATCTGACACCTTTAAGATGTAAAACAGGTTTGTTCAACAGAACTGGAATGTGAAATGTAAATTCTCTGTCTCTCCTATGCAAGTAATGATTATGTTGTTCTTTAAAAAAATATTGAGTTTTGGAGTTAGTTGAAAATTTCCTTTATAAAACTGAGTTATAAGTTGGTGATATTTATTGCATTATTATTTTTAAAAATCCTGGAATTCATTGCCTTTGATTAGTTCTTATTTTTCCTCTAAGATTATTGATGTTAAATAACATTTTAAATTGCATTAATGCACATTTATTTTGAATATGAGTAGGACTTCTGCTCTTCGCTGTCTAACACTAGAGTCAAATATAAAAGTTCAGCTTTGTTATTAAAGCTGTATTACAAATATATGATATTTATAATATTTTGGGTTTTTTTTAAAACCTATCGCAATCTAGTGCTTGAACAGTATTTTCTATTTCTGCCATTTAAAAAAAATTCATTTCAAAATTTCATCTGGAACTGTCTACTTTTATAAGAGATTTAGTTTATTGCTTCTCCTCCCAATAAGCTGTTCCAGGGAATTCATCTTTTTTATTACCTCTCCTCCTGGAACAGGTGCTGACATGTAGTAAATGCTCAGTACATATTTGTTGAGTGAATAAATGTGTAAAGATTATACAGATATAGGTCTATGAACTTGTATCTGGCACAACTACATCTCCCACTTACATTTTAGAGAAAGGTTTTTGTTTGTTTGTTTGTTTTGGTGATTTGGTTATAACTCTGCATGTATAGTTTAGAAAGTACAAAATTTACTTGTGTTGTTCTTAATCTACTTTATTCTTACCAGCTAGGCTTCTGGTAAAGTAAAAAGAAAACATAATTACAAAGGGGCATTAAGGGATCTTAGTGGGTGATGAAAATTTGACTTGACTATAGTAATAATTTCATGATATCAAAATTAATCAAATTTTGTCCTTTAAAAGTATACAATCTTGTTTACTTCAATCATACCAGAAAAATATGGAAACTCACACCAAACCAATACTAACATATCAACTTGCTTTATGTTACAACTACAACATTTCTGGAAATATTCTGCCCCTACACTTAGAGATGTGAAAAAGATATCACTATGGAAAATTGAGGATGGCTTTGAGATTCTTTGTCTTCTAATTAGGAATATATGGGAAGCAGATAATAGAACATTTGGAGAAGAAAGTATGTCATTTATATTAACAGGGAGAAGAGCAACAGGAAAGATATAATGCATGAGAGATAAATTTCACTAATAATTAGCCCTGGCTGGTTGGCTCAGAGGTAGAGTATTAGCCCAGTGTGTGGAAGTCCCGGATTTGATTCCTGGTCAGGGCACACAGGAGAAGCGACCATCTGCTTCTCCACTCCACCCCCTTCTCCCTCTTCCACTTCTGCAGCCACAACTTTTAGCAAGTTGGCCCTGGGTGCTGAGGATGGTTCCATAGCCTCACTTCAAATGCTAAAATAGTTTGGTTGCCAAGCAATGGAGCAGTGGCCCCAGATGGGCATATTTCGCCTGGTAGGAGGATTACTGGGTGGATCCTGGTTGGGGTGCATATGAGAGTCTGTCTCTGCTTCCCTGCCTCTCACTTAACAACAACAAAAATCAATAATCACCATAACAACTGCTATTGAGAACTTGCTCCATGCTGTTTATGGTCTAAGTACTTAGCATGCATTCCTCATTTTTCTAGTTTCACAACTTTGTTTTATTGTCATCATATATACCAGTGCGGGATCTGAGTTGTAAAAACAGTAAGGAACTTTTTAAAGGTGAAATATCACTGTGTTAGTATCGGGATTTGAATCCCAATGAGAATCCAGCACTCACGTTCTTTGCTACCACTACCTTCAACACAAGTAAGAAAATACCAACAAACCACAGCTGAGCAGTGATGACAAAATGAATCAAACTGTTATGTGTATTGGAGGGTGAGGAGGGACTTGGTAGCTGAAGCTAAACAAGAGTCCAGTAGAAAAGTGTACAGGCCTGCAGAAAGCTTTAAACAAAAGTAATATTATGATACTATCTTTACAACTTTTATACTTTATGCATTTTTAAGGACTCAAAGTTTCTCCAAGGCTATAAAAGTGCATATTAAGCCAAGGTTTTATTTTATGAGACATAAGAAACTACAGCAGACAAAGAGATAAGCAGAGTTGAGTAATGATATATAGCGTCTCTAGTTTTACAGAGGATGAAGATTATATCAGAAGTAGCAGACTGTCACTCTAAAAAGGATGCATAATGTTCTTCATACAACTTGCTAAATCATTTGCTTTTTTTTGTGTTTTTTTAACTAAAGATAAATAGCTTCTGCCATACAGTAAAAGGGCAGACAAAGCCAATTTAGATCATGGAAAAGTCTACTTGGAATACACAGTTGATGACAAGCACATGAAGCATTCATTCAGCATGGAAAGTAGAAGGCACTTACCACTGTGATGTACTAAATACAGTTTCAAATACCTATGGCTTAGGCCAGAGTTTCTTGTCCTTGAAAGTGTTGGCATTGAGGATAGAGAGTTCATTGTTGAATGGTTAGCAGCATCCCTGGCCTCTACCTACTAGATGCCAGCCGCGGTCCCTACCCCCAGTTGTGACAATCAGATGTCTCCAGACATTGCCAAATGTCTCCTGGAGGAAATATCACCCCTGATGGAGACCCTGTAGCTTACATAGGCTCAATACAATCAGCGTTGGGCCAAACAGTGTCTCTATTCATTGGTCACATAAACATTTGTTAGTTGCTTACTGAGTGACTATTACCATTTCAGGTTCTTAAAGTACATAAATAAAGAGTATGAGATTTGAATTAAACCATGAATTACACTCTTCATTCATTCAGAACCATCAGTGTTCTGAATTCTATTAAATTAGTCTGATAAAGTAAAATGTATTCTATTAAATTATCAGTATTATATTAAATTATTAGACCATAAATTATAGGCCTTATTAATTCATATCTATATAGATATCTTTTCAATGAATTATCATTTTTCTTGGAAAATGCATATGAAAATTGACTCAAATGATTTTTAGTGTTTCTTTTTTTAAAGTTATAGACTAAAATACTATTTCTCAATAGGATAAACTAAGGCTTGATTGAATTCAAAGCTATAAAGATTGTTTACCCAACTGTGATTCTATGTATTTACTGTTTGAGTAATAATCATTATACCTTTAAATTATTTCTATTGTTAGAGAATTTAAGAAGTAACTAAATATTCAGAGTTATTATCAGAACCATTATCTTTCCAGAAGCTTCTTTTTAACTATTTTGCCCCTCTCTATTCCCTCCAAGAAAGTAGTTCAAGTCCTGGAATAAAAACAAAGAAATAAGCAAATAATAATAGCTTCAGAAACTGTAACACATATTTTATTTTTGTCATTTTATTTAATCATTTCAGGAAGCAAAGAGAAATTAGAGGCCACACAAGTCATTAGTCCAAGGTCCCATGTCAATTAGTACCCCTGTCTGGCTGAATCTAGTTTGTGCTTTTGCCATTCTACCACTTTATCTCTGAGCTCCAGTCGTTTGGGGTAATATTCAAAATGTTTAACAGTCAATGTCCTCATACCTGAGAGATGTTTACCAGCTGAGGATCGACTGTGACTTTCATAGATGATCCTAGTCCACATTCAAGTACAAGCCACATATGATCTTTTAGGTAAAGTCTCATAAATTATTAGAACTGAGTTTCCTTCCTAAACTACTCTGAATGATCTCCTCTCAGTGAACTTGGAGATTTAAATTTTATACCAACAGGCAAATGAGTTTACAAAATGTTCAAGGTTAAATTAACAGGGTCACCATACTCAGGGTAAGAATCAGGGAAGTGAGACCAAGTGCCAGCCAAGAGTGAAGGAAGTATGAGCCCAGACTCTGAGTCTGATATGGTGCTGGCTGACACGAGGCAGCTGAGGAAGGGAAGGGAAGGCAGCGACCGTGAGGAAGAGGAGGGTACAGAAGCACTGAATTAGCTAGTCAAAAAAGCCCTCAGTACCAGGTCTGAGCAGAGACCACACTGAGGGCTGCAGGAGACAGCAGAAAGGCCAGAAGAGCCTTTGCCATCTCGAGGCCTCCCAGGAATGTCTTATGTATTAAAATGGACTCAGTGCTCCTTGACAGACTCTGAAATGGGGCTTCTAGGAGATCCTGACAAATGACTGTTTCCTTTGACAAAGCAACCTGAAAGCAGTTTGGACCCCATTCTTAGAATGAATCCAGATACCTAAATTTTCCTTCATCTTCCAGAGCACATAATTTGTCAGACCACAACTAAAGAACAAAGGATTAAAAAAAAATCCCCAAAGAGGAATTATATTAGAAACTAATTACCATATGTCCCCATGTATAAGACGCTTTTATGTACAAGACACATCTTAATTTGGGGGCCCGAAATTTGAAAAAAAGAAATGTATTACATAAAGTTGTTGAACTCAAGATTATTTATCATAAAATTTATACAACTCTTCATCCGTGCAAAAAAGCAGTAAAACTGCAAGTAAAATAATTTACAACCACTGTGTAGGACACACCCAATTTTTAGACCCCCAATTTTTCAAAAAACAGTGCATCTTATACATAGGGAAATATAGTAGTAAAGAAAGTCTAAATGACCAGAAACAGAAACATATCTTTCTCTGTTTGACAGAAAGGAGAGAAAAAAGCATGCAGTCTACTTGGTTCCTGGGTGGAACCAAGTGGTGAGCACTGGAGGGCTCACCAATGACGAGGAAAGGACGAGGAGACGTGGGCAGAGATCAAGTCTATCCATTTCCATTTCAGTTTACCAGTCTACTGCGTCCGAGGAATACTCAGTGGACAAAGAAAAGCAGCACCCAAAACTGCTTCATCTCATAATTGGCTGTGCTTAGGAACGTTGATGCTTGGGTGAGGGAGGGTGAGAGTCAGTGCCAGTCCCACAGAGAAAGTGACAGTTGGGGGCGGGGGTGCAGGGGTGCGGGGTCTCTCTGTGGAGACAACAGCCTGCACTTCCCAGCACCCACCACCCCTCTTTGCTCCATTAGAACTAATCTCCCCTAAATGGCCCATCATCTGTGCCAGCATGATTTTTTTCACATTTACTAAAAGCTTTTCCCCTGTTTTTTTTTCCTTTGTTTCTAAGTAACTATTTAATTTCCTCTCCTCTCTATTTTGCAGTTAACTGACTTGAAACCTCTGATGTGAAATGGGGTTTGCAGACCAATTTCTTCTGTCTTTCTCTACATCCACCCCGAACACCCAGTCACAGCCACTGCATGTGCATGAACAGAAAGGCCCATTAGTGCGATATTGTTTTTACACTTTTTGTAGACAAAGAAGAAAGAGGCCTCCAGTTGGAATGAACTCGTATCTTTTCTTTCTCTCTTTTTCTTTTTTGGAAAAAAAGGTTTTCCTTTTAAATTCAGAAATGTAATGGCATTGAGGTCCTATATTGTTTTTATCTAAAATGTTTTTCTCCCATCTTTACTCTCCTAGATTATGATCAATTTTCCCCTAGAATGAATTATTCAAATTGAGCCCAGTATTCTGAATCCTTAGAAACAAAACAATGTCTTAGTACTTTGGGTCTATTCTACTCACTTATCACTTGGCACATTCTGCTTGGTATTGGCAGACATTCTTTTTTCCAGCGTATAATTTATTTCTCTAAATGTACTGCAAACTCCTCAAGATTAAAGATCATAAAATTCAGTCATTCAATCAACAAATATTTTTGGATATCTTCTATATGGTAGATGTGCTCTAATCACCTGAAACAGATACAGGAAATAATCAGATAAAAATCCCTAGCTCCATGGGGTTTATATTATAGCAGAGGGAGATAGAAAATTAATCATCAATGTTCTAAGTATATAAAGCACATAGTATATTAGAAGGTGATACGTACAACAGGAAAAATAATAAAGTGATGTAGGATAAATCTGAACTCTAAAAGGAGAAGACTACAATTTTCAATACGTTGGTCAAGGTGGATGAGAGAGCAAGTCTGGCAGATAAATAGGAAACGAGCATTATAGACAAAGGAATTACTCTAAGGTTGAAAGTTGAAGAATGGAGTTGCTCTCTGCTGACTCCAGAAGGACTGTGCGTGGGACAGTGTACAGTTTGGCTATATTAACTTTTGGGTATCTACAGACTTCCAGAAAGGGATGTAGTGGGCAGTTGGATGTAAGAGTCTGGAGATCCAGGAGGGTCTGGGCTGGAATAGACATTTGAGAGTAATATCAAAGCCATGGAAATGGGTGAGATCAATATAGGAGTGAGTGTATATAATTCAAAGAAGAGTGAGGTTGAGAGAAGGTGGGTCTGTAAGACGAGAGAACAAAGAACTTGTGGTATCCTATAAATAAAGTGAAGAAATGCTATCAAAGAAGCAGAGAGTGATATTACTTATCAGTAAAATGAAGGGTGTGACTTGACCATGGAATTTAATAACCTGGAGGTCACTGTTAATCTTAATAAGAGCAGTTTTAATAGAATGGTGGGCACAAAAACCTTATCAGAGTGAGCTTAAATGTGAATGAGAAGTAGGAAATAAGAGACTGAGAGATGATGAATATAGACAACTCCTGCTAGGAACTTTTTCATAAAGGAGAGCAGAGCAGTGAGGTACTAGCTGGTGGGGAAGTTAGTGCAAGAGAAAATGTCTTTAAAATTAAATAACAGTATGCTTGATTGTGGAGAGAATTACAGTAGAAAAGAAAGACTTGATAACACAGAATGGAGAGAATTGTGGTCTATTCTAACAATATGAAGGAAATGTTCTTTTTTTTCTAGCAGGTAGCACATAGCAGTCTCCCTGAGGAGAGACCCAATCTGTGATTGCTTTGATAAGCCCAGTGGTAGATAGACCTCTAGGGTTTCTCTGTCAGCTGGTTAAGATTGAGAGAGTTAAGACAGAGTTTATAATTGCCATAGGAAAGAGGAAAAAAGTGTGTGAAGGGACAAACAATAATGCTTAGGAAGGAGACATTAGTGGGGCACATAATCAAGAAGAAAGATTTGGTGATTTTTAGAGTGTGTTGTGCCTTGTAATATAAGCCCTGTCCCCTGTCTCCCACTAATTTTTTCAGTAAAATCAACATGTGTAAGTTTTTAATTTAGAAAATGTTGAAATGTGCTGAAAGTTGTCTCAAGGTTGTAGACAGATTTGAAGAGTGAAATCAGAGCCAGCCATGGAAGGACACATCCAGGTTGCATGGCTGATTTTCTCTGCCAGACCTCTGTCATCGTGGTTTGCCCCAGGCGGTGCTCATATATTTTATACCAAATTACCCACTTAGAACATTATACATGTCTAATTCTTCAAAGTCCTGCCCAGTAACATACTCCAGACTCCTAACTGACTGACTTCTTTGTTCTGACTTTCTGAGCTGTCATCCTAGCCTCGCTAGGTGCACAGCCTCTGCTTATCTTTCCCCATTCCCATCGCTCATATTTTTTTTCCTTGTTCAATGTCAGGAAAACAGAACTTTTTAAAGTTCCCCAAACCCACCATAACAAACTTAAAATAGAATGGTTTTACTGCCCAAACTTTTTACGAGCAAAAAATATTCAAACCACAGCACAATTCAGTGGGCTCCACAGGTGCTGTTGTCACTGTTGGAAGTTGGAGCTAAGTACTTTGGACATACCTGGAAATTAAGTTGCCCTTTGAAAGTTCAAACTGTGACATCAAAACAGAATGAATGAGAATGAAGAGTTGTAAATCTACCTTAACAATACAGGTTGGCCTCCAGATGAGCAAAATTCGATTATCTCCTGTTTCAAGATACTAACATCCACAAGGAAAGAATATGTCCATTTGAAAAAGGATAGATTAGACATATGGGTTTCTTAAAAAGAGACTCAAACAGGAAAACACAGATGAGACATCTAAAAAGTGTTTATGGAAAATAGATTCTTAGCTGATTTACTACTAATATGACCGGGATTATTGAACACTGGATAAAAAGATTTGAGTACTAGCTTTGGAAGAAGATTTCCAGGATTTGAATCTGGCTTTGTGACTTAGTAATTATGGGTCTTTGAACCTTACCCAGGCAACAGTGCCTTCATCATCTGCAAATTGGGGCTGACAATAGTATTTCTTCACAGAGTTCTTATGGATGAAATACAAATCCTCAATAAAAGCTATCTATAATTATTATACTCATTAGGCCAATTGCCTTTGTTCTGACTCCAAATTAATATTAAGTAAGCTTTAGATTACAATATGCTTTCTCATGTAATTTGAGAGTGCAGTGGCCATGCAATTCCAGTATTGTCATGCATGTGACAGATATAGGTCTCATAAATTATAAATTGGATTTTTGGTTTTATGTCACTCTTGTGAACTTGATTAATGCGACTGTATTATGTTAGCAATGTGGCATATATTTCAGAGCAATTCAAAGGTTTTTTGAGCTAAAGTAAAAATTCAAAAATTCAACATGGGCCCTGGTTGGCTGGCTCAGTGGTAGACTGTTGGCCTGGCGTGTGGAAGTCCCAGGTTTGATTCCTGGCCAGGGCACACAGGAGAAGCACCCATCTGCTTCTCCATACTTCCTTTTCTCCTTCTTCTGTCTCTCTCTTCCCCTCCTGTAGCCAAGGCTCCAGTGGAGCAAAGTTGGCCCAGATGCTGAGGCTGGCTCCATGGCCTCCACCTCAGACGCAAGAATGGCTTCACTTGCAAGGGAGCAGCAACACCCCAGATAGACAGAGCATCGCCCCCTGGTGGGCATGCTGGGTGGATCCTGGTCAGGCACATGCGGGATTCTTTCTCTCTGCCTCCCCGCTTCTCACTTCAGAAAAATACAAAAAAAAAAAAAAAAAATCAACATGTATTTCTTCAGTTAAGGTGTAGTTAAATTCAGTGTTACTTTTTTTATTATAAGAAATTCTCTTTCTAGAAAAATAAATAATAGAGAATACATACAGATATGTGGTAGGATATTAGGATGACATAGATTGTAGAAAGAATGCCTCCTGCTCTTCTCACACTTATGCAGATAGAGGCTAAAACTCAAGTCAACCTCCTTTTCAATAATATCTTGTACTATTTCAATATCCTCTAGTTTACCACCCCAAAATCCATCCTTAGAAAGACCACCAAAGTAGTATATGAACAATAAATCTTGTTGATATCAATCTTCTTAATTACTTCAGTGATTCCATAGTGGGCAGGGTCAGTACACCTAACTCCCCCACCCCCTAGCTTCCTCACCCTTAGAGATGCAGCCACACAGCAATGTTCATATCTTAAAGTAGGTCTGTGCTCCTGGCTGCAGTTTATTAGACCAAAGATTCACAGAGTTGGTGTGAGCCCTTTATCTCCAGAAATTTGGAAGTGAGACCAAGAAAGATTAGCTGGTCTCTACCAGCTACTGGACTTATAACAAGTACACTTACAAGTGAATTTGAAAGGTGCCCACATCTCCTTTGGGAGGCAGAGAAAGCTGTCCTGTTAGAAAAACAAGAATGAAGCAGACACACAGAAAAGAACAGAAGTGTATGAAGGGGATATCTGAACAGCCTTGTTTCTATTTGTCTGTGTTTCTAAGGAATGATTGAAATCCTATGCTTGAGTTTCATGAAACTACCTGAAATTTTCTAATAAACTCTCTCTTTGTGCTTAAGCCAGCCTGAATTGTATTGTTTTGTTTTGCTTTAATACTTGCAACTACAAAGTTTCCTCTCTTGGAAAGTACAATCTGCCTGACCTGTGGTGGCACAGTGGATAAAGCATTGACCTGGAATGCTACTACAATTTGATGCTTCCTACTCCCTCCCCCAAAACAAACAAAACAGAAAGAACAATCTCATATAATGCTCTTTATAACTAGTTCTTGCCTAATTCTGGTCCAGACTCACCTCCCACTATGTCAAGCTTATACTTGATTTTTCAATACTATCAACCAATGAATTCAGAAGATTTTGTGAACTATCCACACTCTCATATTATCATATTGTGTACATGCAATTTCTTCTTCCTTTAATACTCATTCATCATTATCCAGCTGCCAAATAGTTACCCATTTTGGGGCATTCTATACCTACCATTTCCATTTCACTTTAGAACAATGGTTCTCAAAGTGTGCACCAGGGTGCACTGGTGTGCCTTAGAAGATTTCCAGGTGTGCCCTATGGTATTCCAGAGAAATATGTGCAGTTGGGGATCAAAAAACCAACAGGATTTTTAGAGTTTAGATTTTTTGAGGGACAGAGGTGTGGGAAATTGTCTGTAAACAGACAGTCTGTCCAACCCCCCACTTCACTTGCCTGATTAGGTTGCAAAAGGCTGTTAGGCTGTGGTGCTGGATTGTTTACACTACCCCCCATGTTCTCTGGAAAGACTGGAGGCAAGTTTCTTTTATCCTTTGTTTGGTATAAAGTTAAGATGATATGTATGGTGGAGGTTTTCTGCAGTCAACACAATTAAGAGTAAAAACAGAGTAATTCTTCAATGTATTGATAAGGAAATGAGAATTTGCCTTTCAAATATCACTAGGACATATCAGGCTCATGTTTCTCATAAACACAGAGTTAAAAACTTAACACATTTGCGCGGGAACCTGCCGAATTTACTAAATCTTATAAGAATGTATCTATATATATAAAATATTAACTTTTTTTAACCCCCCCCTTTTTTTTTTACGAATTCTAAAAAGCACAACTCAAAAAATGTAACATAAAATTTTTTTTAATGTCAAAATAAATTTAATTTTGTTGTATTTATTTCATTTAATTACCATAAAACATGCTTGGACTTTATATATTTTTTTAAATATTTGACTTAATTATAACGTATTTCTCAGAAATTTGCATATAGTGCACCTCCAATTATTTGTAGGATTTTAAATGTGCCCTGACTTCAAAAAGTTTGAGGAACACTGCCTTAGAGACTCCCATTATTGTACATAATTTGTGGCAGAGAAATGATTTCCGTGACTTTCTTCTCACTATCCTATAATCTCCCAGATGGAAGCTATCTATTGTTTATATTTTTGGATTTCATTTTTACATTCCAAATTCAAAGCACATAGTATGTGCTGTTATGAATTCTTAATATATATTCACATTTTTCAACCTTTTAGAAGATAAGTTGTATGTTCAAAGAGCACAGTTGCTGAAGGCATTGGGAATTAATGGTATTGTTTTCTGGGACAAAAGAAATAAAATCTGAGGTCCTAAAGAGTCACAGTCTACATGGTATTAATACCTGCACATAGTAGTTTCGGTTGTTAGTCATGGACCCACCACAAAAAGCTTCTTAAGCTGTTTTATCACTGTCTACTTTAAATTATATTTGATGTATTAAGTGGCAGGATACAACTGTTAACAGCAGCTTCCTGGGTCAGAGCCAAAAAATGCTGTGAAGGATGATTTGCCACTTCATAACTGCACTGGCCTGGACACAAGTGGGGATTGAACAATAATAGCAGGGACTAATCAGCCACTGTCTAGAGAGTTGACGCTGTGTCAACACAAGCTGAGAGGGCAGTCAGAGTAACAGAAGGACAGGTGTATATCTGAGCAGAATGGTCTCAAGAAAAAGGAAACTGCAGTGTGGTTATCAGAATCGAACAGTGAGGTTTGCCAGTCCCAGCAGGGGCGGGGAGCATTGCCAGGAGAGCGGGTGATGAAGTGTCTCAGATGAAGGATGAAGAATGCTGTGAAGTAGGAGGATAACTGTACAGAACCCCTGGTTGGCCTGTCGTGCCTGGATTATGCTTGTCCTGGTCTAATCACTCCTTATTTACACCTCTTCCTCAGGCTATCTATTTCTATCTTGAAACGGCCCCATTTTGGCAAAAAACAAGAAAGTGCTTTTAATTTTAAATAACTATAATAATTTTAAATAGCAATCAAAAGATTACCAAACTCTGGCCACAAACCAAACTACAGTCATCCTGGTTGGAAAGTTTATGGCACATCGCCATGATGCATATCTGGGCTGTGCTTATGTATTGTCCCGAAGCCCTTCGAGGAAATCTCCTTAGTAGCTGTGGTTCAGGCAAGGTTCACTGTCTCCCCAGGCAACTCAGTGTTGCATCCAGCTTCAACCCTTCCACTCCCACCAAATAACCTCAGTCTGGGTCAGACAGTTCTTTGGATTTAGACAGAACTTTCACAGGAAATCTCTCTTCATGAGTATGAGGGTCTGTTGGCTCTCTGTGCAATGGAGTAATGAAGGTAACAGAGGAAGAGAGACCTGAGCAACATGAATTCCTTTCTCTAACCATGCCTTTTCAGTTATGGGAGGCAGTGAGTCCCATTTTTGCTTGATGCACTGTGAATTTGGTCTGCATATATTACTAAGAGTCCTGACAAATACAACTGCCTTCTCATTAAAGTGTCCAGCTTTCTACCTGCCCTATCTAATTACACCAGGCATAGGTCCACATTCAGCAGCTGTCTGCATGGGACAAATTAAAATTAGGTGATAGGCTGGATCTAAGGCTGGGCTAGCCTAGGACAGAGCCACTTATCATGACTACAGTGCCCCCAGTGTGCATAACCTTTAAGTTACCACGGCTGGAAATCAGTCACTAATGTGCTTATTCACTCATAAATCATATGCAGCAAATTTTAATAGCGGTAAGCAAAGAAGAATTAAAATTTAACATTAATTCTATTGACTTCTTAAAAACTGAAGCATTCTGAATAGAATTGACCTTAACAGATATTGAGCTTAGACCCTGAGGCTTTAGAGGCCAAAGAGTTTTAGCCTTGGCATAGTAAAATGCACTGTTTTCTTTTTTTTCCTTTCTTTTTTTTTAATAATGGCATAATTGCTTTTTCTTATAGCAGTGAGAGATAAAACAGGGAAATTATATTTCAGTGTTAGCTTTAGGAGCATCAGGCAGGCTGACAGATCCTGCTTTCCAGGGAACACAGATATAGTCTATGTAACACCTCAGTTCAGTCCATTATCTGAGGAAGGCTGTGACCAGCTAGGACCCTCGTGGGGGTAGTGTGCATCTGGCCTTGAATGTCATCTTAAGCTAGTCTTGGACCCAGCCTCAGGTTCATGATAGCAATTTTGGCATTTGCTGTCCATTTCTTTCCCATTATCCCTGGTGCATTTCCCATTCTGAACTTGAGATCTCTGGTTATAGCCCCGAGACCTTGCCTAGCGCAACTGCATTCTGCTGTCTATACTGTTTTTGGAACAACTTTCTTTAGATGGACTGATTGTCTGGAAGGATAATTTATCCTTCCACTTGGCCTAGAAAAATCTCAGGCTGCTGTAATATGTATGTCACACTTTGGAATTCAATGTGTATTGAATCAAGCTGAAGGACTGCATATTTCCATGGCCACTGACTACAGTTCCACCCAGCTGCTCTCATAGTTTTCATGCCTATACTAAAACTGTTCTGCGTGCACCTGCATTCTTCATTCCCACCTTTCTATCATAAAATGGTCCAAGAAAACTGTACTTATCAGACTTCTGAAATTAGCCCCATAGTCAATGAGCTGCTACCGGATGTACCTGGATGTACAAATATATAAGGGCAGCGCTAATTAGGAAGCTTTAGTTTAGAGTAATCAATTTGATGGATCAAAGTAGCTCAATCCAGTGAATTAGAAGCAGTATGAGTTGGTAGCTTCCTGTATATGTTTTGAAAGAAGATCAGATAGGATTTTCTTTTTTTCTTTTTTTTAAATTAGAAAATTAACTTTAATAGGATGAAATTGATCAATAAGAGTACATAGGTTTGAGGTGAATATTTCTACAGCATTTGAGCTGTTGATTATGTTATATACCCTTCACTCAAAGTTAAATCATTTTTCATCACCTTATATTTGTCCTTCTTTACACACTTCCTGCCACCCCACCCCCTCCCCATTCAACTAAGTCCCCTTCTCCCTCCCTCACATCCCCTTACCCCTGGTAACCACTTCACTTTTATCTATGTCCAAGAGTCTCAATATTATATCCAACCTATGTGTAAAATCATATCATTTTTAGCTTTTTTTGATTTACTTGTTTCACTCAGTATAATGTTCTCTAGATTCATCCATGTTGTCGAAAATGTCACAATGTCATCTTTTCTTATGGCTAAGTAGTATTCCATTGTGTGTGTGTGTGTGTGTGTGTGTGTGTGTGTGTGTGTGTGTATATATATATATATATATATATATATATATATATATACCACATCTTTATCCAATCCACTATCGAGGGGCACTTTGATTGTTTCCATGTCATTGCCACTGTGAATAATGCTGCAATGAACATTGGGGCGCATGTTACTTTATGTACCAATACTTTTAAGTTTTTGAGGGATTGCTGGGTCATATGGCATTTCTATTCTTAATTTTTTGTGGAACCACCATACTTTCTTCCATAGTAATTGTACTAATTTGCATTCCCACCAGCAGTGAATGAGGGTTCCTTTTTCTCCACAGCCTCTCCAACACTTATTATTATCTGTCTTGTTGAGAATAGCCAATCTAACAGGTGTGATGTGGTATCTCATTGTAGTTTAGGTTTGCATTTCTCTAATAGCTAGAGAAGATGAGCATCTCTTCTTATACTTGTTGGCCATTTGTATGTCCTCTTGAGAGAAGTGTCTGTTCATGTCCTCTCCCCATTTTTTAATTGGATCATTTGCTTGTTTATTGCTGAGCTTTGTGAGTTCTTTTTATATTTTGAATATTACCCCCTTATTGGAGCTGTTGTTTACCAATATAATCTCCCATTTAGTTGGCTGCTTATTTGTTTTGTTGCCAGTTTGTTTGTTGTTGTTTTCTGTGCAGAATCTTTTTAGTTTGATAAAGTCCCATTTATTTACTTTTGCCTTTACTTCCATTGCCTTTGGGGTCAAATTCATAAATTGTTCTCTATGGCAAAGGTCCATATAGTTTCAGGTCTTATATTTAGGTCTTTGATCCATTTTGAATTCATTTTTGTACAATGGAACAAATTGTAGTCAAGTTTTATTCTTTTGCACATGGTTTTTCTATTTTCCCAGCACCATTTATTGAAAAGAGGTTTCTTTTCTCCATTGTGTGTTTTTGGCTACTTTGTTAAAGATGATTTGTCCATATATATGTGGTTTTATTTCTGCATTCTCATTTCTGTTCCATTGGTCTATATCTTTGTTTTTCTGCCAATACCATGCTGTTTTGATTATCATGGCTCTATAATTTGAATTCAAGTAGTGTGAAACCACTGGCTTCATTCTTTTTCCTTAGAATTGTTTGGCTCTTTGGTGGTTTGTTTTTTTTTATGGTTCCATAAAAACCTGGTAATTTTTTTTTCTATTTCTTTAAAAAATGATATTGGGATTTTAATGAAGATTACATTAAATTTGTATATTGCTTTGAGTAAAGTGGCCATTTTAACTTTGTTAATCGGCCTGACCTGTGGTGGCACAGTGGATAAAGCGTCGACCTGGAAATGCTGAGGTCGCCAGTTTGAAACCCTGGGCTTGCCTGGTCAAGGCCCATATGGGAGTTGATGCTTCCTGCTCCTCCCCCCTTCTCTCTCTCCTTTCTAAAATGAATAAAAAATAAAAAAAAAAACAAACAAACAAACAAAAAACTTTGTTAATTCTTCCAATCCATAAACATAGAATATTTTTTATTTCACTGTGTCTTTTTCCATTTCTTTCAATAATGTTTTCTACTTTTCAGTATATAGATCCTTCACATTCTTTGTTAAGTTTATTCCTAGGTACTTTATATATTTTTTTGTTGCAATTGTAAAAGGAATGATTATTTTTCTATTTTTTTATTTTTGAGTTCATTTTCTGAAGTTTCATTGTTGGCAAATAGAAAAGCAGTAGAGCTGGACCTGTGGTGGTGCAGTGGATAAAAGTATCAACCTGGAATGCTGAGGTTGCTGGTTCAAAACCTTGGACCTGCCTGGTCAAGGTACATATGAAAGTTGATGCTTCCTGCTTCCCCCTTTCTCTACCTCTCTCTCCTATCTCTAAAATGAAAAGATTAAAAAAAAAATCTAGAAAAAAAGTAGACTTTTTATATTTTTTTTGTATCTGTGACTTTACTGTATTAGTTTATTGTTTCTAATAGTTTTTTGGTGGAGTCTTTGGGATTTTCTATATACAGGATCAAGTCATCTGCAAAAGTGATACCTTTACTTCTTCTTTCTCTATTCAAATGCCTTTTATTTGTTTCTCTTGCTTGATTGTTCTGGCTAAAACTTCTAGAACTATGTTGAATAAGAGTGGAGAGAGTGGGCAATTTTGTCTTGTTCTTGATTTTAGAGGAAAAGCCTTTATTTTTTCACCATTTAGTATAATATTAGCTGATGGTTTGTTATACATGGCCTTTATTATATTAAGGCACTTACCTTCTATTCTGATTGTAGTGAGTTTTTTTAAACATAAAGGGATGTTGTATCTTATTGAATACCTGTTTTGCATCTATTGATAGGATCATATGATTCTTGTTCTTTGTTTTGTTGATGTGGTGTATTACCATATTTCTCATGTATAAGACGCAACATTTTTGAAAAATTTGGGGTCAAAAACCTGTGTGAGTCTTATACAGTGGTTGTAGATTCTTTTTACTTGCATTTCTTGCTTTTTTGCACTTGTTTTTGCATTCATTGTTAAAGACAGTGATTCATCATCAGACACAGATGAGGACAAGCTAATGGATCAGAGTTTTGACAGTGATGAGGAGTTGTATAAATTTAATGATGAATAAAACTTGAATTCAATAACTTTATATAATACATTTTTTCAAATTTCGGGTTGAATTTATTATTCAACTTGCTAGTGTTTTGTTTAGGATCTTGGCATCTGTATTCATTAGAGATATTGGTCTGTAGTTTTCTTTTCTGTGTTGTCCTTGCCAGGTTTTAGTATGAGGGTTGTGTTGGCCTCATAAAATGTGTTGGGGAGTATTGCCTCTTGTTCTATTTTTAGAAGACTTTGAGAAGAATAGGTACTAAATCTTTTTTGAAAGTTTGGTAGAATTCACTAGTGTAACCATCTGGTCCTGGACTTTTGTTTATGGGGAGGTTTCTAATACTTGTTTCTACTTCCTCTCTATTTGTAAGTCTATTTAGATTTTCCACTTTTTATTTGTTCAGCCTAGAAAGATTGTCTAGTTCTAAGAATTTATCTATTTCCTCTAGGTTGTTAAATTTGGTGGTAAATAATCTTTCATAATATTCTACTATGATCTTTTGTATATCTATTATGTCTGTGGCAATTTCTCCTCTTTCATTTTGAATTTTGTTTATATGAGTCTTTCCTCTTTTTTTCTTAGTGAATCTAGTCAGCAGTTGGTCAATTCTATTGATCTTTTCAAGAACCAGCTCTTTGTTATATTAATTTTCTTCTATAGCTTTTTTGTTTTCTATTTTATTTAGTTCTGCTCTCCTTTTTACTATTTCCTTTCTTTTGCTCACTTTAGGTTGCCTTTGTTCTTTTTCTAGTTCCTGAAGGTGTGCTGTTATGTTGTTTACTTGTTGTTTACTTGGGATCTCTCTTGCTTCTTGATATAAGCCTAAATGATATAAACTTTCATCTTATTACTGCTTTTGCAGCATTCCAGAAATTTTGACATGTCATGTCATTTTCATTTGTCTGTATATAGCTTTTCATCTCTGCTTTTATTTCTTCTTTGACTCAGTCAGTTTTTACAAGTATGTTGTTTAATTTCTACATTTTTGTGGGTTTCTTTGCTTCCTTTTTACAGTTGAATTTTAATTTCAAAGCCTATGATCAGAAAATATGTTTGGTATAATTTCAATCTTCCTGAATTTGTTTATGTTAGTTTTGTGGCCCAACATATGGTCTATCCTTGAGAATGTTCCATGCATACTGGAGAAGAATATATAATTTGAAATTGTGGGATGAAATGTCCTATAAATGTCTATTATGTCCATTTGGTCCAGAGTGTCATTTAAGGCTGACATTTCTTTATTGGTTTTCTGTTTGGATAATCTATCTAAAGCTGTCAATGGTGTGTTAAATTCTCCAAGTATAATTGTGTTTTTGTCTGCTTCTATGTTTAGATCAGTTAGTAGATGCTTATATATTTTGGTACTCCCTGGTTCGGTGCATACATATTAAAAAGTGTTAGATCTTCTTGATACAATATCACCTTTATCATTTTGAAAGGTCCATCTTTTTCTCTGGTTACCTTTGTTGCCTTGAAGTCAGCATTGTTATATATGAGTATGGCTGCACCTGCTTTTCTTTGTATATTTTTTGCTTGGGGAATTTTTTTCTAGCCTTTCACTTTGAGTCTACTTTTGTCCTTGCAGCTTAGATGTGTCTCTTGAAGGCAGCATATGGGTGGGTTTTGGTTTATGATCCAGTCTGCTACTCTGTGCCTCATTATTGGTGAGTTCAGTCCATTTACATTTAGGGTAATTACTGACACTTGAGGATTTCCATGTGATTGAGATTTTTTCTGGAGATTTTTTAGTTTCTTTCTGAAATATGTCTCTGTCTTGTGTAGCCATGATATTTTACTTCTTCTTTCTTGTTGGCATTTGAGAGTGGCATTGTTAAAAACCTTAACAAAAAACAACTGAAAAATTGAAAAATTAAAAAAAATACAATAGTATAAAAATTTTAAAAATTCTGATAAGTAAAAAAGAAAAACCACAGGAAAGAAGATAGAAAGCAAAAAAAAAATTAAGACAAAATACTCACAAAAAATAAGAATAAAAATTTTTAAAATGAAATTCAAAGTGAAAAAAGAAAAAATGAGATTAAAAAAGAAAAGAAGGGATAATAAAAAGGAAAAAAAATGTCAGCTTTGAGAAATTTTTTCCAGTAGGTGTCACTATATTACAGTTTTTAGCTTTGTGAAGTTCCTAGGCTGTCCAGTTAGATGTTGCTGTTGCAATGATGTAGTCGGGACCACAGTAGTGTTGATGGATGGGGCATGTAATGAGGGTTTTTCAGCTCTAAAAATGGTGATCTCAGGCTTCCTGGCACTACTTCTTACATCTCAACAGACCTGGAGACCAGATGTGGAGCACCTCTGTTCTTCAGGGGAGACAGTGGCTTTGGAGAGCTAGCTGTGGCATTAGTCTCTGCTCATCTCCATACCGTAAGGTGAAGGGGTTGGGATCTGGGAGACTGGGAGACCCACTTTAGCTTTCTCTGTCTCTTTCAAGTGCTGGCTGCAGGCAGACCACAGGAGCACTGGCCATGACTTTGTACTCTTGCTGCTTTGGTTTATCTCCTCCTCTGCCCTTCTGTCTTACTACTCCTTGCAGCAGAAAGAGACCAAGTCACTCCGAGTCTTGCCCTCCATACCTCTCAGATAAAATCCAGAGAGCCCAAGATTCCTTTCTCCCCATAGTCCAGAAGAGAAAGAAAAAACAAACAAACAAACAAAAACAGTCAGTCCAGGTTTGTCTACTCTCATTTCCAAAGCCCATCGTGATTATGGTTTATCTTCTACACCCCTTTGCACCCTGTTCTCACTTTAGTCCATTAGGTGAATGGATCTTTTGGGTGTGACTGCAAGTCCCACTGGGGTTTCTTTGCTGCACTATAATTGTTCAATTTGTTAAAATTTCAAGAGGAGAGATCAGGAGTATCTCTCACGACACCATTATTCTGACATCATTCCAACAGAATTTTCTAAAATGGATGTAAAGTGTTCTAGAAAGAGAAAAATAAAAAATGTTTCTAGGTTTTTGGCCTGAGTACCTGGAATGATAAGAGTCGCCATTATCTTACATGGAAGCAACTGAGGAAGGAGCAGATTTGGGGTGGGGAGAAGAAGTGCAAAGATTAGGTAATGATATCTACTGTACCTCGGTGTAGAGATGTTGCATTATTCCAGACTCTTTAAGAACACCCTCACTTCTAATATCAGCTGCAAAGTTTTGGGTTTTTAAGACCACCTTCACTTTTGACACCATCTGGAATTTCAAGGGTACCCAAGATCACCTGAAACTTTGATAATTCACTTGAATAACTTATATAATGACTAACTGATGTTATACTCCATATTGTGATTTATAACAACAAAAGGATACAGATTAAGATTAGCCAAGAGAAAAGACATGTGGGACAAAGTCCAGGAGAGGTCCACATTTAGAGGTTCCAGTTGTCTTCTCCTAGTGGATTTGTGGACAGTATTCATTATGGAAGACAACAGTAAGTGACAATATACATGGAGTATTACCACCTAAGAAAGCTCGCCTGAGTCTTACTGTCCAGAGTTTCTTCTGGTGCTCAGTCATGTAGATGCGGCTGAGCACTGGTCTGGCTGACCAGGCCAGTCTCTAACCCCGCCAGTGGTTGAAAACCTCATAACTCAACTCCTCAACCATAAATCACATTGTATGACTATGCTATGGCCCAAGGTACCCAGGTAACAAAGACATTCTTATCAGGCAGGACATTTCAAGGGCTTAGACATTACCTCCCAGGAGTCTCTAGCACAGGCCAAACTTCTTTATGGGTAAGGTTAATTTATTACTACACAGTTGTGAAATAGGAGAGTGCATTTAGGAGTCTAGATTTCGGGAAAGCGTTCTGGTAGTCATGAGCATATACATGGAGTATTAATTATGTTCTAAGCAGAAAGCAGAATTTACTTCGATGCTTGAAATGAAGAGATTTTGTTAGAGACCACTCAAAAGACTGCAAGCAGGGATTGGGGAGTAAGCAGGGCTTACTGAAGCACACATAAACCAGGCTTCTATGTTGTCCAAGTGAGAAGTAAGTATTTGAAACCCATGAGAAGGGTTAATATGTGTCAGGTAGAATATTAAGTAATTCATGTTTATCAGCGCATTTGATTTTTTTCCTATATGTTAATAAACATAATTATCATAGTTTTACAGATAAGAGCACTAAAGTTTAGAAAACTTCAATACCTTTGTCTTTAGTTATTCTGTAGAATGCTAATAAGGTGTATGCAGACTGCCATGCCACTATGCGGCTCAGAAATTTGGCAACATGATGCAACACATAATATTGACCTTTCGGTTTCAGCATTTCTTCACGACTTACTTGCTAACGGTCACTCTGTAATTTCCTGCTAGTGACTTTCCCACCTAGGCCTTCCCGAGAGGCATCTGCTCTGCTAGATCAGTGCTGTAGTATTTGTGGTGCGAATTTTACAAATGGCAGTAGAGCAGAAATAACAAAAACATCACAGTCAGATTCTCCTGAGGAGAGAAGTCTGCAAAGAGGCAAATTATATTTCCCAGGGAAATAGAAGCAGAGCAGTGTGATGTGTGCTTGCATGTGTATGCATATGGGTATGATGTGTCAGAGTGAGTTTTCAGGATTTGAAAAGGAAACACTGTTTGAAGAGGAAAAATAGAGAATTGTAATGAGTGGATTCAGACTATAAATATGTACATTTTAAGAATATTTTCTGGAGACTGTATGTCAGAATTTCTATCTGGACTCCAATTATTTGAATGCATTACGGTTCAGGATTGAACCATATGGGTCCTGGCTTTGGTAGAGAGCATGATGCCTATGTGAGACCTACACTGTATCATTTTCTATTTTGAAGCATAGGAAGGCTTTTCCATCAACAGGACAATACAATGGAGAGGATATGATGATACAAAAAGTAAGCAGGGTATTTTCATGTAGGGCTGACCATGCCTAACCCACCACCCCGGATCTAATCCCTCATTGAAGCATGCCCTTGAACACAGAATTAGTCTGAAAATCATTCTCAACACAATATTTTCGGTAGCCATTGACAATCAATCGACCCTGGCATATCTATTGAAACTCATTTGCCACTTAGATGCCAATATATCAAGCTAGAGTGTTTCTTTTTTAAAACATATTTTGAATTTTAAGTTTCTTAGGCTCGAGAATAAAGTAAAAATACAGCATAGCTCCCAAAGAGAGAAGGCAGTCCCTCTCTGGAAGGTCAGTTAGAACCTGAGGATTTTCCCAGGACACCAGCCCTCTAATTTCACTTTACATAACTGGCTTTCTCTCTTTGAACAAGATGAAACAGCTTGGAAAGTTTCGCCTTCCTTTCCTTTTCTTCCTTCTTTTTCTAGATCCCAGTTTTCTTTATTTTCTTTATTTTATGGACTGAGGAAATATTGACCTATTGCCCGAGAAGAGAAGAGCTCACAAAAATCTGGGGACAGAATTTTTTTTGCAGTGCCAATGTACCTCTCCTGTCAAAACCACTTTTTTAAATTTTCTCATTACAATCAACTTCCTTCTTTATATTTAGAGTTTTACCAAATATTACAATGTACAGAACTGGTAAACCTAATCTATCTAGTTTTCTTTAACACACTCTGTAGCAGAAATAAAACATTCTAAGAAAAATAACTTGAAATGTTATCCTTTCTCAACTGAAAAAAAGAGGGGGGGAGGTGAGGAAACTGAATATAGATGAGTCATTTTTGTATCACTTATTATACAGTGCATTTTGGGCTGGGGGGAGGGAGGCTAGCCGGCACAAAGACCACATTAACTGAAATGATAAATAGGCCTGATGAATAAGCCAGGTGGCAAAGCTCTAGTTTGTGTAGCTGCCGAAATCAATACATGGGGAAGGGAGGAAACTTGGGACTCCCTTCCTGGGGCCAGAGGGAGGCTGGGCCTGTGGAGAGGTGGTGTGATTGATCTCTGTAGAAGAACTCGCCAGCTGGAGTGTGTGTAAATGGCTCCTTCTGGATTCTCCTTAAAAACTAAATTGATGGCAACTTTAGAAAAGAGCAGCTCAGACCTCCCTCCGTCCCCTGTAAGCTTAAGATAAACCTTGATTTCAGCTACTGTAAAACGACTAAAAAAAGTAAAAAGAACTTTAAGAAAATATACTCTCAGTGATGGAATTAGAAGAAATAGAATGTTATTCGTCTACCAAAATAAAATGATAATTGCAATGTGCTGTTGTTCTTTGTTAGAAGATTTTTCAGGAACCCATCTGTGCAGATTGTTTCTTTTTCGTTATCATTACATCAACTAATTACATTAGGGAAAAGGGGACATTTTAATTAAAAGACTGTTTTAAGGAGTTATAATTCTACTTTTTCATTAAATAACTTTATTTCTTAAAGATGAAAAAAAATTTTAATTACAATTGAAATTCAATATTATTTTGTATTTGTCTCAGGTATACAGCACCTTGGCTAGATAATATGCTGATAACTTAACCAGGTGCCAAATTTGTTAAAGTAAACCATTTTTCTGAAAATTGAATTTTTCTTTGAAAATTATTTGTATTAACTACATTTTCAACAAAATAGATTTTTTCCCTTTTATTTTATCTAATAGATGGGTCCTTTTATTTCTCCATTTTGACCAAAGGGCCATAGGACAGGACTACATATAAACTATTACAAATATTTTGAGAGGCTTAACTTTTATTCTAAAAAGAATGGAAAAATAATTTCCATTTACAAAACATGCATATTTATTTCTCTCTGATGAATTTGATTAGGGTAATCTTTTCCAAATCTGATGTTTTTAGAACATGGTTAATTGCAGAGGGATATTGGGAGAGGAAAGGAGATCGACAGAGATCTTCAGAGGAAAATTTATAGCCAACATTGTAATTAAAAGATATTCCTCCTATTTAAGCATATTTCCCTATGGGTATAATCTCTCCACATACACGGATGTCATCCAATAACTCATATTAATTAGATGCATAAACATCTATTTTTTTTTATATTTTGAATGCATTTTTCATTATGTCAACTCTCTCTACTCTTCCAAGGTGTTCTAGATAACAATTCAGGCAGGAATTTTTAGCTAAATGTTAGACAATGAGGAAGACAAAGAATCTGGAATGAAAATGTAGATTAAAAAAAGGAAATGACACCACAGGGCACATTACCAAATGCTTGGAAGTCAAGAGAGAAGTAAAAGCACCTGGTAGAGGAGATAATGGAAAGCCAGAATTTAAAAACTATGATGCTACTCTCAGTATCAAATAGCTCTCTGGATTTCTTCTCTCTGATAGAAATATTGAACCACTTTTATTCCAAAAATTGGAAGGTGAAAAGCTTATAGGAACAACTTTTGTATAAAAAAATGCCCAAGTCAAACTGTATTTCATGCAGTTGAAGACCAGATACATACTATCATTCCAATCATGGTATTTATCAATGCAACAATGTCTGGCACATAGTAGACATGCAGTAAATTTATGTTGAGTAAATGAATGAAGGCAACATTTCCTTAAATTCCTAAGTAGGATATGGCAGTTCCTAGAAGCAGCAGTTATTTTTTTAGCTTTTCAATATTATTCCCCTGGAAAGCTGGCAAACTGAAATCTGTTACCTTGATGCCAGCAGGGATGTGTATGTGTGAAGAGAATAAGTAAGCATTTATTGTATCTGATGGCTCAAGGGGCTATCCACATGCACTCTTAAGAGACTTGAAAATACTTGGCAATATTTATACTGAGGGTGAACTTCACAAATACTATTTATAGTTTTTTATAATATAGTTATAATTTTGAGTCAGTTGAGCTTTTCAACAAAACTATGGGCTAATTTGTTACTATATAGCTCTTCTCCTCTTTAATAAGTTCATCTCTAAAAATTTCATTATACTTTTGCTGTTAGGTTTTCAGTCTAAATTAGTGTCACCTTCCAAGAGTAGATTTAAAAATCAGTGAATTAAAAAAAAACAAACCTATATATTCTTCCTATTTTTAAGATGCCAAAATAACAATGACAACTGCCCCTTATTAAGAATGTAATATTTGCAAGTTACTCTTTTTGGTGTTTTATATATTAATACACAGATGGTTTTACCCTGCTATAGGGAAAAGGAAAACAAAGAGCTATATAATGCCTTGTACAAAGTCATATAGATCATAGATTCTTGAAGTGAGATTCAAATCTAACAACCAGGCTATTTCTATTATGAAAGGCTAAATCTCCCAAATTTGCACTTAATTTTCACAAAATCTTATGAGTTAAGGAAGTCAAGGGTAGCTTTCTTTTCTTTATTCAGTTAAGGTTGGTATCAATCAGTCTGTGTTTACATAAATAATTTGTTAGAATAATAAAAATTTACAGCTAAGGAAAATTTAGAGATAATCCAAGTTAGTAATTTTTAGATGTTTTTATTTTAATACTACTTTACATTTGTGACGATATCTAAAAGCACTTGTAATATATATATATATATATATATATTGATATCATATTAGTAATAAAAATTATAATATTCAAAATACTTATTTGTGTGTGTGTGTGTGTGTGTGTGTGTGTGTATTTTTCTAACGTGAGAAGCAGGGAGGCAGAAAGACTCCTGCATGCGCCTGACCAGGACCACCTGGCAAGCCTACCAGGGGATGATGCTCTGCCCATCTGGGCCATTGCTCTGTTGTAACCAGAGCCCTTCTAGCACCTGAGGAAAAGGCCATGGAGCCATCCTCAGTATCCAGGCCAACTTTATTACAATGGAGCCTTGGCTACAGGAGGAGAAGAAAAAGAGAGAGAGAGAGAAGAAGAAGAGAGAGAGAGAGAAGAAGAAGAGAGAAAGAGAGAAAGAGAATAAAGGGAAAGGTGGAGAAGCAGATGGGTGCTTCTCCTGTGTGCCCTGGCTGGGAATCGAACCAAGGACTTCCACATGTCAGGTCGATGCTCTACCACTGAGCCCACTGGCCAGGGCCTGAAATAGGAATCTTAAATGGTCACACTATATAATGCACATATACATGGTCAAGATAATCAGGCATTTTAGTGAGTATATTTTGTGATTCTATGATCCACTCCAAATTTTCTCTAATATTGTTTGTTGTTGTTTTTTATATTTTTTTATTAAAGGTCTCATTCGTTTGCAAGAGCTTATCAAAGCTCCATCAAGATACAATCTTCGACTTAAAATTCGTCAACTACCTGCTGATACAAAGGATGCAAAACCCTTACTAAAAGAAATGAAAAGAGGCAAAGAGTTCCATGTAATCTTTGACTGTAGTCATGAAATGGCAGCAGGAATTTTGAAACAGGTAATCTTTAAATTACTTAATTCTTAGTTTCTTTCAAAATTTGCATTTAAAGTATGGCCTTTTGGTTTTCAAATTAAAGGGTTATTGTTTATACAGTCAGTTAAAATAAAAAGCCAAAGAATTCAACTAGATGTAATTTTCTGATAAAATGTCTGACAATTGCTTTTAATTAATTGTTTTACAACAAAAGTTATGTAAACATAGATGATATTCAAATAAATTGTTTGTAGTTTGTAGGTTATTTTAAGTGACTATAATATTCTTTATTAATGCTAATATTGATTAACAAGTTAGATTTTTGTTTGGAACTATAAATAAATAAAGGAAGAAACTAACAATCAACAGTTCAGCAGCTCAACCATTAAAATTATCCAGTGGGAAAAAGAGAAAAAAGATTTTCTATTTAGCTGGCATCTACCATGAGATGCCTTACACATCCGATCTCACTTAATCATCACCACAACCAAAAGAAGTAGGGACTATCTCTACTTTAGAGACAAAGAGAATGAGTCTCAGAAAGATTGAATAACTTGGCCAATGCCCAACAGCATGGAAATAGCAAAGAGATGCATCTCTCACCAACTAATGTCAAGAAATAAAACTGAAGGAATGAATGAATACGAAAAAAAAACAAAGAAAAACTCATAGACACAGATAACTTGCATATTTATTTCTCTCTGATAAATTTGATTAGGCTAATCTTTTCCAAATCTGACATTTTTAGAACATGGTTAATTGCAAAGGGATATTGGGAGAGGAAAGGAGATCGACAGATAACAGAATAGTGCTTACCAGCAGGAAGGGAGGTAGGAGGGCAGGCAAGGGTAAAGGGGTCTAGTATATGTGATAGAAGAAGAGTTGACTTTGGGTGGTAAACACACAATGCCATATACAGATGTTGTATCATAGAATTGTACACTTGAAACCCAAATAATTTTACTAACCTCTATCACCCCAATAAATTTAATTAAAAAAATTCCTTCCAGAATAAGCACTGCCTACTTAAAAATATAATACTAAATTAATCGAATGAAATAACTTATGGCAGTAAGACTTCTTAATATTTTTTAGCACTATTCAGACCTAACAGTACATTTGAAAACAGCAATTACTTTTAGCTTGTAACTGACAGATGAGGGAGTTAATGTCTGGGGTTAAATAGCTAGTACAAGGCCACATACTTACACTGTAGTAAAGCGTGAATTTGAGCACGAGTCTTTGGACTTTGCTTTTTTAAGATCATTATGTACACTGGCTAACAACATAGTGGTTTAGGATTATCCAACTGTCTTGAAAACTTTAATGTCTAGGATAAAATTTCACTACTGCTGAGTGATGCAGATTCAGATGTCAAGTTATATTCTGTAAAATTATACCCCATAAAATATAACTCCCAACAGTAAATGCCTGTTATAACATGGTTATTTTATTAAACAGATGTTTGTCCAACCTCCCAATATGAATGTTGGTGTCACTGCAGTAAAATGTTTAATTGGATTTGAAAAATTGCTCTAGTGTTAGATTTGGGTAATAAAGAATATGAAAGTTTTTTTGTTTTGATTTTGTAATAAACAAAACGATGCAATAAACACTAAAATCCAGAGTAGGGATTTTTCATTTAAAACCAACACAGTCCTTGATCACATTAAGAATACACTGACATGGCCCTGACCAGTTGGCTCAGTGGTAGAGCGTCCGCCTGGAGTGTGGAAGTTCCAGGTTTGATTCCCGGTCAGGGCACACAGAAGAAGTGCCCATCTGCTTCTCCACCCCTCCCCCTCTCCTTCCTCTCTGTCTCTCTCTTCCACTCCTGCAGCTAAGGCTCCATTGGAACAAAGTTGGCCCGGGTGCTGAGGCCGGCTCCATGGCCTCTGCCTCAGGCGCTAGAATGGCTTTGTTTGCAGTGGAGCAACAGCCCAGATGGGCCAAGCATTGCCCCCTGGTGGGCATGCCGGGCAGATTCTGGTCGGCCGCATGTGGGAGTCTGTCTCTCTGCCACTCCCCCCCCTTCTCACTTTGGAAAAATACAAAAAAAGAAAAAAAAAATATACGGACATGGATAGTAGACTTCTTTATGCTTGGAGTGAATTAGCACTCAGCTGTTTGTCAGTGATAGAACTTTGGTAGGCTTTTTCTAGTCTTCCAACTACTATGTAAATAATCAGTTGTCTTGTCCCTAGAATAACTATTTCTGACTTATTGTCCTATCTGCAAGGTGAGAGAACCCATATTTTTTCATAGTTTTTCCATTCTGCCTTCTCTTTGATTCATTCATTATTTTGTACTTGTTTTCATATGTGTAGTCTGACCTAGAAATATAATATTAATAAATATTTATTCTAAAATATATCCGTCAGGATACACACAGAATTATAACAATATTTAATATATATATATAACAAGAAAAAAATGTATAATTATAACAAGATTAGTAAATGAAAAATTAGAGGAATAATAAATGAGTTTATAAAAATTAAGAAGTCAAAGTAACATTATTACACAGAATGTATACTTTTAGGTACAATAACACTGGCAGACCACATATATCAATATATTATAGTATTTGTGTTTTTAGCTTACTCTCTTCCAGAGATTTGTCTCTTGTTTGTATCTCAGTTATTCTAGAAACCAATTCAAGAAGAAAGCAAATAGCTTGCGTACTTTTTGAATAACTGTGGTGATTTACATCTGTTTCTTTAAGGTCGGGGAAATGTCTCTAAAGTACAAAAAGAACTCCTGTTGGCATTGCACTTTGCAGCACATTTTCCCTAATTGAGTAATACCTTTCATCAAAATAAAATGGTGTTCCTCATTAAAGTACTTGTTGTGGATACATTACAAATATAAAGAACTAAGATGAGCTGTCTCTGTTTTTTGTGTCAAATGAAACGTTACCTTTAATATGCAAAGCAATAAGCTTTACAATTGCAAACGTTCCACTTATAGCTTTTCTATCAAGAGAATTAGTTCTGAAATTTCTGTAGAAACCACTAATCTTCTTTAACTAAGGAGAAAAGATTTAGTTTGACCCTTAATATTAAAAGCTGGTTCTTTATTACATCCTACTATTGTGTTCTCACTTGTCTTAATAAAATAATTTATTTCATAAAATGTATACCTTCAATATAAATATATTTATATTTATTTTTATTTTTTACTTCTTAGGCATTAGCTATGGGAATGATGACAGAATATTATCATTATATCTTTACTACTCTGGTAAGTAATTTATAAAACAATGATAATACTTGAAATTTTATTATTATGACATTACTGAATGGGAAATGGGTTTTGGAGTAAGATTAAATAATATAATGATCCATACTTTTGTAGTTATACTATATATTATTTTTATAAAACCCAAGAAAAATTATCATAGAGAACTAATAATTCTTGATAGGAAGCTGATGATTTTTGAAATACTATCATTTCATATATTAAATTTAAAATACCTTATTTTTATATTGCTTTAGAGGACTTTCAGAACATAATGGATTTTAAAATTATTTTGCTGAGAAATTAGTGTTTTAAAATAGCACAAATTCTAATATTGTTAGTTCTGCTCACTTTATAAATATGTTTATTAATGCTGCTCTTTTAGTAATTAAATTTGCTATCTAGTTTTTGCCTGTGTGTTGTTGGATTTTTAAAAAGTCAATATAATTTAACTTGCAATTAACAAATTGAATGTTATTTTTCTTTTATCTCTACATACCCACCATACGGTTTTTACTTAATATCTGACTTTATGTCTTTACCAGACCAACTTACTCTTAGCTCTATTTCTTTATAGTTCATATCCTGATTTTCCTTTATTAAAAAATAAAATTCAACTGAGTAAATTTGAAAATCTAATTGGCTTTATTCAGTGATTTCTGAATTGGACAGCATCCCATTTACCAAGTAAATGGGAGCTTCTAGGAACTGTATAAAAGGCTTTTAATGGGGGGGGGGGGGCGTGGAAAAAGAAAGTCGTAAATGAAGAAAAGGATTAATTCAGGCAAGGTACCTCCCACTGGGGAATAAAGCGATTTATTTAGGCAGATTATCTACCTCCCTGGTGTTGACCAGAAAATTACAGACAGAGAGACCAATTAAGATGACATTCCTAAGAAAAGTTTGACTGCAATTAAGTTAGGTATTAAGCCATGGTTTGGTGACATGGCTTTGCAAAATTGATTCCACTTAGGGCCTGTTTCTATTTAACAGCTTTCTTTGTGAAATCAGTCTCTGTCACTGATTTTTCTTCTGCCCATTTCTAAAATATGAAAATATACTCAACTTTGGGCCTTCATTCTATTTTCTTTTATTCTCTTTGATTATTTTCTTCGGAAATGAGATGTATTTATGGTCTCAGTTATTACTTTGTTCAAAAAGATTTAAATGTCCATCTGTAATAGTCCTGAATTATGCATCACAGAACAATTCTAATTGTTGTGGCATTAAGACAATTTAAAATTATTTAAACCTTAATGTACTGTCCTATAAATTGACCCCTCTTCTGACTTCCTTCAAAACTCCCATTGTCTCTGACTCATACATCACCAACAAATTCTACTGTTCTTTCCTCAATAGTGTCTCTAGCCTGCATATTGTCTACCCTCACAATGACCAACTTAACCAATGCTCAATCACTGTTAACTTAAAAATCTTCCAGTTGAAGCTACCTGATCAAATTACTAAAATTTAGTTGATCACATTAGCTTCTTGTATTAAAACTCTCCTTCAATAGAGATCCTTCTAGTTTTAGGTTGCATTTTACTGGTAAATACTAAAGTTAACTCTGCTCACTAGGAGATTTTTTGTGGCCTGTAAGAAAGTTAATAATAGGCTGGTGGAGAGGGAGTGGCCGCCTTCACTCATCAGCAACTTATATTTTAATCATGCTGAAATTCAGCTCTAGCATAATCATAAGATTTTAGAGAAATCAAAAGTATCTCTTAATAAGAAAACAACAACAACAACTAGTTTAAGATGTATAGAACTCAGTGTGTAATTGAAGGCATTTTTAGTTTGATTCTAAACTAACTTTTCTAGTTGTTTTGTTTGTTTGTTTGCTGCTATTCACTTTCATGAATTCTCTTTTGTGGCCAAACTGATCTAGATCAGTTTCCCAAATAGGTTTTATGTTTTCTGATTTTTGTCTCCACTGACATTTCAAATGACTGCCTCCTTTGCCCTTTTGCCTCTCAAAAGCCTGGCCTGACTCTCACAGCCACTCAGATTCCATCTGCTCTATGAAGTTGTTTCTGACAATAAAAATTGGAAGTCATCTGTCTTGCTTCTGAATTTTGCTGACTTCTACTCTTTTACCCCTTAGTGTATATTGCAATATATTATTTATTTATTCCTTGGAAAAAAAATTTATATAATCTTCTTGGCTCAATTGCAAACATAGAAAAATTAAAATCTAAAGATCCATCATATTTTTCAAGCACAGAGTACAGCTCAGGCTAATGTCTGTTGCTCTCCTCAGGGTTTTATTCCCATTATCTAGCCTGTCTAGCAGTATGGTTCCAAGGCAAGGTGTGTAGAAAAACAATAGCATTGATCTTGCCCCAGTTCTCATGTTGTCGGTATGATCAGTTCAAAAGAAGGCAAGAGTCCCACATGCTGCATGCATGGTCTTATGGTGACATTCAAGTCCCCTGAGAGCTTTGGTCTCCTGTCTCCTGGGAAAACTAAAAGGCAAGGCCAGTGCATTCCCTGTATGCAGACTGGAAAGGCAACTATATCTAAGGTGTTTCTTATGGTGAAGTTGCTGGATAGGGTGTAAGACAAAGGGACCACAAGCATTCTGCAACCAAAAATGCCATTCTTCTTAACTTTTTTTCTCAGCTTTCATATAATTTTATTTAGTTAGAAGCCATATTTATGAACTGTTTCTTAAATAAAAAATAAAAAGAGAGGGAGAAAAACAGAAAGATAGCAATAAGAGATAACTAGCCAAGGAAGCAGGGCATAGGAAAAACATGTCTAGTCAGTTAAAAGCAAAATATTAATGCATAATACTTAACATGGAGAAGAAAGCTTATGCAAATATTAAATGTAGTTATAAATAGCCTGTTGTTCTATTGGTAGAATTAGAGTATTATACATGTGTAAAGTGTATACATTTGTGTTGGCAAAGGAAAGTAAATATGCTTATGTAAAGTATATATATTTGCATTTGTGAAGCATGAGGATAGTCTAGTTGAATCTTGGTGATTTGTGATATTTAACATCATTTGAGACGCATTGCATTAACTATCCTAAAGAGAGCAAGAATAAGTGACTCTTTCAATTATGCATGCCTGTGAATATACTCTGTTGATAACAACACAAACAATTTTGTCTTTCAGGACCTCTTCGCTCTTGATGTGGAGCCCTACCGATACAGTGGCGTTAACATGACAGGGTTCAGAATATTGAATACTGAAAATACCCAAGTCTCCTCCATCATTGAAAAATGGTCCATGGAACGGTTGCAGGCACCTCCGAAACCCGATTCAGGTTTGCTGGATGGATTTATGACGGTATGAATACCCACTTAAAGATCAGTTTGTGTGTTTCTAAGTAAAATTGTGTAAATTATTCAATCCTTTCGATCCAAATTTTGGTTTAACTGTTTAAAGGAATGATGTCTGAACTACTATTACAAATAATTCTTTTAACAATTTTCTTTTTCTTATATATTTTTTTAATTCAGTAAGAGTAGGGAAGGCTAAAACAGATTCCTGCATGCTACCCAACCAGGATCCACATGGCAAGCCCATTAAGGGGATCACACTATGCCTATATATGTGTTGCTCAGTTGCTCAGCAACCAAGCTCTTCTTAGTGCCTGAGGTGGAGGCCGTGGAGTCAACCTCAGGGCCTGGGTTCAACTCACTCTAATCAAGCCGTGACTGCAGGAGGGGAAGAGAGAGAAGAGAGAGAGAGAGACAGAGAGAGAGAGAGAAAGAGAGAGAGAGAGAGAAGTGAGAGAGGGAGAGGGGGAGAAAGGGAGATGGACACTTCTATTGTGTGCCCTGACTGAAAATTGAACCTGAGACATCCACATGCTGGGCTGACACTCTACTACTGAGCCAACCACCCAGGGCTGACAACAATTTTCTAAATCAGTTTTTCATTGCAAATTTGCACCTTTGTTAAAAAGTATCTCAGGACTCATTTCTTCTATTGTAGAATTAATTCAGTGTAGTATTATTCACTGTAGAATACTACACTGCAGTAATTTCTCTAAAATTAATTAGTGCCATATATATGATAAATTAGAGACTGAAGTCATTGCCTAAGAGTTATTCTTCTGATTTTAACTGCCAATATAAAGACTCTTTGACAAGTTGGTTTCTGATAGCTGATGTCATATAGATGACTTAGGTACATCACAGTCAAGTCTTCATTAAGTTCACTCATTTTTAATACATTTTTAATATCAAAGAAGTTTAATATGCTTTAATAAAATAAGAGCCTAGAAAAAGATCATGGAGTACATGTCAATGTTAAAGAAGTCCTTCATATACATCCTCTAATTCCATACCCTATCTCTCAAAACCAAACAAGAAAATATGAAACCACAAAGGAAATTCTTTCAAGCTTAGATTTCAGTGAGGGCTCCTTCACTAATAACAAGGATATAGTTTCCTATGTAGCCTGATAGAAGAGTAAAACACAGAAGCACAGGCAGTCCACAAGATTTAAATATTTAGGAAACTAGGTACTTATTCAAACTTAAAATAACTAACTTTTATAACCACACATATTGTTTTAAAGCAACTTAACATATTTTAAATTTTCATATATCTAGGAATTTATCCATGTTGTCCAGATAGTCAAATTTGTTGACATATAGTTGTTTGTAATATTTTCTTGCAATCCCTTGTATTTCTGTGAAGTCAATTGTGACTTTTCCTCTTTAATTTTCTGATTTCATTTATTTGGTTCCTCTCTCTTATTTTCTTGATGAGGCACGTTAAGAGTTTCTTGATCTTGTTTATCTTTCAAAGAACCAGCTCTTGATTTCATTAATCTTTTGGGGTTTTTCTTAGGCTCTATACTGTTTATTTCTGCTCTGATTTCTATTATGTTCTTTCTTCTACTCACTTTGGGCTTTGTTTGATGTCCTTTTCCTAATTTCTTTAAGTGTAAAGTTAGATTGTTTATTTGGGATTTTTGTTGTTGTTTCTTGAGGTAGCCCTGTAATGCTATGAATTTCCCTCTTAGGGCTGCTTATGCTGTGTTCCATAAATTTTGGGTTGTGTTCTCATTTTTACTTCTTTCAAAGTATTTATTAAAATTTCTTTCTTGATCTCATTGTTAATCCATTTATTGTTTAATAACAAGCTTCAATACTCTTAAATTTATTGAGATTTCTTTTGTGGTCTATACTAGAAAATGTTCCATGTGCACTTGAAAAAAATGTATATTATGCTGCTATGGATGAAAGGCTCTAAAGATATCAATGAAATTAATCTGATCTAATATGTCACTTATAGCCACTGTTTCCTTGTTGATATTTTGTTGGAAGATCTATCCATTGATGTCAATCAGTTGTTAAATCTCCTGTTATGTCTGTATTGCTGTCAGTCTCTCCTTTATATCCATCAAAATTTGCTTCATATTTTAGGTGCTTTTATGTTGGATGCATAAATGTTTACAAACATTATATCCTCTTGTTGGATGTTCCCTTTGTCATTAGGTAGTGTCCTTCTTTGTGCCTTAGGTATAGTCTTTCTTTTAAACAAGCCTGTTTTGTCATATATGAGTATTGCTACTCCAACTTTTTTTTTGGAACTTACTCATTTTTAAAGCTCAAGATTAACCAACAGTCACACTTGACATTTTCAAGTGCTGGTTTACACTTACAAACTAGATTAATACAAAAACTGTAAAAGAAGGGTAAATATTCCTATATAACGTTATTTATACCAGTGCTACAAGTGAGAGAGAGAGAGAGGCAGAGAGGGACAGATAAATGGGAAGGGAGAGAGATGAGAGGCTTCAGCTTATAGTTGGGGTACCTTAGTTGTTCATTGCTTGCCTTCTTGTATGTGCTTTGATGCAGGGAGGGGGGGAACTCCAGCCAAGCCAGTGACCCCTTGCTCAAGCCAGCAACCTTGGGATTTAACCCAGAAATCTCTGGGCTTAAGCCAGCGACCATGAGGTCATGTCCATGATCTCACGCTTAAGCCAGTGACCCTGTGCTCAATCTGGGGAGCTCACACTGAAGCTGAATGAGCCTGTACTCAAACCCATGACCTCGGGGTTTCAAACCGAGGGGTCAGCATCCGAGGCTGACACACTTTTTGCTGTACCACTGCCTCATCAGGCTTACCATTTTTTTATTAATGAAGGAAAGCATTCTGTATAAATTGTTTTATCTCATATTCCACTAAAACCCCAATAATGAAGTATAAAATGTAACAAAATAATGAATTTTAATTGTATGTACACAGGATTTACTAAAGGCTTGGAAGATTGGGTAATGAAGACAATAGTACCACTATTTTCTCACAAAATTTAGAAGATTGACAAAATCAGAAGATACTGAATGTCTTACTGACATCTTACATTTTTGTCAGTACAAAATTATATTCAACTTTTGATTATTGATGTCTTCTGAATTTGGTACTTATTTGGTTGATCTAATTTTCTAATTCTTTCTTTAAATTTTGTTAAAATTTCTTTTTTCTATGCTTTTTTATGATAGCAAGAGAGGTATATAATTACCAAGGGTTTTACATAACTTCCTAATATTTTGCTGAAAAAATATGTAACATTGAACAAAATTTATTAATATAACAGTTTTATTTTTTACCACAGAATAAATATTTTGGGGTTCATATTATAATCAAATATGGAAGAAATCTTTATGTAAAATATTTCAGAGTATGTAATGAAGTCATAAATACAACATTCATTGAATTTGTGTATGATTGATTTAATGAATAGTAAAAGGACATGTAGTATTGGCATGAATAATAGAATGACACTTTCTTCACTTTATATACCTATTAATCTTCCACGATGTACTAATTGCAAGTTAAGTTTGAATATAAATAATTTAGATGACCTAACAGCATCTATTGGTTTATTAACACATGGCATTCTAATTGCCTTTGTTCGTTGACAGATTAAAAAATCAGCATTTATCTAAAGCCAATAAAGAGATAGAATTTCTATTTTAAGTAATTGTTTTTTTTCCATGAAAAATGACAGCTGCAATGAAGCATTTACTTTATAGTTCTGTTACTCTTTAGATCTACTTTTAAACTTTCATTTGGTAAAGGTAAGGTTGACGAGAGACTGTTGTGCCCCTTCTACCTTGAAGTGTATAATATGTCTTCAAAGCATTGATCTAAAATCATGCAATACAAACTCATAGTTTTATCCAGGTTCTTTCATATTTGTATTTTATATTTAAATATACTTACAGATATATATATATATATATATATATATATATATATATATTGCCACTCACAGATATATGAACAAATCTAACTAGACAGAAATTCCTGTTATTCAGGAAAGAGGTTTCATCAAGGGGCAGTCAATGACAAGGACACTTAGAGAAGGTGATGGCCAATGCTCACAGGAGAGCAAAGTCCAGCATCGCCATCTAGGAACTATCAATCCTCTGAGATTTAGGATGCCACACATATGATAAATTAGAGACCGAAAAGACGACGTTATCTCATAGTTAGCCTTCTGATTTTAACTGCAAGCTTTTTCGTCATGCTCAATTTTAGAACAATTTTATTTAAAAATTAAATCAACTGAAAAATATTACAACTACATAAAGAACTTAGTGTATAATAATATATATTATGTATAATAAACAGCAATCATAACTAATATCTATATCAATATATACCACCGATATTTTCCTCTTTTTTTTTGTTTTTAAATTATCTACCTACATATTCCACCAATAGAGATATTCTCTTGGCTAGTTGATTAAAAGAATTGCCTGTGTCTCTTATTAGAAACAGGAACGTACGCACATATAAAGTTTGACTTTAAGGACCCTAGGAGGTAGAGTAGCCCTAGGAAGTTTGATCTAAATAACGACTATGTAGAAACTCTGAGTCAAGCTCCCATTTGCAAACTACTGTTATCTGACAATCTTTACTATAAAAATTACCTATTTATGAAATACATTAAAATTTTACTACCTCCTAGTGCTATTATTGCCCATGACAACATCATGAGGCAGATAAGATCCTCATTTTATAGATGCAGATACATAGAATAGGTAGGTTTTGCATAAAGGAATATCCCTGAACTATAATCAGAAGCAAATATAAAGGAACCCTTAGCACCCAGAGATAAAAAAGTTGGGCATGATGAATAAGAAACCAGCAAAAATGTTACATTTATTGCTTTTTCTTTAACTTTAGTATATAGGGTTTCATATCAATTTTGAGTGGTGGGTCTTCTTAACCCTCCGATTTCTTTCCTAAACAGATTAAGCCAACAAAGAGGGGTTAAGAGGCAGCATCTGAATCCCATTTCTAACCCTTTCTAATGCTGTTACTTAATCTCTTTGAGCCTCCCTTGTCAAATAGAAATAATAAATTTTGGTGTGTTGTCCTAAGGCTCAAAAAGTATAATAAATTAACATATAAAAATATTGGAAACCTTCCTCGAGGCTTTTTATAATTACAAGCTATATTATTATTGCCTCTTCGTAAACCCCCAGTGTCTGATAAATGTAGAACAAATTTTGACACAGTGATTATAGTTTAAATTATCCAGTCTTATTATTTCAGCATCATTTGCAATTCTTTTTAGGCAGTAATATAACATAGTAGATAATATGGTTTGTATGTGTTTGTGTTAAGTGGTTAATTGACATAGAAACTAAGAAGCTTTCATAAAAAATCTACTTAGTACTTGAATTAATAATCTTAAAAACACACCCAATCACAATAATTTTAAATGTGCTTTTAGAATGATATGTCCTTATTTAATAGGTTTTTAAGTTTAGTTAGGAGTTTATTAAATGGTATGTATTATTTGTTTCTTTTTTTAAAATAATTTTATTTTTTTAATGGGGCGACATCAATAAATCAGGATACATATATTCAAAGATAACATGTCCAGGTTATCTTGTCGTTCAGTTGTGTTGCATACCCATCACCCAAAGTCAGATTGTCCTCTGTCACCTTCTATCTAGTTTTCTTTGTTCCCCTCCCCCTTTCCCTCTCCCTCTCCCCCCTCCCCCGTAACCACCACACTCTTATCAATGTCTCTTAATGTCAGGTCACTTCCTTTTTAGGTTAAGAAGATGGTTATTTGGGCAGAAAATTCAATGATGAATTTTGCTTAGTTTTTTTTTAGTTCTTTTGTTTGCTTGTTTGTTTTTTGTCAGTTATAGAAGACTGCTAAGTCTATCCTATCTTAGAACAAGAACTTTGGGATGAGAATCACCTGACTATTGAAACTAAGGTGTCCTCATTCCATCCTTTATAAACTTCTAATTGTTTAACATTGCCAAGTTTCAATTACTTTATCTATTTAATGGAAACAATAATATATCATAGTGTCACTATGAAGATTAAATACATGGGTATTCTGCTTAAAGACAGTACCTAGTCAACAGTTGATCCTTCAAAAATGGTATCCATTTTCTTCAAGGCAAATACCATTCTAAACTTTAATGCAAGTGCTATTTCTATTCCAAGTAAATTTCATCACTCAGAGAGTTTCTTGATACCCTGTTGTACAAATTTGACAACTGATAAGAATGCAACTATGTGAATACTACTTTTTAAAAAAATATAAGAATAGATTGCTTACTCTAATGCACTAGATAAGATAGGTGAATGAATGAATATAAATCAGAACTAGTTTAATATCAAATTGTTGATGTCATTTCATGATACTGGTACTTAACTAATTATATTTACATTAGAAAGACAGTTCTTCAAAAATTGTAGCCTCTGCATTTTTGTGATATAAAAAGCCTAAGAAATGGTTAAGGATTTCCTGTGATGCACTAATTTTCAAGATATCCTTGCCTAATATTCTTTAAATTCACATTAATAAATTAAAAGGATATTTCAGACAAAATGAAATAAGTTGTAGGATGAATTTGCCCTGAGGATATTAGGAATTCTCTTGCTTTATTGTGCAGAGAGGGAATATTATGTTGATCTTTCATTTGCCTTTCTAAAAGAAGTTATAAATATTTTATTCATTAATCTTCAGAATACCCTCTGACCGAATTGAACCAGAGGGAGAAATAAAGTTATTAAACATATACTTTACAGATATTGAAATGGTACCAAATCAATTCTTCATGAAAAATTCCTATACTATATTGTTAGTCATTAATTTATTCTCCAAATACTTACTGAACATCTGTTATATGTAATATGTGGTATTAGACCATGTGGAGGATAAGAAATATATATATCTGCACCTGAAGAATTATCAATATACTAAGCTAATTAAAACTAGCCTTTAATAATTAAAATTTTTTACATGTAGTAAGGAATTTATTTAGAAAGTAGTAAGCTTAAATGGGAATTTATCTATTTTTTGTCTAGGGTAAATTGAACCTCACTAAATGTCACAGCTAGAGAATGTTACATGTCCAAATTAACAGGCTGAATAGTTTCTTTTCTGTGCTATTCTCTCACTGTACATGGCCAAAAGTCCACCATTCTCTGACAGGTTGTGATACTCAGAGACTTGATCAACTTGATCAGGCTGGTAGATAAGCACAGGCTCCACTGTATGATACTCCACATGGAAGTGCCCTCCTTAAGCTGGAGTGCTTCATGCTGCTACCAGGTTTGAAGCATTCCAGGAAATGATACCACAACCCCAAAGCTGTTGCCAGGCTTGGAGTTTTGCTATTTTTGCCATAAAAATGGCAGTCAAATTATCATGTTCGTCACTGCACTTCTTTTGCCTCTGGTCCTAGAGACCATTTTTTGCCAATTGAAGCTGCATGTCTTGTCACTCACAACTGGGGCCAAAGCTCAAATTTATTCTCAAATTACCCTGGATTACCACTGTTCCATCCTTCAGCTTCCCGTTTTCTAGCTCTTTAGTTTACATAACAAATGTGAATTTGAGAGCCTTCCCTTAGTGCCTGCATGGGTGAATCAGGAGCCCCATATCATAGGTTGTTTGCGGACCCAACCCTCCTCTAGTGCTCTCAGGTCTGGTCTGGGCTGTGGACTCAGCTGGTGATTGCTTTCACTCACCTACCTGCCTGCCTGGGCAGTCTTCATCCTCAAAGGTATCCCGGATTGAAGTCTTGACTATTTTTTTCTCTAGGAGTTTCCTTGACCTTTTTGTAAATTTATCTACTTTCTTCCCAGCAAAATTTCAAGCCCCTGGTCCTAAGGAATGGAGGAATGAGAGGTCTCTGTAAAAGCAAAAGCACAGTTGCTATGGCTACTGCAGAAATGCTACAGAGTTGGTCCCTGGCTGGTAGTTCAGTTGGTTAGAGCCCTGTCCTGATGTGACAAGGTTGTGGGTTTGATCCCTGGTCAGGACATATAAAAGAATCAACCAATCAATATGTAAATAAGTGGAACAACAAAATCAATGTTTCTTTCTCTCTCTCTCTAAAATTGATAATTTTTAAAAGAAATGATGTGGAGTTAGCTTTCATCTCCTTAAATCAATAAATAAGGAAGGAAAGATGAGAAAACCTATACCCAAAGTATTTGTGTCTTTCAACATGGAGCTAAAATAATAATAATAATAATAATAATAATAATAATTTTATTTTATTATTATTTTAGCATCACCAAGTACTAGGCACATCTGCTACAGTGTTATAAGAATTTGACAATTTGGTAAGATTGAGAAGGACATTTTGGAGGAGATAGTGCTTGAGCTGGATCTTACAGGTAAATTGGAACATAAAATAGCATCCTGATAAGACTAGATGAGAACAGAAAGGCCAAATTGGAAGAAAAGAATGGAAAGCCATGAAATTATGGCATTTGTGGTAGTTATATGAAGCTATGCTTCTAGCCTTACATTTATCTCTCACATAAATACTGCAAAATAAACATTTCTCAATTTACTGGTGATGAAAGTGAGGCTCAAATATGTTTAGTATGTTGTCCAAGGACATTTAGCTCAGAAGGTGAAAGCTGAACTTTAAGTCCAAGCCTTTCTACCTTATTCCCTTGTGTACTTCCTGCCCTGCCCTGCTCCCAGTAAGGCTCATATGATGGCTCCGTGCATTGGACTCCCAACAGGCAAGGGCAGGAAGCTGTAATTCTAGTCTGTGGACACAAGAAGACCCTAGAGGGCTCAAAGACATGTTTGAAAGGGAAGACCTGTTAGAGGTAGGAAAGGAGACTAAGGAGAAAAGGTTCAGAAGGGAGAATAAGAAAATAGGACAGACTGAGGTGACTGCAGAGATACTAGTGCTTTTTAACAAAAATGGGGGGCTGTGTAGAGGAGGTAACTTGGAAAATAGGATGGCATTGATTGAAATATGATGATGGTGATACCTAAAGGGAGAGAGGCCTGACAAAAAGTTGGAAGCCAAAATATTATTTCTCATTGCAGTAGGAGGTGAGGGCTTAATTTCTCTTTCAGATTTAAGGGAAACATCCCAGAACCTATTGCTGTATGTTTTCAGTTGTTCATAGTAAGAATGTAGCCTGTCTGTTTGGCCACCTAGACTGAGCAAGCCTGAAAGTGAGAACATTTATTTATATTGAATGTCAGTTAAAGAATTACTTCATCTTTTAGTCTCTTTGCTTCTCCAGAGTCACACCAGAGCCTGAGGCTCTGCACCAGTTATGTCTTGGGTCTTGGGAGTATTCCTTGGGAAAAGAGATTTTAATTTGTGTTCTGGTCCTGGCTTTCAAGGAAAATATTACTTCCGCTAAATATTGCCTTTAAAAATCAACTTCTCATACTCCATTCTCAGCCTTAAAAATTTATTCCTTTCTCCAAATTCTTTACTTTATCAAAGGGAAAGAAAAGTTAATAAGTGATAAATTAAAGACTGTGAAATACCTTTAAAATATGAACTTCTCTAACCCCTAAGGCAGGTGCACACAAATTTAACTGACAAAAAATCGTGCTGAGTTCTGTAGATTTAAATCTGCAACTAAAACTTAAGTAAACTTTAAGTAAATTTGAAATAATCAAAATTACAAGGTAAACACAGATGTAACTCATTTGTTCACTTTTTTTTTTTTTTTTTTTGTATTTTTCTGAAGCTAGAAACGCGGAGAGACAGTCAGACAGACTCCCGCATGCGCCCGACCGGGATCCACCCGGCACGCCCACCAGGGGGCGATGCTCTGTCCCTCCGGGGCATTGCTCTGTTGCGACCAGAGCCACTCTAGCGCCTGGGGCAGAGGCCAAGGAGGCATCCCCAGCGCCCGGGCCATCTTTGCTCCAATGGAGCCTCGCTGCCAGAGGGGAAGAGAGAGACAGAGAGGAAGGAGAGGGGGAGGGGTGGAGAAGCAGATGGGCGCTTCTCTTGTGTGCCCTGGCCGGGAATAGAACCCAGGACTTCTGCACGCCAGGCCGACGCTCTACCACTGAGCCAACCGGCCAGGGCCTCATTTGTTCACTTTTAAAAGCACTGTGATTATCTAGTATTACTAAAATGTTATTGTAGATGATGCATACTGCAGAAAACTTGTAAGCCAAGAAATATGTGAACTAAATTAAAATTTTTTATTCATTAGCACAGAAAGAAAATAGAATTACAACTGACATTTTAGGGACCAGTGGAAGCTCTCTTAATCTACGTTTCCTTAACTATTCACAGAAGTAACCAAAACTCTTTATACCTTGGTTAAAATAAACCATGTGTTGGCAGCCTAAAAACTCATTTCTAGCAGGCTGCTCTATAATGCTTCTGTATTTTGCTCCCACAGTTGGGTCTTTAAAAATACTAATAATGTTTCTTCCCAAACTAGTTTATGCTTGTTGTACTTATTAATTATATAATTCAATTAAATGTTACATAAAATAATGAAATACAATGGCAAAACAGAAACTTGTTTCTAAGAATGATTACTTTGAAAAACTTGATAAAGTCAAGCCATTTAAAATGTTTTTCATATTCATATGAACAAGGGAGTTCTATAAGGTAGATTTTGAACATAATTTTCTTTATAAATATCTTTTTTCTTTCAACTAAAAGAAACCAAAACTGGAAATTATGGATAATCCATTATGTGACACAGAAGATAAATACCAATCAGCTGACCCTGAAAAGTGTTATGGCTCTACTTTAATACATTTAGGGATAAATTTACAGTTAGATGTTTTACATTAAAACAAAATTCTAAAGTATATATGCTTTAACTAGTCATCTTAATCAACTGGCCAAATATTAGCTTCGGGTTGCTTTGCAAAAGGGGTCATCTATGTATGTATTTCTATTATTTTTTTTGTCCTTGTACATATTTTATTAAAAATAGGATCATATATTATTCACCATTTGCATGATGTTTTCTTAAAGTTAAACTATTCAAAATCTGTTATGTGTCAGGTACTGTTCTTGGCCCAAGGATATAGTGGTAAACAAGATAAAGATGCAATTTAACTTTTATTTGGTAAATAGAAGAGAGAAATGAAAGGAAAAAAATAAAGATAAGAGGTCAGAGAGTGATTAGGGGTAGGGAGGGCTGTTTAGCTAGGGTGTTAGGTGGAGATGATGTGTAAGACAGGTCTCAATGATATGAAATAGGTGGCCATGCAAAGATTTATCAGAAGAACATGCTATGCAGTAGGAACAAGTGGACAGAAGTGGACACTCTTTGAGGTAGAAACAAGCAAGTTGTATTTGAAGAAAAGAAATGTGACTTTAGGCTTATTTAGAGAAAGAAGAAAAATGATACAAGATTGGAGAAATGGTCTTTGAAGGACATGTAAGTTTGGGTTTCAGTGTCATTACAGTGGAAGGACTTTAATGAGGGTAGAGATTTAACCTGACTCCAGGATTGAAATGAGGTCTGTGGCTTTGGTGTGACATTAGAGTGTAGAAAGCAAGAGTAAAAATGGGGACAAGAGTTAGCTGTTTCAGCAATGCTGAGGGACAATGTCAGTGACTGAGACTCAGGTTTTATCAGTGGGAAGAGTGGTTGACTTGGAGATATAGCTTGGGGTGATGTCCAAATGATTTATTAATGGGTAAATTTGGGATCTGAGTGGAATACAGGATGGTGTAGCAGTTACTGTCAGTTACTTACCCATATCCTTCTGGCTTTATGGTTCAGGGTGCCCAGAGAATTGTGGCAGCCAATGTCTGCTTCTCTGTGTCTAAGAACTTTTTCCAGAAGGCTGCTCTGCTTATGTGTCCAGCTGGATGGAAGGACTGGGCAATTAACGTGTCTCCCCCACAGCTCAAAAAAATCCATTACCAGTGGGAATGGCCCAGCTTCTTCAGTTTTACAGTGAGATAATTCTGAGATGTGCACTGTATATATTTTTTCAAAATTACCCTGTGAGATCAAACTCCATTTGCACATTATTGTAGCTGGCTTATTAACCATTTAGTAGCTGCTTTTTCTTCCATGTCATTTCTTCTCTTTCTTGCTGGTGTTTCCTTACACAGAATAATTGTGTCAAGGTCTACTACCATGGGAACACACATTGAGATAGAGGATGCTCAGATTTTTAAAGTCTGAGAAAGTTGATGAAAATGAGTCATGTGCTGAAAATGTAGAAGAGTTAAAAAGCTGATTTGAGGATGAAAACATATGTACCCTTGTTATACATTATGCTTGAATTGCCTAGCAGACATTCAAATAGAGATGTTTTCTCTTGTTTCTCACTACTGTATTCTTTGTGCCATAACAGTATGACACATCATACGCATTTCATGTTTGTTGAATAGGGGAAAGAATTATTTGGCGAATGAATGATTTTGAAATGACGACTATTTTATGAGGTTGAAACTCAGGTAAAATGTCAGGATTAGAGTACAGATTTTTGAGTCAACAGGACATAGATAATATTTAAAACCAAGGGGCTAAATAAGATCATCTGGGAACACAATGTGTGTGGAGGAGTGAAGAGTGTCAAGGACTGACCTGAAAGAGTAAGAAAAAGAAGTGGGAGCCCTCAAAGGTGATTGAAGAGAGGGGGGTACGATAAGGTAGAAAGGAAATGAAACAGCAGCTGATTTAATGGACGCCTAGAGAAGAAAGTGTTTGAAGAATGACAGAGAGGTCAGTTGTGTCAAACATGTTACTAACACTGTTCAAATGTGATGAGTTTAGAGAATTGGTCACTAGATAAAATACATATGAATTCATATTTACAAATGAGTATTGGACTTAACAGATCATTGCTTGTTAGGAAAAAATTTTTTTTATGTCCACCTCTCTATAATAGAACTGTGTCACTTTAGAGGGAATAGAAAAATCTCTATGGACAGCGTAGATATGTCAAGTGGTGACAAATTAAAGGAAATAAAGTTTGATAAAATGTATTAACTTATATGTAAAATAAAATTAGTGACAGTTAATGTGAGAATTCACTGTTTTAATATGATACCAATGTATGGCAGTAATTACTTACAATGGCCAACAAATGACAAAGTTAAACATAGTAAAAAAAAAGTATTTTGCATACCAATTAGTTTCTCCATCTACTTTGATGCTCTTTAAATGTTAAATATTGAATACACAGTTCTTTAAATTGCATTGTTTTTGTTTCTTTTATGACTATGTAAAATAAATTCCTTAAGAAGTGCAGCAATAAAAAATATACATCAACAGTGTTAGGAAATATATAAGAAGATAATTAAAATTCTAATCTACTAGTCAGTGTTATATTCAATATTTTCTTGTTCATCAAAATGTACCCCCAGGAGCATGGTTGGACAGAATATCTTTCTGTGATCTTTAGTGGCTCAGTAGGTCCCATGAATGACTCAGTTACAAATCAGTGACTGCTTCAGGCTTTCTTTTTTGTTTTTAGTTCAAAGATGGACACCTTGAGGACATCACCTAGAGAAAGATTTATCATATGTTGTTTCAGATCTCTAATAGTAAAAGTTGAATTTTCTTGACTTTGTTCTACCAAATATCTTTTATACATATAATAGTTTAAAATTTTTTGAATATATTAGAGAATATTAACCAGATATCATAAAATTAGATTAGGTGCCCCCCTCTAAAAATATAATACCATTTCAAGACCTGTCTATTGGCGTATTTATTATTCTAACATTTTATTTTATTATTGTATATTTTCAAACATTACTATACTATGCAGACTGTTAATTTTTAATTTAAAAATATAAAATATTATATTTGTTTTGGTCCTCCATAAGGCAAATGCCAAGATGAGATTAGATGTACAATGGATTTATTAGCAGATATGCCGGTGAAGTATAAAAAGGGAGAAAGTTGAAATATGTAGAGCGTCTTCAAGCTGAGATGCAGGTCTGAAATCTGTGAAAGGAGAGAGGAAAATTAGGACTGGATAAGAACCTGTGACTGCAATTCAGGAATGCTTATCCATGATGAAAAGGATTCCTTGAGCCAGAACTTCCCTATGGATAAAATGGCATTAAGCATAAGTAGCCTGATTCTAGCAAGCTAGTTCTCCTCAGTCATTGGTTAGGAGCAGTCTGCTGAACACTGTGGTGTGTAAGAAGGTGCAGAAGCTGGAGGCTGTTAATAGGTGTTTACCCTGTAGTAATTTGTCTTAAAGCAAGATTTGAACAGGGCATCTTCATGCCCATGACCTATATATTTTTGGGCCTTTTAATAGAGTTATTGTCAAGGGGAGGTAGATTCTCTTTCTTGGTTTCCTTAGATTATAATGCCAATCCCTAATTTACCAGGTCCTGTAAGTATTATCAGTGGAGAGACTGGGGATGGATGGACTCTGTAGTGACATCATTGCTTTGAATGAAAATCAACAGTTAAATAAAAATGAAATCTCAAAACATTGTCTTACTTATAGGAGAGTATAAAATTAGATGTGTTCACAAATAGATTTGTTTTAATTTGACACAGAATACTAAAAACAAATTAATTCAAAATGCCAAGAGGGTTATTATATTTCAATAAGGAAGACTCAGGAGTGTTCAAGAAAATGGTGACAGAAACTTGTAAGCAAGCACAGAAGATAGTACAATCAGATTACAAAGTGCATAGATTTAATAATTGAATTAATAAATAATAACCATGTGTATTATTTATTTTTAAAGAACTGATAGTATAGTCTTGAAACTGAAATGTTACAACAGAGAGAAAGAAAGACTAGGCTCCCCCATTCAGCAAGCTCTCAACATACTTTACCTTAATTAAAAGAACAGTTTTATTCTTGATAACAGTCTTTGATTCACACATACACACACACACACACAAAATTGCAAAGATTGCAGGTTCTCTCAATATTTCTAGATGATCAACTATTATAGTTACTCTAAAACTAGTTGTCATTGTACAGTAATATCACTTACAACTCAATAATAGATTAAAACAAGTGTTGATTAAGTGACAGGCATTGTCTCGAGTACTGTTGATACACAGGAGAAGCAAATCAGGTGTTATTCTCTCTGTAGCTGGTTAGTTGAAATTTTATTTATTTGCCTCTTGGGCAAATAAAATATATGTTTTCTTATTGCTCCTCTGAGGACAGGGATACTGCACTAAGTAAAAAAAAATAAAAATAAATAAACAGATAAAATAAGTTAATGAATAACTAAATAAATAAGTCCCAAAGTACAACTTGCTAACAGAGGAGAAATCTTCCTCTGTAGCTAGAATCTTTTATTCTGTATTTAACACTGCTAAATTCTTTAATAGCATAGACCCTATGATACAGAAGTCTATTTCAGATATAGGATTTTTAAAAGATAATTAAATCTCAGTGAAAATAAAGATAATAATTTATTTGAAAAAATATTACATTATTGGAAAATAAACTGATATCAGCATCAGTCAACATTCCTTACTTTACACTCTTAATATTTTTAAAATACATCTTAATTATCTTTTTTGATAATAATTATTATTTTAAGAAGTTAAAATAATATATAAAACTGAATAATACAATCTTTAATGATACATTTATTAATAGTTTTATATATATTCCTCAATAATTTTTATTCATAAATCCACCCACATGTATATTTTTAACATGAATTTAATTTCAATATACATGATGTTAGATGACTTTGCTTTTTCAATTAATATTTCTGAATTTATTGTTACTCATTTACTTGCCTTTTCTTTTTTAATTACTACATTGAATCTAGTATATAAGTGTATATGATCATTTCCTGATAATAATTTGTTTCCAGTGCTTGATAAATAGTCCTATGGAAAATATATTTTTATATTTATAAATTTCAATAAGATATGTATTATTTCCTTAGGATAAATTCTTAGCAATGGTATACTTGATTAAAAATTTTGCATGTTATAAATTTTTATATTAATTTCCAAAGGACTCTTCAAACCTCATATAATAGTTTTTCAGTTTTCATTCATTATGTGTTTGAATTGCGTCTCCAAAAAAGGTATTTTGAAGTCTTAAGTCTTACTATCTTTGAATGAGACCTTATTTGGAAATAGTTTTTACAGATATTAACAAGTTAAGATCAAATTATTAAGGGTGGGCATTGGTCCTGTAAGATTGATGTACTTGTAAAAAGAGAAAAATTTGAACACACAAACACATAAACACAGAGAACACTACATGAAGACACAAACAGGGAGAACACCAGATGAAAATGAAAGTAGAGGTTAGAATTATGCAACTACCAGCTAAGATATGTCAAGTATTTCTTGTCAACACCAGAAGCTAAGAGATCTAGGAATAGAACAGATTCTGCTCTGCATCCTTAAGAGAAATATGGCCCTGCTGACATCTGAAATTTAAACTTTCAGGCTGTGAGAATACATTTCTATTGTTTTAAGCCATATCAGTTTGTGGTAATTTGTTAAGGCAACTTCAGGAAACTCATACAACCTATGACCATATTTGAAAGTGCTTCTTTACCCACACTCTCTTCAGATTGAGCATTATTACTAATTTATTCCTTTTGTCAATCAGAAAATAAAATTAAAAAGATACCCAATAATTTTAAATTATGTGGAGCTTATTATATAAGAGGCAGAGAAATTTTACATCATATAAAGGCATATATTTATTTATAGTTTTACTTTTCTATTTTTCAATCAACCTACCTCTCAATCCATTACTTTGTTTTATAAAATACATAATTTAAGTAACTATTATCCAGTTGGTATAGGAAAAAGTGCTATAAAATTGAAGGAAGGGACATTTCCACTAAATAAATAGGTAGTTAAACTCAAGGTGTCATACTCCTCACTGAAGAACTGGGCCTTGCAAGGTCTAGGTATTTAGCTGATGGCTCTAGTAGTGACTGGATTGCAGGGTTAAAACCTGTTTGTGATTTCTGGCTCACCTCTTATCTCTTAGCTTCAGGTTTTGGCACAAACCTAAGGTGGCAGAGAATCATCTATTTATGTAGGAAAGAAGGCATAGAATTCCTGCCATTAACGTTCTGTTTTTGCTCTCATAGGAGTTTTTCTATGTTGCTAAAATATGCAGAATTAGTTCTGGATGGGAAAGAGCCTCCTGACAGTGTTAGTTCTGAGATGTTCTGGGTTTATCTTTAGCTTCGGGGATTATCTCGTGAAAGCCAAAACCTAGAAAACATTTATCAATGCCACTGTTGGAGTTGGCTGGCTTTAGGTTGATTTGATCAGGATGACATTTACAATGTTTTAAATACAAGAAGAGTCCATAGATGAGTCCTCATTCTGGAGTCTTTTCAAATGGAAAGCATTTCAAATATCATCTCCTGGGATGATGGGATAGTTGCAGAGAGTGACAGTAATGGGGAAGTGGGAGAGTAGGTGACTTGCACTCAGAGATCTGCATTCTATACCTGGTGTTGCTGCTTATTCAATGTGTGTCTCTGGAAGGGTGACTGAACCACTGATTTCTAAACAGTGAGTTGGATTTATAAAGCACACTACAAAAGTGATTGTTAGGACCAAATGAGACCACATTTATCCCACTATTTTGCAAACACCTACTCTAAATATATGTAAAATGTTTTCAGATATAATGTTTTAGTTTGAATCAAGAGTAATTAGACTTTGTGGTTCATAGTTAATTCTTCTCTTGTGGGAATCTTTCAGTAATATTTAATCTGTAGATTGAAATAAAAATGAAAACTTTATAACTCAAAATGCAGTTGATTGGGGCTGACCCTAGGCAAAAGAGTATTATTATTGAAGAATGGTCATAGCCCCTCCTGTGGCCCACCCATCCAGGACTTGGTACTTCCCATGTGGGTTCATCTAAACCAAAGTAACCAAACTGATAAATAATAATCTTGATAAGCTATCTTTGCAAATATGAAAATTAGGAAATATTAATTAGAAAAGCTAAAGTATAAATCTGCCTTGATATGCCTCTTCTCAACCAGGGTTCTCTCTGTATACTACCTTATAATTGATAAACATTTTGAAACTTGAGCTGACACTTCAAAGTAATTTTTGTGACACTTGACCTTCAATTCCTAACGTTAAACCAGGAAGGACTAAATTAATGCCATCATAGATGTAGACTTCAAAGTAGAAGCTCAGCCTGTTTATGAGAGTGAGAGCTCTGGTTAGTGGTGAATAGATAAAACAACAAAAAGCAGTTTCTGAGTATATGGCACTTATTACTTTAACAATTACCAAGACTTTGAATGATGTAACACTTTTAATGAAGATCATAGAGACAGCCTCTATCTACTTCCCTAACCTAGAAACCAGAATGAAACATTAGTATACCATTAATCTATACAATTTAGGAGTCCTATTGCTTCTTGCATGGATTATACACATTTTTATTATAAGGAAATTTTTATATTTTTCTTCCTTTTTTGTTATACAAGTTATCAATCTCTGTCATCTGGTTCAAAATATTTCAGGACAATATTTCTTCTTTCAGGATACAATTGATTCGGGTGAAATATTGATGGATTCCTACTCCTTTGCCTCCTCGTCTATATCTAGTGAACCCCTGCAGGCTATTTAGGGCTCATCCTGAATTTCTCACTTAGGCAGACCTTCCCTGACCACTTACTTCATTGCAGACACACTCCCTCCTAGTCAATGTGCTGTCACCCGCTATACTATCCTCACAGCTTTATTTACTTATGTGTTTGTTGTTTAATGGCTCTCCCCTTCCAATGCAAGATCCATAAAAACAGAGATCTTACCTGTCTTGATTACCAGAGCCTCTAAAAAATGCAATTTATCAAATGAATGAATGGATGGATGAATTAATTAATGAACTTCAGTTTTGTCATCTGAAAAATAGCTGTGCCACCTACATTACGGGGTTCTTAAAAATTATACAAAAAAAGAACATAAACACATGTAAAACATTCACCATGCCTAGTAAATACTCTAAAAAATAGTGACTGTTGAAAGAAATGTAGACTTATATTATGTTTTCAAAACAACTATCCACAGAGGGAAGTTGAAATAGCAGGACGTAAGCATAGTTTTATTTCCTATGGGACAAGTGGGGGAGATTGAGATAAAAAGGGAAGAGTGATTTAAATGAGTGAATTTAGATTTGTATGCAGTTTCTTAGCCTTGGAATAATTGATATGAAAAAGTATCTTGTTTTTCTGCGGCTGATTCTATCTTGCTTGACTTTGGCTCACCCTCGGGGTTCCAGGGATCTTGAGGTTTCTATTCAATGGATGGAATCTTGCTGCCATCCCTGTGTGTCTACACTCAGATGACCACCTATGCCTTTCTGAGTATCACATTTGTAAGGAATATCTGGATCAGTATGAATCACTGGGTATTAATAAAAATGTGCAAGGGAGACACACCTTTTCTGATTTAGTTTCTATGAATACATGTATTTATTCCACTTAACATTTGATATATTTTACATTGGCAGCCTCATTGGCTGCTGAATTTTATAGAAGATAAACTATGAATGTCTGTGAATAAAATTAGAAAGATTTAAAACAATCTTCAAGATAAAGTTAAGTGCCATGATTAAATTCACTGACTATATAGTAAATACAATGACAAAAATATTTTTCTAAAATCCCACAAAGGAATATTTGAAATCATCCTGAGCTTACATTTTGTCCACCTGTGTCCTTAGTTCCATAATTTGAGATACAAAAATATCATAATTTTAATGTAAAATCTGGAGTGTAATACTCATGGCTATATGCTTATACATGTCCTCTCTAAATATGTGGTTGTAATATTAACTATCAATATACTACATAAAGTGATAATTTGTATTGAAGGAAAAAATTGAATTCAAATATCCTTTTCTTGCTTTTACATTACTTCTTTGGGAAGCCAGTGACTTATATCCAGACCCTCTGAAGCAAAGCACAGAGGTAAAATTTCTTTAATGCTGTGATGAGCTTTAATGTTAAAGGGCACTGTTGATGTCCATATAAGATTAAAAGAAGAAGTGTATTATATTAGCTTAATAACAATCAGTAAAAAACTTCCCAGTTAAGGTGTGAACTCAAAGCATCATAACTAAAAATTCTAGTGGCATTTCCATGTATTCTGGACACACAAATCTGCAACAATTGGCCAAAAACATTACATAATGAAAGCTAGCAAGCAGTAAATTTTTCTAAAATATAGTAGACTGTGGCATTATACTTGACATTTAGAAAAGCTTTTCATAGTGGTTTTTTTCTATCAATATTTCTACAGCAATTTGATGCTAAGAATGTATTTATCTTGTTTCTCAAATTTCTTTCAACTGCTAATATATGAACTACTATATAAATTATCCCTAAGATAGGTCAAATTAATCACTCCAAATGTCTGAGTAAATTTGCAGCCACGCTGAAATTAGAACTTTTAATCATGATTAGAAATGTAATTGAATGGAGTCAATCATAGAAAAAATTATATTTAGCTCCTCAATGCATTCAGGGTTTTTTTTTTGGGGGGGGGCGGGGGAAGCCATAGGATAACAGTTGACTGTTATCACTTGAAACCCTTTTACTTTATGTGTGATTCAAGGACCAGAAGCATCAGTAGCAACACAGACATACAGAATCTCAGATCTATTGAATCATAACCTGCCTTCTAACAAGATCCCCGGGGCTCTGTATGCCCAATAAAGTTGGAGAAGCACTGACTTAGAACATCACTATATACTCCCCCTTTTTTTTTCCTTGTAAGTAATAGATGTGAGCTACTTACCAAGGTGGACAGCAATAAAAATATTAATGTTATAATAAAATGTCATATATCTGTTACACTTTTAATATCTATATGAGGATGAGAAAGCCCAATTCCCAGGAGTAAACTATGCAAGATGTATTTTATTTTCTGCTAACTAGGCCTAAATATATTGCTTTATATAAAGCTTTAAAACTATCTCAATGCTTTGTTCAGGTGACAAAATACTTATGGGCAATAATGTTTCTGAGCTGAATTTTTACTCTTATCACCTCTGAGGGACACAGTATTCTCATATGTATCCAATATCCTTAACTGACTAGAGAATTCCTGCTCAAACTTCAGTGTTCAGCAGGACTCTGTTCAGATCTTATTTATAGTTTCCTATTGGATTTTATGCCCAGGACTGTAATATGTTTTAAAAATTCACATTAAAAAACACAATAATTCAATTAATTATGTAACCAGAACGCTATTTCTTCAAATAGCTATATGTTTCCTTATAAAAAGTAGACTTTTTCAAAAGACTAAGTCTATGTTTATATATATTAATATTGGGTTGAGTATATAAGCAAAAGTATACTTTAAAAATATTTGGTAATCAGAGAAAATAAAACCTTTAATTTTTCATTTTACAATGGAAACTGGTCACACACACAAAAAAAGAAAAGGGAAGCATGGATGCACACCTTTTTCTAAGTGTAGGAGAGAAAATGTCAAAACAAAAGATGGCTAAGTCTAAAGACACACTGTCTTTAAAGTTGTGAGATTATTCAATTCGAAAAGAAAAATCACACCAATATTCTACTTAAGAGTCACATTGTCTGGTATCATTGTTGCTTGTATGCATGGGCAAAACCTCCTGATCTTTTCTGTTTTAAATTATATAACTCATGTGAATGCTGTTTTCTTAAGGACATTAAATTTTTATGCTTTCTCAATGACTCAGAATGCTAATTTCCTTCAGGTAATTGGATTAACGGAGACTCAAGTCAATAGGATATTTTTTTTATAAATATATAATGTTATACATTCTACTTAATAAAAATAAAGATATCATTCAAATAACTAGTATATAAAAAGAAAGAGTCTGAGTTTTATCATTTTCCAAAAGTTCTATTAGGCTAAATAGATATTGAGTGAAAAATGGTGATAAATCAGTTTCTTTTCATTGAAGCTGTTGGACATTTTCATCTCAGCTACTTCTCAGTCTTAGTCTGCTCGATGAGCAACTATTTATTACTAGCCTTTGTACTGATGTTTAAACTATCTCTTTGGTAATCAGAATATTTCAGTTTTGTTTCTAATGACCATGATTAGAAATAAACAAACTTTGGCTACATATGTGACAGAAAAAGCTAAACTTTCTAATCCTGTCTTTTAAAATATCTGTTTTGAAGCAAAGAGAACAACTTAGCTGTGCTTTGTTCCCTTGTCCTCTATTCTCTAGAAGTGAAAACGGGATAAGGTAAAGTACATGGTACCCTAAAAACCTTAAGCTTGATTTAAAGAATGCTTTCCTTCTTTTATGTTAGAGTACGTTAAAATTAGATACTTTTTTTTCAGCTGTCAGATGAAGTTTATTGCTTTCAAAGTAAGCTTTATTCTTAGTGAGATGACTTCCCTTTTTCTTTCTCATATTAAAACACAAAAAAATATCTAATCCATTTTACAATAGCAAATTCATGTGTTATTTACAGAGGTCGTACAGAATGGAAGTAGGTTGCCAGGGCACTCCTTCTGAGCTAATAAAACACTTGAGCATAGCCCATTTACAGGAGATGTTTCTCTTATCTGTTGGCAAGATCTTTTTTAATAGGAGGCAAATTAAAAAAAAGTCATACTTCCAAAATTGAAATGTCAATCATACCTCCAAAAATAAAATTAAAATGAATTAACAAATCTATTTTTACAATAACTATTGGAATAATTTTCCTCAAGAGTTTTTTGGTCTTTTTTTGATGAGTTGTTAGTAGCATGAAATGAGTATACTTTTTGATTTTCTTGAATCCCAATTTTTCAATAAATTGATATATCCTACTCCAAGTCTCTGTTTCTAAGAATGGTGTTCAGTTAACACTTTTGAGTTTAAAAAACTAGGCTTTAATATTCAAATATAAATGAATTCTTTAAAACACACCAAGGCTCCTCAGTTTACAACACAGTTCTGTTCCTAGGACAGTGATATAACCCGAATTCTGGTGGAAGTCAAAACACACCCTAGCCTAAGTCACTTACCTATCCTAACACAATTGTAAAATCATAATCTAGAACATAAAAACAAAACTAAGCCACAGAAAAATAAAAGGACATAAATATACTGTACTGTACACTATCCTGTGTATTCTTCTGTTATGTGCAAACAAACTAGTTTGCCCACGGAGTCCATAAATATGATGCTAATAGCGTAAGCTGAAACTTACACCATTAAACTAAAAGTCTCAAGTTTTTAGTTTTCTTATTGGAGTGAGTGTCGTAAACTCAAAATGTCATATGTCGAGACTGTCGTAATCCAAAGACCCCCTGTATTTTGACATTAACTTTTAAAATGTTATCTCTTGAGCGATCCATTGGATTTTTGCCCTGGTTAGCTCACTTCAGAGTTGATCACGAAGAACTACTCATTTGTTTTCGATGCAAGTAATTGTTCTCCAGTTCGTGTTTCACCACACACAATACCTAATTTCACTTTTATTACTGAATTTATCTTTGCTTTGTCACATGTCCTTTGTTTTCTTAGTATTTTGTTTCTTTTTATGTTTAATGTGGTTCATCTTAAAGTTCTGAAAAATGATTTTTGTCATTTTGAATTTCAAATCAGAGGAACTGATTTTAAAATAACCTGAATTTAAAATATAAAGCAAACTGATTTTAATAATATAAAGCAAACAAATTATTGTACTCTGAAAACACTAAAGTAATTTGAAGTGTTTCTTGAGTTTAAATAGCAACTATAATATCAATAAATCCACTGATATAAAATAATCCTGAAAGAAGTTCTGAAGTCCAGCCCTTCCACCTCACTGTGCTCACCTGAGACCCCTCCTTCACTCCTCCATCCCCACTTTCTTATCTTTCTACTTTTCCACCTTCCTTTGTCACTTCCTGAGCATCTATGGATAAACCTAAAGCTTCACAAATATAGTTTGAAAATGATTTGCCCAGATCATTTCTAATATTCTTTTTATATACCTGAAATACTGTTTAACAAATAATCACTAAAATGGATTGGAAAATAACACAGTAGAGAGGTAGTTTTGAGGGCAGTGGCAAAAAATGCAATCAGGTTCAATTAGACATTTCCCTCTAGCAGAGGCCTGAATGAGTTACTGGAAAGAAAAGATAAATTATAATGGAAGAGGGCAATAACAGGGGAGGTTCTAGAAGTTCTGCTGTTTTCATCGATTAGAAATATTATGGTACAGTGAAATATGGAACTATAATAGTAATCATAAGTACCTATTCATTTATTTCATATTATGTTACAGATATATGAAATATTTTTATCTTGTTTAAATATTCACCCACCCTGGGTAGATATATTAATTTCTATTTGCAGAGAAAGTTATATGAATAAAAGAAAGGGTCAAAGATGTTTTCTTTTTCTTTTTTTTTTTTTTTTTTTTACAGAGACAGAGAGTCAGAGAGAGGGATAGAGAAAGGGATAGACAGGGACAGACAGGAACGAAGAGATGAAAAGCATCAATCATTAGTTTTTCGTTGTGCGTTGCGACACCTTAGTTGTTCATTGATTGCTTTCTCATATGTGCCTTGACCGCGGGCCTTCAGCAGACCGAGTAATCCCTTGCTCGAGCCAGCGACCTTGGGTCCAAGCTGATGAGCTTTGCTCCCGTGCTCAAGCTGGCAACCTCGGGGTCTCGAACCTGGATCCTTGGCATCCCAGACCGACGCTCTATCCACTGCACCACTGCCTGGTCAGGCAAAGATGTTTTCTTATAAGATTCCCTTGACAACCTGTGGGGAGAAAATGCCTTTGCACTGACCTTTACACATATTGATCTCAATCCTCACAGCCTATGAAAACTCTAAAGCAGGTACACTTATTCCCATTGTATAGCTAAAAGAGAGATTCCAAAAGATGAAATGAACTGTTTAATGTAGGGACATTGGGCTCCTTCTCCAGTGCCCTTTCCTGGCTATACTTTACTACCTCCTTAATCTCTACAGGAATCAATTTTTCCTGTCAGCCTTCAAAAGCTTGTTGATTGCTTTCTAATTATAAATACTTGGAGAAAAGTATGTAAATTGATATGCAAATGATCTCCCCCCCCCCTTAGCAAATTAGCACTTTACTTCCATTTAATTAAGTAGCTTTGTGGAGGAAATGGCTTTTCGAAAGAAGAATGGAAAGTGTTTGGATTTGTTCTAGGGGTGTTTTAGTAAGCCTTGATGATGAGGTACAGAAAAAGGAGGGGTGAGTGGGAGCAAACATGACAGCAGAGAGAAAAGGCAGGCGGAGGGGAGACAATCAAACTTAAGTGTAATGGCTGAGATACCTTCATGAGATAGTACATTGCCTTTCTTTTTCTTTCCCTAATGGTAACACTTATTTTAAGTAAAATAAAACTTTAAAAATAAGAAAATTCTGTTTCCTCTCATATATCTGGGTGTTGATGACTAATCATTTATTGGAAATGGATATACAGTATTTAAGGTTAAATGTTCAGAATTGACAGGATGTGCTTCTAATTAGGATAAGTTGATTCCTTAAATATATTACAAATGTGTAAAAAAAATTGTTGCAATGAGAATTGTTAAAAGATAGACTGAGGCGTATTAAAAAATGTTGAGTTTATTTGAATAAAACCCGGTTCCAATCAGGTAGTATCCAACCTAGCAGACAAAAAGGAGCTCCAAGGAGCCATACAAAATGAAAGGCTTTGATGGGCAGAAGGGAACAGGACAAGGAAGTTATATTAGCAAAAAGCTGGTTGGTTTTTGCAAGGTTGCTTTAGGGATGGCAGGGATCTATTAGGCAGATTAGCAAACCAGTGCTGATTGAGGGATTCCTGATTGACTGGATTAAAATTCCATTTCAGAGAGAGCTGAACTGCAATTAAATCTCAGTTTGGCGAGGTGAAGCTTAGCATAAGTGATACCATTTTGGGCCTGTTGTATTGTTTTTTACAGAATTAATGGAATAAATTTCTGCCCTTATATGTGTTTAATGATATTAGGAGCAAGGAATGTTTCTGTGTGTGTGGGGTTACTTCTGTGCCCCCTGCTTTAATGCTATCTTCCATAATTGATACTGAAGATTAAACCAGTACATATGTATTGAATGTGCAAGTCAGTGAGTAAAGAGTACCAATTTCAGTTTATAATTGAAACAAAGGTGAATGATATTCACAATGATATATTAAATTTGTATTATCCAAAATATATTTGTGGATATATGCAATACTTTAGTCTTTATTAAATTGGGCTACCAAGGTTCATAAATAGCTGGTTCATATAAATCATAAAATGTAGTATTAAATTAGCACTTCTTCTTAACAATGAAAATATTGTTTAACCTCCTACCCATAATGCTATACCAGGTGTTATTTTGTCAATATTCCCAAATTATTTTGAATTTATCTTGCTTGTTCTTATATTTTATTGATTAAAATAAAAAAAAAATAACAAACTGATATTAGTTGAGTACCCCAGCAAAACTCCGCTATGCTATTGGCAAATTCACTTATCCTCAGTGACCTTCAAGAAAAATAGAGAGAAATCATATTTGCCAATTTCTAGGCTAATTTAATATAGTGAGAAAGGAACAATATTTACACTAGAAAATAGTTGTGTGTCAGATGCACAATTATGATAGAAATTAGATTTATTTTATTATAAACAATATGGATACCAGTGACTAAAATCATATATCAGAGTAAAGGTCAGACGGACATTCAGTTCTTAAGATAGATGTAAAAATATCTTTCTACTATTATTGAAAACTGATATGCCAAGAACAATTATAAACATACAAGTACTGAAAATTATCTTCAAACTACAAGATTTTTTTTTTTTTTGTATTTTTCTAAAGTTGGAAACAGGGAGACAGACAGACTCCCGCATGCGCCAGACCGGCATGCCCACCAGGGGGCAATGCTCTGCCGATCTGGGGCGTTGCTCTGTTACGATCAGAGCCACTCGAGTGCCTGAGGCAGAGGCCATGGAGCCATCCTCAGCACCCGGGCAAACCTTGCTCCGATGGAGCCTTGGCTGCGGGAGGGGAAAAGAGAGACAGAAAGGAAGGAGAGGGGGAGGGGTGGAGAAGTAGATGGGCACTTCTCCTGTGTGCCCTGGCCGGGAATTGAACCTGGGACTCCTGCATGCCAGGCCGACGCTCTACCACTGAGCCAACTGGCCAGGGCACTACAAGATTTTTGTGAAGAAGATTTTGAATTTTATATCCCCAACTATGGCCGTTCCTCCTTTATCTGGACATTACTTTCCTTGTTTTTTTGTAAAAAGTCCTTGTGAGATCATGCTGCCAATATGTACAGTATCCTGCCCTTTTATAAGAGAAGAGTGTCTTTGAGATTACCCAGTTCACTTTTCTTTTAGATGAAGATACTGAGGTCTGGAGAGGTCATTTGAGTTTGTCCCCTTGTACTGCTTCTTAGAAGCAGAAATTTGATACCAAATTTGATATCTAATCCTCAACTAAGAAAGGGTTTTCAACCCTGACATGCTGTTTTCATGCTCTGAATAGAGTCATCACTTTATTATATAATTTGTCCAGTAAAACAATTCTAACTCTAAAGAAAGTAAACATATAAATGTGTGTTCTGAAATTTGCAACATACTGTAAGGGCTTTCTTTTCATAATTACATAATTGTCCTGAGCATTTTTAATTTGTTGCATGACAGATTTCCTGAATGAAATAGCAGCTGTTACAGGAAAGTATCAACCACATTCTCTCCAGGCCCATTGGCTGCTGTTTTGCTTTTATATTCTCTCACCACTAACTAACTATACAGCAGCTAGAGCGGAGGAGTTGTTAACAAAATGTACTTTCACTGCTTGACAAACATACACGTTACCTTGTGGCAATATTTGATTTTATATCATTTACTTACGTCTGTATATGTCTAACACCCAACAGGAAAAAGAAAAAGTGGGGAAATTAACTAAATAACTGTGAGCCATCAAATAGGCCCAGATTAAATAATGAGCTTTCAGTAGACTGGAGTAGAATAACATTAAGCCTTTGGAGTTCAGTGGGCAGTTAGATGCACTAATGGCAGTGCTGTGCTGGAAAAGCATGTATTTTAGCTAAATTTTTTAACATGGAGGTGATTGCACATTATGATATGAATAGCTGTACTAAATGCATGGAGGTTTTATGCCAACACAGGAGGCGATTAAGGCCCCCTGTACCAGGTAACAGCTCGCTGGAGGAATGTAATGATGGTAAACTGAAGTCTGAAAGCAAATTTCCCTCTTAATAGTCCATTGACTCACCTCCTAGAGTCACCGTGGTGATGATACTGCTCTTTATTTTCATTTCACATCAAAGAAACATAAGTTGTTTTGATGTTTTTGAGCTCATACTTCTTAGGAAAGTGAGAGAGAGAGAGAAAAGAGAGAGAGAGGAACTCTTGCAATAAAGATAAATGCAATTCATTCAGTTATTCATTTTAAGAAATATATTGGTTGTTTTTATTGAATATTTTTTGTAACTTACGATGATTTTTTCCTCTTTTATCTCCCTCCTCTCTTCCAACTGAATTATTCAGCCTCTCTCTACTTGTAACAAAATTACAGAAAAGGGCATTGTATCTTGAACGTGTTCTCAATGTGATTATTAGACTGTCCCAGCCCCCCACACCCTCTAAGAGCTTGACTTTTTTTCAATGCAAAGTGCCATTTGTATGTGAAATAGCTAGTATACTTTTCCCAATGAAAGGATTTACCTATTATTTTTTTTCTTATCTTCTATATGTTCTTTATTCTTATAGTATGTAGGATGAATATACCTGGATGTCTTATTTTATCATTTGTTTAAGCATAGGAGTTAATTTGTCTTTATTTAAATAAATATTCTATCCAGCACACAGAATTTTCATTAATTTAGATATTAATTAAAGTATACAGTTATGGTATTATTTATTACTAATTCCTAGGGTTTCCATTCTAGGTTTTAAAAGCAGCTTAGTATTTCTCATACCAAAACATTTTAGACTATCTTTATTTACTAATACTACTTTTCTCAAGCACATCTGTTTTATTTACTTTTGAGATAATAAACAAAGTAATGATTCTGTCATCTAGGATTTGTTTAAATATGGAAATATCAATCTTCAAATAGTCTTATAGTAAAACAAATTTAAAAGAGCACAGAGGGGTTTAAGTTGAATTCATTTTTTTTGCACATTAGTAAAAAAAAATAAAATACAAAACTATTTTTATCATTATGTTGCTGTTAAGTGAAATAGTTTTATCTTAAGAATTATTTTTGAATTACCTTACAAAACACTTAAGACCCAAATCTTAGCGTTCACATTTCTAAAATCAAGGATGAACTACTTTCGCATGTGGATTTCTTCACCTTAAATACACTGCTGCTGCCAAGACTTAGGCGACTGATCAGTAAACAGTCTTGTAATTTCCGTTTACTAGCGTAAGTGAGCGGCTGGATTTAACCATTTGAGTAAAGTGGTTGTATTTTATAGCCATTTATTTCTCAGGATGAGAAATGTTTAAGTAAACTTGCCATCTCTTAAATCAGGCAGCTTCTTCTAATCTATTGGTACTCAGGACAATGTAGGAGATTGATTGTTGCTTCATTTTTTTTAAAATTTATTTTTATTTAAAACATTTTTTTTTGCTATCAAAACATGTAAATACCTCTTATTTTAAAAGGCAGGTTTTATACCAACAACTTGCACAGATATAAACTTAATATTTGTTTCTTTTTTTGAATGTCGTCACTCCTTTATCTAAAAGTTATTCTATGTCTTTTTTCTGTATCAGTTACTTTTTGTTATAGTATGAGTGGACCTGGAGATTATTATGCTGAGTGAAATAAACCAGTCAGAGAAAGCCAGTCAGGTACTATATGATTTCATTTATATGTAGAACCTAAGAAACAAAATCAACTAAAACACAAAATAAAAACAGATTCATAGATACGGAGAACAGACCGACAGCTGTTAGAGGGGATGAGGTTGAGGGGGTCTGGGTAAAAGAGGTGAAGGGATTAAGCAAAGAAAAAAAATTAATAGGCACAGACAACAGTGTGGAGATTGTAGGAGGAAAAGGGGGTACAGGGAGGTGAGGTGGGTAGACGGAAGTAGATGGTGATGAATGGAAACTTGACTTGGGGTGATGAACACACAATGCAATCTACAGATGATATAGAATTGTGCACGTGAAACCTGTATAATTTTACCAACTAATGATACCATAATAAATTCAAAAAAAAATTATACCTATTTACACTGGTCTTTTCATTTCATGCCTTTAACTTCATAACCTACTATAGAATGCTGACATTTTTACATGCAACACATATATTATCTAATGTACAACATGCATTTTACTAGCCTGAAAGAAATAACTTGCAAATTCTAATATTATACCTTATGCTTTCAAGAAAGTTTATATTTTTACTTCTCATCAGATTTATGTTTCACATAACATGCTTCCATATAAACTCTAAAAATCTAATTAATCCGTCTGCCTTAATATATCCATTAATGGGAAGGGGCAGTGATTTTTTACTTTATTAAAAATACTACTAGTGAAGATTAAATGTGGTGGTGTTATAGTTTTTTTTGTTTTTTGTTTGTTTGTTTTGTATTTTTCTGAAGTGAGAAGTGGAGAGGCAGACAGACAGACTCCAACATGCGCCCAACCGGGATCCATCCGGCATGCCTACCAGAGGGTGATGCTCTGCTTATCTGGGGCATTGCTCTGCTGTGACTAGAGCCATCCTCAGGGCCAGAGGTGAAGGCCATGGAGCCATTCTCAGTGGCCAGGCCAACTTTGCTCCCATGGATAGTTGACTGTGGGAGGGGAAGAGAGAGATAGAGAGAAAGGAGAGGAAGAAGGGTGGAGAAGCAGTTGGGCGCTTCTCCTGTGTGCCCTGACCAGGAATCAAACCAGGGACTTCTACATGCTGGGCCAACACTCAACCGCTGAGCCAAACGGCCAGGGCCATAGGATTTTTTTGTGTTTTTTTTTTTATTTCAACATCTTGGATATTTTTGAAATATATATAGTAGTAGCATTCCTGTTTTTAAATAAAAAAAACTTATGAGAAAATTAGTGATTATCATAAGATTTACTATTTATGTATGAAAAAATTAAACTGAAACCTAATCTACTAAATCTTACTATTATAAAGTCTATTTTAAAAATAACTTTTGTGATTCAACTTTATAGTGCTACATTTGAAACGTACTAATCCTGGTTGTTTTTTCATCTTCTTTTTGTCTTCCAATCCAAGTATAATCTATGCATTTGACTAACATATTCTGTTTGTGTTTAGTGTTATTCATCTCAACATTTTTATGACTGATAAAGTTGTTTGTACAAATAGTTAAAATGAATAGATATACCAATTCATAGCTCTGGAATGTACATATTGTGCTAATGAGTACAATATCAGTGATTCAAATTCCATTTTTAGTTTTAATATAGGATTTTACATTCTCCTCAGACCCGGGGTGCACCTGGACTATATGCACAGTGAGATGGATGCCAACTGTAAAACCCACTTTGGAAACTGTTCATTGTTGGGCAAGTTGAGATCCAAAGGAATGAAGTGCTGTGAGATGGTAGGGAAGGAGGAAACCCTAATTCCTAGCCCAAAGAAATAAAAGGGCTGGTGGCATCAGAATCATTTACCAAATCTGGGGCCAAAGCTGACAGAAGAAAAGTTATGGGAGCTAGCAATTTATGATGTGATCAGTACGGAATAATTTGAGATGCAATCATTTTTTATTACCAGCTCTTCTAAGGGACCAGGCCTTCTTGCCCAGGGGTATGTCTGTCTATCATCTGTCTATCTATCTATCTATCTATCTATCTATCTATCTATCTATCATCTATCTATCATCTATCTATCTATCTATCATCTATCATCTATCATCATCTATCATCTATCTCTCAATGCAGATACATATACACACACACTGTGAAATATATATGTAAACTGTGAAAATGCAATTTTTATATTTTATATGCACAAATAAGAGTGTTTATCATCCAATCCCAGACATAATAAAAGTCAACTACAATTCATATAATCAAACTTTAAAAATTTTTTACTGTAGTATGCAAGATAGAAAATGTTTAGAAATACCAAAAATAAAAATAGATTGTAAAAATTTTAGTAACATTTTTTTAAATAAGCCCGTTATTAGAAACTTGAAAATGTGTTTATTTCAGGAATATCTTGGAACTTCCTGCTTCTATGGCTATAGATACATTTTGTACTACACTGTAACATCTATAATTTTAGGATAATAATCTTAGAATTCAAAGAAACCTTAGATCAACTGATGCAGTCCTTTTTATAGCTAAGGATCTAAACACTAAGGTAGTTAAATGAATAAATAGAAAGTGACATCCAATAAAATGTAAGAAACTCAACAGTATTTATATAATAAAAATAAATAGATATAAATTCAAAACATGACATCACTGTTGGGCAACATAGAGAGCTAAGTGGAGAAATTAGATTTCTTCCTTTCCAACTGAATTTAATATCTTATGAAGGAAATATCCACTGATAATTTTAATAATATGTTGTTATAAAGTCTGTCTTTTAAAACTCTTCTTGCTATCTTTTTCTTATATTACATTATATAGAATTAATAAATGTGACTGTACAATCAGTGATATATTTAAAATACTTTCTGATAATATTACCTCTCTTCTCTCAATGTCATTTCTTTTTTAAAAAAATATTTACCACAATTGGAGGTATATGTGTAGGGTTTGAATCAATATATATTTTAAGTAAACCTTTGACTTAAAATACTAAAGATAAAGTTCTGAATATGTTATAGAAAATTGTTGTGATTTCAGAAGAGATAGTGAAATAAGATTAAAATGAAGACAAATTAATTAAAATGTAGGTTAATAGTCAATGAATATTCACTTTTAAATCAACATTATCAATTATCTTTCAAAATTTTTTTCTGAATTACATTTCAAATACCTGTATCATTTATTTGTAATTTTCTAAGAACATGTTTATTATTGACTCAAAATGATTAATAATTTAGTCTTTGCTTTTTAAAATTAGAAATAAGGGGAACATTCTACCACATACATGGGAATCACTAAGCTAATTCTAGTGAAGATCATTGAGATTTATTTCCTACTGATGTTTCCAAACAGAAAGTTTTTATGCTTCCACATTTAGGATTACACTGAGACAGAAACATCTATTCTGGGTGAGTAATAGAGAGATTTAAGAACTGGGGAGAGAGAAGGAACTGGAAAGAGCTATCCTAGCCCAGCACACCAGTATCTTGAAGTAGAAGTACTAGCAAGAAGCGTAGTTATATTTGAGAAGAAAAGAAATATCTCCTATTCAGTCTAGGGTAATATCCCTAGCTGTTGACATTGATTTGGATTTAATTTTATCACATATGCAAATATGCTCTGTAAACTGTAGTCTAGTATGTAAATGTTAGATGTTAAGAAACATGTGCTATAGGAAACAGAATGTGGGTTTGGCATTCACATAGACATGGGTTTTTAAAAAAATAAAAATAGAAATGAGTTAGACATTTTTTGTTAACATTTTAATTCCACTAATATTATTATTTCAGTCTTAAGTGCTTGAAAAGAACTTAGAGGGATCATGAAGATCATTACCATACCTGTTGCAAAAACTCATTCTTGGGAAACACCAGGACTGAGCCAATGTCAACCTGATAAAATCGAAATACCTTAAATGCAGTTCTAGGATAGTTTAATGCTTAATATAATATTATAAGGATAGGAGAATCAATGACATCTTTATCATCATTAAAGGTGGCATTCAGTAGAGTACAACTTCCTACAATTGGAAAATTATATTCCTAATAAAGATGATGTAGTTCTTTATAAAGAAAAAATAATTGAAAGCTGTATATCTTTCATGTAGGTCAATAGCTGGTTCTTTGTTTACTTTTTCTTGACTTCATATCAACCTTTAATGAAGTTGTAGAGAATCACATTTATCTTAGATTGGGTGTTCATACATTCTTTTCTGTCCTGGACATTCCTGGTCATCATAGTATTATAGTTAAAATGCTCCTCTCATTCTCAAAAATCTCTTTGTTTGATAAATTATATGGCCACACTTCTTTTAGGGATAGGTCTTATTAATCAGTCAGTATGAATTTATTAGGTACATAAACGGTGCATGGAAGAAATTGATGAGATAGAGGAGGCATTAATGAAAGATAATCAAGACATACTCCTTGTACTTAGATATTGGTACGTAGATGGGGAGAGAAGAAATACTTTAAATGGTTAAGTCAACCTAATAAAATGACATAGTAAGTGATATGACCAAGTAATAGAAAAAGGAGTTCAGAGATTTGTGGGATGAAATGAAGAGCATTTCCCCTCTTCTCAGTACTGTGAGATTTCCTTACCCCACAATATCTAATTGAAGGACTCCTGCAGCCCTGGCCGGTTGGCTCAGCGGTAGAGCGTCGGCCTAGCGTGCGGAGGACCCGGGTTCGATTCCCGGCCAGGGCATACAGGAGAAGCGCCCATTTGCTTCTCCACCCCTCCGCCGCGCTTTCCTCTCTGTCTCTCTCTTCCCCTCCCGCAGCCAAGGCTCCATTGGAGCAAAGATGACCCGGGCGCTGGGGATGGCTCTGTGGCCTCTGCCTCAGGCGCTAGAGTGGCTCTGGTCGCAACATGGCGACGCCCATGATGGGCAGAGCATCGCCCCCTGGTGGGCAGAGCATCGCCCCTGGTGGGCGTGCCGGGTGGATCCCGGTCGGGCGCATGCGGGAGTCTGTCTGACTGTCTCTCCCTGTTTCCAGCTTCAGAAAAATGAAAAGAAAAAAAATAAATAAATGAAGGACTCCTGCAATCTAGACATGCCTTTTCTGTCTAATCTTTATTTTATTGCTCTCTGCTTTGCTGCTGTAGACTTCCAGTGTTAAACTCTATATAAACGTTTTCACCTTTACTTTCTGAAATCAGTGTATCTAGTAGCTATTTTGAGATAATGATCCAGGTTTATGGCTTTTCACAGATAACAATCATTCATATATTAAATGGCTACTCTTATACCCAATTTATGTGGTCCTACAAATTAAATTTCTACTGTTACTGGTTTCTTTCCTTCATCAGACCTTTTCCTAAAGCAGGGTTTCCCAAAGAAGCACTATTAGGAAACAGTGGTTGATTGCCACATATTTTGAAGGTTGTCTGCTTTTAGTTCTGTGTGATTCCATAAATATTAAATATAGAGTCATCACTGACACTGACTTACAATAGGAAAAGATGCTGTTTAATCTCTCAGGAAATTGAATAAGAAGTGATAATTTACGTGTATGCCTTGCACACTTGAGGGATAATAGAGACATTGATTATTTTTTACTTATTTCTATTTAGAAGATATTTTTTGTTATGTTCATGAGTAAATTATCAGAGAAAAGGTGTAAGATTTTTAAATTGTTGTATAGGTAGTATAATCCTAATAATGACTTAAAGGTTAATTTTGGCTTTAATGTATATTTTCTGTAGCTATACTGTTATTTTTTTTAGTGCACAATTTTAATCTTCAATATTTGTAAGGCCACCAGGTCTCTGGACATAATTCTAGAAAGCAACACTTTTCACTGGTCACTGACATCCAAAGACTTTTGATTCTGATATTTTTCACATGACATATTGTGCTCACCCAATTGTTCATCCCTACAAGGAAAATGAATATTCCATACATTCTCAAATGATATTTGCTTTTGGTTTTCATGATGTAAGTGAATTACATGGTGATTGCATGACCAAGTTCATTGAGGATTATTTGTAACAATGCTTCTGTGTGAATTTGATTAATAAAACTATCTAAATCTTAAAGTCAACCAGTAAATTTAAATACAACTATTGATTCTTTAGAACTTAATAAACCTCATAAAGATTGAAAAATGCACTTATATACATAACACTGAGGTAGGCCTTAGGTAATTATTGTAATTTTCTCTTCATAGGAGGATTTGAAGAATAATCCTCAGGTATTGGATAACCTCTCAGTTTCCAGAGAAAAGATGTAAAATCTTCATTAAAAGTGACTATGCTTGGTTAGTCTATACTTTAATAGAAAATCAAGACTTTCTAATGGGAAGGTAGTTTCTGTTGTTTCAGAAGATTATGGTAGTGATTTTGTTGAAGCATATGAAAGGTACTAAAGTGAATCAGTAATCTAAGTGGTTAATTTTTTAAATGATTAAAGAAAACTTGAATGCATAATATCATCATGAATTGGTTATAGTTATGTTTTGATAATAAACTTGTAATTCAAATATGCCTACAAACAGCAATCACGTTTGACAGAAAGGATTATTAACATTAATAATCACTTGCTTTGATTGGAACCTAACCTGTGACAGTTATATTGATGACTAGAGTACCTATAAATGAAAATAAGAACTTAGATTGGTGGAAATTAGAACATATATCCAAAATAACATATTGTCAAAAATAAATAATAATTGCCTGTTTGAACAATGTACATAAAAAAGCTATAAAGTAATGTGACTACTATATATTTTTTACATTTTATTTATACACCTTTTAAAAACTAAAAAAAAATACAAATGATACAAAACAATAAAATTTGTGCTCAGAAATTAAAACCTGCATTGTAAATAATTTTATTTTTTCAACATTTCTGCAACACAGTAACCAAGCCAAGAAAGCAAAGTAATATTATATTTTGAATTTGTTACATTTATTTTCCTACCTGCCACCTTACCTGGACAGAAACTACCTGCTTGAAAGTATTACAGATATTAATATTAACAATATTTACCTTAAACTCTATTTTTCTCTTGGCTTTTAGTATCTGACATTTTATATTTCTCAGATTAGTCATGGTCTTGCATATGGCAAAATGTAAACATTATTTTTATCAATTCATTCATATATATACAATTATTTAAATATTTGTTGAATACCAGACACTACGCTATATTTAACAAGTAAATATATGAATTCCCCCCAGTGTATCTTATTTTACAAGATGAGGTAACTAATTCTTATTTACATGCTCTTTATATTGATAACAAGAAAATAAACAACCCATGGGATTTGAGAAAAAATTGGATATTATTTCATATATCAAGTTCTACTGCCCTGAATAATGCAGAGCTAGTAGAAAATTGAACAAGATATTTGATATGGGTAGCTACTCTAAAGAATAAAGCCCATGACTGGTCTGTCTGATATTCCTGGAGTACATAAAACCTCATCAGGAAAGTGAGTTGCAAAGATTGCGTGTGGGTGGCCTGGTCTGGATCCTTTTCGCTACTGGCTGGCTTCCCGCCATTCGGCTGCCTTTGCTCACTAGACCAGTACATAATAGGCACATCACTTGTTGGATGCTCTCTTTCAAGTCTTTTTGTCTTTTAATGATTTGTCCGGCTGCTTTCTACTTTTCCTGGGAATAAAATAAAGCTATTTGAAATCTTGGTTTCAGAGCCAGTTCTTGTGACTGTGCTATAATGAGGGCCCAGATCATTTGCCATTATGCTGCACAAGGAATTCAAAATACCACCGCAGAAGAGATGAGACTGGGAAGTGAGAAGGTGAGGGAAAAAGGCCCTTCGTTCCATCTCTAGAGATGAGGGTTTCAATAAAGCAAAGGTATATTTATAGACAACTGAGAGCTGTCTATGTGCATGTGCAGTGTGTGTGTGTGTGTGTGTGTGTGCGTGCGTGTATGTGTGTGTGTGTGTGCATTTTACAGGTAAGAACTCTACACAAACTAATATCTAAGCAAAAATGATAAAAATACCAATGTGCATAATTGTGAATAAATTGCCAAATGTACTTGCCCAGATGCAGTAAATTAGATTCAAAAATAATTTCAGTAAATTATTTGGTTGAGGTTAGAAAAAGTAATCATCTAAAAGCCAAAGATATTAGAAATTAATTTGATTAACTTAACTTATCACAGGCATGGCAGGTATAAGAATAACTGTCACAGAGTAAATAGATTAGACTAAGTAGATTAGATCATATGATCATATGTGCTAGACAAAATATATATCTTATTTCATTGAATTACTCAAAACCCCTGTATTATAAATGTTTCATTCTCATTTGATATATGAGAAAACTGATGCTTAGAGAGGTGAAACAGCTTACCCAATTCACATCATGAGTGACACAGCCAAAATCTCCACTTACATCTCTGACACCAAGCGTTGTTTAAAAAACAAACAAAACGATTGAGTTAATTAAATTAATAGAGTGGTTGTAAGCATGGGCTTTTAAGTCAGACCTGGGTTTAAGTTCTACCACTGATGTGTAATAGCTGTGTGAGCTAAAGTGCCCTCATTTTTATAAATGGGGATAAAAATAGATATAGGAAGCTCTCAATATTGATAATATTAAGAAGAATATGTTGCCTTAAATGACTCAGTTATCTATGACAAATGTAACTCCATCGTTATTCATCCAAATATTTTTTCTTAAGTGAGAAGCAGGGAGGCAGAGGGACAGATTCCCGCATGTGCCCTGATTGGGATCCATGGGACAAGACCCCTATATGGCAATGCTTTGCCCATCTGGGGCCATTGCTCCATTGCTTGGCAAACAAGTTACTTTGGTGCCTGAGATGGGGCCATGGAGCAATCCTCTGCACCTGAGGCCAGCTTACTTTAACCAAGCCATGGCTGCAGGAGGGGATGAAAGAGATATAGATAGAGAAGGGAGAGGGGAAGGGGTGGAAAAAATCCAGATAGTCGCTTCTCCTGTGTACCCTGACCGGGATTGAACCCAGAACTTGCTGTGCTGATGTGTCACCACTGAATCAACCAACCAGGGCCATACAAATATTTTAAGGGATGTTTTATTTGTCTTCATCCAGGAACATCATAACCTATCTGATCCCTTAATTGTGACTCAAAACAAATTGCTGAGGCTTTTAAAATGTTAAGAGTCCATTATTTCCATTATTATTTCTTTCTGTGTAGGTTCCTCTGTTGAAATAGGTACTTTGTAACTCGAGGGTATACTGCTAATGAATATGGATATATTAAAAGCGACTCTTTTGACAACCCTTTCTTAACAGTGAGCAATATATTAAGAAGACTTGTTTTGCATATTCTTTCAACCACATAACACTAAAGATCTATATGTTATAATTACAATTATCCTTTGTCTTCATTGTCCTGCTGAGGAATGCACTGTAATTCTGGCAGCCAGACTACAGAGTTGGCTTGCTTTCCTTGGATTGCAGATGTCTAATTGCAGGCAACCATTTCATTTAAAATGGCTCATTAAAGTGGAAACCACTTAGCATCAGTAACATGGATCAGCATCCATGATTATGCATTTAATTAGAGAAGTACATTTTTTCCACTTTTCAAATTTTTCTATCAACTTATCGATCTACTTATGCATGTTTCTATCATATATGCATATACATGTTTAAACAGATATATACAAAGCCTTTCTTAGGTATTAATTTTATTTGTTTAAAAGAATTAAAATTCTTTGGTTAATTGTTTCATGTAATATCTATAGGAAGTTCCAATTATAAAATTATATAATTTATGCTATTTAAGTAGATTGGGTATTACATATAAAGAATAAATTTCCTACTTTATAGGCTTTTCTAGATGTATTATATTTTACCTTAGTAAATGTCTTTATCACTAAAATATTATTTATTATTATAATTTCAAAGAATTGAAATCTGAAAAAAGTCTATTTTCAGATCCTGAACTACTGATTTTACCAATCACTGAAATGGGATTGTGGAAAGAGAAAAAACACCTGATCTTTCTTATGCATAAAAATCAATAAAGCCTGACCAGGCAGTGGCACAGTGGATAAAGCTTCAGATTGGGATGCAGAAGACCCAGGTTTGAAACCCAAGGTTGCCAGCTTGAGTGTGGGATCATCTCGTTTGAGCAAGGATCACCAGCTTAAACCCAGAGTTGCTGGCTTGAGCAAGGGGTCACTTGGTCTGCTGTAGTCCCCTGGTTAAGGCACATATGAGAAAGCAATCAGTGAGCAACTAAGGTGCCACAATAAAGAACTGATGCTTCTCATCTCTCTCCCTTCCTATCTGTCTGTCCTCATCTGTCCCTTTCTCTGTCTCCCTCTGTCTCTGTCACAAAAAAAAAATCAATCATTGAAACATAGTTTTGATTTAATATTATGTTTTGTTTTTCATATTGTGAAAATAAGTTTATCTAATATTTGTTCAAAAATAGAATATTTAAAATTTATAGTCCTTTTACTTTTAATATAAAATAAATTGCATTTAAAAATTTTTAAGAGAACTGGCTTTATGTTATAATTCTACTAAACAGCATTGCTGAAGTATATGATCTATAATTAGTTGACTATTAAATCAGTGTTTACATACTTATTTGCAAGTTATTTGTAAATGGCCTTGGGATTTTTAGATCCATATGTTTTAATTAATGAGGTGTTACTTAAAGGCTTTTATAACAATATCTAAGGATAGACTAGTCTGTCTTTTATTAGCTTCTTTTTTCATTTCATTAGAAGTAAACAATTTGTTTGTTTCTGCACAATCTAGATATGCTGATGTACTATATCATGTCATATCTAAGGCAGTAAAGAATTTTCTGTTGAGAACTCCAGATCCCAACAGAGTCAGATTTAACATGTATGTGAAAACGAGATTGAAAATGATATATAAATTAAGAATATATAATATAAAACCTGCTCTAACTCCATTTTGCAAGGCAGCCAAGGATGGCTTCATGAGTTCAAGGTTGGTCAGTATCAATAGAAGCTTATTTACTTCCTCAGTGGATTTTTTTTTTTTACAGAGACAGAGAGAGATTAAGAGAGAGAGATAGACAGGGACAGACAGACAGGAGTGGAGAGATGAGAAGCATCAATCATCTGTTTTTTGTTGCATGTTGCAACACCTTAGTTCATTGATTGCTTTCTCATACGTGCCTTGACCGCAGGCCTTCAGCAGCCTGAGTAACCCCTTGCTCGATCCAGCGACCGTGGGTCCAAGCTGATGAGCTTTGCTCAAACCAGATGAGCCCGTGCTCAAGCTGGCGACCTTGGGGTCTCGAACCTGGTTCCTTCTGCATCCCAGCTCTATCCACTGCGCTACCGCCTGGTTAGGCCATCAGTGGATGTTTAAATTGCATTCTCTCTTTTTCCACAAGGACTACTAAAGTAAAAAAAAAAATGCTGACAGGTATGTTATTTACTACCCATCAGAAGTTCTAAAATAATTGTTATGAATGTATACTGAGACCTTGGTACATACAAGCATTGTATGCTAGTTGCATTTTGCCCCATTCTACTCCCATCATTCTTAATAAGTCAGAAGCAAGAAAAGAAACAAATGAAATTGAGAGTAGAAGAGGAAAGAACAGAGAAAAAAGAAAATACAAAGGTAAAAGAACGGCATGAAAAATGGAGAGAAAAAGAGATACTCCACAGAAGGGAAAGGGTCACATAAACAGAAGCAAAAATGAGAAGATCAACCAGGACTTGAGAGAATAAAGTGGGAAGTTAATATTAAACCACCCAGGGCAGGGGGTGGGTAGCCGGGAAGAGCTGTTTGAATCTGAAGTGTTAGTAAACTCTACATCTCACAAACTGCAATTTACTTGAGTACTTATCTTCAAAGTATTATCACATCTTTTCACTGCTTTGAAATGCAAAGTAGATGATTGATTACTATTCATAGTTCTTAAACTTTCCTTGCAAGCTTATCTTCAAGTATTTCTATGCAGTTTTAGTCCCAGTAGCTAACAAATCTTAGAAATTATTCTGGCAGTAAAGAGAGCATTACACATCTTAAGAAAGGAATGGATTCAAGTAAAAGTGAGTTGTGAGTCATTTTTAAATAGCAATTCCCATCCTAACCTGGTTGCCAAAGGAACTGTTTTGCTTGAATTCTTTCTCATCCTTGCCTCAGTTACTGTATTGCCTTTCTGGTCAAGTACTATAGACGGGCCACCATGAAAGTATCTCTGTACTACAGGAGTCGGGAACCTTTTTGGCTGAGAGAACCATGAACACCACATATTTTAAAATGTAATTCCATGAGAGCCATACAATATGTTTAACACTAAATACAAGTAAATGTGTGCATTTTATGTAAGACCAACACTTTTAAAGTACAATAAGTTTCTGAATTCTTTTTAATAACATTGTTATGCTATTGCTAACCAATGATGAATAAAGTACTTCTTATCATTAGTGCAACTTCTGGTGCTGCATGGTTTTGCTGATGGCTTTGTAGTCTGGTTGATACGTGGTGAAGTTAAGCTTCATGCAGTCATTGAGACTTCCATTCATTAAATGTGATCGTAGGTTGGTCTTAACTTTCTTCAGATGTGAGAAAGACTGCTCACATGCATACGTAGAGCCAAACATTGTCAGTACAGCAATACTCACACGCTGCAGTGTGTGGTATGTGATGGGAAGCACGTTCCAAGTTTTGACAATTAGCTGGTCCGCGGATTGAAGTTTTTTCATTTCTCCACACTTGTATTTGCTCACCAACTCTGCTTGCTGTTGTGTAAGTGTAAAGCCAGCAGTCAAGGCCAGGGCCACCATCAGAGCAGCCAGCCCTATGCAGGTTCGCATTGGATTCGGACAGTCGGCAAAGAAACAGCGGAGCCAAAAACTGGTGGGTCATAGTCTTTAATTCTAGCTTTGCACCCGGGGGGCAAGTAAAAACATACACTGGGCTCCAAAACCCAGTCACATTCAGTGCTCACAAAGCTACTGACTTATCCGAGTTTCCTAGAATCAAAGGTTTCTAGCTCACCAGACTTATTCACCTCTGTTCCCCATCTCCTTCCTTATCCCAGATACAAACTCTACACAAACTGGCATCTCACTCAGCACTCCGCCATCTTGGCTGCTTCTCCTGGCCTCCTCCACGTGGCCTTTCTCTGCTGCTGGCTCTACTCTCTCCTCTGCTGAAAATCTCAGGAACCAAGAGCCCAAACTCTCCGTCCCCATTTTATAGTGTAGAAATCCAAACCCTTAATCCAATATACAAAACAGGGAAGTCTCTAATACAAAGTCACCCTCTGAGGCATGATAGGATTGTACCGCCCTACATCAAAAAGGGTAGGAAAGGCTTAATCCCAAAACCAAGCCCCAGGCTAAAGGATTCTGCCTGCCTTTAGCCCACCCCAACACACATTAATATCACCTGGGTGACGGCCTCCTCCTGTTATCTTTAACAAAGTGAGCATAATACATTTTATCTGCCCAACAGTAAGTCTTTCCAAATCTTTATTCAGTGACTTGAACTTATTCACCCACATGCCTGAGGCCTTCAGGTCAGCAGCTTGTAGCTCAAAATCTCTGATGGAGACACCGGGGATGTAACTCAGGTAGGCGCTGTCCACTGCACACTCGTGAGGATGGGTGATGAACTCAAAAAGACGAGTGCACTCTCGAAATTCTCCACAGCGCACTTTGAATGACTGCAGGAGATTAGATGTGAAGCCCGCTAGCTGCTGGAGATCAAGATGTTGAGCATAGTTACTTGCTGTGTATGCATCTTTAAACTCTCCCAGTTTTTCAAAGTGTAGTAAATGACCTGTTTCAATGTCAGTGATAAAGAGTTCCAGCTTGTTTTCAAATGCAAACACTGTTTGTTGAAGGGATAAGACTGTATTTCCAACGCCTTGCATTTTCACATTGAGCTGGTTCAGATGTTCAGTCATGTCCACGAGATAGTAGAACTTCAAGAGCCACTCAGTGTTAGCTAACTCAGGATGCTTGATGTTTTTCATTTCAAGAAAAGTCCGGATTTTGCTCTGACAAGTCACAAAATGGCTGAGCGCCTTCCCTCTTGACAACCAACTCACATTGCTGTGCAGAAGCAGACCAGGATAATTATTTCTAACTTCATCCAGCAGTGTTTTAAACTGGCAATCATTTAAAGCTCGGCAACAATAAGGTTGACCACCCTAATGACCAGCGACATCACCTCACCAAGCTGCTCACCACACATCTGAGCACAAAGCGCCTCCTGATGTAGGATGCAGTGAAAACTTAGGATGGGTCCCTTTTCATGTTCACAAAGAAGAGCTACGAATCCTCTGTTTTTCCCCACTATGCACGGAGCACCATCAGTACACACCGAAATAAGTTTATCCATCGGTAGATTTTTTTCTTTAGCAAACTCAGTGAAAGACTTGAATAAATCTTCCCCTCTTGTTGTCTCCTTCATAGGCAAAACAGCAAGACTTTCCTCACGTAGTGTGTCACCAACAGCATACCTTGCAATCACGCTGAACTGGGATAAATGGCTTATGTCTGTTGACTCATCCAAAACAAGAGGAAAGAATGGTGCTGCATTTATGTCCTTCACTTGTGTTGCCTCAATTTGATTTGCGATCATGATGGTACAATCATGAACAGTTCTTGCCGACAGAGGCATGTCTTTTATTCATTTGATTATCTTGTCTTTATCCAAAAAATCATCAAAAAGTTCATTGGCAACATGAAGCATGAATGTTTTGGCATACTCCCTGTTTGTAAATGGCTTTCCATTTCTCACAATTGCTAAAGCACCAGCAAAGCTAGCCGAATTCCAGTCACCTTGTTGAGTCCAAACACGGAGTTGCTGCTGACTAGCTTGCACAGTAGCTACTCTGCACAGGAGCTCTTGACATGTTTTCTTCCTGCTCTCCCCTGCTGGATATTTTGATGCAAATGTAGTATGGCATGTGTCGAAGTGCCACTTTATATTTGAATGTTTCATGGATGCAATTTTATTATTGCATATTAGACACACCGCAGAACCTGCTCTCTCCACAAAGGCGAATTCCTCTGTCCATTCCTGCTGAAAGTACAATACTCCTCATCTTTTTTTCTTTTAGCCATCATCTTCGTTAAAAGGGTTTCTGCAATTAGCTAGCTGACTACTTGATTAAAAGGAGGGAAGTTTACTTCCTGACTTCACAACAACTCATATACATTACACATTATCCAATAAAAATTTGGTGTTGTCCTGTTGGACAGCTGTGATTGGTTCTAGCCACCTGCAACCATGAACATGAGCATTAGGAAATGAATGGATTGTAATACATGAGAATGTTTTATATATATATATATAAAACGCCCACCAGGCACGACGCTCTGTCCACCAGGGGGCAATGCTCTGCCCCTCCGGGGCATCGCTCTGCAGCAACCAGAGCCACTCTAGCGCCTGGGGCAGAGGCCAAGGAGCCATCCCCAGCACCCAGGCCATCTTTGCTCCAATGGAGCCTTGGCTGCGGGAGGGGAAGAGAGAGACAGAGAGGAAGGAGGGGGGGGTGGGGAAGCAAATGGGCGCTTCTCCTATGTGCCCTGGCCGGGAATCGAACCCGGGTCCCCCGCACGCCAGGCCAACGCTCTACCGCTGAGCCAACCAGCCAGGGCGAGAATGTTTTATATTTTTAACATTATTATTTTTCTTATTAAAGATTTGTCTGTGAGCCAGATGCAGCCATCAAAAGAGCCACATCTGGCTGGCTCATGAGCCATAGGTTCCTGATCCCTAAGAATTTTAAGAAGGAGTGAAAATAAAGTGTATACAAAATCTTGGCTTAACCTCACTATAATTGGAATATAGGTAGACATGATGATGCAACTCATGAGAAGTTTCAAAGACAACATAAATATAAAATTTAAATACAGTGTAAATTTCAGCATAAAAGAACTGGAGAGACACATGACAAAAACGTTCTCATTTTGGTTTGTTTTTTTTACGGAGTTTGGCAAAAATAACCTAAACCCACTGTAAAGCCAGTAGCCGTGGCCGCCTTCACAGCTGCCTGGCCCATGCAGGTTCGCATTGGATTTGGATAGTCGGTAAAGAAACAACGGAGCCAAGAACTGGTGGGCCATTATCTTTAATCTTAGCTTGCTCCAGCGGACAATTAAAAATGCACACTGGGCTCCAAAACCCACTCATTCAGTGCTCACAAAGCTACTGACTTATCCGAGTTTCCTAGAATCAAAGGTTTCTAGCTCACTAGCCTTATTCACCTCTGTTCCCCATCTCCTTCTCTCTGCACATACTGGCTTCTCCTTCAGCACTCCGCCATCTTGGCTGCCTCTCCTCTCCTCCACGTGGCCCTTATCTGCTCTCCTCTCTGCTCTTCTCTTAGAACGTAATCACTCTTCCCTGGAACAATGTGATCTCTCTTCCTTTTTAAAACCTTTTGGCACGAAAACCCTCCCTCAACACACATTAATATAATTACACCCATCCCAAGCAAGAAGGGCAACTAATATCATCACCTGGGCAACAGGCTTCCATGTGGGCAGCACCATCTTTTTTTTTTTTTTTTCTTTTTTGTATTTTTCCAAAGCTGGAAACAGGGAGAGACAGTCAGACAGACTCCTGCATGCACCCAACTGGGATCCACCTGGCACACCCACCAGGGTGCGAAGCTCTGCCCACCAGGGGTTGATGCTCTGCCCCTCCGGGGCGTCGCTCTGTTGCGACCAGAGCCACTCTAGTGCCTGGGGCAGAGGCCAAGGAGCCATCCCTAGTGCCCGGGCCATCTTTGCTCCAGTGGAGCCACACTGCGGAGGGGAAGAGAGAGACAGAGAGGAAGGAGAGGGGGAGGGGTAGAGAAGCAGATGGGCGCCTCTCCTGTGTGCCCTGGCCAGGAATTGAACCCGGGACTTCTGCATGGCAGGCCGACGCAGCACCATCTTTAACAAAATGAGCATAATATATTTTATCTGCCCAAAACCCACTTTTAATAAAAGCCATGAAATAGATAACAGTGTTTAAATTGAAAGGTAAAAAAATAATACTCTCACACAGATATAAAAATGAACACGTGTTAAATAGTTTTATTTAACTCTCCAGGGAACCAGCAGATGTTAATACCAGTTTAAAAGAGAATTCAAAAAACAGACAAATTTATGGACCAGAAATATGCAAATAGAGGCAAAACTATTTCTTTATCCACAAAAAAGAGGAGGAAGTCAAATGTATTCCCTACCAGATAAGACAGAATTTATGTCTGAGAGGTACCCACAATTAATAAAGTTTTAAACTATCTTCCATAGAATTATAATCTTGACCTGCAAAGGTCAAAATTGCTATTGATGATACAGGGCTTTCTTTTCATTACAAATGTTTCCTCTCAAATAGTAAGGTCAAGAACCTAGAGAACAATAATAATACTTGCTGCATCATATTTTTAAATGAGTAATAAACAGCATATCACAAACATTACAAAAGATAGAAACCTTGACTACACAAGTTACTGCATAACATTTTTCAGTTCTTGGTGTTTGTACACACACACTGTTTTCCCCCCTTTGTGGTTGATAATGGCTTTGTATTTTGATGATTCTACAATATCTCAAAAATATTAGGGTCCATCCAGAAGAATGGTATCATGGTGAAAATAAAATGCAAAACCATGACTGCAATTGATCTCTAGGTTTGGGTCATGTATTTCAGTTGTATTGCTTTTATGTTAACTTTTATACCTGTCAGCAAAATGCCTTCATAGGCTATAGGTCTACTTTGGCTGCAAATGTGAAAGTTGATGGTCGAACAACCATCAACTTCCAGTTGATGTGGAAGGCCGAACAAAAATCAATCCAGTTCAAAATTGATTATAATCAGGAAAATGTTACAGTGTCAATGCAATATTTAGGATGAGCATAATAAGATGGGAGTTAGAGGCAAATGAGGTATTGCTTACTCGGGAATATCAAATCTAAGAAGGCAGAGATTGAGATATATGACTTTTCTTTTTCCCTTGTGAAAAGAAAGAGGTAACTCTTCTCATGTATAAATTAGAATTAAACTGCTATGTTGAAGAACCAGACCACAACTTTATAGAAAAACTATAATACAATTGGTATTTTGAATATATACATATATATGTGTATACATGTATATTCAAAAATTATCTCCCTTTTTATTTTCAGGAGTAGTTTATTTTTGACGGTAATAGCATAATCTTCATTTTTTACTATCTTCATGATGTAGTGCAAATTTCAGTTTTGTAATTTTCCCCTGAGAATTGTTCGGTGTTCCTACCTGTCCTGTTGTCATCACTTTGACCCTGGATGGCCAGTAGTCACAGCCATCACAGCCAGGCACGTGCAGGTTCTCATTGAATTTAGACAGATGGCAGAGAAACAGCAGAGCAGAAACTGGTGGACCATACATTTATTCTAGCCTTGAACCCGGCAGGTGAGTAAAGACAGACAGGGCACAAAAACCCACTCATTCAATTTTTGCAAAACTACTGACACATCTGGGTTTTCCTAAAATCAAAGGCCCCACACCAGCTCAGTCCCCTCTGGTTCCCCATCTCCTTCTCTCTGCACAAACTTGGCACAAACTGGCTTTTCCTTCAGCTCCTGGCCATCTTGGCTGCTTCTTCTCTGCAAAGACATGGCCTCCTTTTTCCCTCCTCCTTCTTGTCCTTAAAACATTTTGGAGTGAAACCCCTACTCTAGTACACATTAGCATAACAAAGCCCCTTCCCAAGCAGGAAGGTAATTATCAATTTCACAGATCACATATCTGGACAGCAGCCATTTTTAACAATAAAAGTGAGCAAAATCAAATAACACAAATTTTACAAACTTATTTGCCCAACAGACCCCTAGTTTCTTTATCCTCTAAAACACCAGCATCATTCACTCATTTATTCCTTTATCCATCCATTCATTTATGCAGTAAATATTTATTAAACGAAAGAGATAGTCTTTGTCTTCACAGAAAGCTTACATTCCAGAACAAGGCTGCTTGACCTTGGCATTGTTGACCATTTGGACTAAGTAAATCTTTGTGTGTGGGGGGGATATCTGTTAGGCAATGTAGGGCATTTAGCAGCATCCTACACCTCTTCCTAGTAGATGCCACTAGTAGTCTCTGAAAATGTCTCCAGAGTGTCAGATGTTCCCTCAGTGGCAAACTAATGCCTGAAGAAAACAACCATTCTAGAGGGAGAGAATGGACAATAAGCAAATGCAACAACATTTTTACAGTGGTAATAACTGCTGTGAATTAAAATAGATACTGGGACTATGATAAGAGAGGTAGCAGAGGCGAGAGCTCAAAGGTTTTAAATCAAGGACAGCAGTCTGCATAGTGCACAGACACGGGAAGCCCTATTTATCTTTACATAGATGTTTATCGTTCACTGAAACCCTATCTGTGAAATTGTCAATTAGGACAAGAGCCTGATATAATATTTATTATGATTAAATTATTTCTGGTTCTTCAGTATTTATAAAATGCCACAGTGATAGTAAGATGTTTTTGAATATGTCAAGTACTTCAACTGAATAGAGCATTTATAACTTCAAATGGACTATCATAGGCTGTTGATTTCATTGTCCCTTTTCTGCTACTGAGAAACATGAAGATTAAGTCCTGTAAACCCTTGGTGGTATAAGTGGAAGACTGATTAAGTCATGTATATCTCAGCTAGGAGGTATGTTTATTTAAAACATACCTGTTAATTTTTGTTCATTACATCATTTAACTTTTTTGTGTGTGAGAGAGAGAGCAAGAGAGACAGGAAGGGAGAGAGTTCAGAAGCATCATTTTGTAGTTGCATAATTTTTAGTTGTTCATTGATTGCATATGAAAAGCATTTTATACATGCCTCGACTGGTGGTTTCAGTTGAGCCAGTGACTCCTTGCTCAAGCCAATGACCTTAGGCATCAAGCCAGTGATCATTGAGCTCAAGCCAGCAACCACAGAGTCATTTCAGTGATCCTACACTCAAACTGGCAACCCTGTGCTAAAGCTGGCAAGCCTGCACTCAGGCCAGATGAACTCAAATTCAAGCCAGTGACCTTGGGGTTTTGAACCTGGGACCTCAGCATCCCAGGTTGGCACACTATCCTCTGAGTCACCACCAGTCAGGCTATTTAACCTATTTTAAACCAGGTCTTCCATTTTTATGGGTTTCAGAATTGTCAAGACTCTGAAGGGGACATTCTGTGATTCTGTAATAAATGAAAGAGCAGTGGACTGTGATGTGGACTCTAATTAAGGCTCTATTATTGACTGGCTGGGGACCTTGGGCAAATCATTTCATTCTAGGTGTCTTCTCTTAAATGAGGATTTTTATACTTTCTTTTAGTGACTTCATGATTTTCTAGGAAGAAATGACATTGTAAATATAAAATAGTTTTTTTTAAGAGTTTACTTTAATCTTTTATTGAATATATTGGGTAACATTGGTTAATAAAACCATACAGTTTTAAAGTGCATAACTCAATAACACATTATCTGTACACTATATTATGCAATCATTGTCCAAAGCTTCTGTCCCCATTTATCCCCCCTTTGCTCAGTTCTTCCTCCCCCCACTTCCCTTTCCTTCTATCACCATACCATTATCTGTGTATATGTGTCAGATAAATATTATGGGAGAACAAATTTTCCTCTACCCCCAAGGTTCTTCTGACTGGTCTAATAATCAAATAGACATGAGACAGATTAGCAAGAGAAATTTAATACATACTTATATATGGGAAACCCACATACATGAGAAAGTCTGGGATCCCACATGCAAGAGAGGTTCAGAGATAGAAAAATACTTGAGCATTTAAGACATTCTGAGCTAGAGATGAGATAATGCACCTTGCGGATTTCAAAGTGTCATGGCAGGACAATAAAAAGAATAGATGGTTAGTAAATAGGTCAAAAGTGGTTATATATGATATATTAATATATATCTTGCTCTTATTATGGGCAAGACCTCTAATTTAACTTCTTTTAGGTAGTTAATGGGAGGGACAGATGTTTTTATTGAGCCTGAAAGTACAATTGTGGTTAGCTCAAAACAATCCACAAACCACAGAAGCATATCTTAGGGTGACTTCTTTTGAACTCCCACAATATTATTGAGAGCAATCTATTTCTCAGATACTCTTGAGGCTGAGAGGGAACAACTGTCACTATTCCCATTGCTCAATGTTTCTTCTCATCTAATCTATTCAAATTTTTCAGGTCCCTGACCTACCCTAGTAAGTTTCCCTTCAATTTGCAAATATTCTTGAAAGTTATGCCAATGTTTTCTCTCTCTCTCTCTCTCTCTCTCTCTCTCTCTCTCTCTTTCTCTCTCTCTCTCTTTCATTGACCTGATAACCCAGATGGCTGTTAAGTGACTAATACGCAGGTAGCATCCACAGCATGAATATCCTGGACAAAAGAATGATTCACATACTGGACGAACAGTGTGGCATGGTGTGAGATTTCATCACACTACTCAAATGGTGCATGATTTAGAATTTATTGTTTATATGTGGAATTTTCCATTCAATGTTTTCAGACTAAAGTTGACTGTAGATAATTTAAACCACAGAAAATAAAACTGCACATAAGAGGATACTACTGTAGAATAGATTTGTTCCTGCTCAAGAACCAATTTTGCCTTTGGGGGTAACATGGCAAAGTCCTCCCTTTTCTCCTTTGTGGATAGTTCATGTATTAGACTCTCTAGATTCTAATTAGGGTCTACCTTTGCCAGCAGCTTTTTAGCAGATCCAGTCCAGAACATATGTGCAATGGCTTTGTGGTATAGGACAGTGGCTCAACTAGCAGAAGACAGTGTTAGCTCTTGTGTTCCATGCTGGTTTATACTTCTGAAATTACTTAAGGTCTTTGAGCATTTGGCCAGAAAATAGCACTATATTTGTTGTTCTTGAGTTACAAGGCTGAAATGAGGCGACACCTAGAAAGCACTCAGCACGATGCCAAGCACATCATAAGCACAAATGTTTATCATTATTAATACCAAGTTACAACAGCCAAAAATAAAAAATGAAAAGAGTAGGAGGGACTAATGCTCTTAAGTTACACTACTGTGTTTTGTACTTATGCAATTATTATTTTCATTTTAAACTATGTATACAACTTAACCTTTGCTCCTGGTTGTTGTTTGTTTGTTGGTTAGTTGGTTTTGACTCCATGTTAAAACTTACCATATATAAATTTAATTGGCTTTTGTGGTTCTAATCCTAGATTAAAAACAGAAAAAAAAAATTAAACAGTGCTTTGGGGAGGACAAGTTCAGGGAAAGCTACAAGCATGAAAATAATGAAAGAATCCAACCAGAAATTTCCCCTTAGGACTATGGTTCTCAACCTTGACAATATAAAACGGACTGAAGTATGACTTAGGTGTGGGAATTAAAAAAAAGAAAAAAAAAGTCAGTAAGAGGTTATATTAGAAAACTGGGTAAAGAACTACTGCATATTCAAATATGTAATATTTGAATCCAATAAATCCAATAAAGTTAGACCAGTGCTTTTCAATTGCTGGTCTGTGTAATGACACCCATCCACCAGAAATTTCGTACCCATCTGCAGAAGAGTTAACCACCCTGATGTTGGATGAAGATTATAGACCCAGTGGTTATATACTCTATAATCTTCATACAACATCAGAGTGGTTAACTCTTTCGTGAACTGGCAGACCTTTGATTGAAAAACACTAAAGTTGACCACCCAGTCCAGATCTCTCCTTCTCTTTACAAGAATATTGCTAGATTTTGCCCGTAATTTTTTGCTGAAATCCAGACATACTGTGTTTACAGAATTTGTCCATTAGAATGAAAAGTTTTCCTCCACTTATAGGTTCCAGAGGTCAGGGTCTGCAAATTCACTGAAACGTGTTTCACAGGAGAAAAGACCAGGGTTTATTCACAGGTGCACAGAGAGTACTCAGTGATAAGTAACTCTGTGAACAGCCAGGGGTAAAGTGTTACACACAAAAAAAGGAAAAAAGAATCAGAGCTGCTGTGGGAAAGCATGGAAGGTTCTATTGGCCTTTTCATACTAATAAGATGGGCTGTCTGTCTCCATGGCAGCTGAAGTCACAGAAACCCTCTTGGAGATGGTTAATGGCAGCTCTGTTTTCAAGAGACTCTGATTTAACCAGATAAGTCAAATTCAGGTAAGATTCTTTTCCTGTATTTAACATGACTCACACTGCATTAAAAAAGCCAGTTATAACCAGACGACATAACTGTGTACTATGCCCCAGTTTTTTTTTTGGCTGGGCCAAATAATTTGCCCAAGGTCAACAGCTAATAAATATCACAGCCAGGATAAACTGAGGTTTACCTGACTTCAAGGTCAACATTTCTATTATACCATGCTGTTCTCAGTGTGTCCAAATGATTACTGCCTCGCTTAGAGTTCTAATCAGGTTAAAAAGCTAACATAAATTTTTACTTGGGCTGATTATACAATAGAATATAATGTTTTCTATAGCAAACTAAATGTCTTTACAGTTTTTAGCAACATAGAGGGTCTTGATCATTTTATTTGAAAAATTTCTCAGCACACTGGTGTGCAATTCACTGGGCACAGAAACTCAGCTAAGAGTCATATTCCTACAGAATATCTTGGCCTTTGGAGGTCTCTTTTCATAGTTTTTTTTTTCAACCAAAATTTTGTTCTCCTTGACAAAGAAAAAAGGCAGTAGAGGTGAAGTTTCATGGTTTCTTGTTTTACTTCTAGTCTCTAACATTGTAGGGGAGGAAACATTTTTTTTTTTTTCTAACCTCTTAGGATTCTTGGCTAGGACTGAAAATTAAACTTATAAAGACAGATTAACAAAAAAAAAGAGTGTAAAAATTTATTTAATATAATTTTTATGTGGCACAGGAGCCTTCATAAGGAAATGAAAACTCAAAGAGACAGACCTGAGTATTTTATGCAAGTTCTGAGGAAGAGTGGACAGCACTGGAGGAATAGGCTAGGTATAGAAGTATGAGGTAATTATAGTAAAATGACGAAAACTTAGCAAGGCCTGTTAGTTACAATTCTGCTTGGTGTGCCTTTGTTTTTGGAGATGAAGATGTTCTTTCCCTCCAGGCATAGGGAGGGCACCTCCCACATGAGGGGATTTATGATTTGTTTCACTTTACCTGAATTAGAAATTAAGAGAGAAGGTTAGAGTAAGCTTCTTGTTCCTGTCCTTTTTAATAACTCTTTCAGCTTAAAATATTCAATAATAAGATGCCATATTTTGGGATACCATATCCTGAACCACATCAATACCAACTCTAACTTTCACACATGGGGCCCTTTCACGGCGTTGCAAGGAAAGCATTCTAGGTCCACACAAGGCCCATATATAGGAGCATATGGTGAAGTGGTGAGGTTTATTGAAGCTAGAGCAGACACAAAGGACTGTCCCAGGTTCAGCTCCAGTGTCTTATCTCCATTCTTTCTACTGTAGAGAAAGTCCATCTTGTCTTCATCAGGCCCAGAAGAGAGACCAGGATCCAGAGATTCAGTTTCAGGGGTTCAGTCCAGTTTGGTACCTGTCCTTATGCAACTAATCTGTCTTCCTGTCTATGCTCCAGCTGGCACTGCATTTGGAGTCCTGGGGTCTAACTATCACATGGATGGAGTGAGAATGCACAAACCTGGTGACCAAGTGTTACCTAGCCAGAGCGACCCTGGGCTTGGGAACAACCAGGCCCTTCTTCAGACTAATCATTCTTTTATGGGCTGGTTTTTGGATCCTCCCCTAACCAATACATTTTCTAGATCTCTCTGGGTTTTGTCTCTTATCCACTCTGATCCTTTTCCCAGGGTAAACTGACAGGTCTCTATGGTCCTCATCCTAGCTCCTACTGCACATACCTTATAGTAGAAGCACTGTCCCCTGCACCATCTTGACTTCCACTGGGCATGTACCCAGAAGAGGAATTTCTCCTACTGTTTTACCTTTCTTTTGGAAATCCTGGGGATTAGGTCCCAGTGCAGTGGTCTCCTGAGAAGACTATAAATGCTGCAGATTCCTAGTGAAGCAGGCCTATTGTTCAATTCAGCTCCCCAGCTGATTATGCTTAATAATGTCTGATTCCCTTTGCTCCCTTCCTTGATTAATATCTAGCTACCTACGCTAACACAATGTGACAGGTTTTATCATTTCCATATTTTTTTCCTTACTCTAAAAATAACTAAAAAGTAAGAGTTCCTTAAGGCAATGTTGAGGTAGACATTATACTTGCTTTATCTAAGCACTAATTTAATTCTTGGCCTCCTTATAGATAAACAAAAAGGCAAGCAAAATGACTTATGCAATTTCCATAACAACGGAAGGGAAAATATTTTATTAGTTTATTTGCAAATATATTTTTTCATGCTCTAAGAGAAATTTATTAAATAAATGTTTATATAAGAAACATTAAACAAAATGATGCTCAAATACTGCATATAACATTTTTTGTGGAGTTATTTAGTTTATGTACTTAATTAGTTTTTTGATTAAAGCTGAGGGTATAATATTAACATGTTATTCAGTGAAAAAATACCTACTGGTAGCAAAAACTGTTATAAATCTTTAGGTTTTAGAAATCTAAATTTTAGATTTATGCAGTGTAGGGAAAGTATCAGAATGAATACCCACCATATCACAGAGAATGCTCTCTGTATTTGAGATACTCACATAGCAAACAGCTAAACATGATGGGCCTGCTATTCTAGTGCTAATTATCAATAGAATCTATGCTTAAAAAGAATCTGGCAAAGTTATGAATAGATGTGCAGTATAAGATTATATTATAAAATTTAACTTTCTTTGAACTAGTTTCAAAGTTTAATGCCATGTACAACATTAAAAATTAAAGAAAAGAAAAATTTCTTAGTCCCATCTTTTCTTTATTGTGTAAATATATATTTTTAAACCTTAGCTCTTCAAGATGTTACCATGCAGGTATATTTTTAAATGTTTCCCAATTTCTGTCCTCGGTGGGATCATTTAAGATTGTAACATTTTAATTTTGATTTTCAGAGGACTTTTTTTTTTTTTTTTTGACAGAGACAGAGAGAGGGACAGATAGGGACAGATAGAAAGGAAGAGAGATGAGAAGCATCAATTCTTCATTGCAGCTCCTTAGTCTCCTTAGTTGTTCATTGATTGCTTTCTGATATGTACCTTGACTGAGGGGCTACAGCAGACTGAATGACCCCTTGATCAATCCAGTGACCTTGAACTCAAGCCAGTGACCATGGGATCATGTCTATGATCTCACACTCATGCTAGCAACCCCACACTCAAGTTGGTGAGCCTGCACTCAAGCAGGTGACCTTGGGTTTTGAACCTGGGTCCTCTGCATCCCAGTCCAGTGCTTTATCCACTGCCTGGCCAGACTTCAGAGGACCTTTGTTTCAATACTTTCTGATTGATCTTTTGCACCATATAAGAATCTTAGGTCTTGCTGTTCCCTGAAAATTTTAATATCTGATTTTTTTTAAAAGACATGAACTAAATTATAATTGTATCCCATAATTCCCATACACCAACCAGCCTTACCCAAGACTATCTTGAACATTAGAATAGCAAGTCATATTCACACAGTCCCATCATTCCAAGTTTGCCACCAGTTTTTATTTATCCTCTGCTTTCTCTGGCATCTAATATATTAAATTACCAGGCAGGCAGGCAAGAGAAAATATTAACTTCTCTAGTTGAATAATGCTTTAAGGAGAGTTGAGCACTTTTTCTTTCTTCTTCCCTATCATTTGTATAGCTAATCACTGTAGTATTTAAGAATATAAATGTGGAATGATCATTCATTTTAATCATCTAACCAAATAACCTTTATCATCCTGTTAAAAAACAAAATTCATCTGAGTATTTTAAAGAACAAATTGGCTTTATTTGAGAATTCATGAATTGGGAAGCATCCCTTCTAGGAAGTACAAAGGAATTCTTCAGATCTGCAGAAAAGGAAACGTTTTTACAGACAGAAGGAGGCAGAAAATAGAAATTTTTAGCAAAGAGTGGATAATTTCAGGCAAAGCTCACTGTTCTTTGGGGCAGGAAGAGTCTTTAGAGATCAATTCACTGGTGCTGTCCAGGAAATTCCAGACTGACATTGCTGGGGTAGGTTGAAACTTCAATTATGTTAGATACTGAATCACTGTTTATTTAGCACAAGTTACTCCATTTTAAGACTCTTTCTTCTTTTCTAACAATTCTCAAAAATAGTAGCACTTATAATCCAGTCTCAATTTATTGTCAGCATCTTGCTGCCTTCAAGTTTCTAGCTTCGCAGATAAGATACATTTTAGTATTCTAGCTTTCCTTTTAAAAAACATTTCTTTAATTAAACACTTACACTGTTGTATTCTAATACTGAACCTCTGTTTCTCTTGGCAAGTATGCATGTGTACAGGAAGGGGCATGCACACACATATTCTTTTTAGTATAATAGTCTGGCCCTTGATACTTGGTTATCTGAGGCCACTGATGTCTCTATTCCAGTATGTTATCCTAGGAACAGCTTGGGGAACTTCTGAATGTTTTTCTTTCTCTGATATATAATATAATTTTTATAATCCTTGTTAATATTTTGATATTTTTTTCTTCTCATATTTTTTACTTTAAGATCCTCTGAATTAAATCAGCTGTTCACCAGAGAAATAATATTCTTCTCTGTCTATATAAAAATAATGTTTCATACTTAGCCAATGATGACCAATTTTGGTATCATAAATTATGATTCTGCTACCATCTATATAATCAGCTGCTTAGGATTTTTTTTTCCCTTTCTAAGCCACACACTGAGTTCGAGAAAGGATAAAACAACACCTGGGTTCCAGGAGCCCCTTAGCTTCCTGCCTAGAATATCATGGCTTCGAGGAATGGTTTGCATATTTATCATGTTGGCATCATTCATACCGACATGAACCAGCAGGCATGGGTAGTTAGTTGTCAGCAGGTGTGAGAAGTGTTGGCAGTTCTTCCATCATGTCCTATATATATGTTCCAGAAAGATGATGCACTTTTTATTTGGGCATGTCAAGTCTACATAAAATTGGCTCTTCTCCTTGGTGAATATGACAGGCTTTATCCAATGGACACCCTCATTCTTTTTGAAAATAGAGTATGACTCTTCCTAAGTCATTACTATTTGATTTCTTGGATCTTTTGAAAATTCTGCGCTTCATGTCTATAATCCAAATATTAACAATAGTATTTTATAATAACAATATAGACACCAATGTTGATAGGGACATCATTTACTACTATTTGGGTTGTTTAAATTATACTTGGTCACATATGAACACAGAGAGAAAGACGATCTTTGTAATTTTTTTGAGGCCACAGTGCATGAAATAGATAAACTGCAATAAAAAGTTGATCTTTGGATATTATTAGACATCAATTCTGTCTTACTTTGTTCTGTGGCTGGTAGGCCACATGCTATAGAGGCAGTAGCCAGGAGGATTTAAAATACTGCCAAGTCAGAAAGAGATTTCAACCACAGGGACCTGGCATTGTGATTGCTAGAATTTCTTCTGAAAAATGTTAATATTTTAGGCAAAAATAAAGGATGTTACCATAATATCTACATATAAAACTTGGAACAAATCCTGGCTGGGAAAATGTAAGTTACAGGATGATGTGAAAATGGGAAGCGAATAACTGAAAAGTATGCATTCAAGCAAAATAAGTAAATAATTTTTAGCTAGTTATTTCTTATTCTAGTACTTGTTAAAAATAAAATGGACTAGGATGTATTATCTGTTAGAGAACGTCACAGAATACAGTTATAACTTTGTTCTGCCATTCTTCTGATCTATTTAGCACAAAGAAGATAATTAAATAACAATTATTTAGTAGTGAGAAAATTTGTATTCTGGGACTTAACCAGCCTTCTTCATTTAAAGGACAAATTAATGTTGAGAAATTTAGGAAGAACTAAAGACTTTGCGAAGGACAATAAATATTTAATCCAGGGGTCCCCAAACTTTTACACAGGGGGCCAGTTCACTGTCCCTCAGACTGTTGGAGGGCCGTACTATAAAAAAAACTATGAACAAATCCCTATGCACACTGCACATATCTTATTTTAAAGTAAAAAAACAAAACAGGAACAAATATAGTATTTAAAATAAAGAACAAGTAAATTTAAATCAACAAACTGACCAGTATTTCAATGGGAACTATGCTCCTCTCACTGACCACCAATGAAAGAGGTGCCCCTTCCAGAAGTGCAGCGGGGCCGGATAAATGGCCTCAGGGGGCCACATGCGGCCCGTGGGCCGTAGTTTGGGGACCCCTGATTTAATCAAATTACATGAAATTGTCATTGTTGTAAGTCAAAACTAGTTGGTATCTATAATTTCATATGGTTCAACCAAAGTAGTTTTTTTTTTTTTTGTATTTCTCTGAAGTTGGAAATGGTAAGGCAGTCAGACAGACTCCCGCATGTGCCCGACAGGGATCCACCTGGCATGCCCACCAGGGGGCGATGCTCTGCCCATCTAGGGCGCTGCTCTGTTGCAACCAGAGCCATTCTAGAGCCTGAGGCAGAGGCCATAGAGCCATCCTCAGCGCCCGGGGCAACTTTGCTCTAATGGAGCCTTGGCTGTGGGAGGGGAAGAGAGAGACAGAGAGGAAGGAGAGGGGGAGGGGTGGAGAAGCAGATGGGCGCCTCTCCTGTGTGCCCTGGCCAGGAATTGAACCCGGGACTTCTGCATGGCAGGCCGACGCTCTACCACTGAGCCAACTGGCCAGGGCCCAAAGTAGTTTTAATATTATTTGTATCATAAACATTTAACATAAATTCTTTCCTTTCCATCAAACTTAGAGTTCTATCAGAGTAGAATTATAGATCTTCATATTCCCCAGGATACTTCAAAGTACCTAATACCAAGGAGGTGCTGAGCAAAATTTTGAGTTTAAATATGAGTCAAATAAGAACCTGAGACTGTTCTCTAGAATAATCATCTCAAACATTTTGATTGACTATGACTCAAAATATGTGTATATTTATTTAGTAACAAATTATGTTCTAATTCAGTACAATATTGTTTACATCATTAAACATGTATACATAAATTAAAATTTTTTAAAGGTGATTTTTTGTTTCTTTGCTTAAAAAGAAAACTTTGGCTTAGAAAAAATCCCAAATTTTAGTCTAGAATAAATATTAAATTTCAACAAGTACTGAAAACAAATTATTGGCCTAATTTACATCTGATTTTTTTCTTTTTCTTATTTAAGAACGCTGTATTAAGGCAAAAAAAAGATCTAATGCTTACTAAGTGCCTGGAATAAAAAAGACAAATTTATTTAAGTTAATAAATTTACACACTACAAAGGAAGTATGTCTGCTAAACAGATTTCAGAGCAAAGTCTCAGAATATAATACCCAGAATCTGTCCCTAAGCCTGGTCTGATAATTCAGATTAATATGTGACTTCCCTTCAACTGAAGATGATGATAGTATTTCTTCATGGTAATCAAAGATGGTTAAAAAATGTACTTGTTTTGTATATTTAAGCATTTTATATATATTTATATAACATTGGTATGAAAAAAAGTTCTCTTCATTGTGAACAAGTAAGACTCCTCAATGAAGGCAACCATTCAAAATATATTTACTTCTTGGTTTCTTCCTATAGCAAAACAAGATAAATCTTGCTTATTGGACATTTGTATGTGCCAGTTTCTGTGATAAGTATTTTACTTAGAATTGCCTCATTAACCCATAATTTTCTGGTTGAAGTATTATTTTTACCATTTTGTGGTTGTGCATACTTGCCTTAGAGTGACTAAGTTGGTTAGGGTCACACTGTAGAGAAGTGGCAGGTCTGGGATTTGAACTTAGTTTCTTAGACTTCAATCCCTTAGTCCATAATCACAATAAATATTGCTTCTCTTCTCATAAGAACCAGACTTTATGGTGTGTGCATGATGCCTTCTTTTTTTATCGAGCTCACAAAAGATCAGATAAATGTGTTTGAAAATCACTCAATCAAATTCACTGGAAATTGGATAGAAAATAAAAGTATCAAACCCGGGAGCAGAATCCTTTCTCCTCAATGGCATAACCAGTATTTCTTTCTTGGGTGCCGATTAATGGCACACAATGTTGCATGGCTATTACACATATCTATAGTTCCTGCTATAGTAACAAGATTCATCAATGTCTCAATGCTATGGCAAGAAAAAACATTCGAAAAGAATGATGCAATTCTTTTTTGTAGTTTCAAGAGTCTTATTTTTGGATAGTTAGCAGCTGAATGGTCAGAAAGAAAGAAATATTGTGACTCTTGTTGCTGGACGTATGATAGATAGAACAATGATAGGTAGACATCCCATACTCTTTCACACAGACTCACTGGCTATTTTCTTCACTGCCTTTTAATTTACTTTTCATGCATTTTATAGACTAAATAGGGCAGGCAACTGGTTCAAGACTATTTTGTCAAGTGAATATTTTTCTTTACTTTCAAGTTAATTTCAAGTTTTCTTAGCATTGTGACATATTATGGTACAATAAGAAGAGTTCTGGATTTAGAAGCAAAACATTGAAATTCTCTTTCATGATACACTTTAACCAGTGGTGGGATTCAGCCGGTTTGCACCAGTTTGGCAGAACCAATACCTACTTTTTGTTGAGTTCAGCAAACTGGTTGTTAAAATGGCACCTGTAATCAGGAGTCTCTCTAAGGTGGGTGCCTAGGCAGTGCCCAATGTAGAAATCACAAATTTACATTCCTTACTCTTTTTCAACGTTCATCTGTGCAACAGTGTATTTTAAGTGCCCGTGGTAATATTTATATTTATTCCATCCATAGGTGAAAAAAATTTGATGAAACTATGCTTGTATTATTTATTTATTTATTCATTTCATAAAACTCATTATATCTTTGATGAAATACTACATTTTAATTTCTTCACGTTTGTTACTTCAGTAAAGAAACATATAACATAAAGAGAAAAAGTGCCAAACAACCAGGGGCTGACAAACTGTCACTGGAAATATCTTAAATAACAGTTTTATTGTTTGGTATTATTTAATCTTTTTTTATTAATATTTTAAAACTCATAACATAATCAAATTTTGTGTACCTCTTTTATTGTTCTTTTTTAAATATTAAATGTATGAAATAATAAACTACATTTTGATACATTATTTTTTTATACTTAAAATGGTCATTAGAACAGAGAACCGGTTGTTAAGTTATTTGAATACCAACACTGCACTTAACTGTACATTTCTAGGGTCACTTTGTTTCTAAACTTCTTTTGCTCTTTTATTCTTTATTTTTACTTTTTAATTTCATAAATTTTATGTTCAAAAGTAGACAGAATAGTAATAGCAAACCCTATGTACTTTACCTAGCTTCAAAAATTATCAGCACACTGTGGATTTTATTTCATTTCTATCCCCTCCTACTTTCCCCTCCCATGTTACAATATAGCAAATGCCAGCTATAACATCATTTCATTCATAGATATTAAATTAAGTTATCCCAATATGTCAAGGTTGATAATTCCATCCCCATTCAGGGCACATACAAGAATCACCCAGTGAATGCATAAGTAAGTACAACAACAAGTCAATGTTTCTCTCTTTCTCTTTTTTCTCTCTTCGTTTCTCTCAAAAAAATTAATACAAAATTTTGTATCACAAAAAAATAAGGACTCTTTCAAAAACACATATAACTTTAACAGTATAGTATCTGAAATTAATAATTCTTTCATCATTGCAATGTTCTAATTTCCAACAGCTTCATATACTTAATTTTTCTTTACAGTTGGGTTTTTAGAATTAGGATCTAATTAGAATCTACTCATTATGATAGGCTGACATTACTGTCTAGATTTTACTGATTGCATCTCCATGATATTCTTCAACATGTTCATCTATCCTTTGTATTTTCTGTAAATTGATAGTTGGTTAACGACTTAATCAAATTTAGATTGGATTGTTTATTTGTTGGTTGGTTGGTTTCTGAGCAAAACTACTTCATATATAGTATGTGTTCTTCCATCAGAAGATAACTTGGTGTTTGGTTGTCTTTTATGGTATTAGGAAATAATGATGATCAATGCCCAAATTTATTAAGTCAAAAGAATAAAATAAAGAGAGTTTATTTTCTTATTTCTTTATTTATTAGCTGAAATATTTCTGCAAATTCTTTTTCTATTTTCTATTTGTTTTCCCAGTCACACAATTTTATGTAAGAAATAAATAAATAAATACTTAATTACTTCCCTTTATCTACCAGGTTCTAAAATAATATATTGGCTCATTATTATCTACCACCATTTATCAATTAATTTATTTATTATTACTAAATAATTAAAAATACTTGTTTCTGTTTATTCTATTCAGTTATTATTCTTGATTTTCTGGTTATTTTATTTCAGCCAATGTAAACCTCTACAAGAGAGCCTTTAAAAAGTTTTTAGTCAGACCTATGTCTCATTGATAGTGCCTTTAAATGAGCATTAATAAACTTTTCCAGGCTTGTCTTATATTTCATTTTGCCCAGCATTAGAATCACCAATTTATCCAAAGAGCCTGGTTTCTTTTAGTGGTAAATAGTAAATCAAGACTGTAATATGGGCATTGAGGGTATTCATTGCTGTTGAGTTGGCCATTGTTTCTAGGCCTTTTCAGTAGGTGGAGCAGTAAAATATTTATTTTTAATTAGAAGATATAATACATCATGAGTTTTTTGGATAATTCAAGTTTAAAACTATAGGATTTTTATTTATTCTTTTTTGTGTTATATCTATATCTCCTCTTCCTAATATTTAGAATCAATTTCTTGATGACACCAGAAATTACAGAATTAGAATATTAGAATATTAAAAGAGTATAGTATTTGCTTTATCCAACATACACACATATTAATCTCAGAATACCAACACCACCACAAACATGAACACATGATATAATAATAAATATGAGGGATAATATTTTACATGTAAAAGTGCATTGTAAGTTCAAAGTTCTGTACTAAGTTAAGTAGTTTTTATGTGTAATCATGAATGTACTTTGCAAGTGTTTCCATAAGCCTCCAAAGGGAAAATCTCTTAGCTATATGATATAGCGTGACACAGAAAATATAGTAGAAAGTAAACTTTGTAAATCTGCCACATTTTTAAGTCAACATAGAAAATAATAAGGTTATCATCATTTCATTTACAAAACTCTCTGTTGTGATATTCCCATGAGCATTATAATATGTCTAAAGATACAAGACAATTTTAAATGAAGAAACTACTTTGTTTTCTTTAAGATCTAGAATTTAAATTTGCAATAAAATCTGGTGTGTTCCTTACATGGAGTTACTTATGGTCTAAAGAATTTTTGAGAAAAATGAACTTGTTATACAATTATGAGGACAACACATGAAAGATAAATATTTTTCCAGTTAAAATACTTTAGAATACTACCTTTCTATGTCTTAACTATCAAAAGACTCTAATCCAGTGGTTCTCAAAGTGTGCGCCAAGGTGCACTGGTGCACCTTAGAAGATTTCCAGGTGCACCTTATGGTATTCCAGAGAAATATGTGCCTGTTGGGGACCAAAAAAACAAAAGTTTTTGGAGTTTAAATTTTTGGGGGGACAGATGTGTGGGGAATTGGTTGTAAACTGACAGTCTGCCCATCCCCCCATCTCACTTGCCTGATTAGGTTGCCAAAAGCTGTTAAGCTGTGGTGCTGTGTTTACACTACCCCCCATGTTCCCCAGAAAGACTGGAGGCAAGTTTCTTCTATCCTTTGTTTGGTGTAAAGTTAAGATGGTATGTATGGTAGGGGTTTTCTGCACTTGGTAAAATTCTTGGATTGCCTTGGAAACATGATCAGAGACCATTGATTTGCTAATGGCTTCACTTTGCCCTATAAATAAAGCAAGATGCAGTTTTTGGGTGCACTTTATTCTTGCCAGCAGCAATTACAGGGCCCTACCGACCACAGTATTTTCTTAATTTCACATATTTTCTTAATTCCGCACTGTTCTCACTCAGGACCTGGAATTACTTGCTGCGCTGGTTCGTGGCATGTGCCCAGATATAAAAATAAATATAGTTACTCTATTATACCATTTCATTATGGAAATACTGCTCTTTTTGTTAACACATCATTATTATATTTATTATTAACACATCATTATACTCTTTTTAGCTAAATACATTTAAATAAAATAAATATATTTCTCAAAAAGAAGTGTAATATTGAAGAATTCTTATTCTGGAAGTGAGCAAAAGTTAAGTGTAAATAAAATAGGACATGAAGGCTGATGGGCAGATTTAATTTATAGCATTTCTATCACTTAACATTGAACAATATGATTGGATTAGAAACCCATTCATGGAAGCTTCAAGTGATTTTGGTTTAACATTAACAGAAGAAGAACTGGCAGCTATATCCACTAATTGTGGATTGATGATTAAACATAAGGAATTGTCTCTTGAAGCCTTTTGGATTTCTATAAAAGGAGAATATGTGGCAATATCTAAAAAAAGCTTTGAACATTTTACTATAATTTTCAACATCCTATTTATGTGAATTAGGATTTTCTACCCTAAACACAATTAAGAGTAAAAAGAAAAAAAATTCTTCAATGTATTGATGAGGAAATGAAAGTTTGCCTTTCAAATATATGACCAAACATTGAAGAAATTGCTAGGACACATCAGGCTCATGTTTCTCATAAACACAAGAATGAAAAAACAATATATTTGTGCCGGCACCTGCCAAATTTACTAAATCTTATTAAGAATGTATCTATATATATAAAAAGATAACTTTTTTGTCATTTTTTAAATTTTTTAACCCTTGTTTTTTACAAATTCTAAAAAGCATAACTCAAAAAATGTAACATAAAAATGTTTTTAATGTCAGAATAAATTTAATTTTGTCTTATTTTGTTTACCATAAAAGCACACTTGAACTTTATATTTTTTCTTTAATATTTGATTTAATTATTATAACATATTTCTCAGAAATTTGTATATAGTGTGCCTACAATGATTTGTAGGATTTTAAATGCACCTCGACTTCAAAAAGTTTGAGAACCACTGTTCTAACCATTAATAATTACTGAGAAAGTAGGTGTTGTATTAATATGACAAAGAGAAACAAACAGAATTACCAAACTTATTGAAAATTTGTGGCTTGTATAACTACTGCATAATAGATAATGGTTTTCCAACACATTAATAAAGTGTTCCTGGGCTTTCTACTGTGTAAATTAATATAGACTACTGATAATGGCCCTGGCTGGTTGAGTGAGCAGTAGAACATTGAGCTGGCATGTGGAAATCCTGGGTTTGATTCCTGGTTAGGGCACACAGGAGAGATGACCATTTGCTTCTCCCACCCTCCTCCTTTTTTCTCTTTCTCTAACTCTTCCCTTCTCACACTCTTCCCTTCTCACACCCCAACAGGCTTAATGATTCTAGCCTGTTGGATCTGGGTGCTGAGGATGGCTCCTTGGAGCCTTCACCTCAGGTGCTAAAAATAGCTTGGTTGCAAGCATGGGCCCCAGATGGGAAGAGCATTGGCGCCAGACAGGGTTTACCAGGTAGATTCTCATCTGGGCACATGCAGGAGCCTGTCTCTATATCTCCTCTACTCTAAGAAAAGAATATTGATAATGTAAAATACATTAAAATAATAGTATAATTAAAAATAGTCTTATGTTATTGTATGCATTAATTTTGTTAATTATAATTTTATTATATTTTAAGACTGTTTTTTATAGTGCCTTTCAAACTTTTAATTAATATGTTTGGTTTCACAAATTGAAGCCATCAAATACTTTTAGAATTGTATGAATTGCATTATGGAATGAAGAACAATGATAAATTACTTTTGCTAAATAATAATAGGAGATATTAAATTAGCAGTTGCTAGGAAAGAACTGTCACGTTATTTCTTTATATAGACTATTCCTTCAATATGCAGCTGATCTTGATGATAGAAAATTTATGTTGGTAAAGTTATTATTTTTCTTTGTTATATATTTTTAGGATTATTTTCAGAATTTCAGACTTAAGTAAAAGTATTTATATAATCTAATAAACTTATACAAATATATACTTAACCATAATCTCACTATCAAAGTGTACTCTAATTTGCATACAAAGTATATTTCTTTTAAAAACTGAATAGCTGCCTAAGTTGTATTTTGTATTTAATCAGTTTTCTCCACCCAAATTTGCTTAAAGCAGAGATACTGTGGTATAGGATACAGTACATGCAGGGTCTGGGTTCTACTTCGGATTACTGGTTCACTTAGCTCTCTAACATAGGACCTTTCAATTAGCTACTGAACATTTGATGAGCACTTACCATACATCAGACCTGTGAAATCCACCAGAGATAGGTCATTAAAAGCATGTCTTTCTTGAGAGGGTTAGTATAAATTATCTTTAAAAAAATTCCTAACACTATATAAATCCAAAGTATCTTTTCATCTAGATGCTAGAGAGTTTTCAAGAAGGTTTATTCCCTTGGAAACGTAATGATAGGAAATTAGTTTTATCTTCCAGATAAACTAGTATGTTATCAGCTCTAGGTTGTCAGATCAGAAATCACAGTACACACTAATAAAAACCTAACTTGAAGGTGTTACCTACCAAGTGTGTGTGATAGGTTTTCAGTCATTTGGAGCAAGGCAGTATCAGATGCCAACACTAAAATAACATTAATTAAATATGACAAAATAATAGCTAAATATTGTGAAATATTTTCTTCTCTTATAGGTATGCCTGTAGGTATACCAAACCTATTGGAAAAAAATGATTTATATAGTACATTTCATCCTAGGAAAGCAATTTATGAAACATTATTATAATGGAAATTGTATTTTTTTTCAATAAGTTAGACATGAAATCTTTAACACCTGGGGGAAAATGCTTATAAGGAATAGTTTCTGTTAAGAGAGGGCTGTAGGCATTTCAATTGAAAGGTTTTGTATCAGAGGACTTTTATGGGAGATGTAAAGGTCCCTCCCTCCAGGTTTTGTGTTCCTTAATAACATCTGAGGCCACTGGGTTGCCATTCCTTGTTAGTGCTGCTCCTGCACAGCTCAGACAAGACTAGCAGAAGAGGTAAGTTTCCCTAAGGGAGTAGTTAGAAAATTAATTAAACAGAGGGAGGCAATGGGATATTTAGAAAACAAATTAGAGTCAAGACCAAACACAGGCAAGAACAAACAAGAGCAACAAGAACCATGAAAGGACCACGTTTACAAAAGTGTGGCCTTTCTGCTACTATCCTAAAAGAACTTGGATAATAATTTTTCATAGGAACACAAATTTCCTCTGTTTACAATAGTGTATATTAATAAATACTTATATTTAAAAAGTTTAATTATTTTATTCCAATAGTTTAGATTAGAAGATATGTTCTCACTTAAAGGCTTCATACCAATCACAAATCTCAGTCTGGTTTAAATGGCATTTGGAAGGTTGCTACGGAGTCTTATTACAAAGTGCAAGTATGCAAGGGCTTGGTGTGAAAATATTTAGTCCTCTTTGAAAACAACTTCTTCAGATGGCCAACATTTGAATTTAAAAAGTTGTCTTGTTTTTCAGTCCTGCGTTAACTAAAAAATCAGAGTACTAGAATCTAGAACTTATTAGAAAAGTAGGCATAAATACTGAATTAGTTTAAAATACAGAGTTAATTTGTCTGCCAGTCACTATATATGAATTGCCCAATTTTCATGAAGTTTGGTCAAAACTGACATTAACTTTTTGCTACTGCTCCTACTAAGAATTTAATTCTTATAACCCTTAAATCAAATAAACATTCTTAAGGCAAATATATCTTTAATATATATGTATTTAATTTTGAAGTGTGACTTCCTGAAATCTTGTAAATAATAATTTGCCAAGAACAAGTGGTTGACTTTCAAGTTTCAGAAAATATTGGTTTGGTTTGTCAGGGAAGGGGAAAAGAAAGTAATTGCCCAGTTATTGATGTAACTCTATTGAGTAATCATGATTTTGTGGCCTGTGAATCAATGAATATTAAAGCCTTCTATTATATTATCTGTCTGAAGAAATATCTTTGTAAACAGGGGAACTGAGGTTTAGGCCACCATTTTCTGAGTAAATCAATAAACATTTATAATGTATCTAATGTGTGTTGTGGTGAAAATACAAAGGTCAAAAAAGTTTAGATTTCCTGGAATTTATAGTATAGTAAATATGGAAAATCACAAATACCTTACTTAAATGATTAAAATGTAAACATTGAATAAAAATTGGATAACTCTTCTATTATCTAGAGGGATAATATCTTAGTTTTCTTGGATGTTTATTTCAGTGAAGCATACTACATACATTCTCTCATTTAAGTTCTCAAAGTAGGACTAAATTTAATTCCCAATGTCCAGTTGAGGTCAACACAATTGTCATGTCTATATCATAGGTAAGTACACTGAGGTTCAGAGGGATAAGAAACTTGTCTAAGGTCAAATAACCCAATATTCAATCAATGAAGTTTGTCTTTTTGCCTCTCTCATAATCTGATTAGCTAAGGACTCTTTTATATGTACAGGCATGAGTGTTAGAAATTCTGTGTAAATAGAATTGTGATTCTTCCAAGTACAGTTTAGAAAGTCTATACTAGTGCTATGCTGATGAAAAAGAACATTTTCATGTGTTTTCTTTTCCAAATGTTTCTCCTTTAAAAATTTGTTTCCTTTACTCATTCAAATCTATATATTTAGTAGACTTTTCTGTTTATAATCAGATGATTTATACTTGCTAACTTCATTGTTGGCATTAAGAAGTAAACATATTAAGTAAAGAGGAAAAAGTACTTAAACCTTAGTTGCTTGCAAAAAGTATACTGTATAAGTGATGTAAATTATTTCAGTACATTTTAGTGTGTTTCAATAACTGTCTTATTTTTAAGTCAGAGCCTGTAATGTGGGATTATTATTCATTTGAGGTATTATCCTCTTTAAAGTGTACTTTATGTAGTTCAAGGTATATGTTGATTATTAAGTGCACATTGTTTATAGTTAAATGACTTGCTGATGTTCCTGTATTGCTCCCTGTTGGAAAATACTCGAACAGTGGAAACAAAATCTTTGCTGTTTGTTTAATTGTGCCCTAGGGTGGAGCTGGGAATGTGTCTAGGAGTAAGAGAACACCAGCTTTAATAAACATACAATGCAATTTAACAGTTCATAAAATAGTAAAATTTAATCCTAGACTGAGAGATTTATTAAATTTCACTCAGCAAAATAGAGTGCAGGATATGGAAGCAAGTGAGAATTAAGTGAAATGATTTCAGGGGTAATAGATTTTATTACCTGATAAAGTGGGGGAGTCATTCTTTTTTCAAGCTGTTTCTTAATTCATTCATTGGAAATAATTGGCTTACATAGGAAAGCTTTTTGCAAACAAAAAAATAAGTTGGGAACAACTAAAAGCGTTTGCTTAACTTTGTTTAATTTTAAAAAAAGTAAAACTATTCTACTGAAATCTTGTTTAGATTATGGCTGAAATATTTTTGAACTATAAATTAAAGTATTTTGTATTCAAAGAGAATTGACCAATTTTCTATTCTCTCAAATCCATTTACAGTGCCCCTGAACTAAATGATGCTTAACAACACTACAGTTTCAGATAGTTTCATTTTTTTGCATATCAAGTAACATTAAAAAATTCTTAGGCATATCCTCTGTATCAATAATGTTCAGTTCTATCGAAGACTGACATAAATGAATGCTATTTAATTTTTTAAACTTACTTTGTTTTTCCCTAATGTAAAGAAGTATTAAACAGTATGAACATATTGTTAAAGCCTATGAGGTACCCTTGTAAGGTTGAAAAATAGTTTTTTTTATGATTAAAAGAAGGAGCCTTACCCAAAGCTAGAAGTCTCTTGATATGTACAATATAACAAAAACAGCAGCTAAGGACTGTGTTAAGATTTAACTGTCTGACACACATTGTGTCATTTGAGTCTCATTTAACCCTGGTGCAATAAGTAGGGAAGGTATCATTTCCCATGTTTTATAGCTGAGAAATAGGAGGTTTGGAGAGGTTACAATTTACCAGTGAAAATACAGCCGTAAGGTGCAAAAGATTCAGTTCTGGTCATTGGAGTTCAAGTTATCAAAGCACTTAAAGCCCTTTGCTGTATATTAAGCACCACCATTTAATATCATTAGTATTTGAAGATTTAAAGAATTTTACTTGAGTCATACTTTTATTTGAATCATACTTTTATATCATTTTTGTAATATTAAAAAAATCCATAGACAAGTCTAATATTTCATTTATTAAAATAAGGTTTGTATTTTAGTGGTCACTTGCTAGATAACAACAGCACTTTATTTTTAAATAAAAATACATTTTAAATTGTTTAATGTCCTTTATGCAAGATGCCTGTGAAAGTTTTAATAAGCTACTTAAATATGTATTTAGTCATATTTAATTACATGAGATGTTAAAATTAAAAACATAAAAACAAGCATAACAGAATCTATGCCTCTTGTGTTGTGTATCATTTTCTTTTGAGATTTTTGCTTATCAAGTTCAATTTTTGAGACAGCACTGTCATACAAAATTAATTTTTCATCACTCGACTTTGACAGCTGTGTGTTTTACATTATCTGCACTGTGCAATATCTGTCTCACAGGAGGTTACTTGATACGTGTTAAACAATATTGATAGTCAAATGTCAACTGTTAGTTGGTGGATGACATGAAGTGTAAATGATATTTCAGGAGTGAATCAGAACAACACTTTTCAAGGAAAGTTAAATGTCCACAAGAGCTCACCTATTGAGTGTCCTCTTTTAGCTTCGTTTAGAAAGATCATCAGGCACAACCAGGAAAGGAGCACTGGTCATACAGTCTTTTCAGGTTGACCTGCATACAGAAGTCACCTTTAGTGCCACTGCCATTGTGTTCCGTGGCTACAAATAGAAATATTGTCAATTGTTGATTGGATTTTTTGGTTATGTCTGACACCAATCACCTATAAAGGAGAAAACAAGGGAGCAGGGGCATTTACGTCTGCGGGACTCTGATGATTTCATTTGTCATTCCCTTTTGTTGTTGTTTTTGTTTAAGTAGAAATCTAAGTTAAAACAGGTTCCCTCAAGAAAAATATAACTGACCCATTAGGAAATTGGTGAGGAAACAAACATGTAATTGTGACTCCTTTATTTCCTCAGTGGGTTCCTGATAGCATGCATGTTCTATTCCCATTGGCTATGTCCCCCCCCCCACTGTTCTTCAGTATTTGTCTCCTGACTATAGAGATCGACAAAATTCAATACCTGTAGCATATGTTATAAAATCATTCACTAGAATATGACAATGAAAGAGTTTTTGCTTTTCAGACAAACTCATAGTAAAACTTTTCTGCCCAGGATCTTTCAAGGTTATATTTTTAACCAAAACAGATGCAAAGGTTTTACCTAATCATATCTTACCATATGCCCCCTTTCTTTTTTAAATTAAGTATCTCCTAATCTTACTCAGAATGAGGGACATGACAGATTCATATTTGCCTGAGTACTTAGGATGACAGGACCATCATCTCCTGTTCTAATTTGATAAATGACTTAGTCTAAAATGGTGTCATTAGGTACATGCTTTGACAGGATTTGAAATTTGTCCAAATTCAGGATGTTAATTACAGCTTTCTTGTCTAGTTAATATTCACCTAAAAAGTAGATGTGTCATATGGATCAGGTTCAGTTCACCTAGAAGCAAAGTAGTTATCATCAAAGTGTAATGTGATCAATACATTCTGCTTTTCTTATTTGTGTAACATTTGACTAAGAAACTTCCTTATGACTGAATCATCAGATGTAATGAACTTGCTTTTAACTGTGCATCTCCTAGAGTCAGACTGAACAGTCTTGGCAGCAGGTAGAGTTCCCAGGGCTCTCTGTAAGAGGCTTCAGTGCCAGTACAAATTATTCTGGGTGTTCCTTAGAGACACTCATGTACAAATGGAATAATGTTTCAAAGAACATCAAGGCCATCCTCCAGAGGAACAAGTAATGACAAAAAGGCAATATACAGATCGAGGGTCTTGGCAGAAAATCAAAGGGGCTGTCCCTTCTGCTTTGATTCGGTGACAGTGTGGTAAGAACATTGCAGTCAAAGGATTTGTTTTTAACAACTGAGTGATCTCCCCGCCACTGAAGCCATGGGCTAGTGTAATTGTCCTAATTCACTCAATCCTGAAAATGAATCTGATTTAGAGGTTTCTAGAAAAGGAATATAGAAATAGAATTATTTAGTCACTTTCTGTTACTTGGTCAATGTCATTTATCTGACTAAATAGCTCAAATTAATAAGCTCTATGGATATAATATGAATGTTTATGTAGCCAGAAAATAAATGTATTTTTTATTTTTTTCTTGACATGTTACCATCTTATAATCATATTTAATTTATTCAACCAGTTAATTGTCTGTATTTTCTACTCAAATCAATCCCCTTGTGATGGCTTCATGTTTTCTTGCTGCTATGAACTCCAAAGCAACAGAGAAGAGTGGGATTCTCTTCCCTTGTTCACTCAAGGTTTAAAGAATTTGATCAGATGGAAAAAAGAAAGTTTATGGAAAAATAACATAGTCTCATTCAATTGCTTTAAACCTGATTGAAACTTAAAGATATAGGTTGTTTCCAGGACTGACTCTGTGGTTGTGTGACTTGTATAGTTACACAGGACATCACACTAGAAGGGACCCAGGCTTGTGTTAATGCTGTGCTATTGCTCTCTTGTAATTCTTAATATTTGAATTATATATATTATTACGTCCTACAAATTATATAACTAGTCTTGATTGCTATTAGTATTTTAATAGAATCTTCATTTGACAATTAACTAAGTTTAAACCAAAAATAACTTTTTAACTTTTATCTGATTTGACAGAGCATGAGATGGACATTTGTCTTAAGAAAGGTCAATCCAAATTCAGAAAATTCCAAAACGTTTCAATTTCTGTGGCTCGGCTTCCCTGTCTCTTGGCTTTCTGCCACTTACTGTTTCCTCTCATGCTCATCTTTGTCATTTGTCTATGTTGGTGAATACCAGTGTTCTCTTCTGTCATTCTACCTTGACTCCTAGGTGTCGTTTGCTCCTCTGCTTCAATCCTTCTCCACAAACTGTTGATTCCCAGATATACATTCTGTCCCATACCTGTCTCCTGAGACATAAACTCATATATCCAATGCATGTACATGTACAGGACACTCAAACTTATCATCTTCCAACCTGAAATCTTTTGTATCCTAATGGAGATACAGTAGTGAGTAAAGTCTCTGTGCTCATGGAGAATATGTTCTAAAGAGGGGGGAGATAATTACATTGTGCTTGTGTGTGTTGGTGGTCAAAAAGTGCTCTTAAAAAAGTACAAGATAAGAGAATAAAAGTGATAGCATTTTTGATAACATTTGTCTACATTATTTTATCTTAGTGACTGTCATGAGTATCTTTCCATTAGCCCAAATAATAATAAACCTGAGAGTTGCTGTAGCTTCCTGTTTGTCCTCATTGCCTTCATCTCCTTAATAATCAATTATTAAGCCTACATATAGCTATTTCCTGATTTCATCCATTTTTCTTCCTGTCCTTAATATGCTCATCTAAACTGCTGCCATCAATATCACCCACTGGGATTATTTTAACAAGTTTTCTGAAGGATTTCTTGTCTCTAGTTTTGTACCAAAGTGCAAGTCATTTTTCACACTCCCAGGGAGTAGTCCTCCCTGAAAGTAGATCTGTTCATATCTCTCCCCTGAAAACACTGAAGTGACTTACCCTTATCCTACAGATAAAATCTACATTTGTGACTCTGGCTGACAAATCTTTAATTTTCTGATTATCACTGCAAACCCCCAACCTCACTGGTGCTTCAGCTACCAGGACCTTTCTTCAGCTTCTCAAAGCCATTGTTCACTCTCTCTCTTTGTCTCTCTCTTTCTCATTTCCAAGATATCTCAGATTTTTCTCCCTCTGCATCAGACTTTTATAATTTCTGAGTATCTACATCACTTTTTCACAAATGTCTTGTCTGAGAAATCCAAACTAAATTAGGGTTATTAGTATGTGCTTGCTGTAGCACCCTGTCCTCCATTTCAATAAGCAGTCAACACACTTAATTTTTACTGCATTTTCAATACATTCCACTGGATATAAAGTTCATAACAACAGGCATGACAAATCTGTCTTATGTTTATGTCTCTGTTGTTAGCACAGAGCCTAGGACAGGACAGCTGATCACAGAATACATGTGTGCTATTTCTCTGTGTGTCTCTGGTTTCCTTCTGAATCTAAATGATACTGTGTATGAGTTATTATACTATTATGTAAGTACATGATGGCAATTGGGCACAACATATTGGGTCTTTAATAGTTGGCAATTATTCTAGGAAGAATAATGAAATGACTCATTTATTTCAGATTGTGTTTCAGTTTTAGATAGTACATTTACTTCTACTTTTGCAGAAGCTATAAGTTTGTCTTGAAGTTTCTGCCTAATCCAGAGATAGAGGTCTGAGCTAGTACTACTACCTAGGGGAGGGACATGAAAACATTAGTAAGGTACGATTTCCTTCAGAAAATTTTTTGTTTTTGTGTTTTGGGATTTTTTTTTTTTTGGAAATCTATCTTCCTCTCCATGAAGCAGAAATTAAACTTGTAACTTATTTTTGAAAGACTGTAAAAATGGCTAAAATGATCTTTATTTTAAACGAGGTTAATCTGGACACATGTGATGGAAATGACCATTTCTTTTTAAATTAGAAATGTGTCTAATTTGTATATTTCTATACATTTACTGAAATCTAATTTCTCAAAAAAATGTTGAGAGTAATTTTTATGAGATCCTTTGTTCTTTTTTTGCATCACAAATAAAGGTTAAATTTCAAAAAATTTCAAAATGTATGAGTTTAATCCTTTAAAATGTAAATTGAGCAATTAAAACAACAACATTGTAAGCCACCTTTATTTTGCAAGATGCATTAATTAGAATATTAATTTAAAATATTTTAATATAAAGAGATTATTTAAGAAATGATACACAAAGGACTGAATCATTGGAACAATTGCCTGATAAACTCTATGTGCTTATTGCACTTCTGCTTGCAATGACTGCTCAATGACTTAGAGATTTGATTTTAGAGCAGTGTGAGAAAATCAATTTTAATACCTAATAAACATTTTAAGAAGTTAAATGGCCACATTATTAGATATTTCTATTAATTACTCTAGAAATTTTTCTAAATCTAATTGGTAATGATTTGATATTAATGAGGGTATCAAAGTGATATTCTAAACAGTGCCTGCACTATTTTAAACTCCTTGAAAGTCATGTTTGACATACATGAACACATTTTGAATTTCTGTAGCATTCAATTAGGAGAATGTGATCTGCTATGTTTACGTCATTCTTATTTTTTATAATAGAGGTGTGTGTAAATAAAGGCTTAAAACCATTATGTTTATTTTAAAATATCTAGTCATTATAGTATAATTGTCAAACTGTATTTTAGGTAAATACAGCATGTTTTTATGACCTAAAGACTTCTGGGATTGTCATCCTCTAGAGCTGAGCTGCTTACTAATAACTCTGATCAAGGCAAAAAAAGTATATTAGAGCTTTTTCAAATGAGCCCCATTCTTAGTGAGCACTGCTGTAGTTTTATTTAATAGCTCAGAGCTTCATTTGCAGAAAGCAGACACTATATTAATTAATAGAACAATGCTTGCAGAAAAGCTTTACGATACTACTTGATTAATTACTTATTTCTTTTGATGTTCATATTTAGAAAATAATTCTTTAGGTCCCCTGATACAGTAGCTGGCCTGGTTGGTTGATTGTAGTTGTCAAAAAGGGGTTGTTTTTAGACTGATATAGCATCAAAACAGTTCTTTTTTTCTTACCTGGCAATCTTGTACCCTGCTTCTATCTTCTGGTGGAGTTTACATATGACAAGATAAAAATATGTAGTTTAACTTTAGAGAAATGAGAAGGGGCTCAAATAAACAGTGAATATTATCTAGAATTCAGAAGAAAAAATTGCTACTTTTAATTAGAAATTTTAATTGACTCTTCATCCATTAATTCTGTTTATTAGCTCAACACTTAAAATTCCTGAATATCAAGCATGAGTAAATGTGTAATTACTTGGTTTATTTTATTTTATGCCAAACATAATAACTTTAGCATTTTTTCTACCTAAGAGAATATTGTTCTCATACAATATAGATAAAGAAGAAAGGTAAACTTCTCTATAATCCATTATGAGTGTAAACATTTGGCTTTATTATAACCTCTATCATTACATATTTATGAAGATAAATATAAAAATATTTAAATTAATATAAGGGGTATAAGCTACATTCTTTTTTATACCTAAGCAATGTATACCTTTATATAGTTAAAAGTTATTCAGTTGTTAGAAAGAATGAGGTAGGTCTATTAATACTAACTTAGAAAGGTATACTCTTAGTTTTTAAAGCAAATTGTATTATATCCCACTTTTGATTAAAATAATAAACATCAACTCAATATTTATGTGTATGTGTATTTATAGTTCCATGCTATTGAAGATAATTATCTCTGAGGCAGCTTAGAGCACAGATGGTAGGTTCTAAAATATTTTATTGAATGTAATACTGAACTATGATAATCCATATAATAGGAATACATTATTTTATAATACAAATATGAAAATCTTAACATTCATCTTTACATGTCAATAAATATAGTTTCAGAAAATAATTTTAATACTATTACAATATTCAATTATATAAATATAACAAATTACTTAATGTTATGAGGCACCCTTAGACTGCTATATTTTTAAAAACATAAACTATATTATAATGTGTATATACATCTAGGTGCGATTATATTTTTGTTTCTATGAAGTAAATGCCCCAAGTGAAATTATAGTGTTTTATTTTGTGTTGGACGCATATTTCCAGATTGTTTTCTAGAATAGTGTTACTAATGGTTTTTAGCACCCAACCATGGGTGCCAACACATCATGATGCACTATGTCTCATCAGGAAATTGTGATTTCTTTAAATTAAAATTTTACTGATATTCTCTTACCTCTGGATCAAGAAAGTGAGTACATGTCATCAAGAAATGAAAGGTGTATTTTCAATCATAAGAAGTTTTAGATGAAAGCTATCTTTTCAATGATCTTTTTTACATAGAGCACATTACATTATCTTAACATAAGCAGAACTAGTCTCTTAGATGCCTAACATTTTGTTTGGGTACTACTATATATAGTAGCAATGTATATTATTATGAAGTATAATGGTTGAGCAGTTAAAGCAAAATCTTTGAAATTTTGTAGGCCTGGGTTCAAATCTCAGATATGCCTTTTACCAAGTGATTTGAGCCACAGTCTACCCAGAATCTATTATTTACATCATTAGATTGTTTAAACAAACAAAATTAAATAATATCTGTAAAGTGCTTACTACTCTGCCATATGGTGGACATTATAGAAAGTATCTTTTAACCAAATAGCTTCTTTGTGAGATATTTACTTTCCTTTCAATTCAAAAAAAGGAAAGACTGAATATTTTCCATGGAGTACATACAATAGTTAAACATGGATGTGATAGCTGTTATGCTTTTACTCTGGCTTTTAATATCTGTAGTAGACCTAACTCTTTTAAATTTTGGTAAAGGATAGGCCTTGCGATTCAGCTAGTTTCAAAGAATAATGAATAAAAGTAAACACTATTCTACTTCGCATGCTATGTGTAACACCTTTGTACTGGATTCCTTGGGAACAAAAAGTAGGTGCAAATGCCTAAGTATAAAATGTGTTGCATTTTGTTCAGTATTTAACATAGAATAATACTTATGTTTCAGTACTTTTTCCTTAAAACACAATTAAATTCACATGTTAATTATGTAGCACATATTTAAGAGGTGAGAAGATAATGAAGGTTGCACAATTGTGTAAGAGGAGATTGGGTGGGTTCAAGATCAGGAATAAAAAAGAACTGGGGGAATAAAAGGAGCCTACTCAATTAACAGCTTTGCATTGAAGTGCCTTAGTCATAGCCATTTGATGCAATGTATGCTTTATAAGACATCCTTTTATAAGATTCCCTAAATCTAACTCATGAGCAAAACTCAAGGATAAGTTGAACTATTTGTAAATGTCTTTAATCTGAATTTTTTTTCTTATAAACTTATCAAATCTGTGTTTCAGCTAACAAAGAAAAAATTTAAGCTATTTCTATCTTTACTGCCTCATCATTTCTTAAATTTCTTTTTGTTTCTTTTGGTGATCATTCTTATTATGCTTATTAAGACATTTCTAATATCCTTTAGCTGCTAATTTCTCTATGGAATTGCTATTCCTTCTGGCTTTCCTATGAATTTCAGCCATATATTCCTCCCTCTTCTCACTTTGGCTGCAGCTGTTCAGTCATCAAATCCAGCAGGTGAAGACAAACTATTCTTTTCTCCTGAGTAGTGTGATCGCCCTCACCTCCTGCTCTTTATCTACTTTGAATTAATTTTCTAAATGGCATAGAAGTCAGTGCAAAAAACATATATCGTTTTAATGAAAGTATTTTATGTCTTGCTTTGTAATTTATAATTTGTTTCATCAAGTATAAAATTCAAAAGTATAAATGTCAAGAGTTAACTGATATAGCTTAATCAGTGATTTCCAATTTTGATGTCAATCTATTAACCTACTGAATTCAAGGGCATCATAGAGTACTGGCTTGCATTTGGTTTTGGAGTTCTCTATGATTTCTTTTTTAATAATGTTCACAGCAGTGTACCATTCAAGTTCTTTGCTTCAGTTCACATTCTGATTGTCCTTGAACCTGTATAATTCACAGTAGAAATGATACTGTTGATTCAGACAAAATGTTGATCCATGTATTTTGGCAGGCATGATGGGAACTCATGTGCCATCTCACAGTTGCCCCATTCTGTGATTTAAAGTGTAACCAAGTCACAATATTTTAGTTGGTATCTAAAATTTTTCTATTGTATTGAATACTTTTCTGCAAAGAATCAAGGTTCTTGATAATTAGCAAATAATAGTTACACATTTTGTGAATTTATTTAATATAACAATGATATTTTTGAATACTCTCATGTAAATAATTGTATATGGCCTGCTTTTTTTTTTTTTTGTATTTTTCTGAAGCTGGAAACGGGGAGAGACAGTCAGACAGACTCCTGCATGCGCCCGACCGGGATCCACCCGGCACACCCACCAGGGGGTGATGCTCTGCCCATCTGGGGCATCGCTGTGTTGCAACCAGAGCCACTCCAGCGCCTGGGGCAGAGGCCAAGGAGCCATCCCTAGCGCCTGGGCCATCTTTGCTCCAATGGAGCCTCGCTGCAGGAGGGGAAGAGAGAGATAGAGAGGAAGGAGAGGGGGAGGGGTGGAGAAGCGGATGGGCGCTTCTCCTGTGTGCCCTGGCCGGGAATTGAACCCGGGACCTCTGCACGCCAGGCCGATGCTCTACCACTGAGCCAACCGGCCAGGGCCTATATGATCTGCTTTTATATACATCTTATTTTTTAATGTGTGTTTCAACTTGAGGAAGTAGAAGAAATAATAATCTCATTTTGGCTTGAGGAAACTGAAGACTAAACCCGTATTCTTTGAGATTGTTTCCATTTCAGTTGTCTAAAATTTCATTAAAATTATTTAATAGTAAGATGAAATCACATTGGTTTTCTAGCTTTTAAAGTACAGGATAACTGTCTTCAAATACAGTTGGATATAGGAGTACAAAAAAAAGTCATTAACAGATTATTCTCTCTCTCATCTCCTCTTTCTTCTGCATTGGCTTCATTCTTGACAGAGGTGGTGTCAAGGTTCATATCCCCTGGAACAGAACTTCAGGAGAAACGATATGCCTCTTTATTCATGGCTCCCTCAAAGGGCCTGGGTTTAACTAATGAGCTAAGTTTGTGTCACATGGCCATGCCCCACGCACTGGTTGTTACCAGTCCTGAAAATTCAGAGCCAGGAGCTTAGGTCAGGGAATGGACTCAAAAAGAAGAGAGTTCTGCTGACCTTCTGAGTTCCATGTTCTACTCTTTCAGTCTTTCACTTAGACTGGATCTAATATAAAATGATTTATACAGACTCCACTTTAGGAAAATCCTTTAATTTAACCTATAAAATGACAAGCATATTTTAATTGTAAGAAAGAAGATATTGAACATTTCAGAATATAAAGTATAATCTTAAAAAAGGACTAGTGAGAATTCAGGTTTGACCTTTTTCCTTGAACCCATCATTCTTTTTGACCTTTTTCTTAGCTTTTCTACTCTTTTTGATTTTTGAAGCTATGGATAGTAATAGAAAATCATATTAAAATAATGAATACTTTTTAATAATTCAATAGATATTACTCCAGATAAGATTAGATTGTTCTATATTATCCTCCATATGCCATTATATTAAGAATGTTAGTTTACCAGTTTGTTGAACTCATCTACTCTAAATACCCCAAAAGTCTAAATCATCTTTGATTTTTTACCTTTAATATCCAAGCTCTTAATTATATTTACTGTCAGTTGCACAATAACATTAATAATAAATATTGTTGAATGAGTGAATCAAACTATAAAGTGCCTAGAAACAAATTTAAAAAAATTGGGAAAGTATATGTCCATATGGGAAAAGAGATATTTAAGAGACCTACAAATGGGCAAGCAAAAGCATGTTCTCAGGCAATAAAACAAAATTAGTTAAGTCAATGTATTTTCAAAATAGGAAATAATCACATTAATTAAAATAGTAAAGAGATGGCATGTCTTTGAGTTAGGAATATAAGGTATACTGTAAAATATGAATATAAAAATGAATGTTAATATTTTTTTCTCAAAGACCCCTGTGTGTTACATACCTTTGACTTGCTTCTGACTCCTAGACATTCTATGAATGAGTGATGTTCTCAATATTCTGGCTTCAACACAGCCCTGGCTCATTTCTTATAGAGTTTTGCCAATGACTTCTTTTTAACAAAGTTAATCCATCTTGTACTTAGTCTTCCTCTTTTTCTGCTGTCTTTAATTTTTCTCATTTTATTATCTTCTCCAAAGAACTATGCCTTCTCATGATGTTTTTGAAGTAAAACAATTTGTTTTGTCATTTTTGCTTCCAGAAATGTTTCAGGCTAAATTTGATGTGATATTTACTTGTTCATCTTTTTTAGAAGTCCAGGGTGTCTGTAGAGCTCTCCCTCCCATACCATACCTTAAATGAAACTTTTTTTTAATCAGTCTTCTTCACTCTCCAACTTTCACATTTATGGATAGCAATTGGAAATATAAGGGAAGTAGGTGATCGTAGCCTTGGTCTTTAATAGTATATCTTTTCTCTTGGTGATCTTTCCTAATTCTTCTATTTCTGTCCTTCCAAGGTAAGTAAAGTCTTGATCAATTTTGATGTCATCACTATCTATGTTTTCATCTGTAGTCATGCTTTTTGTCTTCTTGAGGTTCAAATGCAATTCTGTCTTAGCACTTTTTTTTTTAACAGAGAATGAGAGAGTCAGAGCGGGGGACAGACAGGGACAGACAGGAAGGGGGAGAGATAAAAAAACATCAATTCTTTCTTGCTGCTCCTTAGTTGTTCATTGATTGCTTTCTCATATGTGCCTTGACTAGGAAGCTACAGCAGCAGAGTGAGTAACCCCTTGCTCAAGCCAGCAACCTTTGGGCTCAAGCTAGCGACCATAGGGTCATGTCTCTGATCCCATGCTCAAGCCAGTGATCCCTTGCTCAAGCTGGTGAGCCTGTGCTCAAGCTAGATGAGCCTGTGCAGAAGCTGGTGACCTCAGGGTTTCCAACATGGGTCTTTTGTGTCTCAGTCTGACACTCTATTTCACTGTACCACCACCTGATCAGGCTGCAACACTTCTTAATATATATGTACTAAACCAAGGAGCACCAAAATATATAAGACAGCTACTGACTGACCTAAAAACAAAAACTGACAAAAATACAATCATACTTGAAGACCTCAATACACAGCTGATGGCTCTAGATTATTTATCCAAACAGAAAATTAATAAAGAAATATTGGCCTTAAACAAAACACTAGAACAATTGGATATGATAGACATCTACAGGACATTTCATCCCAAAGTGCCAGAGTATACATTTTTCTCTCGTGTACATGGAACATTCTCAAGAATTGACCATATTTGGGCCACAAAATAACATCAGCAAATTCAGAAAAATTGAAATTATACCAAGCATATTTTCTGATATAAAGCCTTGAAACTAGAATTCAACTGCAAAAAAAAGGTAAAAACCCCCACAAAAATGTGGTAACTAAACAACATACTTTAAAATGAGTGAGTCAAAGAAGAAATAAATGCAGAGATCAAAAAATACATACAAACAAATAAAAATAACAATACAACATATCAGAATATCTGGGATGCAGCAAAAGCAGTAATAAGAGGGAAGTTCGTATCACTACAGGCCTATATGAACAAACAAGAGAGAACCCAAGTAAACCACTTAATTTCACATCTTAAAGAACTAGAAAAAGATGAACAAGAACAACCCAAAAACAGCAGAAGAAAGGAAATAATAAAAATCAGAGCAGAAATAAATGAAATAGAGAACAGAAAAACTATAGAAAAAATTAATAAAACAAGGAGCCAGTTCTTTGAAAAGATCAACAAAATTGACAAACCCTTGGCAAGACTCACCAAGGAAAAAAGAGAAAGGACTTATATAAACAAATAGATAAAATATACCTTGTCTGACACTTCTGCTTGATCTAAATTGATATTATTAATTGTTCACACATTTATACATTTATCTAACTTGATCATTACAACTCTGTGAGGTAGACTACTATCCTACTTATTTTAAGATGATTAATAAGTTACAAAGCTAAAGATCAAAGTACCACCAGCTTTCCATGAAAATATTCCTTTCTCACGTCTGTGACAAGTTACTTTTACTGTTTTTTATAGAATCATAAATAAAGTATAAAAGCTTAAAAAGTCATAATGTTTACATATTAATATGACATGTTTTAATATCTACTGCTTTATTTTCCCAGTAATGTCTATATTAATATGTATATTATTCTTCAAATTATATTTAAATTAGATCTTTACTATATTTTATTTTTTTGTTTGGGTAAATTTTATATAAAGTCTTAAGTTCTCAATGATTATAACCATTTGAAATTGGTATTTACATGAACATTTGAACTCATGAATCTAAATTTCTGATCATTTATTTTTGGTTTGCATACTTCTGGATCTCAAATTAAAAATAATCAGTCTTTTAACAACATAAAAATATATTTTAATTTATCATATTGAAAAGGGTAAATATAAACAATATTAATGAATATAAAATTTTAAATGCACATAGCTAATTTGAGCTCCAAATACCAAGATAATTGGATGTATTGGAGACCAGCTAGAAGTGCAAAGAATACTTCCCCTTAATATTGACTCTTCTCTAGATCAATAGCAATTTTAAATGTAGTACAAAGCAGACAAGATTTAACAGTGCCTAAATTATTAAGGTTAGTGCGTTGTTCCTAGAGAGTTCATTAACAATCCTATCAATACAGCGTGGTTCATGGATGTTAGTAAAAGCTTCATGGAACATTTTAAAAGGGAATGAGATATCTCAATGGGCTGATCTTAGTGGGAAAAAATTAATTAGGTAAGAATAATTACATTAGTTAAATGAAACTTTTAATTGAAAACCTGTTGGTATTTTCTAACCTGCTTCACAGCTGTCCTTTAATCATCTATATTTACAAGTGAAGTTGACCTACATGGTGTTTAAGAAACAACTAAACATCTTGAATTTGTATACAAATGTTTAAAGGAATTTAGAAAGTGTGGTAATAAAAACAAATAGGATTTTCTGCTTGGAAATGTTACATTTTAAAAGTATATGTGGAAAGACAGAAAATTATATAGAAAATACCCATAGAAAATACATATAATTCTTAGAAAGAATTAAAAATAGTCACTTCCTAAAGTTTTCACAATTGCAACATTAAAACTCCACAAACTGAATTTCTTACCTTATAAAGCTCTAAAAGCTTATAGGCAAATAATGCTGTTTGTAAAATTATCTCATTGAGTGTTGTTAAGGAAACTGGCATCTAGCAAGAGTTTTTGTAAGATAAAAAGTTACAAATTGTGGATTTTAAGCATAAAGGACTACTGAAAATTCTAACTATAAAAATTAGCATTGGATACATTTAAAATTTTTTGTGCTAGTTGTTCAAAATATTTTAATTAACTATCACTATTTTTTCATAGCTTAAGCCAGAGAGCACAGGTTTTTTGTTTCTTAAGATTTTATTTATTCATTTTAGAGAAGAGAGAGAGAGAGAGAGAGAGAGAGAGAGAGACAGGAGAAGGAGCAGGAATCATCAACTCCCATATGCACCTTGACCAGGCAAGCCCAGGGTTTCAAACTGGCAGCCTCAGTTTTTCAGGTCGATGCTTTATCCACTGCACCACCACAGGCCAGGCCCAGAGAACACAGGTTTGAAGAGACATAGAATATATTTAAATCCACAAACTCCAAGGAACTCCAAGCAAATCGGTCCATTACTTACACATTTCATCCTGGCCCAGGCACTTTCTTTACTGAGTCCCAGCAGCACTGTCACCCAGTGCTGTCTCCTTCATGATCTTTAGAGCATTGCTAAACTTGAGTTTTCTTTCTAACTCATTAATTTGACTGTGAGGTAAAGCCATTCTATTATTTCCCCTTCTCCTTTTTAAATCTTCCTTTTATTCTCTTATCCCTTTTAGCCCTTGTGGGTACTGAATCCCATACAGGTAGCTATAAAAATGTATATTCATTTTAAAGGTCTTCTATCATGTAGCTTCTAGAGTCTCCTTTTAGTCAACTAATTTTCAATATAGAAATCTCTCTGGTTAGTTAAAATCTGAAGTATAGCATATCCACGTTCTGACTATGCAGGAGGATATACAGGAAGATAAAATACTGGGATATCAGTGAAACTTTAGATAGGAGTAACAAAGGATATTAATTTTTCTCTGCAGAATATAAGCAGGCTGAGGTAGGTTTCAATATGGGTGAAAAGTTTCATAGTCAATTTAAAACAAATACAATATAATAAAAGTGTTGGCAGGTTTTATTGGACTAGGCAGGAATTGTATAGAGTATTAACACATACAATGGTGGAAAAAAGTGACTTGATTTCCTCTATTTATTAATTTGTATGAAATGTTGATACAAAACTTCATTATAAAGCACACAAACCATAAAGAACTATGGAGCAAAGGTAGATAAATTAAGCTTGATTGTATTACAAAAGCCAAAATAAAATCATAATGAAATGTGAGTTTTCTAGAATAGAGTTGTAAGCCACAGGACACTTTAAAATCTACCTAGTTCTAGCTCTTCCTCTTACAGATAAATAAAGACTAGAAAAAGTTACAGTAGTTTTGTCCATGTTCATATGGCTGGTGTGCAATTATCTGTCCAGCAGCAGCTTTTTGTTAAGTGCAAGACACTATAATATTTTTGCCACTTATATTTATTCTTTAATCCTAATGTGTCATGTAATACTTTTGTATTCAGTAATTTTTTTTGAGCTCTGAATTGTAGTGTATTGTACACACCACATTTTATAGGAATCAGATTGCTGTTGTATGATAATTTTCTTCCCATTCCTCTCCTTCCAGAACTTGATCTGCTTTTTTGAACAGCACGAGGCCTCGTCCTCTATTTAGGCTAACAGTGGGTGTAGAAGGATTGAAACATTATACTTTCTAAACTGGTTCCTGGTTTTGAATAGTATCCATGTTGAAGAGATTACTGATCTTCTGGTGATCATCATCATCATCATCTAACACCTGCCTAAGTACCACGTGCCAGGGATGGTGCAAACTGTTTTAATGTATTATCTCATGCAGTCTGTGCAGTCCACGCAGCTGCTGGTAAAGAACCCCATTTCAGAATAGTACAAAGAGCCAGCAACTGAGAAAGCATAATGGCAGCTTCAGTGTAAGAGAATTGTCTCTGACAATTGGCTCCAAACTGGGTCTGCGGGCATTTCTTCATCAGTCCCTCCATTCTGTTAGCACCTGCTCTGTGCCAGGCAGAGTACTGGGTGCAGTGTGCCAGCTGAATGAATGAGCACCAGCCTGCCTTCCATGTGTGGCCCTCACTCTTGCTCAGGGGGGTGGATGATTTTCCATCTCCTTTATGCTTGTGCTGCCTACACAAGGAAGCTTCTGAGGTCAGAATCCACCCTTTCCCCCACTTACCTTAACATATGCATCTTCTAATTAAAGAATTAATATCTGTAATTGTTTTTCACCTAGCATTGTCTGGTTTTTAGAAGTGATTTTTTCAATAAAGACGTGATATGGTAGATCACCATTTTTTAAATTTCCAATTATAAAATGAGAAAACAAAGGAAAAGGGGATTTAAGGTTTTTTATATCATGTTAATGAAGGAATCAGAATTCATCAACTTAAATTTTGTTTATTAGACTATCCTACTCTTTGTGCTGTGCACTCTAGTTCAGATGGGAATTTAGAAATGAGCAAAATATGAGACGTAGGAGTTCCAGAATGGATCTGCCACCTGCCAGCTAGCATTCAGCTCTCAAAGGGGACCTGCCTGCACTTATTTAATGGGAAGATAAATGTGTTCACAGAACTGTTACTATAAATTCATTTAGAAATGGGACAGACGCTGTACTCACATTCCTCCCAGGTATGAGTTGCTGGCAGATTTGGTTCACTGTACCTCTGGGAGGTAATACATTCTAACTAGATGGCGAAGTGTGACTGTTATTCAGAACTCCACAAGACCCGTTTCTTTTACAGTTTAAAGTGAACTTTTTGGTTGAATTCATCAATTTATTAAAAAATTGTTTTATATAGTTACTATGGGTAAGATAATGTATGGAACCCTGTGTGGGGTATTACAAAGATAGATATGATTATTATCTGAAAGGTGCTTATGACCTGGGAGGGCTGATAAAAGGTGAGAAATACATGATTACATTTTAAAATATTTTTGATATCTGTATTGGAGTAAAATTGGCATAAAGTTCTTAAATTTAAATTGTACAATTATCTAAGTTTTGACATACATATACACTGGTGTAATCATCATTTCAATCAAGATATGAACATATATCACAACACTCTTAAGCATGATTAGATTTAAATGTAACTTATTACATACAACATAGTGTGTGTTTGGAGCCCAGGATAAGAGTCCAAATATGCACAAAGTGTTTTAGGAGAATCTTATTGTAACAAATGTAACTCTGCTTGTCATAATAGAGAAAATAAATTGAAGGGGCTATCTTTCAAGTTCTCTGAGTAAAAATTAAATAGGGATCACAAAAGCCATGACTCTTGGGGGACAGAACATTCCAAGAGAATGTCCCCCCTTTGGAAAGAAAAACAAATCATTTTGATAGCTTTTTGCTGAGGGAAAATTTTAGCATATCTGAGAGATTTTTATGTACCAGTGTTCCCTTCTATGATGGTATGTAGTTCTGAATTGTCCATTCATTTCTATTTGCTTCATGTTTCATGCAACTATAAGCTGTTTTAATTTTTTATAACCTACAACATCTCAGAAGTTCACAAAGAAGATGTTTAATGATGATTATAGTGATCAAACACAGAAATAACATATGCACTCAACATGCACATAGTTTGTAATTACTGCTTAGTGCCAGATTCATCCATAAATGAAATCTAAATACATAAAAACATTTTAACTGTTCACAGCATCCATTATCATTCCTGTGTTGGTTTTTTTTTTTGTATTGGGAAATGTTTTAATTATACATACAAAATCAAAAATATTAAACAATAGTAATTTTTATCATTTGAAACTTTTGAGAACACCTAATTTCTCTGAATCTCAATTGTTTAAAAACATGTAGTGGACTTCTCAGAGCATAAAAGAACTGTAAGCATATTTTACTGTTTTTTCAATACTTTAAAGTCTCATCAGATATGAGTTTAGCTGAGATGGATGAACTAGCACTGTGTGACTAAACCAATTTCTGTGGCAATAGCTCAGCCACAGATATTAGCATTTGTCACTCTTCCACCTATCTCCATGTTACACAATCCATACCTAAAAGTAATTAGACTAGATATAATATGAATTCAGAAATAATGTGGTGAGATGGTAAATGCATAAATAAAATGTATCTAAAAGCATTTTTTATGATCTTTTAAGCCATGATTTTGATAGATCACTACAGATTTACTGAAACGTGTAGGACTGTATTGCACAGTTTTAAAAGTTTGCAAGAACACTTTTTGTAAGTTAACTAAATTATTTGAGAAAGAAAAATAAAGTTCCAACTCCAGTCTATCAGTGGTAGCCTCTTGAGGGGGCTCCAAATGCTATCAATAGATGCTTGACCCAGCTTTAAAGACTTCGCTCTTTCTGTCTTATCTGGTTGTGCTTTCTTCTGGGCTCTATTCTCAGGTGAATAGATATTCTAGCTTTCCAATAAGTGTGATCTATTTATATATAAATGAGTAATTATACTTGAAAGAGAGAAAATAGGACAGATTGTTTTGTCTTCACTGCTAATTGTTTTTCCTCTGCTTAGCTTTTGTCTTTGTAGTTTAGGACGTGCATGGCTATAACTTTATCTCACCCTCTCATATGAATCTTAATAGTCAAATTGTGCACATTTTTCATTTTAACTTAGTTGGTTAAATTTCAATTACATTTAACCTTGAAACTTTCTTTAGAGGTAGCTATGATGTATAAAGAAAAAAATATCTGACTTGGGAACCAGATGAACTTTTATTTATATATCAGCTCAGGGACATAACTTATTCTCTATGGGGCCTAAGGACATAATTGTCTGGTATTCCACAGAGCCTCCAAAAATATGAGACATGCTCCCATCAATTTCCCCTTCATTGTTTCACATAGTTTCAGTGGGAATATGGCCAGCTTAGGGAAGTAGTCAATTATGATAGTACAGACAGTGGTTCTAAGATTATACCTTGCCTGCATCTTGTTTCTATGTCTTCTTTCTGAGTCTTATTTCTGCTAGAGTCTTGCTATGATAGTTGGAATGGTAGTTTTAAGAGCTAAGCTTTGCCTGAGTCTTGCTTTCTGAGTCTTGTTTCTCAAGGTGATAAAACCTTGAGAAAATTGCTTTAACCTTGCTGAGCTTCTAAAACGTATGGTCCTTGTGAGAATGTATATAAAGAAAATAACATGGTTGTGTAGCACACAGTAAGCATGTAATGTAACTTAAAGGTTAACAAAAATGGGGACAAAGTAATTAACCTGTATGTCTCCTCTTCCTTTCACCTCTTCATTTCTATCTGTTGCTTCTTTTTCATCTGTTTCTCACTGAGAACAGAGTCAAAGCAAGAGATTATAGAGTGAATATGAGTGTGTGAAAAACTTAGCAAAAGCAGCTCAATCAATCTCTATAATTTAGAGGTGGTAGTAAGAGAATCCCTTTAAGCCTGATCCTGATACTGTGCCTTCTGAAAATCTGAGCAGCAATTGTATAAGCAATCTACTACTTTCATGAATATTTCTGGTTAACATTACTAACTTCCTATCTAACCTATTCTTGACCCAATACATCCGTGCATTTTTTTTGTGAATTTATATTCATCAGTTCTCCACAATCTATACCTTTCCTTACTTTGCAGTACGTTTTCATTATGTGAATATTTATTGCTCATCAAAAATTATACTAATTAGTATATTCAAGTACTTATCAGAACTTTTTATATTTTGAAACTTTAAAATCATTTGAACTATTTTGCTTTATTAAATGGAGAGCACTAATCCAAAAACTAGAGAGAAGGATGTGAACTCTGGATAGATAGTCTAGATTCAAATACAGACTCTCCTCTATATGATGTGATTTTAAACTAATTACTTAAGTGTTTTCTGCCTCAATTTCCTGTTAGATACAACCTCAGTGGATTTCCAAATGGATGATGGTTATGAGAAGTAAAGGAAATGATGTAAGGAGAATGCTTTGTGCATAGTAAATACTCAACAAATATTAACTAATAATATTACAAATATATGACAAATTTCCAAAGATTTGCTTTTTTGTTCAAAAATTATAGGAATATCATAGTTTATGTGGGGTTTTTTTTGGTTATTATATGGAAATAGAATAAAACATTTCCACCTTGGGAATAATTGCATTGGTGTTTGGTAAACTTCCATCTTTAAAACAAACTGTAAAAAAAATAAGAAAAAGAAAATTCTATCTATTACTAATCCCAAGAGTAATCATTGATATCATTTCAGTGTATTTTCTTCCCTTTGATTTGTTGTTGTTGTTGTTGTTGTTGTTCGTGCAACATACAATATGGTGGTGAAGAACACCAGCCAAAAGTATTTGAAGATGGGTCTCTCTCTACTTAACTGCTTGGCTTTGGTGAATTATTTAACTTATCTCAACCTTGGTTTTGTCATTTGTAAAATGGGAACATTTACAATAATTATTGTGAGAATTAAGTTAACTAGCATATGTCAAATATTTTGAAGATGTATATTATGATTAATGCTGTAAGTACAGTTCTATATAATCTATTTTTACACTTAACCTTTACACACAATTTTCAATCTAATTGATTATTTTCCAAAACATGATTTGAATGGTTATATAATTTATCATTGTGATATTGATATTATATTTTAATTTTGAACATTCAGCAGGTTTCCACTTTTATCTATTTTTAAAAATAAATTATATTATATATGTAGCCTTTGTTCTTATCTCTTATTTTTTAGGGCAATCACAGGGTTAAAAAGAACATAGATTTTTTAAAGGCTCCCTTGTGGTACAAATTGCAGAATGCCTTTTATTTTCTATTTAGTAGTGTCTGAAAGTGTTCGTTTTTCTATGTTTTTAAGAGTTATATTTAAAAACATTATTTTAGTTTGAAATCATTTGTACCTTTTATATCTTAATAACTATTTCTATGACCACCTGTATGGTATGTGAAACACATCCTCCGAATGTTCACATAGGCCAAAGACAAATATCAGTGTAAACGTCAGGGTCATGATCTATGCCTATATCAATTCCCCATTTTAGTTTTCACTATGCAGCCATCAGAATATGTGAAAATAATCAGCTGATATTTATAAAATGAAGGTTAGGAATCTGAGCTATATTCCCCAAAGATTTATGAACTATAAAATTGCATTATTTTTATTATGTTCTGTCATTGCATAGTGCTCTTTAGCTGTCTTTCATTTATGAGGTAGAGCTTCTTAGCATCCATTTGCGTGAAAGATACTGTGTGTACTCATTTTGTATTGTATTGTGGCAGGCGCTGTAATCTACAGGGTTCCTATTCATTTTGGAATTCATTTCACAGCTCACTAATTGTGTGGATGAGAAGAAAAAATATATGCTTTGATTCCCAGGCATGCCAAGCAGATGGCCCAAAGTTCATTGCTACCAGCACTGTCAGTGTGGCCCTCTTCTGTAGGTAGTGGACCTGGCACCAATCGTCAAACACAATGTGAGGGTCCATTTCACACAGCATTGATGATCGCTGAGCCTCTGGTTTCCTATGACTTATAAACATTTTAATCTTTATCACCAGGCTCTAAAGTGGTCAGTCATTTGAGCAGGTGCAAAGACAGTAGAATTCATATTCATTTTACATGAGAAGCCAAATAAATTTTCATTCATATGGAAATTTGAGGGGGAGGAAAAGTAGAAGGGACTAAGCTTAGTTTCTTGAAAAGAGATTAATATATATGTGTTGAGATTCAAAACTGTAGCATTATTTCTGAGATTGAACCCTTTGAAAAATTGAATAGAAGATCAGGGTTTATATTTTTACATTTTTTAGTGAACTTCCTATCAAATATCTTTTTAGTCTTTCAATACAAAAAAATGTTTACTTAATTATTTTTATACAATATGTAATTTATATAGTCATTCAAAATGTCAGCAATTGCATTCAGTGTGTGTGTGTGTGTGTGTGTGTGTGTGTTTGTGGTGAAAGAGTAAGATAGAGACAGAAGTAGTAACAAAAATAAAATAATGAACGTCTTTACACATTTCTTAATTCAACAGAGACACGAGGACAATATGAATTTGGGTCATCACTTCAGGAAAGGGAAGGTAGTCAAATATTCGAATAACGTTGATGTAGAAATTTTATGTTTCTTTTATCTCTTCCTTCTCTTCAATTCCAAACCACCACCATGGGTTTCACATGTTTTCTTGACTTCGTGTTTCCTTTTTTCTTGGCTTTCAGACTGATGCTGCTCTGATGTATGATGCAGTGCACGTGGTGTCTGTGGGCGTCCAACAGTTTCCCCAGATGACAGTCAGTTCCCTACAGTGTAATCGACACAAACCCTGGCGCTTTGGAACCCGCTTTATGAGCCTAATCAAAGAGGTACGTCAGGAGATGCACATTCCCCCTTTTTGTCCTCAAACTGAATGCATTGAGATTATGGCAGCTTTCTTAACAATTGACCTTTAACTTTTCTCTTTTAAATTAAACTTTCTCTCTTCCCTATACAGGCAAAATCAACATTTTTACTTAATAATATGAAACAAAGTGCCTGACCTTTGGGTGCACAATGAATAAAGCATCTACCTGGGATGCTGAGGTCACTAGTTAGAAACCCTGGGCTTGCCTTGATCAAGGCACATATGGGAGTTAATGCCTCCTGCTCCTCTCTACCTTCTCTCTTTCTCTCTCTCTCTCCTCTCTCTAAAATGAATAAGTAAAAATCTAAAAAAAAAATTAATAATACGAAACAAAGGAGGTAAAACTACATAACAAATAAATGGACATTCTTCAAAATATATAGAACTGTGTAAACAGATAAAAATCTGTGAGTTATGGTTTATGACATTTTTAGTTTCACCTTCTCAAATTACATTTATTTATGTGGAAATATAAATGTTTAAAAATACTTGTTTATATTTTAGGCAATGCGATAGATATGTAAAGAATTTTTAATATGCATGCCATCTACAGTATACTAAATTGCACGCACGATGTAAATCTTAGAGAATAGTTATTTAGATCTATTTTTCTTAAATATAATGTTGTTATTTTAATTATTTAACAGGTAACATAAAACATAATAAAAGTGCAAAGTTACTTCATATTGCATAATGCAACCACTTTTATGGCCATATACAGGACAAAAGTACATTTACAGTTCTGAGTATGTGAAACACTGAGTTTATTCTTAAATTATTATTTAATAATTATTACATTATTTTCCATAAGAACTATAAATCTACTTTTGCCCACTCATGTAATATTTCTTATTACATCCGTTGTAGTTATAAACTATGTACAGACTTAGAAAGAAAAGGGGAAATTCTTTTTTTTTTTTAATTGAGGTTGTGAGGACTAGGGCTATTTATAGGCTGTGGCAAAGGAGACATGCTCAGGCCCTGCCTTTGAGCGGAGGTTTTTTTTGTGTGTGTATGTGTGTTTCTTATTAAATTTTAAAATTTATTGTGTTAACATGGATTCAAGTGTCCCACTCAATATAACACCCTCGCCCCACAACCACGTGCCCCCTATTATGCCCCCTATTATACCCCTTTGCCTCCCTCCACTAACTCTCTCTCTACTTCCCTCTGGGATTTGCTGTCCTGTTATCTGTATCTCTGTTATGTATATATAGTTTCACTAATCCCGTCACCTTCTCTGATCCCATTTCTCATCCCCTTCCTTCTGACAGCTGTCCCTCTGCTTCCAATGACTCTGCCCCTGCCTCTGTTCCATTTCTCAGTTCACCTTGTTCATTAGATTCCACATATAAGTGAGATCATATATTTTTCATTCTCTGCCTGGATTATTTCACTTAGCATAATGATTTTCAGGTCCATCCATGCTATCGCAAAAGGTAAGATTTCCTTCTTTTTCCAGCCTTGTAGTATTCCATTATGTATATGTACCACTGCTTTTTTATCCTTTCATCTACCGACAGACACTTGGGCTATTTCCAGATATTGGCTATTGTAAACAATGCTGCAATAAACGTGAGGGTGCATATCTTCTTCTGAATCAGTGCTTTTGGATTCTTAGGATATGTTCCAATAAATGGGATAGCTGGGTCATAAGGCATTTTCATTTTTAATTTTTTGAGGAAACATCATACTGTTTTCCACAGTGGCTGCACAAGTCTGCATTCCCACCAGCAGTGCAGGAGGGTTCCCCTTTCTCCACACCCTTACCAGCACTTATTGTGTAGTTATAAAGTATGTACAGACTGTATTTTGAAAATTGATTTGTTAATGAGTACCATTCTAACAGGTGTGAGGTGGCATCTCATTGTGATTTTAATTTGCATACCTCTGATGATTAGTGACAATGAACTTTTTTTTTTTAATTTATATGCCTATTGGCCATCTGTATATCCTCTTTGGAGAAGTGTCTATTTAGTCCCTTTGCCCATTTTTAAATTGGATTGTTTACCTTCCTGATGTCGAGTTTTAGAAGTTCTTTATAAATTTGGTTTATTAAGCCTTTATCAAACATATCGGCGAATATGTTCTCCAATTGTGTGGGTTGTCTTTTAATTTTGTTCATGGTGTCTTTTGCTGTGTAAAACATTTTGTTTGATAGAGACCTATTTCTTTATTTTGTCCTTTATTTCACTTTCCCATGGAGATATATCAGCAAAATAATGTTATAAAATATATTGAAGAGTTTACTGCCTATGTTTTCCTCTAAGACATTTATGGTTTTATGACTTACATTTAGGTCTTTTAGCCACTTTGAGTTTATTTTTGTGAATGTGTAAGTTGGTGGTCTAGTTTCATTTTTTGCCTGTACCTGTCCAATTTTCTCAACACCATTTGTTAAAAAGACTGTCTTTACTCCATTTTATACTCTTACCTCTTTTGTCAAATATCAATTAACCATAATAACATGGGCTCATTTCTGGTTTCTTTGTTCTGTTACATTGATCTGTATGTCTGGTCTTATGCCATTACTAAGATGATTAGATACAATGGCCTTGTAGTATAACTTGATATCAGGAAGTGTGATACCTCCCAGTCTATTCTTCATTTTCATGATTGCTAAGGCTATTCAGTGTTTTGTTTTGGGGTTTTTTTTTTTTTTTGTCCATTAAATTTTTGAAATATTTGTTCTATATCTTTGAACTATGCCATTGGTATTTTAATAGAAATTTCATTGAATCTATAGATTGCTTTGGGTAGTATAGACATTTTAATGATGTTTATTCTTTCTATCCATGAATACAGTATATGCTTCCACTTGAAAAAAGAAATCTTCCGCAACTTCTTTTTTCAATGTCTTAAAATTTTCGAAGTACATGTCTTTTACCTTCTTACTTAAATTTATTTCTAGGTACTTTATTAATTTTTTGTTGCAATAGTGGAGGGTGTTGTTTCCTTAATTTCTCTTTCTGATGGTTTATTATTGATCTATAAAAAGGCCACTGATTTCTGAATATTAATTTTATATCCTGCCACCTTGCCAAATTCATTTATCAGGTCTAGTAGTTTTATGACTGAGACTTTAGGGTTTTCTATGTATCATGTCACCAGCAAATAATGACAGATTTACTTCTTCTTTTCCAATTTGGATGCCTTTTATTTCTTCTTGTCTGATTGCTGTGGTGAGGACCTTCCAGAACTATGTTGAATAAGAGTGGTGGAAGGGGGCACCCCTGTCTAGTTTCTGGTCTTAAGGGGATTGCTTTTAATTTTTGCCCATTGAGTATGATGTTGGCTGTTGGTTTGTCATAGATGGCCTTTATTATGTTGAGTATGTTCCCTGTATTCCCACTTTGCTAAGAGTTATGATCATAAATAGATGTTGTATTTTATTAAATGCTTTTTCTGCATCTATTGATATAATTTTGTCATCCTTATGGGGGCTTCTCTGTAGGTAATTAACTGCCTTTTCTTGCAGCATTTAGTATTTTTTCTTTGTCTCTTAACTTTGACATTTTAACATGATGTGTCTTGGTATAGACTTCCTTGGTTCCTCTTTAATGAGACTCTCTGTGCTTCTTGAACTTGTGTGACTTTTTTATTCATTAGTTTAGGGAATTTTTCTGCTATGATTTCTTCAAACAGGTTCTCTATCTCTTGATCATTCTCTTCTCCTTTAAGAAGCCTCATGATGCAAATGTTGTTTCTCTTCATGTTGTTGCAGAAGTTTCTTAGAGTTTCCTCAGTCTTTTTGAGCATCTTTTCTACTTGCTGCTTTGCTTCTATGCTTTAGTTTATCTTGTCTTCTAAATCACTGATTTGATTCTTTGCTTCATCCAACCTACTGTTGATTATTTCTGGTGCAATATTCATTTCTGATGTTGTATTTTTAATTTCTGACTGATTCTTTTTTATGACTTCAATGTCCTTCTTGATACTTTCTCTCTATTTAAGTTCTCATTGTGATTATCCATTGTTTGTCTAAGATCCTTGGGCATCCTAAATATCATTATTTTAAACTCTGTGTCTGGTAGTTTGGTTAATTCCATTTCATTTGGTTCTTTTTCTGGGGATTTCTCTTATTATATCACCTGGGTCGTATTTCTTTGTCTGCCCATTTTGTCTGTATATTAGGAAGCACTGTCTGACTTTGAAGTTGTTTTGGTGTCTTTATGAGGAAGATGGGCTCAGTGGTACTGACCTCCAGGCCACCTAATTTCCTTGCTTTAAGAATACTTCTTGAGGGTAGTATTTACCCTCCTGTTGTATGTGAGTATTAAGTACAGTTAGTCCTTTTGTAGGTGTGGTTATCACTTCAAGTGTCTGGCTCTCAGGGTCAACCTGATCATTTGTATTAGATCTGTCCTGTTGTGTGTATTTATTCTCCACAGTGTCTGGTGCCTGCTGGACTCCTCCTTTGGGTGTGCTGCTTATGTAGCTAGTGAGTCTAGCATTGGTACTGTCTGCCACCTACTACTAGTTGTGTTGGTTCTAGGTCTTCTTGGGTTGGTATCAAACTTTTTTTTGTAACTTGCTGTGGGATACCTGTCTGGAGCTATGACTCTGTGTGCTGCTTGTGTCTGTGTTTTTTATGCCTGGGTAGTGTAAGAGGGGCCATCCTGTGTATAAGAATCAGCTTCTTCCTGCTTAGAGATGACAGCAGTTCCATAAAAGCCCCAAATTCCATAAGATTAGCCTCCACTTCCAGCTGCTCCATCTCCTTTTCCACCTGCCTTCTCTTCCCACTGTCTTCTGTAGAAAGACTTTAGTGTGGATTCAGATTGGACTCACTCAAGCAACCCCACTATAGGTTGCAAGCTTGGTGGTTGAAGATGGCTGAGGTTGGCAATATGTTAGTGGATCCTATACTTCAGGGGTCTCTTGGTTAGGAGTTCAGCATGACTAAAGTAGCCACTACTGAGCTTAAACCCTCAGCCACTGCTGTATACTCAAATTTTATTTCTGACCAACAAGTTGAGCAGCAGGTTCAGACTGAGTGATGCCAACAGTGCCCTTTGCAGAAGTTCTTCCAGCTAGTGAGCCTCTGGTTTCAGGGAGGAAAACTGAGAGAGTCCTCTCCTGGGTCTGAGTGGGACCCCCCCCCCAGGAAGTGGATAAGCCCTTTAATCAGACACAACAATAGCCTTGCAGGGACCCACACTTTATATGTCCATGCTCCAAACTTCTCTCCCTTCCCCCTGTGGAATCTAGCCCAGAGGGGCAGGATATTTAGCATCTGGGCCAGCTGACTGTGAAGCTCCACCCTGCCCAATGCACATGAGCCACTGTGTCAGTGTTGTCCAAGAAAGCAGAATTCACCTCAGCTGGGCCCAGTGTTCAATGAGTCCTCCCTTTAGACACACCAGAAGCAAGGGTTTTTAGGTCCTGTTGTTAGATCCTGAACCAACTTTTCTCTGTAGCTGGATACCAGGTGTGCTGGCCCTGGGCCTTTCTGGAGGGAACTCAGAGTAGACCAGTGGGGGACACTGCCCATGACTAGCCCATAGCAACCTTCTTAGAGCTACAAGCAATCCAGAGTTTGTGAATGTGTCCGCTGGACCCAGATGCACATAGAAATACCAAGCCGCACACCTTAAGCTGGTTTTTACATACTCTGGGTCTGGGAATATGTCCATGAAAGGACAAGGTTCCCTGAGCTTTCTTTCCTGCAACCTATGTCTGCTGGATGCTCATTTGGGTCGGCCACTGAAATAAAACCTCTGGTGAAGTCTAGAGCCTGGGGCAGTTCAGGAATTAGGAAGGATAGTGAGTGTGGCTTGGCCCCAAGTGTCATTCTGTCCAGACTTTTTTCACAGACTTCAGGAGGGTCTGATCCCAGGAGTCTGGTGTGTGTGGCCTCTGACAACCAGAGATGTGGTCTGCTCACAGTCTGAATAGTTTCTACTGACTCTTCCGTGAGGCAGAAGCACCTGTCACAGTCTTGGTAGCGTGTGGGGAAAAGCTCCAGCCTCAATGCCAGAAAACTGAGTCACTGATATACCCCCTATTTCCTGGCTGACTTCTCAGAATGGCCTAGTATCCATAGGGTAGGGCAGGAGAGGCTCCTAAGGGTGGGGCAATTGCTTTTCCCTAGGCTGATCTTACAGGAAGGAGACTGCTCCACCCAGGAAAGATGGTGACTGCAGTATTCAAGAATGACTCAGTACAGGGATTCCAGTGGCCATCACTGTGTCTCTTCCTGGGTCAGCAACTTCACACTCTCCTTACTCAACTCTAATCCTCTTAGCCTTCCTCTGCCAGAGCCCCTGGTAAGTGCCTGTAAATGAGATTTTCTGCACGGGCCCTTTAAGACAGAGCCTGCATCTCTGAGAGCTCTGTTTCTTTCTCACAGACAGAAATCTGGGCTCTTTTCACCACCAAATGCAGTATGGGCACCTCTTCTAGGCTCTGGGGCTGTAGGACCCTCCCACCTGAGGATGACCTTCCCTGCAGTATGAGTCCTTCTGGACCCTCCACCAACACTTGCCCCTGGGAGCGTGGCAGTGTTTCTTCTACATCTCTGCCCTTCCTACCAGTCTCATGTGGCTTCTCCTGTGATCCTTGGTTATAGACTCTTCTTCATTGAGTCCAAAGTTGGTTTTCAAGATGATTATTCTTAAATTAAGTAGTAATCTAGTTTAGTACTGAGAGATAGCAGTTGGAATGTCTGCCTACTCCATCGCCATCTTGAAATCCTAAGGGAAAATTGTTAAAAACATATACACACTTACTTTTTTCTGTTTTTCTTATCATAAAGAAAATTCCTTTTTCAGCTTTTTTAAAACTTTTTTTCTTTTTTTATCAATTGAGAGGCAAGGAGGCAGAGAGATAGACTCTAGCATGCACCCTGACCATGATCAACTAGGCAACCCCTGTCTGGGGGTGATGCTCTGCCCATCTGGGGCCACTGCTCCATTGCTTAGCAACTGAGACATTTTAGTGCCTGAGGTAAGGCCATAGAGACATCCTCAGTGCCTGGGGACAACTTGCTTGAACTATTGGAACCAAGGCTGTGGGAGGAGAGGAGAGAGAATGAGTGAGAGAGAGAAGGGGGAGTGGGAGGGGTGAAGAAGCAGATGATTGCTTCTCCTGTGTGCCCTAACTGGTAATCAAACCCAGGATTTTTATACACTGGGCCTATGCTCTACTACTGAGCCAACCAGCCAGGGCCCAGCTTAGAATACTTTTCATTTAATAAAAACTATTATTTTATATGAAAATTTAACTATGAAAATTTAATCTTTGCTATGAAAAATCACAGATATTATTATCATAAAGATTTTTCATTAATGGCTTACAAGAAATCATCAGTTCATCATGTAATAAATTATTCATCAAGAAAGCAAAGCATAAATAGGATAAAAATTAAGAACATTCATGTTTTTAAAAGAATATCCATAAAATTTCTATGTCTAATTCTTATAAAACTCTCATTTAGGTGAAATAATACCCCCTGAAGAATATGCCTTTTATTTATCTTTTCACATCAAATATTTATTTCTGGTTTAAAACAACATCAGAGAGCTGAAAACACCATGCACAGGACTGACTAGTTGAAGAATAGCTTTTTCTCAATGCAGCACTTGAGTATTGAGACATGTGTCAAATAGCCCTATAAAAAGTAGTTGAATAAAACTCACTATTGTGTTTATTGTAGAGTGTTATTGAGGACCTTGTCCACTAAATCATACAGTGTGCCCCCTCTGAAGACCAAAAGGAGACATTTCTCTAAGGTATCCGTGTTAGGAAGAGCTGGGCTTCTCCTGGTACAATTACCAGGTGTCGTAAATTATAGGGCCTGTATAGTTTTTCATCATATTTTCTTTATTCTGATTGCTGGGAAGTTCAGGATTAAATTTGTGATTGAACTTTGTTAGTTGTACCATTTCACCTGATGTTAATTACCTCGTGTTGTCTCCATACCAGATTTGTTTTACTATTTTTCAGTTCTACTCCTGTACTTCTTGATCATGTCTATTTTTATACTAATATGTATTTTTGTGAATTACCTGAAATTATTTTATTTAGAATAAGGATTAAAAATATTTTTCATTTTTTTCTTTTTTTCTTCTTTCCCAAGTGAGAGTAGGGGAAATAGAGAGACAGACTCCTGCTTGTACCCTGACTGGGATCTACCTGGCAAACCCCATCTGGGGCCAATGCTCTGGCCATCTGAGACCACGCTCACAACTGAGTTATTTATTTATTTATTTTTTTGTATTTTTCTGAGGTTGGAAACGGGGAGGCAGTCAGACAGACTCTCGCATGCGCCCGACCGGGATCCACCCGGCATGCCCACCAGGAGGCGATGCTCTGCCCATCTGAGGCGTAGCTCTGCTGCAACCAGAGCCATTCTAGTGCCTGAGGCAGAGGCCACAGAGCCATCCCCAGTGCTTGGGCCAACTTTGCTCCAATGGAGCCTTGGCTGGGGGAGGGGAAGAGAGAGACAGAGAGGAAGGAGAGGGGAAGGGGTAGAGAAGCAGATGGGTGCTTCTCCTGTGTGCCCTGGCCGGGAATCGAACCTGGGACTCCTGCATGCCAGGCTGATGCTCTATCACTGAGCCAACCAGCCAGGGCCAACTGAGCTCTTAGTGCCTGAGGCCATGGAGCCATCCTCAGCATCTGGGGCCAACTTGCTTCAATTGAGCCATGGATACAGGAGGAAGAGAGAGAGAGAGAGAGAGAGAGAGAGAGAGAGAGAGAGAGAGAGAGAGAAGCAAAAGCTGGAGGGGTGGAGAAGCAGATGGGCACCTCTCTTGTGTGTCCTGACTGGGAATCGAACCCAGGATGTCCACACGTCAGGCTGATGCTCTACCACTCAGCCAGCTGGCTAGGACTAAATTTTTATTTTTAAATAAACTTTTAAGCAACAATAATACCAAATTGTCTTTACCCAGTTTCTCCTGTTAATGTTTGAATTTTCTTGGCAAATTTGTTAAAGCTGATGTCCCTTTTCTGTTCCAGGATCCAGTCTAGGATACCACATTTCATTTTTAATGCCTGAGGCAGAGGTTCCATGGAGCCATCCTAAATGCCTAGGATGTATGCACTTGAACCAATTGAACCATGGCTGCAGGAGGGGAAGGGAGAGAAAGAGAGAGAAAAAGGGGAGGGAGAGTGGTAGAGAAGCAGACAGTGTTTCTCGTGTGTGCCCTGACTGGGAATCATACCTGGGACATCCACACACAGGGCCAATGTTGTACCACTGAGCTAACTGGCCAGAGCTATTTTTCTTTCTTATTGCAGACCAATTCATGTGTTTAAGTGCAGTTATGACATGTTGCAATATTCATATAGATATGTATTATAATTTTTCTTTTATTTATAAATTATTAGCCTAAAACTATTTTAGAATAACCACCCATAAGTACCCAAAAAACACATGAAGCCTGAGAAATGCAGTAAGAATAACATCCATTTGTATCCTCATTGAGATTTTCCCCATGATCTACTGGATTTTACTTCTTTTGGGTCTATTTCTTTCGGATATTGTAGTTTTGAGTATATATCACATATTAAAATTTTCACATAAAACTATTTTTCCAAGTTATTTCCAAATGATAAATAATTGGAAACATCTATTTATAGCAAAATAGTTAGCAGAATGGGAAAACTTATTATACATTATTTTTTTTTTTTTGTATTTTTCCGAAGCTGGAAACGGGGAGGCAGTCAGACCGACTCCCGCATGCGCCAGACCGGGATCCACCCAGCATGCCTACCAGGGGGTGATGCGCTGCCCAGCTGGGGCGTCGCTCTGCCGCAATCAGAGCCATTCTAGCGCCTGAGGCAGAGGCCACAGAGCCTCCTCAGCGCCTGGGCCAACTTTGCTCCAGTGGAGCCTTGGCTGCTGGAGGGGAAGAAAGAGACAGAGAGGGAGAAGAAGAGGAGGGGTGGAGAAACAGATGGGCGCTTCTCCTGTGTGCCCTGGCCGGGAATTGAACCCGGACTCCTGCACGCCAGGCCGATGCTCTACTACTGAACCAACCAGCCAGGGCCCTTATTATACATTTTTAAAGCCCCGATATTTGCTAAGCATTGAGAGGGGGTAAACACATTTAGTAGAGTATAAAATATACTTCCTTCTACATAGACAGCTCCTACTCCAGGAACTCTAACTTTATGTGAACTAATTTTGATACATTTCTTCCTGCCTAACTTAAGGGAAACTACAGTAATAAATTCATTATTCTAATTTGAAAGTGTATAATTAAACTCTATGAGATAGGCTTTCCTATGTTCAGTTTTTTTCATTGTAATAAAATAAATTTATTTTGACATTAGTGTGAATTTAAGAGTGGTATTTTCAAACAATAATTCTATCTGTAGTCTTCAGTTAGATATTCACTATTTTCTATATTAAAATAAGTAACTAAATTCTTACTTTACTAAAAGAGATTTGCTATTTTAAAATTCAATACCAATATGTTTGTAAGAAGTAATAAAAATGTTTATTTTTTATTGGTGAAAAAGTGTTTTCTTTTCTCATCCTTTACTTAGTAATTCATATATATATATTTTTCTTTTTTCTTTCTTTTCTTTTCCTTTAGGCACATTGGGAAGGTCTCACAGGCAGAATCACTTTCAACAAAACCAATGGCTTACGAACAGATTTTGATTTGGATGTTATCAGCCTCAAGGAAGAAGGACTGGAAAAGGTATGTTAGGCATTCAGTTTATTTACTTTTAATTATTAAATGAAACACACATACATACAGTAGAATTGGGAAATAGAGCTAAAATGCTAGATTTGAGTCACACAGTAAACATTATGCAGAGATAATTTCAATATATTAGTATACAATTTGAGTTTAAAGAGAGAATATCCTGGAGGCATATGGTTTGCTTTAGGAGATATTGTAGTTTGGAATAATTTTAGTATAAAACCATGAATTTAAAACTGTAGTTGTATTTTGAGAGTGGAAGTAAGAGACAAATACTGACAAAGGAATTAACTGACCTTCTAGTAATCTTGTTAATTCAAAGAATAGTAAGAAGTAATGGAGAAGTCAGGTGGCAAAAGTGAGAGGAGGTAGTAAAAAAGATGGAAATCAAAGATGGGAGAATAAATTAGTGGGAGGAATTAACATTAAAAAAATTGGCTCAAATCTTCTGAGAAGACACGTAAGTTATTGAGGACAGGTAAAGATAAGCTAGAATAAAATAGTACTCTAAGAGTTCATATCAGGCCCTGGCCAGTTGACTCAGTGGTAGAGTGTAGGCCCTGCATGTAGATGTCCCGAGTTCAATTCCCAGTCAAGTCACATAGGAGAAACGACCATCTTCTTCTCCACCCCTTCTTCCTTCCCTTCCTTTAGCCATGACTCGATGCTTTGAATGAGTTGGCCCTGAGCATGAGGATGGCTCTGTGGCTTCTGCCTCAGGTAATAAAAATAGCTTAGTTGCTGAGCAACTGAGCAATGGCCCAGATGAGCAGAACATCATCCTTAAGGGGTATGCAGGATAGGTGGATCCCAGTCAGGGTGCATGTGGGAGTCTGTCTCTTTGCCTCCTCTCCTCTCAATTTGAAAAAAAATTCACATTAAATGTATTTAATATTTTCAAAAATTAGTACATAAAGCTATCACTTAAAGGACAGAAGTAGGATTTAGTTTTGTAAGCACTTAAGAATGATATAAATGTTTTGGAAATGCCATTATGGCAGAACTGACTTTGAGTCAGTAGAAATAAAGTGTTTGTAAATAGCAAAATGTGCTCTTTTTTTTCCATTTAGTAGAATAATTAAGAAATAAGTGACTAGAGTCAGAGGAATTGGGCTCAAATCCTTGTTTTGCCTTTTACTATTCCTAGACATATTTTTTTATCCTTCTAAAACAGTGTCTTAAATTTCATCATGGCTAATAGCAATATTCACCTCATGAGGAATAATAAGTCTTGTTGATTTTACTTTTACTTTTTCCTGGAAAGAATAGTAACCAACTCATAGATGAACTTGTAGAGTGTCTACTGGGTAGAGCTCTTAGTTTGGAAGAGTCAGTGCCTGGTGATTCAGGAAGCTTAAATTACAATTCTAGCTCTAGCACAACTGTGTAAACTTTGTCCTTCCGCCAAACTTCTTTTTTTTTTTTTTAATAAATTTTTATTAATGGTAATGGGATGACATTAATAAATCAGGGTACATATATTCAAAGAAAACATGTCTAGGTTATTTTGTCATCAAATTATGTTGCAAACCCCTCGCCCAAAGTCAGATTGTCCTCCGTCACCCTCTATCTAGTTCTCTGTGCCCCTCCCCCTCCCCCTAACTCTCTCCCTCCCTCCCTCCCATGTCCTCCCTCCCCCCCCACCCTTGGTAACCACCACACTCTTGTCCATGACTCTTAGTCTCATTTTTATGTTCCACCAATGTATGGAATCATGTAGTTCTTGTTTTTTTCTGATTTGCTTATTTCACTCCTTATAATGTTATCAAGATCCCACCATTTTGCTGTAAATGATCTGATGTCATCATTTCTTATGGCTGAGTAGTATTCCATAGTGTATATGTGCCACATCTTCTTTATCCAGTCTTCTATTGAAGGGCTTTTTGGTTGTTTCCATGTCTTGGCCACTGTGAACAGTGCTGCAATGAACATGGGGCTACATGTGTCTTCACGTATCAATGTTTCTGAGGTTTGAACTTGACTCCAATGGCAAGAGAAGTGAAGGCAAAGATAAATGAATGGGACTACATCAGAATTAAAAGTTTTTGCTCAGCAAGAGAAACTGATATCAAAATAAACAGACAGCCAACTATATGGGAACTGATATTTTCAAACGACAGCTCAGATAAGGGCCTAATATCCAAAATTTACAAAGAACTCATAAAACTCAACAACAAACAAACAAGCAATCCAATAAAAAAATGGGAAGAGGACATGAACAGACACTTCTCCCAGGAAGAGATACAAATGGCCAACAGATATATGAAAAGATGCTCAGCTTCATTAGTTATTAGAGAAATGCAAATCAAAACTACAATGAGATACCGCCAAACTTCTTTATGCCAAATTCTTCAATCCCCCCCCCCCAAAGACTGCAGTGTGCTTCCTTCTTAGACAGGCTGATGTGAGAATATCATGATCTCTAAAAGCACCTGGAAATTCTTTATAGGGGTCGAGGCTAGGAAATTTAACTATCCTCACTTCAATCTTATGACCATGAGAATAAAATCAACAAAGAAACTATGTGAAATGCTGACTTTATCCACTACTTTTTCTCATGCCACTGCCTTTTCCTCATTTTGTCTTGGTTATCTTTGATCAGCATACTTCATTTAATTAATTCTCTAGCAAATATGCAGTGAACATCTGTTTTGTGCCATTATAATGGTTATACTCTAGTGAAGGAAACCTGCCAATAATAAATGGACTCATAAAATTATCATATTGGATTGGGCAGTAAAAAGTGCTAAAAAAAGATATATTGTTTGCACATCATTAAAATGATGTATTTTGGATCATTTTCTGAAATGTGAATTTTAGGGTTAAAATTATTAATAAGCAGAAAGTCCATGTTTCTGATGTTTACGACTGTGGAACAGATAAACCAGGAAGAAACAAATTGTTTCTGTCAGAGAATTTGGATATTGGAAAATGAGCTTGAGGTTAACATTTTACTATGGGCATATTCTTTCCACCTAGTGCCCATAGATGAGTGAATATTTCCCACTCTATCTCAGTAGGGACCTTGGTTGGAAGCCAGGTCAGTTAGCCATGGTCGAAGAAGAGTCACCAATACCACATTCACAGCAGCCACATATGTCCAAAGAAGCTCATAGGGCCATGGAAGTGCCTCTGTGGAGCAGAGGAGGGAGAACAAAGGAAAAAAAAACAGTAGGTGACTTTGACTACCTCAGTCAATAGTAGAACAACTTCTTTCAAGAGCCTAGTATTGAGTACTAACAATAAGAAAAGAAAAATCAGAATAAGTGGTTTTCCCAGCTTGAATTCTTCTGGTCAGATCAAATACCACAATGTATATTCTACTTTCAAAATATATTTAGAATCCATCCATTTCTCTCCATGTTCGCTGCTGAAATCCTAGCCAAGAGACCTTTCACCTAGACATCTCCATTAGAGCCCAAGACTCTCTGCTCTACTATTTGTGATTCATTCTCCAAATCACAGCAGTCAGCCAATACCTTTAAAAGCAAATTGATCTGTCACTTGCCTATTTGAGTCCTTCTATTTACATTGGATTTCCTAACTCTCCCTTTTAGCTCTCCCTTTTAGTTTGATCCAGCAATGCTAACTTTTTTTTTTTTAATATTCTAACAGATTTAAAGTTTTCTTTTACTTGGCAATAGAGTTTCCCAGTCTAGGGTACCTATCTCTATCCCCTTTACCTGGCTAACTCTTACTCATTCTGGGTGTCATAGTATAAATATTATCTCCTTAGATAGGCACCCCCAAAGTTCATCTCAAATTTGAGTTTCTCAGAGTGCCCTATAATTTCCTGTCTGGGATTTGCTACAACATATGATTTTGTATTTACATATTCATATTTATTTATTTATTTATTTATTTATTTATTTATTTTACAGAGACAGAGAGAGAGAGAGAGAATCAGAGAGAGGGATAGACAGGGACAGACAGAAAAGAACAGAGAGATGAGAAGCATCAATCATTGGTTTTTTGTTGCGATACCTTATTTGTTCATTGATTGCTTTCTCATATGTGCCTTGACTGTGGGGCTACAGCAGACTGAGGAACCCCTTGCTCAAGCCAGTGACCTTGAGTCCAAGCTGGTGAGCTTTTGCTCAAACCAGATAGGCCTGCACTCAAGCTGGCGACCCAGGGGTCTTGAACCTGGGTTCTCTGCATCCCAGTCTGACACTCTACCCACGGCGCCACTGCCTGGTCAGGCTGTATTTACATATTAATTTTTTAAAAGAGTGTGTTTCATGCTGGATGGATAGCTCAGTTGTCCCAATATACCAAGGTTGTGGGTTCTATCTCTGGTCAGGACACATACAAATTCAACCAATCAATGCATAAATAAGTGAAACAACTTGATGTCTCTCTCTCTTTCTCTTCCTTTCTCTCTCTCTCTCTAAATCAATGCATAAATAAAAATACTTTAAAAAAAAAAGACTGTGTTCCTAGGAAGAATACATGTCCTACTAAAGGCGAAAAATGTCCTCTTAACCACTGTTTATATAATCAAGGCTTAGCAAAGTGTCTGGCACAAACTATATCCTCAAAAAATATTTAATGACTGTTGAATGAGTGAGAGTCACAATGTAAATCATAAGAGATACTTCCATAGAATGCTTACTCAAGCATCTGCTGTTAAGTTATTTTCTTATAGCTTAGCTTATTTTTTTTTTCAGTTTTTCTGCATACCTACAGAGTGGGGACAGAGAACTCCAGCAGTTAAGCAGTTATTAGGCTGGGCTGGAGGGTCAAAGCACCAATGGGTACAGGATTTAATAGTGCAGAGGGCAGCACTGAAGCCTGAGCTTACAAAGAGGCACATGGCACCAATGGCAAATCTGCCCTGCATGATGTCATGTAATACTTTCTGACACTCCAACATAACATCAAAGATTAAGAATTATCATTCTATTTAAAAATATTTTTATTCTTATAAATGCATGGTGTGAAAACAAATAAATGCCTATCAAATGAGAACAAACAGGAGTTATTATTCAGAGCTGCAAGGGAGCCAGCCACCATCATTTGCATGTGGCAGAGATTCAAGGGTAGGCAGAGGAGTGGAGAAGCTTTACTGTAGAAAAAGGGACTATCTCTGGGATGTTCTGAAGAAACAGAAGGTAGGATAACTAGAAATTTGACATCTTAGGTGATTGGTTGGAGTACATATTTTATTTTCTATGTTATATCTGGAGTGGCAAAAAGCCGGGATGGAAGCTATCAATAACTGAACAAATTTTAATTGTTCCAAGCAGATTTCTGGAGCAGTGATAACTTGTAGTTTGACCACATAACATGTTTTATCCAGAGGTTCTGGGCCAAAGTTTTGACTATATACATGGTCTGACCATTGCCTATTTGTATATTCAGTCTATCACTGGAATTATTTGGAGACAGCTGGAAGGAGAGGGAAAAATAGAAAAGAATGATAAGGTGTCACAGTGACAATGAACTACTTGGAGACCTTATGACATGCTCTGAGGGGCTGAGGGGAGATAATAGCCCTGGTCAGCAGACTGAATGACTGAAGCCCATCCCCAGCCTTACTCAGATATTTATTAGCCAGTACAAATAACTCAAGGAAGCAGACAGCAGAAGTTTTCAGGGGTGAAGTAAAGGACAAGGAATGTGCTGACTCCTAATATCTGTTCTGAGAGACTAAATATTTCTGTTACTGAATCTTATCATGCTGTTTTGCTGTTTCCAGCACTCACTGTTTCCAGTACGGGTCAGAGAGGCCACTCAGGGCTATCACCCTAAGGTGCCTGTCTGCTTCTAATTGTTTACCCTAACTCTGCATATTTTCATAGCCTATTCCTATAATAAGGTCAAGAAGAATTGAGGAAAGATTAAAAAAAAGTTTTCATAATTGACATTAAAATAAAATTTTTCTTTGGTTTTTGTATTTTTTTTTCAGAATATGTAACTGGAATGTGATCTACCTTTGGAAATAGCTTAATTGTACTTATTTGCCTCTAAAGCTTAGATATATGGTTAGGAAAGACCAGCTTTATATGGAGGAAGACACATGAATAGTGGCATTAGCTGTTAAGAAATGTTCAGAAGGTTCTTGGAAGATAATGTCAAAAGGATTCTGTTTAGAACCAAAACAGTTGAAAGCATTTTACACAAAATTTATTCGAGCTGAGTTAATGCTACTACATGATAATGGTATATTTCCATTGCAAGATGACCTATATAGAGGCCAATTTTGGAAAATAACTGCTTATGTTTAATTTTTTTTCCTAAGAGGCTCTAATGAAAAAATAAAATTACTGAATTTGAGCACATATTGAATTTTTTTATTGAATGTCCTTTGTCATCACCATGTACGTCATCAGATACTTTCTAAGAAACAAAATCAGTCTCTTACTGTTTCACCTTGTTGGTTGTTCAAGTGGGTGTTTATTGTTCTAGAGCAGTGGTAGTCAACCTGGTCCCTACCGCCCACTAGTGGGCATTCCAGTTTTCATGGTGGGTGGTAGCGAAGCAAGCAAAGTATAAATAAAAAGATTTAACTATAGTAAGTTGTTTCATAAAGATTTATTCTGCCAAACTTAGCGAAAATCTGACATAAAGTACTTGGTAAATAATTATTATTATATGCTTTAACTTGCTGTACTCTGTTTTATAAATTTTATAAAGTAAAGTTACTTCCCTACTTTATAAATCACCATTACTGTGGAATTGGTGGGCGGTTAGAAAATCTTACTGCTAACAGAGATACAAAAGTGGGCGGTAGGTATAAAAAGGTTGACTACTAGAGGATATTTTCTTCTAAGTAGAGGTGTTAAACCTAAAATCATTGTGTATCTCTCTTGTGACTTCTCTAGCATCAAAGTTTGCTCTCTGTTCTGGTTATTTTTCTCATATTCTCCTGTATGTGACATTTATGTTTAAAAAAAAACTTGGGAAAGAGATTTCTTTGTCTCTTGGACAAGTAAAGGGTCTTGTAAATTCTTATTAAAATTTTTTATGGCATCTAATTTATTTATTTATTTTTTTGTGACAGAGACAGAGAGAGGGACAGATAGGGACAGAGAGGCTAGAAGAAAAAGAGATGAGAAGCATCAATTCTTCATTGAGGCACCCTAGTTGTTCATTGATTGCTTTCACATATGTGCCTTGACTGGGGTGGGGGGTGGAGGAGGCTACAGCAGACCGAGTGACTTGTTTCTCAAACCAGGGACCTTGGGCTCAAGCTGATGAGAGTTGCTCAAACCAGATTAGCCTGCACTCAAGCTGGCGACCTCAGAGGTTTGAACCTGGGTCTTCCACATCCCAGTCCAACACTCTATCCACTGCACCACTGCCTGGTCAGGCTATTTAAATTTATTTTAAATATTAATATGTATTTAATAAAATGTTAGGTATGAAACGAATACATTTCTCTTGCCAGACATCATGATGAATGCCTGGTGTTTAGGACTGTAAACAATTACACCATGTGCTTGCCTCATCATGATCTTATGATAAAATCAGCTTTCAATTTGTACATCCTCAGTGAAAATCTTGAAAAGGAAAATGGCTACAAAAAGCCATCTTATGGAATGTTTATCAATTTCATAGTTAAGAATTCAAATGAATAATACAAAACAATATAACTCATATTTGCAAACCTTGAAAAGCTTAAGGTAGTAATATTTATTTTCAAATAAAGCTTTATTCCAACTTTAACAGTTTTACTTTCTAAATAGTCACTTTTGCATGAGTACTCAGCAGAACAGAAACTGGTAATCCAGAGGCTTCTCGCTGAAACCTTAAATACTTTTATAATATAAGGAGTGGGTGAGAATTAGTGAAACTCTGCCTCCCTGAGTTTACACACATAAATGTTCCAGGAAAAGAACTTGTTTCAAAGTGCTTTTTTGAATAATTTTTTTGTAGAGAATATATTTTAAGAAAAGGTGGTAATTTTCTTAGAAATCTTTGCTATTGATTTTTCTCTTGTCTGTAAAATCTGGTGCTTAACTTTCTATGAAAAAGGTTTCTGAATGGAATTTGCAGACATCAAACTTAATTTAAAACTGAAAATACACACTAGATAGGTGAAAATTATTTCTTTGATAGATTTTTAGTAACCTGAGGCATTGCCTTTTTTATCTTCCCCTCTTTGATGGCATTTTATAAATATACCCTGGTCCCCATGGCAACAATAACCCCCATCTTTCCCAGGAACTGAGATTTGTTTTGCCTTCCTCTAGGAAGGCACTGCTAATGATATAGTAATCTTCCAGCCAGTGAGAAATGAGTTGTTTGCTTCTTAAAATGCAAAATTATATCCTGGGCAGGATCCAAACCTAGTGTCTTTCTTTGGAGATGTTAACTATTTAATTTGTCATGCTATTATATAGAGTTTATTATATGCCTTCTCTCACAGCTGTACTGACATATTTTGGTTGTGTGTCAGTGTGTTTATAGTTATTATTTTGCGTGATAACCTTTAACCTTCAGGGAGGTAAAATACTTAAAAAAACAATTTACAGATGATATTTATGTTTAGAAGTCAGTAGTATGGCCTCATTTGACAGCACACAATTATTTTTATCCAACAGAGAATACAAACTATTGATTTTTTCTTTCAACTACTGAATTTGAATTAAACATGTATGTATGCTTAACAGAATTGTAATACATTGGTTTGATTACAAAGTAAACTCTGAATTACATTTTAGCCTTTGAAAAGTGGCCTTTACTTGAATTATATCAGACTGTTATACTTGAGAAAAGTTAATTCATTGATTAAAATTTGATTTAAAACATCAAAACTATCACTTGTCTCTAAATGCTTTAATTATGTTTATGGTTGACTTTGCCCTAGATGAAAATAAAAATCTTAAAGGTGAAAAATATGTGTTTAGATTAGTCATCCCTTTTTGTGAAATAATTATATATATACTTATTGATCTATTGTTTCATATTAACACTTAATGGTTCTCAAATGGTGAAGTTCTAGACCCTCTGGAAACTGGTTGATAGTTTTAGGAATATGACTAGCCAAAGGGTTCTTTTCACTATCCTCCTGAGCCAAATCACGTATATATGATGATGGCTTACTTACCAATTAATTGTTCTTTACTCTGAATATTCTGAAATGCCAGGTAGCACACAGACATTGCTATAAAATGTTTCATGTATCTCTGCATGATCAGGTACTAGTTTTTTAAAAATTTTTTTAAGTAATCTGTTAATACTTAGCCCAATGGAAACATACACATTGCTATTGTTATTAGACTATACTATACTATAAGACAGTAATGCAAGTAACTATCTCTGCTTTTTTTTTTTTTTTTTTACAAGGTCAGAGGTGAGTCAGAGAGAGGGATAGACAGGGACAGACAGACAGGAACAAAGAGAGATGAGAAGCATCAATCACCAGTTTTTTGTTGTGAGACCTTAGTTGTTCATTGATTGCTTCCTCATATGTGCCTTGACTGCAGGCCTTCAGCAGACCAAGTACCCCCTTGCTCAAACCAGCGACCTTGGGTCCAAGCTGGTGAGATTTTGCTCAAACCAGATGAGCACACGCTCAAGCTGGCAACCTTGAGGTCTCGAACCTGGGTCCTCTGCATCCCAGTCCGATGCTCCACTGCGCCACCACCTGGTCAGGCACTATCTCTGCTTTTTATTTAAAAATTCTACATTGGAAAGAGTAAAATAAGTGAGGGAAAAAATTTTTCCAATTTGCCTGCGACACTTAGCCGGAAAACTACTGTGTTTAACTAATCTGTTCCTGCTATTCATGTACACATAGGCTTCAGAAACCTGAGTTTGGAAATTATCCATAAAGAATGGGTACACTAAATAATAGAGAAATCTACAGCCCACCAGCATATCTTCAGTCAATTGGAGGGAGTATTTATGGTCTAACTATAAATGAGCATTTAATATCAACACATTTCCTTATGCCTTCTCAATACCTTCAAAACGTAATTGTTGGGCAAATAAAATGTATTATGCTCACTTTGTTAAAGATGGCGCTGCCCACGTGGAGGCCGTTGCCCAGGTGATATTAATGTGTGTTGGGGGCAGGCTGTGGGCAGGCAGGATCGTTGTAGCCTGGGGCTTGGTTTTGGGATTGGGCCTTTCCCACCCTTTTTGATGTGGGGTGGTACAATACCATCATGTCTCAGAGAAGTGACTTTGTATTAGAGACTTCCCTATTTTGTATATTGGATTAAAGGTTTTGGTTTCTACACTATAAAATAGGGGCAGAACGGGAGCTTGTGCTCTTGGGTCCTGAGATTATCATTAGAGGAGAGAGCAGAAAGAGGCCATGTGGCCAGGAGAAGCAGCCAAGATGGCAGAGTGCTGAGAGAGAAGGCAGTTTGGGCAGAGTTTGTGCAGGGAGAAGGAAGGAGATGGGGAACAGAGGTGAATAAGTCTGGTGAGCTAGAAACCTTTGATTCTAAGAAACTCGGATAAGTCAGTAGCTTTGTGAGCACTGAATGTGAGTGGGCTTTGGAGCCCTGTGTGTGTTTTTACTTGCCCGCCGGGTGCAAGCTAGGATTAAAGAAGATGGCCCATCAGTTTTTGGCTCCGTAGTTTCTTTACCGACTGTCCGAATCCAATGCAAACCTGCATGGGCCAGGCTGCTCTGATGGTAGCCTTGGATACTGGTGTTGGGCAGATAAAATGTATTATGCTCACTTTGTTAAAGATGGAGGCTGTCGCCCAGATGATATTAATGTGTGTTGAGAATCCTTGTAGCCTGGGGCTTGGTTTTGGGATTAAGCCTTTTCCACCCTTTTTTGATATGGGGCGGTACAATCCAATCATGCCTCAGAAAGTGACTTTGTATTAGAGACTTCCCTGTTTTGTATATTGGATTAAGGTTTTGAAGCTACAATATAAAATGGGGGTGGAACTAGAGTTGGGGCTCTTGATTCCTGAGGTTAGCATGAGAGAGCAGAGAGAGTAGAGCCAGCAGCGGAAGGAGGCCACGTGGAGGAGGCCAGGAAAAGCAGCCAAGATGGTGGAGTGCTGAGTGAAATGCCAGTTTGTACAGAGTTTGTATCTGGGATAAGGAAGGAGATGGGGAACTGAGGAGAATAAGGCTGGTGAGCTAGAAACCTTTGATTCTAGGAAACTCGGATAAGTCAGTGGCTTTGTGAGCACTGAATGTGATTGGGTTTTGGAGCCCAGTGAGTGTTTTTACTTGCCCGCTGGGTGCAAGCTAGAATTAAAGATGACAGCCCATCTGCTTTTGGCTCCTTTGTTTCTTTACCGACTGTCCGAATCCAATGCGAACCTGCATGGGCTGGGCTGCTCTGATGGTGGCCCTGGCCTTGGCTTCTGGCTTTACAACTGGCTTTACAGTAATCTCAGAGATTCCCTTTCTTTGGAAAGGAATGGTAAACAGTCTTCAAGGAAAACTATACTTTACAGGTCATGTGTTTGAAGGCAACTCATTATGGAAAAGATTTTGTTTTAAGTGAACTTACTTTATGATAAAAACCAGATAATTTATGCTAAATTATTTCTTAACTTTAAATGAGGTTAACTTTATTTATAACCAATACTTTTAAACCTAGCTGAGAATATTTACTTTGTTCTAACTTGAGACAGTTTTTGGTATACTTATCAAACAGATTATTACTGCAATTCCACAGAAAATAAGAAACATGTCCCCCTGATTTCGCTTACACGTTTAGAGAAAAGTATAGAATGATAATTACAGATGAGATAGTAAGCAATTTTGTAGCTCAGGAGGAAAAGGCAACACATTTTTTGGACATCAAGAAGTAACATGAGTTGTAAAACTAAGAAAGTTTATACTGAGAAATCTTCAAAAAAATATAAGTAAATGAAGTACCAACTAATTAATTAGATACTTAATTTTAGAATTATTTTGAAAACATTGTTTTTTTCTACATAAAAATAAAACGGAAAACATAGTTAAAATTATCTGATGAATTTAAACATTCATGACAAATATTAAAAATAAATTACAATTTTACTTATGTGTCTTCTAAAATATTTATATTAAAATATATAAAATGCAGCCTAAGAAAAGTATAAATAAACTGCAAAGATATTTGGTATAATATTTCTAAAAGTTAAATATGATATTGTGTCAGAGCTTCAACAAGAAAGCATAAATATAAAAGAAGTAGAAACATAGTATATATTCAATATTTGACTGCTGCTGACCAACACGGCTAGTAATTAATTGTCCAGGTACTGAGTGAGAATGGTGTGAAATGAAGAAATAAACTCAAAGAGAAAAAGAATGGAATCAGGAGGTCTGTGCATAGCCAAAAGCTTGCAAGAACAAGTCTCCACCCCCAAACCATTTTTATTTATAAGGCAGAGCAAAGTCATTAGCAAATCAAAGAGATCTCTGATACAAAGTCACCTATCTGAGGCATAAACAGGAATTCTCTTAAGGCCAGGAATCCATTTAAGGCATAAACAGGAATTTCCCCATCATGCATAGCTGAAATCAACCATCATCAGAACAAACAAAGGATAAGAGGAAGGGCAGGTAAATTGCCTCTGGCAACTTAATCAAGCAAGTGAGGTGGGTGGATGGGACAAGTACAGATATTCAGCTTCATAACCAATATGAAGTGGCAGGGAAGAGCTTAGCCTTTAGCTTAAGCCTTAAACTGCAAGGCCTTTGCCAGCTTGCAGTCTCCCACATTTGCCAAAAGAATGCGTGAATTAATAAATGCATTTGGAAAATTAACAATGTAAAAAAAAAAAACCCTAAATGTTTTTATTAGTCATTCACTCACTTATTCCAGTTGTTCACTCATTCATTTAATATTCATTGGTTTCTTCAAGGCACTTAATGATGGTCTAACACAGGAGGATAAAAAAAATGAAATGAAATATATTAATTTAAAGTAAAACATGAGTGGCCTTTCTGAATTGAAAATATATTTATTTGTTCATTCAACAATGAATTTAGATCCTTCATATATACAGTATAGCCCCTAATATGTCCTTTATCCAAAGTCCTTGGGATAAAAGAAGGAGGGAAACCAGTTTCTACCCTCAAGGGATTTAAATTTTACATATACAGAGATAAGAAAAGGATTACAATTAAAATTAATATGATACTTTTGTCTTGGGTGCATACATAAATTATTCTGTCCAGTGTTCTACCAAAGAAAAGACTGCTTTTATCAAATTTTGAATGATTAAGACACATGTGGAAGGGTAGTGAAATGGGAAAAAAATGTTTCATATAAAGATTATGACATTTATAAGAGATATGACAATACAGATAATCAGGAAAATTATAACTGCAATAAAATCCACCTTCAAAAAATGCAGAAATGCATTGTATTTCTGGCAGATATAATAAAAGAAGAACCTTCTCTTTCTCGCTGTCTTTATCTTTATCTCTCTGTCTCTCTTTAAACCTTCATATATTTGTAGGAGAAAGGTAGATAGGAGAGGGTAAAGAGGGACAGATATACAGTGATAGAAAGTGACTTGACTTTGAGTGATGGTCACACACCACAATCAACAGTTCAAATGCTATAAAAATGTTGACCTGAAACCTATGTACTCTTGTTGATCAATCTCACCCCATTAAATTTAATTTTCTAAATAAAATATTTACAACAGAAAAAAACTTCATGTAGAGAATCCTGGAAGCTTTTGAGAAAAAAAATATTAGTACCAATAAAGGAAAAAATATTAGGTTGTTTTTAGTCTTTTTAGCAATATTAAACATCAGAAAAAATGAGTAAGACAGAGCTCTGAAAGGCCATGAGGTGATATGTCTTTCTTTAGCCAAGTTTTCTTTACATAGAAATGCAACAGGCCCTGGCCGGTTGGCTCAGCGGTAGAGCGTCGGCCTGGCATGCAGGAGTCCTGGGTTCGATTCCTGGCCAGGGCACACAGGAGAAGCGCCCATCTGTTTCTCCACCCCTCCCCTTCTTCTTCCTCTCTGTCTCTCTCTTCCCCTCCCACAGCCGAGGCTCCATTGGAGCAAAGATGGCCCGGGCGCTTGGGATGGCTCTGTGGCCTCTGCCTCAGGCGCTAGAATGGCTCTGGATGCAACAGAGCGACGCCCCAGAGGGGCAGAACATCGCCCCCTGGTGGGCATGCCGGGTGGATCCCGGTCGGGCGCATGCGGGAGTCTGTCTGACTGCCTCCCCGTTTCCAGCTTTGGAAAAATGAAAACAAAACAAAACAAAACAAAAAAAGAAATGCAACAAAAATACTTTCAAATCTGCAAATAGAAGCATTTTCTATTCATTTGATGTTCATCATATAATCATTAAAATTATAAATTGGTTAATTTTAATTTCAGATGAAAATGCTACTAATAGTGTAGAAATAGAATATATTTAATTAATATAATAATTATAGCCTACTTATAATTGCATTGACTTTTTTCATTTAATTCTTACAATAGCTCTATGAGGTAGTTAATACTATTTTATCATTTATAGATGAGAAAACTGAGGCACAGAGAAGTAATATGTTCAAGTCACCTAATGGTAATGGGATGGAAACAGTCTGATACTTTTCTACAGAATTTGGGCCATTAACTACAATGTTATAATGCAAATTATGCTATCAACATACATACACTAAAGCTTTAGCTATGATTGACTCATGTTAAGTGTATAGGTTCAAATTTTAAGTTGATGTTCTCTTTTATATCTTTTGTATATTTTATAATTTGACAGTAAACCTAGATTCTTTTATGAGGAAGACCAAATTTATTTTAAGAACTGTTCAGAACATAAAATGAGATAAAAAGTCAATGATGGCATGTTTCTATAGTTCTGTAGGTTTTCTGAAGCACCTTTATATTACCAACTTATCTAGTTTGTCCTTATTATGGGAATGCTTTATAATTTATTATCCAAACCATGACTTTTTAAATTGTACAAAAGGGTGCTATTAATATGTACACTAGGAAGGCAATTTTAAATTTGAGATATTCAAGTAAACCAAGATATATACTCACTCTGCTTAAAACATCTCTGTAAGGTCAAGAGTGCTTAGATCTCTTAATTCACCTTTATAACTGAAAAAAGTTCCTAAAATACTTTATTAAATCATATAATAGAGACATTTTGGTTTTGAAAATAGATGAACAGAAATAATTGTCTTGACTTAGTTTATGATTCTTGAGATTAAAACAAAACAAAGCAAAAAAACAACACTGGTGACAATTTCCTCAATCAAAAGAAAGTTTTAAATTAACAGTTCCAGCAGACTTAAAATATAGTAATCATACAGAATTTGATTTAATTTAAAATTTTATGCCACTAAAATTTCTGAAACTTCATAATATTCTGCTCAGAAACTTGAATTTCACAAAACGGAATACCCAACATTTGTGATTATAAGAAATTATGGATTCATATACTATGAACCAGAACTCCTCCATCTAAATAGTACTAGAAAAGCAACTAACAGAGTATGAACTAAGTGTGTTTAGATGAGTGATTGTTTAGCTATTTTTTTTAATAAAAGTAATCATAGCGGACAATAATAACTGAAATGAGCAATATTTCATATTAGTGATTTGGTTAGAAAATTGAAAAACTTATTGATTAAGCTTAAGAGTGTCATGATGCAGACAACAGTAGAAAAATGGTGTTTGCCAGTATTTTGACAGATAGAATTGCACATGTAAAATATCTGGCTATTTAGTCAATGGTGGGGGGAAAAGAAATCCAATGAAATGCATTTTCTATAATAGGTATTAATTATATACCGGGGGCAGAAAAGTGACAGTCCCTGCAAAATACAATCTGCGGATGTCTTGTTTAGCCAACAGAGTGTTTTTAATGATTTTGAATTTGAAACATTTTAAGCAGGTCAGCAGACATTCCATATTTTACATCCCTGCTATCCTTCTTCACCCAAGTCCCCAGGGCCTCTCCTAGCTCCTGAGATGCCCTGCTGGGAACTTGAAAAGGCACCTGCTCTGGGAACATGCAACCAACCCCAAAGCCCACAGCTCGGGAACAGAGCAGAGTCAGGAGGTGACCCCTACTTTCTCTTCTCTCTTGAGATTCTGTTTGATTTAAAAATTGCGCACATCCTTGCCTGGACATTCTTACTGTTGGCTTACATCCTTCCACTTCAGTGTTAATGTTACCAGTCTGGTCCCTGAATGTCTTTCATTCCTGACCCTGAATGTCTTTATGACATCATGGTAATTATACTTTAAATTAAAGAAATTTAATTGGCACATAGGAAAAAATACTAAATTGATTTTTTTTTCTCACTGTGTTATATGATTCTTTCCTTTCCTGACTCAAACATCAGAAATATGTAGTTTTTAATGGTAAGAGAAAATGTAACTGGTATGTGAATATTTGGCAAGATATTTTATTTTAGAAATCACTAAAAAAGTCCATAGTTTAGTTAAATGCATTCTTGAAAAAACATACTAGGGTTTGCACGTATGCGCAAGTATTAGCACTTCTTATAAGGAATGGAGATTACTAATATCTCCACTTTTGTACATTTCTATTTAAACATCTTAAAAGTAACTAGGAAAGCTATGAAAATGAAAAGGAGATCAAAAGAGAAAATATAATGAAATACAAAGAAAATGAAAGGATCATAATATTTCATTTGGATAAGGTTATGTTGATGAGGTCCTAAGTGCCCCAGGTTTAAGATGGTGGGAAAACGAACTGCTGGAACTACTGACTCCTCATCTCCTTTTGCCTCTGTTCTCCTTTCGTGATGACCATTGTTATGTGATGGTTTGGTGGTGAAGTGCCTGCAAAGCATCCATCTGATCTTTGACTTAGTAGCATCCTGTGCTTCTGTGTGTCTCCCAGAGGCATGTCTGTGTTTTCCCAAAGCTGTGTTGAGTGGGTATAAAAATGTCTGAACATTAAGAGTAGATGCCCCAGTCCAGTGATTTTCAACCTTTCTCATCCCATGGCACACATAAGCTAATTACTAAAATTCTGTGACACACCAAAAAATATATGTTTTTTACCACTCTGACCAAAAAAATAGGTATAATTTATATTCATTCACACCAGAGACAGCTATTATTGTGTTGTCTGTTATCATTTTTTATTTGACAGTGTAAGGGAAAAGATGTCAGTGTCCCTGACTAAATAGTCAGGTATTGTATGTTTTAAAAATTCTTCCAGCACACCAGTGGGCCTTGGCACACTGTTTGAAAATCACTGTCCAAATCTATTACAAAGTACTGGTTAAATTAAATATACATTAAATGAAATAGTTGGAACTATTGAAATCAGTTAAACAGATGAGACTGTAATATAATCACCTTTCTTCTGAGTATTTTAAAAGTTTCAGAGGTATATTTTTAAGAGCTCCAAAGGTAATTCCAGGTATAATTTTACCCTACTGAGAATACCGGTCAATGCCTCTCCTAAACTTGCCCTTAAAGATTAGTTTATTCTGGATCCTGAGGTTTTGCTCTGTCTTTTAGCTTTCTTCATGTAATATGGCCTGTTATCTTCATAGTAAGAGGATGAGATGGCTTCATTACAGTAAAAGATATGCACTATTAATAAGCTTATAGCCACCTATCAAGGAATCATCAAATGTGGTTTATCTTGGTGAATGAAAGTTTGAATAGAAAATTAAGCTTCCAAACTGACTATAGAAGTGCAGTGGATCGTTTTGTTCTTTAATGTCACACTTCACTGGACACACTTCACAGAGCAGTGAATCATGCTTAAAACAAGCAGCCTTTACTTTAATGACAGTGGATAATGCAGCAGAGGTGAATAATAAGTGTTAGCAGTCTTAACTTTCTCTGACAGTCCTCTTTCCCAGGTGCCTGATGGACAATTTACAAAGACCATATGCTATTTTATAGATTGGAACTTGGGATCCAGCCAGTGGCCTGAATATGACAGAAAATCAAAAGGGAAAACCAGCCAACATCACAGATTCCTTATCGAATCGTTCTTTGATTGTCACCACCATTTTGGTAAGTATTTGTTTTTCCATTCTTTTTACATGAAATATAGATAAACACGGAAGCAGGTAGAAAAGAAAATTATAATTGGAATTCTATGTATTTTATAGTTGTTTAGCAATTACTGTATAACAGATGAGTCAAAGTTAACTTAGTCACACTTTTTATCTTTTTAGTTTTTAATGATAAATTATAGTAATGAGATGATTAGGTTAATTAATAATATAGCTCATACTTTACTGGAAATCTTTACATTTTTACAAAATTAGTTACTAGAAAAATTTTCAATGTTAAGATGTAAAAATATATGACGTGCAGCTGTGCAAATATAGTTGTGTGACAAGCTGTGTTTGACCTTTGCTTTTGGTTTCATTTTCTGCAAATATTTTTCAAAGGACATGCCATTTATTTCTTTAGAATTTTCCTATAATAATTCTAACCTTTCTTTCAATTTAATTGTTGTATCATGAAGAATCACTTTTACTTTACTAATCTCCCTAATGAAATCAAATGACAAGTGTTAAGACAGAAATATTTTTACCACCAACAGAATTAAATTAATACTCTTAAGCTAAACATTTTTGCCTCTCTTATAAAAATAAATTTTTATTAGATCACACAGTTATGTTCATTTATGCTTTGTATGCCATTTGCAAATGGGAACTTTAATTTTAGGATAAACAAGGAGCTCTTATATTATTTAATCAGTAATATTACCTACAGAATAAGCTTATAAATACCAGTTCTTATATCTCTCCAGTCATCAGTAAGAATGTAAGATTAATGGTCTAGAACAAACTACCACATACTTTTAGCATGTATTTCATTTCTAAATTTGATTTATGGTGGAAAATCAAGCCAGGAGGAATTTATAACCTTGTCTTTTTAGTAACAACAAAGGATGTCAGATGTCTAGGCATATCATAATAAAATAGTTTGGGTTAAAGACTCTTGATAATGAAGCAAAGCTGCTAATAATTAAATGGCAGTGATGGAAGTTTATGAGGCTTTAAAATTACTTTCTTGCTAAGAACCTTAGTGAATACTTGTCCCTATAAATCCTATCCAAACTTCCTATGTTCTTTTTTACTTTATTTTATATCTTCTTCTCTTTTCAAATATAACTCTCACACTCGCCAAACAGCTTTGTTCTTTGTTTGGAATGTTCTTACAGGATGATGGCACATCTTTTTTCTGCCAGTATGTCCTGAGTCTCATTACGTCCTGCTAGAAATATTTTAGCAACCATGTAGCTCTCCCCTCTGCCAATGGCCTTCCCCCATTGCAGTGCACACTATTCTCCACTTTAAAGATCTAATTCTGTAATTTTCCTGCTTTCTTACTTATAAGGCATTAATGTATTCATGTTAACCATTAAAAGAGCTCCAACATCTCAACTCTGGTGTTCAAACCCTTTAACAGTCTTATCTTCTTCCATCTTTTTATCCTCATTCCCTGTGACTACCTTTCAAGATTCCTGTATTTTAATTGAACTGAAATAATCAGTTGGTCTACCAACATGACTGTGTTAGCTCTATTTCCTTCATCTGCAATATGTTTTGTTTCATTTTTATGATACTATCATACCTATTAGTACTTTATATTATTTAGTATTAATGCTATACTATTTTTGAATTATATCATATACTCAATATTTTTTTCTAGATATTACTGAACATTCCTCATAGAAAGGGGATATGACTGTTTCTTGTTTTTACACTCGATGTGCCTCTCCAAGGCTTGCAAAGAGTTCTGTGCAGGGACCTCTGGGGTCTGCAACAATCAACCCTGCACTCTTTCCTCTGTTCTCTTCAATTCAACCCAATTTACAGATGCATCATTCATTTTATAGGTCCAAACATTTGTTCAATTCTTTATATTTCCCTGTGAAAATCCTATTCATTCTTCCAGACCAATCTCAAATGAAATCTCCATGAAACTGTCTGATCTCTCCATTAAACTGTGTGTGTGTTTGTGTGTTGCAGGGGTGTTATATGATATATGTGCTTTATGTATCATAATGCTCTATCATGGCATTTACCATGCATATATATATTTTTAGAAATTATCTGACTCCACTTGACATGAATACAAGGCCAATGATCAACTTTTACATTTTTTTTTTAATCCAAGAATCTCAGAGAAAAGTGCCTTGGGCACTGCCAGCACTCAGTAAATATTTGCCAAATTAAATTAAATGAATGGTATTTAATTAAATGGAAAATTAGAGGAACTGAGAAACTTCCAAATGACTATATTTAAATATTTTTCAAATGTTCAGGTTATTGCACACCCCTTGTTCAAACAAAGCAGGTAATTAAGAGTACACATATAATTTCTCTATCTTCCCTATTTACTCAGGGTTGTTTTACAAGAATGATCCAGACTTTTCCTTAACAATGAACAACTTATATATCAATAAACAATGCCAATTAACATTGGCTTTATGTCAGAGCCAAGCATAAAGCTTTTAAAAAGGTACTGCTCCCAAAACTTACTTCATACTTTTTAAAATAGTATTTATGAGATTTGGACCTCATATTTTATTTTATTTTTTTTAACCTCCACAGGTAATTCTGATCTAGAATGATGACTGAGAACTGCTCAGATCATTACTCTGTATAATTAAGATGAAAGATCAATTCTGGAACACTGACTAAGTTTACATTTTAATAAATACATTATTGATAATTTTTCTATGGAACCCTACTGATTTCTAAGAGATCCTGATATTAATTCAAAGGAAAGGTGGCACTTTATTTGTTTTTATATAACTTAGTAGAAAAAAAAGTTATTTTCCTGAATACTCTGATCACAAAGTATCCTCAAGCTAGAAAAGAACAGATTTGAAAAGAATATTTACCTTTTTTATGTAAACATTGTGTTTCATAATTTGTTGATGTTTAATTCACATTTATAATGAGGTTGAGGTTATGATCATTTGATTTATGTTTTGGTAATTTTGTTCTTTTGTCTCCTGAAAATCTTAGGGGGAATTCTGGCTGTGTTATGAATTAATGACATGTCCACAAAAAGAAGTTCATTTATATCTCTCTTTTAATGTATTTTTAATGTCTTTAAAAAAATATAAAGTATTTTAGAATACAACATTATCATTGTGCCAATAACAACCAGTTCAATTTCTCAAAAATTTATGCATGTATTTATTTTTTTAAATTATTTGTTATTTTACTTAACAAATATATATTAAATGATGATGATAAAACAGGCATTGTATTAAAAGCTCTATTTGATTCATTAACAAAATAGACCCATTCTCTTTTCTGATGAGCCTTAGAAAACAGTAAGGATTATAGAAAGAATTACACACACACACTTGCACACACATTCCCTGTGAAACAAAAGTGGATATGCTTTATTACAGAATGATCCTGATTCTTCTCGGGTCAGGTGTGAAAGGAAGGGTCAGATTAGGCCTTACTGCGGAAGAATTGAGAGCTGAGACTTGAGTTTTTAGAAGAAACTGGCAAGGTAAAGAAAGGGGCAGAGATTTTTGGCAGAGAGGAGAACATGTACAAGGGCTCTGAACTGGGAACTATATTGTACAATTATCAAAATTGAAAGGAGGTCATGAATGGGGCTAGTGTTTCATCTGCCTCTCTGCATCATGAAATTTAATTTTATGAATACAGTCTATTACAAAGAAAAAGGGAGGCCAGTTTTGTTTTTTTTGCATCCCTACTATCTGCTAGACATTGTTTAAAGTACTATTCATAGAATAACTAATTTGTCATAATAACCTTTTGAGTTAGGTACCATTATTAATACTGTTTTACAGGTGAGAAAGCTGATGTCCACTTTGCCTAAGTAAGTTATTCATAGTCACATAGCTAGAAAATAGAGTAATGGATTTCAACCAATCTGAATGGCCAACTTGAGCAACTGATACTCTAAGATGAAAGCTTTAGTGCCCCACCACAAAAAGCCTAACAACTATAGTTTAGACCCAAAATAGCATTCTGATGGAGAATTAAAGCAATGCTTCTCATTCAGAAATCTCATATAGCTAAAGCACTGAGATGCTGTTATGGGTGTATACACAAACATCTAGACATACTCATTGTTAAAGGCAGGATTTAGAATACACTTGCTTGAATGTCTTGGGCTTCTCATTTCTCTCTTTCCTACTTTAGCACTCAGTTTTCTTCCAGCCTTTTCAAACCATAATCTCATTTTTTTATGAGCAATCAAAATAGTATTCGGGCTTATCTCATCCCCTTCAACAACAACCTATACCCAATACAGTGTCTGGGAGAGGCATATAGTGATAGCATGGAATGAATTCATTTTAGAAAGCCCTACATATATTTTTTAAAATCTTCCTTTTTTTTTTTTTAGTTTTGAATTAAGATTTATGATATCATACATTTTGAACATTTTTGTACATCAACTGAGGGCCAAATCTGAAGCTCAGGTCTACTTTTGCCTTCTAATATATATTTCTCATATTACAACTCTGGTTTATCAAATTGCAAGTTAAAATCCTTTCCTTGCTTTTTGTTTTTATCATTATTAATAGAATTAATAATATCAACCTTAGAATTTTGTTTTCATTTACAATGATTTCATTAATTGCATAGAAGTTGTTTAATCTTAATTGCCAAAATAATAACAAAAATGCTAATTCTGAATGAGATATAGACAGCATTTGAGGAATGATATTGCTGTATTTTTAGTTTAAAATCTCATCCTCTAGTCCTTACTGCTATGGATTCACTAGCTAAAGGCAGTATCAGGTGACTGAATAAATACTTACTTAAGTTTATATAGGGAATGCCTATTTTCCCACTGTGTTTTTGGTTTTCAGTAGATTTTTCAGACCTGTCTAAATATGTTGAGTGCTTCCCACTTTGCTGCTTCTGTACAATGTTTGTTTTTTTTTGTCCATCAGAAGATTACTAGCACTTAAAAGTCACTGCATATTTTCTTTTCCCTGATGACTAGTAGCACTTTAGTATGCAAATTATATGAATTTGGTTACTTTTTCATAAAATCACTTACTCTTTAAAAAGTTTTTTCTTCTTGGCTACTCAGTGAATTTAACAAATGTGCTTGCATCTGTAACTTAGTATTATTTTTTATTTTCCTAGCACTTCCTGGCAGGTTGTGTATTTGAGGAATGAGTTTACTTGCTGAGGTTTATAAAGCTTCATTGTCAGCAGCCCACAGATACAGAGGCTTATCTGGGAGCAAACTCCCAAGGACAGTGGAAAGAATCACAGAACAAAAGTCAGAAGTGACCTAATCATCCCCTAAATGATGCTGCAGCTTATTCTATAATAACAACAAAAGCAGTTTCTAGGGCTTCAAATCTGTCATGCAATAAATTTTCCCCGATTCTTCTCTTTCCATTGTCACAAAAGGACTGTGAAGCATGGAGTTCTTAGAGAGCTGTTAGCATTCAGGCTTGGAAAACTGGACACTGCAGCTTCACAAAGAAAAAAGACTTTCATCCTTACCAACCCCTATGACATTTCTAAGTAGTTGTATGTATAAGTACTTCTTAAATGTTAACATGTGAAAGGAAAGCATCTCATTCAAACTCAGTCTCTTCACACCATGTTCTTGCAACCAGCTTATTCAAAGGCCACCAAACTGTTTCTCACCGTATTTTTTTCTTTTATTTCTGGGAATATCCTGGCACTACATTTTTTCCCTTTCATTCTTGCTGTAATGTCTCAATGTATTTTACCTCTAAGGACTTGTCATATTTTCTTAGACCTCCATATTAGTTTAGGTAAACATAAAACATTTGGTGGTAACACCACTGAGAAAAAAAGCCATGTGTTTTAATTTGACATATATTTTCTAACATCTTAGAGTCTCAATATTTAAATAATTTTTAAGCAACAAAGACCTTTTTTTTTATCAAACACACACACACACCTGCTTCCTTTATCTTTTTTATTAAAGCCAATTACAAAATGAAACCATAATATTTTTATTTTCATTTTTATTATATTCTTTTTACTGTCAACACTATTGCCCATACTATAATTTTTTTTATTATTAAATTTAATGCAGTGACATTGATAAATCAGGGTACATATGTTGAGAGAAAATATCTCTAGATTATTTTGCCATTTGATTGTGCTGTATACCCCTCCCGCAAAGTTAAATTGTCTTCTGTCACCTTCTATCTGGTTTTCTTTGTGCCCCTCCCCTCCCCTAACCCCTCTCTCCTTCTTCACCCCCTCCCCTGTTGCCATCACATTCTTGTTCATGTCTCTGAGTCTCGTTTTTATGTCCCTTCTATGTATGGATTCATCTCAGTTTTTTTTCTGATTTACTTATTTCACTCCGTATAATGTTATCAAGGTCCATCCATGTTATTGTAAATGATCCGATGTCATCATTTCTTATGGCTGAGTAGTATTCCATAGTATATATGTACCAAAGTTTTTTAATCCACTCGTCCTCTGACGGACACTTGGGCTGTTTCCAGATCTTCGCTATTGTGAACAATGCTGCCACAAACATGCGGGTGCATTTCTCCTTTCGAGCCGTTCTATGGTGTCCTTGGGGTATATTCCTAAAAGTGGGATAGCTGGGTCAAAAGGCGGTTCGATTTTCAGTTTTTTGAGGAATCTCCATACTGTTTTCCACAGTGGCTGCACCAGTCTGCATTCCCACCAGCAGTGCAGGAGGGTCCCCTTTTCTCCACATCCTCGCCAGCACTTATTCTGTGTTGTTTTGTTGATAAGCGCCATTCTGACTGGTGTAAGGTGATATCTCATTGTGGTTTTAATTTGCATTTCTCTAATGATTAGTGATGTTGAGCATTTTTTCATATGCCTATTGGCCATCTGTATGTCCTCTTTGGAGAAGTGTCTATTCATCTCTTTTGCCCATTTTTGGATTGGGTTGTCTTCCTGGTGTTGAGTTTTACAAGTTCTTTATAAATTTTGGTTATTAACCCCTTATCAGACGTATTGTCAAATATGTTCTCCCATTGTGTAGTTTGTCTTTTTATTCTGTTCTTGTTGTCTTTAGCTGTGCAAAAGCTTTTTAGTTTGATATAGTCCCATTTGTTTATCCTGTTTTTTATTTCACTTCCCCGTGGAGATAAATCAGCAAATATATTGCTCCGAGAGATGTCGGAGAGCTTACTGCCTATGTTTTCTTCTAAGATGCTTATGGTTTCACGGCCTACATTCAAGTCTTTTATCCATTTTGAGTTTATTTTTGTGAGTGGTGTAAGCTGGTGATCTAGTTTCATTTTTTTGCAGGTAGCTGTCCAATTTTCCCAACACCATTTGTTAAAGAGGCTGTTTTACACCATTGTATTTCCTTACCTCCTTTGTCAAATATCAGTTGTCCATAGAACTGTGGGTTTATTTCTGGGTTCTCTGTTCTATTCCATTGATCTATATGCCTGTTCTTATGCCAGTACCAGGCTGTTTTGAGTACAATGGCCTTGTAGTATAACTTGATATCAGGAAGTGTGATACCTCCCACTTTATTCTTCTTTTTTAAGATTGCTGAGGCTATTCGTGTCCTTTTTTGGTTCCATATAAATTTTTGGAATATGTGTTCTATATCTTTGAAGTATGTCATTGGTATTTTAATTGGTATTGCATTGAATTTATAAATTGCTTTGGGTAATATAGACATTTTAATGATGTTTATTCTTCCTAACCATGAGCACGGTATATGCTTCCACTTGTTAGTATCTTCCTTGATTTCTTTTATCAATGTTTTGTAATTTTCCGAGTACAAGTCTTTAGTCTCCTTGGTTAAGTTTACTCCTAGGTACTTTATTTTTTTGGTTGTAATTGTGAAGGGGATTGTTTCCTTAATTTCTCTTTCTGACTGTTCATTGTTGGTGTATAAAAATGCTTCTGATTTCTGAGTATTGATTTTATATCCTGCCACTTTGCTGAATTTATTTATCAGGTCCAGTAGTTTTTTGACTGAGACTTTAGGGTTTTCTATATACAATATCATATCATCTGCGAGTAATGATAGTTTTACTTCTTCTTTTCCAACTTGAATGCCTTTTATTTCTTCTTCTTGTCTGATTGCTGTGGCTAGGACTTCCAGGACTATGTTAAATAAGAGTGGTGAAAGGGGGCACCCCTGCCTTGTTCCTGATCTTAAGGGTATTGCTTTTAATTTTTGCCCATTGAGTATGATGTTGGCTGTGGGTTTCTCATAGATGGCTTTTATCATGTTGAGGTATGTTCCCTGTATTCCCACTTTGCTGAGAGTTTTGATCATGAATGGGTGCGGGATTTTATCAAATGCTTTTTCTGCATCTATTGAAATTATCATATGGTTTTTCTCCTTCTTTTTGTTTATGTGATGAATCACATTGATTGATTACGAATATTGTACCAGCCTTGCCTCCCCAGAATAAATCCCACTTGATCATGGTGTATGATTTTTTCCATATATTGTTGGACCCGGTTTGCTAATATTTTGTTGAGGATTTTAGCATCTATATTCATCAGAGATATTGGCCTATAATTTTCTTTCTTTGTGTGGTCTTTGCCTGGTTTTGGAATCAGAATTATGCTCGCCTCATAAAAGGAGTTTGGAAGTCTTCCTTCCTCTTGAATTTTTTGAAATAGTTTGAGAAGGATAGGAGTTAGTTCTTCTTTGAATATTTGGTAGAATTCTGTTGTGAAGCCATCGGGCCCCGGACTTTCCTTTGTTGGGAGTTTTTTGATAACTGTTTCGATCTCCTTTGGTGTAATTGGTCTGTTTAAGTTTTCTGATTCTTCCAGATTGATTTTTGGAAGATTGTACGTTTCAAGGAATTTGTCCATTTCATCTAGGTTGTCTAGTTTTTTGGCATACAGTTCTTCATAGTATTTTCTTACAATATTTTGTATTTCTTTTTTTTTTTTTTTTATATTTTTATTTTTTTAATGGGGTGACATCAATAAATCAGGATACATATATTCAAAGATAACAAGTCCAGGTTATCTTGTCGTTCAATTATGTTGCATACCCACCACCCAAAGTCAGATAGTCCTCTGTCACCTTCTATCTTGTTTTCTTTGTGCCCCTCCCACCCCCTATCCCTCTCCCATTCCCCCCTCCCCCCCGTAACCACCATACTCTTGTCAATGTCTCTTAGTTTCAGTATTATGTCCCACCTACGTATGGAATAATACAGTTCCTGTTTTTTTCTGATTTACTTATTTCGCTTCGTATCATGTTATCAAGATCCCACCATTTTGCTGTAAATGTTCCGATGTCATCATTTCTTATGGCTGAGTAGTATTCCATAGTGTATATGTGCCACATCTTCTTTATCCAGTCATCTATTGATGGGCTTTTTGGTTGTTTCCATGTCCTGGCCACTGTGAACAATGCTGCAATAAACATGGGGCTGCATGTGTCTTTACGTATCAATGTTTCTGAGTTTTGGGGATATATACCCAGTAAAGGGATTGCTGGGTCATAAGGTAGTTCTATTTGCAGTTTTTTGAGGAACCACCATACTTTCTTCCATAATGGTTGTACTACTTTACATTCCCACCAACAGTGTATGAGGGTTCCTTTTTCTCCACAGCCTCTCCAACATTTGCTATTACCTGACTTGCTAATAACAGCTAATCGAACAGGTGTGAGGTGGTATCTCATTGCCGTTTTGATTTGCATTTCTCTAATAGCTAAAGAAGATGAGCATCTTTTCATATATCTGTTGGCCATTTGTATTTCTTCCTGGGAGAAGTGTCTATTCATATCCTCTTCCCATTTTTTTATTGGATTGTTTGTTTGTTTGTTGTTGAGTTTTATGAGTTCTTTGTATATTTTGGATATTAGGCCCTTATCTGAGCTGTTGTTTGAAAATATCATTTCCCATTTAGTTGGCTTTCTGTTTATTTTGTTATCAGTTTCCCTTGCTGAGCAAAAACTTCTTAGTCTGATGTAGTCCCATTCATTAATTTTTGCCTTCACTTCTCTTGCCATTGGAGTCAAATTCATAAAATGCTCTTTAAAACCCAGGTCCATGAGTTGAGTACCTATGTCTTCTTCTATGTACTTAATTGTTTCAGGTCTTATGTTTAGATCTTTGATCCATTTTGAGTTAATTTTTGTACAGGGGGAGAGACTGTAGTCCAGTTTCATTCTTTTGCATGTGGCTTTCCAGTTTTCCCAGCACCATTTATTGAAGAGGCTTTCTTTTCTCCATTGTGTGTTGTTGGCCCCTTTATCAAAAATTATTTGACTATATATATGTGGTTTTATTTCTGGACTTTCTATTCTGTTCCATTGGTCTGAGTGTCTATTTTTCTGCCAATACCATGCTGTTTTGATTGTCGTGGCCCTATAATAGAGTTTGAAGTCAGGTATTGTTATGCCCCCAGCTTCATTCTTTTTCTTTAGGATTGCTTTGGCTATTCGGGGTTTTTTATAGTTCCATATAAATCTGATGATTTTTTGCTCTATTTCTTTAAAAAACATCATTGGAAGTTTGATGGGAATTGCATTGAATTTGTATATTGCTTTGGGTAATATAGCCATCTTGATTATATTTATTCTTCCTAGCCAAGAACAAGGTATATTCTTCCATCTCATTATATCTTTTTCGATTTCCCTTAACAATGGTTTATAGTTTTCATTATATAAGTCCTTTACATTCTTTGTTATGTTTATTCCTAAGTATTTTATTTTTTTTGTTGCAATCGTGAAGGGGATTATTCTTTTGAGTTCCTTCTCAGTTGTTTCATTGTTGGCATATAGAAAGGCTATTGACTTCTGTATGTTAATTTTGTATCCTGCGACCTTACTGTATTGGCTTATTGTTTCTAGTAGTCTTTTTGTGGATTCTTTGGGGTTTTCGATGTATAGGATCATATCATCTGCAAAAAGTGATACCTTTACTTCTTCTTTTCCGATATGGATGCCTTTTATTTCTTTGTCTTGTCTGATTGCTCTGGCTAGAACCTCTAGTACCACATTAAATAAGAGTGGAGACAGTGGACAACCCTGTCTTGTTCCTGATTTAAGGGGGAAAGCCTTCAGTTTAGTGCCATTTAATATGATGTTAGCTGATGGTTTATCATATATGGCCTTTATCATGTTGAGATATTTTCCTTCTATACCCATTTTGTTGAGAGTCTTAAACATAAAATTGTGTTGTATTTTATCGAAAGCCTTTTCTGCGTCTATTGATAAGATCATGTGGTTTTTGTTCTTTGTTTTGTTGATATGGTGTATTACGTTAACCGTTTTGCGTATGTTGAACCATCCTTGAGATTCTGGGATGAATCCCACTTGATCATGATGTATTATTTTTTTAATATGTTGTTGTATTCGGTTTGCCAGTATTTTGTTTAGTATTTTAGCATCTGTATTCATTAGAGATATTGGTCTGTAGTTTTCTTTTTTTGTGCCATCCTTGCCTGGTTTTGGGATGAGGGTTATGTTGGCCTCATAAAATGTGTTTGGAAGTATTGCTTCTTCTTCAATTTTTTGGAAGACTTTGAGTAGAATAGGAACCAAGTCTTCTTTGAATGTTTGATAAAATTCGCTGGTATAGCCGTCAGGGCCTGGACTTTTATTTTTGGGGAGGTTTTTAATGGTTTTTTCTATTTCTTCTCTACTGATAGGTCTGTTTAGGCTTTCTGCTTCTTCTTGACTCAGTCTAGGAAGGTTGTATTTTTCTAGGAATTTATCCATTTCTTCTAGGTTGTTGAATTTAGTGGCATAAAGTTTTTCATAGTATTCTACAATAATTCTTTGTATATCTACAGTGTCCGTGGTGATTTCTCCTCTTTCATTTTGGATTTTGTTTATATGAGTTCTTTCTCTTTTTTCCTTGGTAAGTCTTGCCAAGGGTTTGTCAATTTTGTTGATCTTTTCAAAGAACCAGCTCCTTGTTCTATTAATTTTTTCTATAGTTTTTCTGTTCTCTAATTCATTTATTTCTGCTCTGATTTTTATTATTTCCTTTCTTTGGCTGGTTTTGGGTTGTCTTTGTTCTTCTTTTTCTAGTTCCTTAAGGTGGGAAGTTAAGTGGTTCACTTGGGCTCTCTCTTGTTTGTTCATATATGCCTGAAGCGATATGAACTTCCCTCTTATCACTGCTTTTGCTGCATCCCATAGATTCTGATATGTTGTATTGTCATTTTCATTAGTCTGTATATATCTTTTGATCTCTGCACTTATTTCTTCTTTGACCCATTCATTTTTTAAAAGTATGTTGTTTAGTTTCCACATTTTTGTGGGATTTTTTTCCTCTTTTTTGCAGTTGAATTCTAGTTTCAAGGCTTTATGATCAGAAAATATGCTTGGTACAATTTCAATTTTTCTGAATTTGCTGATGTTGTTTTTGTGGCCCAACATATGGTCAATTCTTGAGAATGATCCATGTACACAGGAGAAAAATGTATACTCAGTCACTTTGGGATGAAATGTCCTGTAGATGTCTATCATATCCAGGTGCTCTAGTGTTTTGTTTAAGGCCACTATGTCTTTGTTGATTCTCTGTTTGGATGACCGATCTAGAGCCGTCAGCGGTGTATTGAGGTCTCCAAGTATGATTGTATTTTTGTCAGTTTTTGTTTTAAGATCAATAAGTAGCTCTCTTATATATTTTGGTGCTCCTTGGTTTGGTGCATATATATTAAGAATTGTTATGTCTTCTTGATTCAGTGTCCCCTTATCCATTATGAAATGGCCATTTTTGTCTCTGAGTACTTTTCCTGTCTTGTAGTCAGCATTATCCGATATGAGTATTGCTACACCTGCTTTTTTTTGGATGTTATTTGCTTGGAGTATTGTTTTCCAGCCTTTCACTTTGAATTTGTTTTTATCCTTGTTACTTAGATGAGTTTCCTGTAGGCAGCATACAGTTGGATTTTCTTTTTTAATCCATTCTGCTACTCTGTGCCTTTTTATTGGTGAGTTTAATCCGTTTACATTTAGTGTAATTATTGATACTTGTGAGTTCCCTATTGCCATTTTATATCTTGCTTTCTGTTAGTTTTGTGTCTTGTTTGATCCTTCTCTTTCGTTTTTCTATCTTTTGTTTTTATTTGGTTGTATTCCATACATCTTTCCTCTGTTGCTATCTTTTTTATCTCATGTGCTTCTGTGGTGGTTTTTTCAATGGTGGTTACCTTTGAGTAATGAAAAGGGTCCCTACCCTGTTCATTGTAGCGAACTATTTTGTGAGTACTTTTGCACTCCATCGTCCTTTGCTACTGTTAATCTCCATCTTCTCCCCCTCTTTCTTTTTGTTGTTGTCACAGTTTAAATTTGGTTTTATTGTGTTCTTCTTGGAGCTTTTACTTATGGCTCTGTTTTTTTTTGTTCTTTGTATCTGATTGGAGAACCCCCTTTAGTAATTCCTGGAGTGGGGGTTTTCTGATGATAAATTCCCTCATCTTTTCTGTATCTGTGAATGTTTTTATTTCTCCTTCGTATTTGAAGGATAGCTTTGATGGGTATAGTATTCGTGGCTGAAAGTTCCTCTCTTTCAGGACTTTAAATATTGGGGTCCACTCTCTTCTAGCTTGTAGAGTTTCTGCTGAGAAATCTGATGATAATCTAATGGGCCTTCCTTTATATGTTGTATTCTTCTTTTCCCTGGCTGCCTTGAGAATTTTTTCTTTGCTGTTGGTTTGTGTCAATTTCATTATGATATGCCTTGGAGTAGGTTTGTTGGGGTTAAGAAAACTTGGAGTTCTGTTTGCTTCTTGAACTTGAGGCTTTAGTTCTTTCCACAGGCTTGGGAAGTTCTCATCTATTATTTGTTTGAGTATGTTCTCCATTCCATTTTCTCTCTCTTCTCCCTCTGATATACCTATTATTCTTATGTTATTCTTTTTGATGGAGTCAGATAATTCTTGTAGGGCTATCTCATTTTTTTTAATTTTTGAGTCTCTTTCTTCCTCTCTCTGTTGTGCCTCAAGTTGCTTGTCTTCTATTTCACTAATCCTCTCTTCTATCTGACCTGTTCTATTAGCTAAGCTTGTTACTTCGTTTTTCAGCTCGTGAATTGAGTTTTTCATCTCTGTTTGATTTGTTTTTATAGTTTCAATTTCCTTGGACATATATTCTTTGTGTTCATTGAGTTGTTTTCTGAGCTCCCTAAATTGCCTTTCTGTGTTTTCTTGTATATCTCGGAGGATTTTTAGGATTTCTATCTTGAATTCTCTGTCATTTAGCTCCAAGGTTTCCAATATATTAAATTTTTTCTCCATAGATTTTTCCTCATCTAGCTGTGTTACCTCTCTTTCTTTTGTATCCATGATATTCGATTTTCTCTTCCTTAATGGCATCTGAGGGTGGTTTTGTTGATAGTATTAATGAGATTTAATAAAGAATAAAAAGTTAAAAAAAATCGAAAAGAGTTGTTTTTTTTAAAAAAAATTAATAATGAAATAAAGAAAAATAAAATAAAATAAAAATTTTTAAAAAAGGAAATTATCCCCCCCCTCCTTTTTTCCTCTCCTCTCCTCTCCCCTCTTTCTTGAGAAAATCTTGTGGTGGACTGTGAGTTATAACAAACAATGCCTGTGATGGAGGGCCTGAATTGGGGAAATGTAATAAAGGGGCAAAAAAGAAAAAAAAGAAAAAAAAAAAGGAAAAAAAAAAAAGAGCGTATGGACCCACAAAAAGCAAATAAGGAAAAAATTTGGGTCAAGAATAAAATGATTTGCTTTTAGGTGTTGGTTGTCTAAGAGTTATGATGAGAGGAATAAGAGGAAAACGGAAAAATGGGGGGACAAATTAAAAACTTACTATTGTATTTAGTGGAACAAGAACTAGATAATATGGAGAGCCAGGGATGGGAGCACTGCCAGTGAGTTAAAAAGGTGAAGTAAAAACCCCCCAAAATGCCACAAACATAGGTTTGAGTCCCAGATAAGATAATTTGTTTGTTATTGAGGTTTGAATGAGAGGAGATGTAAAGGAGAAAGGAAGAAACTAATATAGAGGGAGAAAAGAAAGAGAGAGAGAGAAAAAAAAGAGGGAACCACTAAAAGAAGAAAAAAGAAAGGAGAGAGAGAGAGAGAGTTAAGGGTTTTGGAGTGCAACCCTCATAGAGAGAAAGGAAGAGAAGAGAAAAGATAATGGGAGATGTAACACTTATGGGTAGTGTAGTTCAAGGAGAGGAGAGAGTAAGACCAGTAGAGAGTTAATCGGCCAAATTGGAGGAGGAAAAAAAAGTATCAAGAATGAAGATAAGAGAAACAAACGAACAAATATAATAAAATGTGATAGGTTATAAAGTCTGCAGATTATTCTTGATTTTGAGAGGTTATCTTCTTGCTTTTTCTTTTCTCTCCCTCTTCCTGGTCGGTGACTCTGTACCCCAGGTTCTGCCCCTTTGGCACACTCAGGTAGAGGCTTGCAGTTGATAAGTCTCTATGGCAATGTCATGTATTGTGCTTTAGTCTCGTGGGAGTCGAGGCTCATTAGCATTTATAGGCTCCGACAGTGAGAGAGTCCGTGTTCCTGGAGCCTTTCTCCTAGTCTTTCCTTCCTCAATTAGTAGCCTGATAATTCAGCTATGGGGTTGCTGCTGCCTCTGCCTGGATAGTAAGAGGCTCAAAGAGCTGGCAACTCCCCACTCTATTTCCACTCAGCACAGGGCTCTGGGTAAGGCTCAGTCAGTCAGAGCTGCTAGCATAATCAGGCGGGCTTTCCGCCCACTCAAAGACCACTGGCTCTGCCACTCTGTCCGGTAACACAAGCGGGCGCCCACTTCTGGGGGGCACTTGGAGGAAACTCTCACTCACTGTCTGCGACCAGGATATCCAGCCAGCAGTCTCACGCTCTGAGTGAAACCCCCAACCGCAGGGAAAAGTTGCAGCGTTGGAATTGAGTCTCGCTCCGTCCCCGTGCTCGGCTTTTGCAAGGCGCTGGGGCGGCTTGAGATTCCGCTTTGGCCCACACAAAGGCCCCTGACTCTGCCCCTCTCTGCGATAACATGGGCGCGCACTGCTGAGGCACTCGGAGGAATCACTCACTCCTTATCTGCGTGCGCAAACCAGGATATGAGGCCGGCTGCGGTTCCCTCTGAGTGAAACCCTCACCAGCATGGAAAATCTCCACCGTTGGAATTAGTTCTCACTCCCTCCCGTGCGTGGCTTTCCCAGGGCTCTGGGGCTGCCCAGAGACTCTGTCCTCGGTCCACAGAAAGGCCTCTGACCCTGCCTCTCCGTGGGGCAACACGGGCACCCACTCTCGGGGCCTAGGAAGAAATTCTCGCCCACTAACTGCGCACCGACCAGGAGACCGGGTAAAATGGCCGCTCCGCTTGTCTTTCTTTGTTTGGGTTTGGCGCGAGTGTTAGCTTGTATTGCCCGGGTTGCCACAGGATCAGATTTTCCTCGGCTTGGATCTGTGTGCCACAGCCTGGTTCGGCCGTTTGTGCCGCGGCGGCCTGGATCTATTCACCCCCTTTGCCCGCTTCAGTTTCTATATTCACAGTTACCAGAGAAAGCCGCCCTGTTTAGGTTAGTGAGGAAGGCGGAGCATTTCTTACTCCCTATTTCCTTCGGGGTTTGGTTATATATTTAGCCAATTTTTCACTCAATCATACCTTTGGGTGCATTGCGAAGCATCTGTAAGCTCCAAGTATAAGTCTTTCTGTTTCTGGTTGAAGATCTTGTTGAGTTTTGGGGGAGATTTATCGGTATCGCTTCCTACCCCGCCATTACTCTGACGTCATCCCTACAATATTTTGTATTTCTGTTGTGTCAGTTGTTATTTCTCCTCTCTCATTTCTAATTTTATTTATTTGAGTCCTCTCTCTCTTTTTCTTGGTGAGTCTACTTAAAGGTGCATCAATCTTGTTTACCTTTTCAAAGAACCAGCTCCTAGTTTCATTGATCCTCTGTATTGTTTCTTTAGCCTCTATGTCATTTATTTCTGCTCTGATCTTTATTATTTCCTTACTTCTACTACATTTGGGCTTTACTTGCTGTTCTTTTTCTAATTCTTTTAGATGCAGGGTTAAGTTGTTTATTTGAGCTTTTTCTAGCTTCTGAAAGTGTGCCTGTAGTGCTATGAACTTCCCTCTCAGCACTGCTTTCGCTGTGTCCCATAAATTTTGAGTTGTTGTATGTTCATTGTCATTTGTTTCTAGGAATTTCTTTATTTCTTCTTTGATCTCATTCTTAATCCATTCATTATTTAACACACTGCTATTTAGTTTCCATGTGTTTGAGAATTTTTGAGCTTTTCTGCTGTGATTCATTTCTAGTTTCATGCCGTTGTGATCGGAGAAAGTGCTTGATATGATTTCAGTCTTCTTAAATTTGTTGAGAGCACTTTTGTGCCCTAACATGTGGTCTATCCTAGAGAATGTACCATGAGCACTTGAAAAGAATGTATATTCTGCTGCTTTAGGGTGAAAGGTTCTGAAGATATCTATTAAATCGAGTTGATCTAGTGTTTTCAATAAGTCTGCTGTTTCTTTGTTAATTTTCTTTCTTGAGGATCTATCTAGTGATGTTAGTGGGGTATTGAAATCCCCTACTATTATAGTATTGCTGTTGATCTCGCCCTTTAAATCCATCAAAGTCTGTTTTATATATTTGGGTGCTCCTATATTAGGTGCATAGATATTTATAATAGTTATATCTTCCTGTTGGATTACTCCCTTTATCATTATGTAGTGGCCTTCTTTATCTCTTACTATATCCTTTGTTTTAAAGTCCAATTTGTCTGATATAAGTATTGCTACCCCAGCTTTTTTTCATTTCCATTTGCATGAAACATTTTTTTCCATCCTTTTACCTTCAATCTGTGTGTGTCTTTTGTTCTAAGGTGTGTCTCTTGTAGACAACATATGTATGGGTCCTGTTTCCTTATCCACGCAGCTACCCTATGTCTTTTGATTGGATCATTTAATCCATTTACATTTAAGGTTATTATTGATATGTAGTTGTTTATTGCCATTTTCTTCTTTAAAGGTGTATTCCTTTTTCTTTTTTTTTTTTTTTTCTGTATTCTTTTCCCACTTTATCTGTTTACACCAGGCCCCTTAATATTTCCTGCAGCATTGGTTTGGTTGTAATGAATTCCTTGAGTTGTTTTTTGTCTGGGAAGCTTTTTATTTCTCCTTCAATTTTAAACGATAGCCTTGCTGGATAAAGTAGTCTTGGTTGTAGGTTCTTGTTCTGCATTACTTTGAATATTTCTTGCCATTCCCTTCTGGCCTCAAGTGTTTCTGTTGAGAAGTCAGATGTCATCCTTATGGGGGCTCCTTTGTAGGTGATAACTTTTTTTTCTCTTGCAGCTTTTAATATTTTCTCTTTATCGCTTAACTTTGGTATTTTAATTATCATGTGTCTTGGTGTAGGTTTCTTTGAGTTTCTCTTTAATGGAGTCCTCTGTGCTTCTTGGATTTGTGAGAGTTTCTCTTGCATTAATTTAGGGAAGTTTTCAGCTATGATATGATTGAACAAAGTCTCTATCCCTTGTTCTTTTTCTTCTTCTTCAGGAACCCTTATGATGTGGATGTTATTTCTCTTCATGTTGTCACAGAGCTCTCTAAGAGTTTCCTCTGACTTTTTGAGTCTTTTTTCTCTTTTCTTCTCTGCTTTCATGCCTTCATTCCAGTTGTCTTCTAACTCGCTGATTCGATCCTCTGCTCTATCTATCCTGTTTTTAATTCCTTCCATTGTGGTCTTTATTTCTGATATTGTATTTGTGGTCTCCAACTGATTCTTTTTTATACTTGCTATTTCTTTATTTAGGTTTTCAAACTCCCCCTCCATTGTTGTTCTAAGATCCCTAAGCATCCTTACAATCATTATTTTGAACTCCGCATCTGGAAGTTTGATTATTTCCATATCACTCAGTTCATCTCTCGAAAGTGTCTCTTGTGGTTTCATTTGGATTGCACTCCTTTGTTTTCTCATCTTCTTCTTCTTTTTTTTTTTATTTGTAGAGTTGATTGAATCTAGGCTTGGTGTTGTCTGCCTCCAGTTTTCAGTTGTGTTATTTTTAGGTCTTCGTGGGTTGGTATCAGCTATTATTTGTAATCCACTTTCGGATTTGGGCAGCTTTGAAGTCTTGATTTGTTTGTTTTCTTAACAGGTGATAGTCTTGTTAACTGATCTCAGCAGGGGGCTTCCTTGAAACTGTATCCAGGAATGCTGTGGGTGTAACCTGAGATGCTGAAGGTCTCTTCCTCCAACTAATCTCACTGGGGGAAGGGTTTTTTCTCTCAGCTTCAGTAGGGGGAGGTGTATCTCAGATCTCCATGGAGACCTGAGTTACTGCCCCTCCTCCCCACTTCTTGTTTTCAGCTGTGTCTTGTTGTGCTGATTGGAGCTGGATAGATGTCCGGAGATCTCTGATCCGGAAGCACTTCAGCTCTGTTTTGTGAAAGGTTCAGTCCCTCCCCTAGCTACGGCCGCCTCCAGCACGAATGAGTCAGCTTTTTTATTTTGTTTCTTGCATACCTTAGCCCCTCACAGTCTGTCCCTCTCCCTGTCTTTTCCACTTGGGAGATAAGCTGGTCTTTTCAACCCACCTTGCTCCCTGGTCGCCAGGTAAATGGCTGTGAGCAGTAGTTTCTGTTCTTTTTCCTCTGTGAAATCCTCTCTGGGCTCTCAGCCTCACCCCCCTCCTTCCCTTCCTGTAAGCAGAGGAGATTCAGGCACTCCTTACCAGGATTATTGTGGCTTCCTCTTTGCTCCTTGGTTTTTGAGAGCTGTTCTTGCAGTTCAGTGTTGGTTTTTCATGCTGATTTTTTCTAAATTGATTTGTATTCCAGTTTGGTGTTGAGAGCTGGGTGTCTGTGCATCCGCCTACTCCGCTGCCATCTTCTCTCCGCCCATACTATAATTTTAATGAAATAATTTTGTTATGAGCAATACATTAAGTTTTGTATAGAGGAATGAATAAAGAAATCTGAATTTTGGGTTCTACTTAACCACAATAAACTACATGGAAATTAAAAAATTTGGTTTACCTATCTCATTTTTAAAGATGTTATCAGGATAGTACCATATGAAATAAATCTATATTTCAGAATGATATTGATCTGAGATTCATGTGTAAATTGGCAATTATTTATAGATATTCATCTACCTATATGATATGTGTAGTATCAAATTCAACCTTTATCAAAACTCCTTCTTTATTTTTTTAAAAAATTTTATTTATTCATTTTAGAGAGGAGAGAGAAAGGGAGAGAGGGAGACAGGAGAGAGAGATAGAGAGAGAAGGTGGGGAGGAGACAGAAGCATCAACTCCCATATGTGCCTTGACCAGGCAAGCCCAGGGTTTTGTACCGGCGACCTCAGAATTTCCAGGACGACACTTGATCCACTGCACCACCACAGGTCAGGCCAAAACTCCTTCTTTAATTCAGGACTTGAACATCTGTTTCAGCTATATATGAAACTATTTCTTATATTTTCAAACCTGTTTATTGTTCCCATAACTTTCTATCTACACAAGCCAGATGCTTGTTTTCTTAGACACTTCAGTCTCTTTATACCTCATATTCACATTTCAGATACCAAAAAGGAAAAAGAAAAAGATGACTTATTCTAAGAGAGTTTAACAAAGTGAGTCAATGAACATGTTGAGCAAGTGAGATAAGGTTTATTCATGGGTACTACTGAATGGGGAATTTATAGAGTCTGATTTGAAGGACACTGTGCCTTTAGAAAGAAGAAAGAGATAGCAACCTTGAACATTCAAGGGTGAGATTTCTTGGAGATGGTTTAGATGTGGGGCAAAAACAATTAAGGAAGTGAATGAATACTTTCAGGTTAAAAGCCTAAGAGGCAAGGGTGTTAACATCACCAGAGAACATGATAGGGATGTTGGGAAGGGAGTAACAAGGCCTGTTAGTCATGTTTGAATGGACACGTTGGCAATAACTTTCATATCCTCAAAACTTAATTATGCATGTAAGGAGATAATAAATTTGATCAGCAATGAAATGCAATCTGGAGATTAGCTAAAGGTGCAGTCTCCTTTCCCATCAAACCTTTTCCTGGAAGAGCAGTGAAATGGCACATTTGATTGATTTGAGCTTCAGCTTTCCCACCCTCTTTACTCTTTCACGTGTGAATTAAGCTAATGAAATATTTAATGGCCAAAATACAAATACCAGCCGCAATGCAGTAACAATCAAGACATCCAATCTGAGCTGATAATTCAATCAAGTAAAGAAGTTTAATAGCATACCAGTTTTTACTAAAATATAAATATTTTCACATAAAAATGAATAAAAATCACTTAGCCAAATTTTTCTTTAAACTCTTAATTGCTCTGACATCAGTATCTTTCCTTAAACGTTGATGAACAGAACAACTGGCAAACTTTAGCCCTGTTTTTGAAAGTTAATTCCAACCTATTACACAGGATTTGCTACAATTTCAGGTGATTAAATATTACATGTCAGACAGAAAGAAGATTTTCTAACTGTCCCAAATACCAGCAGATTTTCTATAAATATGGAGTAAAAACAACATGATAATTACGGGCAATAAAGATTTAAATTTTTGGTATATTTTGTAAATTCTGTAAAGTTACTCTTTTGAAAGGAGTTAAAAACGGTTTGCAGCAACCAGAATGTGGTGATTGTGTCTGAAGTAGTGTAGTGAAGGATTTGTTTGGGCTTGCAACATAGGATAAAAGAAAGGAAAATAAAAGAGACTTTGTAGAACTCCTCCACGTGCACTTGATTTTTTTAAGTAAAAGGTAAATAATAAATATGGCTTATTAAAAAGTTAGGTTGAAACATTGCTCTCCAGTTCTGCATTGCTTTAAAATGAAAGCCCCAGATGATTGTTATTCATTTTCTCTCCAGAAAGTTTAAGTGAAAGTGCCTTTTTAATAATGTCTTGTGGTATCAAAACAGGGTTTAGTTGTTCAGGCAAGCGAACAATGTATGAGCTTATATGGAGAATCTCTCATTAATAGCTTTTGTTTTTAACAAACCAGTCATCCTTAGTATTGCCTTTCTTTGAAGACATTAAGTTGTTCTGATGGTAACTGCTAGGTTTTTCACTGTTTCTTACTAGTATTCTCACTCCCAATTGTGATAACCTGTAGTGCACCATAGGCAACTGACATGAATGCTAATTAAGGATGGCAGAATTCAGAGTTTAAGAGCTGGTGAATAGAAGGACGCTGAAAGACCAGGATTCAGACAATGGCAAGACCTTTCTTAGCTTTACAGTGGTAAAAGCACAACAGTTGGAACAAGGCAGATGCTGAAAAAAGAAATGTCTGTTGTTTCTGTCAATGGAGTAATAACAATCAGCTGTGTAATTTTTATTTACACTTATCTATAATTTATTGTTTTTGTTGATAATTTTTGTGACTGTGAATTGGAAGATTGTATTTTTTTGTTTGGTTTTTTTTTTTTTGACCTGTCCAGTTAACTTCCTATGTATTTTCTGGCAGCATTTAGGGTAGTAGGAATCATTAAAATGTAATGAAATGCTAGTACTTAAGATTATTAACTACTTCCCTTAAATGATCCCTATTCATTTTTAAGATCAAAGTTTACTACATATGTTTGTGAAGCTTCCTTAATTTAGATAAGAAAAAGAAAATGACTACTTTAGAATGACTAAATGTAATTTTGATTAGTGGTGGTATTTATTCAAAGAAGTGAAATTACAAGCTTGAAATTGTCTCTAGGCCTTGGATAGTATATGAAGGTATAAAACCAAGTGATATTTACAAATTTTAATGATACTGTTTTCTTGTTAATTCTCATCAGGTTTAAAAATACCATTTTAAATTAATACAAACAAATACCTTATAAATGAATCACTTATATATAATATAATAATATTTACTTCTGAAATTCTTTTGAAAGAATCTTCAAACATGGTCAACTAAATTAACACTTAAATATATTTTTTCATAATACTGTTAAATACAGAATTATTCTCTTTTTAAATTATCTTTCAAGAATAATTCACAGTTTTTTATACTCATTAACCAAATGTTCATAAATTATGAATAAAGTTCTAAAAGTTTCTATTATTTCTTACAATCATAAAAATGTGTCTAGGAAATTTTCTTAAATAATCAAAAATAAGATTTATATTTGAAGCAATTTTGGATAAATGTAAGAACAACCAACCATTTCAGAAGAAAAAATAATGCAAACTGTTTAAAAGTTAGGACACAAGAAAATTGGTTCTCCATTTTATTTGAAAGTTTTGACCAGGGCTGGCTCCTCACTTGGCAGATGGCCTGACACCCCTCTGCCAGCTGCCGAGCAGGAGGCTTGGGAAGGACAGTTGCAGTAGAAAAGCTACTTGTGATGTTTCCCAGTCAAATCTAAAGAAAAACGGAAGCTGAAGAAACAAAAGATAACTTTTCCTTTCATTAAAAGTTGTGTTTCCTGTTTAATTGAATTCTGTTTTTCATCCTTCATCTACTATTTCAGTACTGGTGCTCCAACTTATTAATTGTGGTATTGGTTTTATAGTTCAAATAATTAGAATTGTCTAAAAATCTGTAATCAAAGTGCTCACTAGATGTTTATAATGGCAACTGTTCTCATTAACACTGTAAAATATATACTTCTTAATTTTCCAATAAAATTTACAGTGAATATTTAGGAAAAAAAACCCCAGAAAAACAATGAAAATGGTAATATTATAAACTAAAGTTAAAAGGAGACCATATGCCATCATTTCAGTAGCATATCCACCAAATAAAGCTCATGGGGACAGTTTCCTGATTATCTTCTAATATTTGTAGACCCTAATTATGAATTGAAACAATGTGATTTTATGTTTTTATGTCATAAAAACAGGAAAATAATTTGTTTTTGAATACTTCCCATAATTTAAGTCACTTTAGGAAAATATTTCTATATTTAAGAGGTCTATAATTAATTTTACTTGGTTATTTACATATTTAATCATGCATTTTATGTATAGTTATAATTCTATCTCTTCCTTTACTAATTTTTAATTGCTTTTCTTTGTCTTATTTGCATTTGGTGAGGACATTTCTCTCTAAATCTGTTTTTTGTTTGCTTTAATGGTATTTTCTTTTCTCATTATTAATTATAATAATAAATTTCCTTTCAAAAGAGTTTTTATTTCTCATTTTCCCATGATATTTCAAGAAGGAGCACTAAATGTTAATGAATACATTGGTCATCCAATTCTGAATAGTAAAAATAGTTGTATTCTAGAAATAAACTATTAATTTTGGCTGAAAAATTGTTTAATAGACTGCTTTATTTCGTTTATTGTTTTTAGGTATATTTGACAGTGACTGTTCTTAAGATATAATATTTAATTATTTTGTTTGCTTTTTATGCCATTGTTATGCTAACTACATTTAAAAAGAGGGAACTAGTTCCACAGCATTTACTGTTCTCTAAAATAGGTTTATAGCAGTGAGTATATGAGTATGTGAAATAATTGTTCTTGTATTATTTACTAATTATTTTATTATTTAATTTTATTTTAACTGTAAACCTACTTTTGTCCACCCCTATATTTATTTTTTTCTAATTTCCACATTTCTTTATTATATTTTTTAATATTGATGATGTAATGCTTTGGTAATCAACAAAACCAAAAGTGATATTCCCATTTTGAGGTGAGGAGCAAAGGGTTATTGCTAGATAATCTTTTCAGATTCATAACATAAATATATATTTTATTAGCAGGTATGTGGTTGCACTTTATTTTTATGAAAAATGGTGGCTAGATTCAGTCTAGAAAAGTTATTTTTTAAATGTATTTGCCAACTTTCTGCAAAAATATCAATTCATCCTAAAATGATCTTAACAAACACTAAAAATATTTTTCTTAATATCAGCGAGGGGTACCAGATTCACTATGATTTTCTTTTTTGTCTTAAGGGACTTTGTATTTTTTCGTTAGGCCTTTTACTCAGCTGTAATCTGGGACTTCCTTTCACCATCATCCTGTGAATCCTATTCATCTTTCTCATTTGCTGGAACCCATTTCCTAGATCTTATGATTTCATTTTTCCTGAGTGATTTTATCATTTATTTTAGAGTGCAGGTTTAAACATTGTCTCCTGTGGATGGAAGTGTAGGTTGAAGACACATGTTCCATGTGTCTTCTCTTCCTGTTCGAGCACAGTTTTGCATGATCATTCTGATCCTCCATCCTTAGTGTGTGTCCTAATATCTTTACTAAGGACAATTTTAAGATCATCTTTTTATTCCTAAAGCTTGTGTATTTCATTAATAAAGTGTCCTGGGATGTGTAACTTTTAAAAATTCATTATATAGAACATTCTCTAGAGTCTAGATCTGTGCTTTCCAACAAAGCTGTTTGAAATTTAGTCAGAGGAATAAAACTATGCTGTAAGTACAAAATAAACACTGGTTTTCAACGACCTGATATAAAAAATAATGTAAAATATCTCAATTTTATGTTGATTATATATTGACATGATAATATTTTGGTATATTAGGTTATATAAAATAAAATATTAAAATTGCTTGTTATTGTTACTTTTTTAAATGTGACTACTAGAAAATTTTAAATTACATATGTGGTTTTTAATGTGGCTGGCATTATATTTTTATTCAACAGTTCAGGTCCATAATCTTATTGGGATAATTCACTTTGGAAACTCATGTTCTTTAGTTATGATATTTTTCTTAATATTTTATTTGATGATTTCCTCTCTGCCTTTTTTTCATTGTCTAATTCTCTGGATGTCTATTAACTGATTGTTAGACTTCTAATCACATTAGATAGTTTTTGTTTGTTTTATACATTGGTGCCCAGGTACGTAGCTAAGTTTAATTTAATTGACGAGACTGTAGCATTTCTATTGTTTGCAATCTCCCCTGATAATTCTAATAATCCTCTAATTTTATCTGTATTTTATCTTGTTTTTATTTTTATTCTACTTTCTGAGTTACTCAACTTTGTTTTTTAGCCATCTTTTTCTTCCTGTTCTTCCCTCTCTTCTTTCTTCCTTTTCCTCTTTTTCTTTCTTTCTTTCTTTCTTTCTTTCTTTCTTTCTTTCTTTCTTTCTTTCTTCTTTCTTTCTTTTCTTTTCTTTTCTTTCTTTCTTTCTTTCTTTCTTTCTTTCTTTCTTTCTTTCTTTCCTTCTTTCTTTCTTTCTTTCTTTCTTCTTTCTTTTTCTCTTTCCCTTTCTTTCTTTCTTTCTTTCTTTCTTTCTTTCTTTCTTTCTTTTCCTTTCTTTCTTTTCCTTCCTTTCTTCTCCTTCCTTCCTTCCTTCCTTCCTTCCTTCCTTCCTTCCTCTCTCTCTCTCTCTCTCTCTCTCTCTCTAATTTTAAGATTTAGTTTATTTAGAGTAGGGTCAATTTCACAGAGTATTTTCTGTGCTCTTCCCTTCTCAACCTCTTTAACTCTTGGCAACTACTGATCTTTTTACTGTTTGCATAGTTTTGCCTTTTTCAGAATGCAATATAGTTGGAACCATACTGTAAGTAGTCTTTTCTGATTATCTTTAACTTAGTCATATGCATTTAAAGTTTCTTCAGGTCTTTTTCAAAAATAGCTTCGAAGCTCATTTTTAAGTGATTTTTATTTATTTTAAATTCTGTTATATTTTTAATTTTTAAGATTTTTTACAAGGTTTGGGTTTTCTTAACAGTAATTTTTATTCATTAAAATTTGTTTTTCAAGTTGTTATCTATTTCTTATATTTTTACTTTCTTATTTTTGGTTTGTATTCTTCTGTTTTGTTTCTGTCTTGATGAAGTCTTCATTCAAATTTTCTCAAATATCCATTTACACTTTGCAGTGGTAGTCAGCCGAATCCCTACAGCCCACTAGTGGGCATTCCAGCTTTCCTGGTGGATGGTAGCAGAGCAACCAAAGTATAAATAAAAACACAGATTTAACTATAGTAAGTTGTTTCATAAAGATTTATTCTGCCAAACTTAGTGAAAATCAGACATAAAGTACTTGGTAAGTAATTATTATTATATGCTTTAACTTGCTGTAACTCTGCTTTATAAATTTTATAAAGTTACTTTCCTACTTTATAAATCACCATTACTGTGGAACTGGTGGGTGGTTAGAAAATTTGCCTACTGTCAGAGATACAAAAGTGGGCGGTAGGTATAAAAAGGTTGACTACCCCTGCTTTAGAGTAACTCATCATTAAAAGCAATGGACTCTTTATGTGCAAGTGAAGAATTACCCACAGGTGAACTGCACTATGGAGTGTTCGGGAGAAATATGACTTTTCATCTAAAAATACTTATATCTATTATCTATGTTTAATAATTTCTGAAAGGAGCACCACAGCTCATAGGCTGGGTGACACCAACCTGGCTGCTGGCATCTTCAATCACGAAGGGAAAATAGTTTGGAGAACTTGCTTTTGACTGATAAAAACTTTAATTTAGACCTCTAGATTTTAGCTCCAAGTTCAGTCACTGGGACTCAGTTCCAACCAGTTGAGTCAAGCCATCTTGGCCAACTTGACCACCCTGCTCTGCTAATGTCAACAGAATGTTGCAATGGTGTGACTGTCAATATGAAAATAGAGTGAATTTTGTACTTACTTTTTTTATTCTAAGAATCCATTCTTCTTTGTTAAACAGTATTCATCACCAATAGCCAGCCCTTTCTCTTCTCCATTTCCAATTTATTTCTTGTAAGAGCATGCTTTATCTCTTAAGTAAAATGAAGCCCTTTTTGATGACATGTTGATGCTCTTGCCCCATGTTTTTACAGCACTGCCTACAACCTACCAATTACTTTCTGCACATGATTTCTTACATATCTAAATTCTGCACCGACAACCTTTAGCAAGATTCTGTTACTTTTATTTTTTACTGTTGTGAGTTTTTATATTTATATATACATATTTCAATAGCCTCAGAACCAATTTGGTAAAGAGTTAGGTTAGGGACGTCAGTGCCTGCTTTCCACAGATCCTTCATTATGTTTGGTTCAAGAGTAAGAAATTATTCTGTGAAGAATGAATGCAAGATATTTCAGACAGTAGGAAAAGTATGTTTGAAGGCACAGACATATAAAAGAGTATAGAGAATATTAATAACAATAAGTAGCCCAGTACATCTAGGGCAGAGATTATATGCCAGAGAAGTGATGAGAGAGGGAGAGCAGGCAAGCACAGGACTGTAGAAGGCCTTTGTCAGTCTCCTGAAGGTACTTAGTTTATGCTATTTATAAGGGGGCATTTTTGAAGGATTTTAGGTGCATAAAATATGATCAATTGGGATTATTAAAAACTCATCTAAAAATTAGAAGTAGAATTGTATGTACTTAATGAGATAGTATTTGGTAAGACCAGCCAAGAGAACAGTGCAGGCATGAGAGTTGATAAGGTTCAAACTCTGGCAGTATTTGCAGGGTGTGGGGGAAGAAAATCAGATTCACAAGATATATATGGTGAAGAACGGGGGATATCTAGTAACAGTTTCAAAATTGGAGTTTAAGACAAAATTAGAGATTAGGAAGATTTTTTTTTTTTAATTTTGGTAAACACGGCTGGAAAAAGAATGATGTAAAAAAACAATTGGGGTAATACAAGAATTTAATATTGGGCATATTGCATTTTATTTTTCTATGGCTTAGTATCTGGTTGGCAGTTAGACGTGTAATTCTATAGCTGAAGAGAATGGTTCTTACTCAGTATGATATTTGGAGTTATCAGAATAGAAGTTAGTTGATATTATGAATATTGATGCTATTGTTCTTTAGAAAGCACATATGTGCTTTTTAGTGAATCTGCACCCCTGCACATTTCTTTCTTTCTTAATACTTCTGTTGATGTTGTCATGAATCAGCTCTATTCTGTTTGGCTTGACAAACAATTAGAAATTAAGGCTTCCCAAGGAAGATAAGAGTTTGGGTTAGGTGAAAATATATACAGATAGATAATGTATACATTTACTCTCTTTGAGTCAAGCTCAAGGGTCCCTTATCTATATTGAGAGGTATTGGATGACAATTACAAGACTTTCAAGTAAGTAAGTCCTAAATTATGTCAGGTACTTCCAACCTAACTTCACTTTCTGATCAATACCTGATTCTTAAGTCCTGATCTCTGTATGTTCAATCACAACTTGATTATTTGATATTGATTCCTATTTACTTCTCTTTGTTTGAGATTTAACTAGTGCTATTAATGTCAGACTGTATTCTGGCTCCAGTGAAACCCAGCACCATGAATCAAAAAGAAAAATACTGACCTCTTCCTTTGGCAGAAAACATATCTGTAATTTGCTCTACTGAATCACTAAAGTTAGTGCTCTTTGTCTAAAAAAACAGAATAATAGATGTGTCTCCAGGTGCTCATCCGTATAAGTTAATGTATAATATTTATACATATAAATATATGTATCATTACATAAGGCATTTATGCCATTAATTTATGGCATTGATTAGACAACTAAACAAGAATAACTATAAATATTATAAAATTAAATCCTATAAATTTCATATTCTGAGATCTCTTAGCTTTATTTCCATGGTAGTTGGATATAAAACATGAACATAAAAGTAACTTTGAATTTGTTTTGATCACCTTGTTTGAGTAAACATATTGCTCAAACAAACAAAAGGTTTTTACCACTTCATCTGAGAACTAATGGAATAACAATGCTTTTGCCTCATAGCTGTTTGGAAAACATTTCTTATTATATGAAGAATATACTGCATTCAAATATAATTAGAGTCAATACTCATCAAATATTTTTCCACAGATTTGTATCCTTAAAATAAATCTAAATTTATATTTCCTCCTTTGCATTCATATTTGAAATTATTGACAAATACGATACTCTCTGTCCTTAGAAATGAAACTACTTTCATAATACTGCCTGCAGTTTCTCTGCTCTGTAGCAATAATACTCTGATTATTAATTGGTTACATCAGAATTTCAGTGTGCTTCACAGTTCTGATAAGTATGTGATATAGATAACTCCTACAACTATTCTGTGGTTAAATAGATTTGGGAAAGACTGGGTTAAGCCAAATTCATTGTTTTTTGTTTTATTACTGAATCTTTAGCAAGTTTATATGTATTGTGGCTATCCCAAATACTTTTGATTGCATAATTTTTTTGAAAATAAAACCTGTAGGATAATTGTCAAGAACAATACACTATAGACAACACTAAATTAAGCCACAACAACTTTGAAGCCCTCATTGACATCTGTGAAGGAATTTACCTACATGAATTTAATCCATGACTGCCTACCCCACCGACACTTTGCAGAGGAGCTAACCTTTCCTATATTTAATTGACACAGTATCTGAATTTAATTTGTTACTGAAAATGGACTTTCTGCCAGTTTAAAGGACAAGTGGAAGTTAGAAAATCTAAGTTTGAATTATAAGTCTGCCATTTATTAGATGATTTACCTTGGGTAGTCACCTTAACTTTATAATGAGGGTAATAATGATGAAATGCAACTCGAAGTTTATACTAGGAGTAAAAATTTAGAAAATACATAGCATAGTTTCCAGCATAATAGTATCTGTAAATGATAATTTTGAATGAATTCAAAGTAACTTATAAATTATAAAGTAATGAATGGTGCTCACATTTACTGTGTTCCCCCAAGTTTTTTTAACCATGTTTATAAACATCTTCCTCTTAGGAACCACCATTCCTCTTCTTTGAGCCATGTGCCAGTGAAATTATTCTGTGTACCTTTTCTCATTTCATTTTTCTTACCTGAACAACTCTTATTTCTCCCCATTTATCTAATGTGTTCTCATTCTACAATCCATTTCTCTAATGGTCTTTCCTCTAGGATGATTTATCTAAAGACCTTGGAACATTTTTACTTTTCTTTTGCTGTCACCTAATGGTCCTCTTATCTATACAATTTATTCCTTGGGTACTTACATGAAAACTTGCATTATAGTTTACATTTTTCTATGCAAGTATTTTGAACTAGATTTAGAGATGCTTAAGAGAAACAACTCTGTCCTAAAGCAAGGTATTTTCTTTTATATGATAGGTTTTAAATAAACATTTGTTGATTTTATTGATTACGGAGGGCAGTGGCTGAAAGTTAAACTCACCATTCATTATGTAAAGAACTTTCAGCAGATACGTGTTGCTAACTACTACTGATCATTGATGGGTAATCCTCATTGCACAAGGACATTTTCTTATGAGCATTTTACATCCCTATTCAGGAATGTTGAAAAGCTTGCCAATATATCATTCCCTTTCAGTGTGACAAGGGTAGAAAGCCAGTTAGTAATCAGTTTTTGTTTCTAATTCATGTTTCTATCAGCTGATCTCTGTAATTTTGGGGAAAATATTAAGTAGAACCAGAGGATGCTAATGTTGAGTCTGCCTTTTTAAGACTCAAGAACCTCCAAACTCAAATTCTTGCATTAAATTATTAGACACAAAATTTTAATGATTGAAAATTCCATATTATAGACATTTGACAAATGTCTTCCTCTTTTCAGTTTGCTTTTTCTTCTCCCCAACATACATTCAAATTTAAACAATGTTTAAGAAGTGAAAAAATACCTAAAGGGAGAATACTGGGGGAAAAACTCTCAACTTCATTTCCTACATCAAAATTGCTTTTAGATAGATGCTGAAAAATAATCTCAGGAAAGGGAAGGCCATTCTAAGCAGGATATGAATTGAAGCCCTGATAATCAACAGTGATTATATCTAGATAGTTTTTCAGAATTTTATAGGAAAAAGTTTTTTTTTTTCCTAAATTAGATTTTTATGATAATATCTCTCCCTTTCTTGCTCCACACTCTCTTTCCCTTAAATCATCCAGCTATTTATTCTTTCCAGCATCACATGAATCATTTTCTCCCTCCAAAATATTTTCATTTACTCTATTTCTTTGTTTAACTCAGGAGTTCTTATTCCTCATTGCATATATGACTGGCTTCATAATTTCCGCTCTCAGTGTGAAATGAACATGACAATCTTTTGTTAAACTATTAAGAATTTTTAAAGGCAACAGTAGAGTAGTTAACCTAGCACAGGGTCCTTCAAAATGTTGGGCCTTGTATAACTACATGGGACACACACTCATGCAACTGTTCAACCGCACATTATAATCATCTAGAAAGATTTAAGAGGAATGATGCCTAGGGAGCACCCTAGATAAAGTAGATCATGATCTGGAGGTGGAGGCTAGATATCAATATTATAATTTTAATTGTAAAATTTAATTTAATTTATACAATAATTTAATGTATAAACAGGACTGAGAACTGAACTCAAATGCCATTTCTTGTGACTTCACATTGTACTTATCTATTTACTTTTCATCTCTTTCACTGGACTGTTTTGCTCCTTAAGAATAGGTACCATGTCGTATTAGTCTCCTCATCTTCATGACATAGAGCAATGACTAGAATATTATGAGCCTCTAAAACTGGTTATTGAGTGAAGGAACAAATAGGTAGATATTAATAGAACTGGTTTATTCATTTCATAGAGAATAATCAAGGAGAAAATAAAGGCAGCCTTTGCAAGATAATCTAAAAGTAAAAAGTGAAAGCATGTTCTTAAAGAGAATGGGATAAAGTAAAATAAAAGATTTGAGAAATTATATCTAAATATGAATTTTCTTTTTGAACATGATGTTGACCACAGAATAGCTTCCATAATTCTGTGCTTAGAGGGACAATTATTTTATTTTGCTATTACTCACTAATATTCCAGTGTTGAGAAAAACCAAAAACAAGGAATAGATATCAAAAAAATTTTAAACAGAATTAAGAAAAAATAATCACTCCCTAGATATACCTATTATAATTATTGGGAGAAAAGTTGGTTATATTACTTCTAGATGTACTGTGCAGCTTGTGAATGGGACTGTAGTTGGGAAGGAGTGTCTGTTTTTTTTTTTTTTGTATTTTTCTGAAGCTGGAAATGGGAGGCAGTCATACAGACTCCCGCATGTGCCCAACCGGGATCCACCCGGCACGCCCACAAGGGGGACGATGCTCTGCCCATCCGGGGCGTCGCTCTGTCGGACCAGAGCCACTCTAGTGCCTGGGGCAGAGGCCAAGGAGCCATCCCCAGCGCCCGGGCCATCTTTTGCTCCAATGGAGCCTTGGCTGCGGGAGGGGAAGAGAGAGAGAGGAAGGAGAGGGGGAGGGGTGGAGAAGCAGATGAGCACTTCTCCTGTGTGCCCTGGCAGGGAATTGAACCTGGGACTTCCACACGCCAGGCCGACGCTCTACCACTGAGCCAACCGGCCAGGGTGAGTGTCTGTTTTTAACAGTGGCATGTCAGATCAAAGTAGTAGAATAAATATAATTGTCCACAAATACTGGTAAAGTACAATTCTAGTACATACATACAGGGTTGAGAAAAAGTAGGTTTATAATTGTGAGTACACGAAACACAGTGTATATTATTGTATTATTTATTAATTATTTTATTATTTTTCATACAAGCAACTAACACTCACTTTTGCTCCACCCTGTACATTCTACTACATAAATTATATTGCTATAAGTTGTTTTTATCTAAATAGTATACCATAGCAATTTGAGGACACAAGAGATATTTCATTTATTTATTCTTCACAGGTTTTGATAAACTAAGAACAGAGGAATAGTCATATACTTTTGTCTATATGATTATTTTGTTTTATTTGTTGAGATAAAGTTCACAATATAAAATCACCATTCTCACCATTTTAAAATATACAATTCAGTAGCTTTTAGTACACTCATATTGTTGAGCTATCATCATCATTATCTTGTTCCATATTATTTTCATCTTCAAAAAGAAACTCTGTATCCATTAAGCTTTCACTGCCAATTCCTCCCTAAGGCCAGCCCCTGGCAACAATTAATTTGGTTTCTGTTTCTATGGTTTGCCTAGTCTACATTATTTCAAATAAATAAAATCATATAATAAGTGACCTAATTAGGATTAGCTTTTACATTTCTGCAAAAAGAGTGTGGGATGTTTGATGACTGCATTGAATTTCCACATTACTTTGGGAATTATTGCTATATTAACAATATTATGTCTTCCCATCCATGATCATAAAATGTCTTTCTATTTATGTAGATATTCTTTCCTTTCTTCTATTTTTTAATTTTCAATTTACAAATCATGTACCTCCTTGGTTACACTTACTACCAAGTAATTTTTTAAATAAATACATTTGTAAATTGAATTGTTTTCTTTTTTTTTTTTTTGTGACAGAGACAGAGACAGAGAGAAGGACAGATAGGTACAGACAGAGAGAGATATGAGAAGCATCAGTTCTTCATCATGGCTCCTTAGTCTCCTCACATGTTCACTGATTGCTTTCTTATATATATGTTTCTTGACCGAGGGACTAGAGCAGAGCAGTGACCCCTTGCTCAAGCCAGTGACCTTAGACTCAAGCTAGCGACCTTGGGCTTCAATCCAGAGATGTCTGGGCTCAAGCCAGTGACCATGAGTTCATGTTTATGATCTCATGCTCAAGCCAGTGACCACTCACTCAAGCCGGATGAGCTCGCACTCAGTCCTGCAACCTTGAGGTTTTGAAGCTGGGTCCTCCACGTCCCAGTCTGACATTCTATCCACTAGGCCACTGCCTGATCAGGCTGAATTGTTTTCTTATTTTTCTTTTTGGATTTTTCACTTCTACTGTATCAATATGCAATATATAGATTCCATGATGATCTTGTATTTATTTATTTTTGTTACCTTAGGGTGAAATTTTTTAGTCTTTTATTACTAAGTATAATGTCTTCTGTTGGTATTCCCTTAGCATGTTGAAGAAATATTTCTATTCCTTTGTTAAGTATTTTTTTGAATCAAGAAAGCTATTAGAGGGGTATACAGCACAATCAAATGTCAAAATAATCTAGAGATATTTTCTCTCAACATATGTACCCTGATTTATCAATGTCACTGCATTAAATTTAATAAAAAAAAATAAAATAAAAAAAAATTAAAAAAAAAAGAAAGCTGTTAAATTTTGTCAAATGCCTTTTATATACAAAACTGAGGTGATCATGGGACCTTTCTCTTTTATACTGTCAATTTTGTGTATTATATTATTTGATTTTCAAATTGAACCATTCTTGAATTTCTAGATTAAAAAAAAAAACTTGATCAAAATATATAAATAACTCTTTGGACATGTTGCTGGATTTAGTTTGTCTGTATTTTGTTGAGGATTTATTTATTTATTTATTTATTTATTTATTTATTTACTTTTTTGCATTTTTCCGAAGCTGGAAACAGGGAAGCAGTCATACAGACTCCCACATGCGCCCGACCAGGACCCACCCGGCATGCCCACCAGGGGGCGATGTTCTGCCACTCTGGGACGTCACTCTCTTGCAACCAGAGCCATTCTAGCACCTGAGGCAGAGGTCACAGAGCCATCCTCAGCGCCTGGGCCATCTTTGCTCCAATGGAGCCTCAGCTGTGGGAGGGGAAGAGAGAGACAGAGAGGAAGTAGAAGGGGAGGGGTGGAGAAGCAGATGGGCGCTTCTCCTGTGTGCCCTGGCCGGGAATCGAACCTGGTTCTTCTGCACACCAGGCCAATGCTCTACCAGTGAGCCAACTGGCCAGGGAGAGGATTTTTTCATCGATATTCTTAAGAAATATCAGGCTATAATTTGATTTTATTATGAAGAGGTTTTTTTGTTTGTTTGTTTTTTCTATTTTTCTGAAGTTGGAAATAGGGAGGAAGTCAGACAGACTCCTGCATGTGCCCGACCGGGATCCACCCAGCATGCCCACTAGGGGGCGATGCTCTGCCCATCTGGGGCGTTGCTCTGTTGCATCCAGAGCGGTTCTAGCGCCTGAGGCAGAGGCTATAGAGCCATCCTCAGCGCCCGGGCCAACTTTGCTCCAATAGAGCCTTGGCTGTGGGAGGGGAAGAGAGAGACAGAGAGGAAGGAGAGGGGGAGGGGTAGAGAAGCAGATGGGCGCTTCTCCTGTGTGCCCTGGCCGGGAATCGAACCCAGGACTCCTGCACGCCAGGCCGATGCTCTACCACTGAGCCAACCAGCCAGGGCCTTATTGTAAGAGTTTTTAAACCCTGGATTGATAACTCAGTGGTTAAGATATTGTGCCTATATGCCAAGATTGTGGGTTCAATTCCCAGTTAGGGCACATAGAAGAATGAACCAATTAATGCATAAATAAATGGAACAACAAATTGACATCTATCTATCTATCTATCATCTATCTATCTATCTATCTATCTATCTATCTATCTATCTATCATCTCTTTCCTTCTCTTTCTCTTTTTCTCCTTTTCTCTCTATATGATAAGTAAGTAAGTAAATAAATAAATAAAGGTATAAAAAAAGAGTTTGTCTGGTTTGTATCAGGATAAGGCTGACCTCAAATGAATTAAGAAATGTTTCTTCATCTTCTATTTTTTGGAAAAGTTTGACAAGAATTAGTGTAAAGTCGTCTTTAAATGATGGTAGAATTTACCAGGGGAGTCATCTGGTTCTGGACTTTTTAAAATTTTTTTGATTGGTAGGTTTTTGATTAAAAATTTAATCTCTTTATTTGCTAAAAGTATATTCAGATATTCTATTTCTTCTTGAGTCAGTTTCAGTAGTTGTATCTTTCTAAAAATTTGTCCATTTCATTTGGATTATCTAATTTGTTGGAGTACAATTGTTCCTATAACTCCCCTATAAATCTATTATCTTTTTAAGGTTAATAACAATATCCCTTTCTTTTACTTGAGACCTCTCTAGTTTTTTGTGTTTTTTTTTTTTTTTGGTTGGTCTATAAAGACTTGTCACTTTTGTTCATGTTTTCAAAGAACCAACTTTTGGTTCCACTGATTCTCTTTACTATTATGCTGTTTTTATAGATAGATAGATAGATATTGATATAGATATACTGTATATATGTAGTATATATACAGTAAACATTTCTTCTACATGTTTGTGTTTAGTTTGATCTTACTTTTCTAGTTCTTTAAGGTATGAATTTGTTATTGATTTAAAATCTTTCTTCATTTTAATATAAGCATTTATAGCCATAAATTTTCTTTAGAACTCTTCTTCCACTCCATTAAACAGATTTTGAAACATTCTGCTTTTGTTTTCACTTGTAACAAAGTATTATTCTAGTTTCTCTTCCAAATTCTTCTGCCTGTAACACATCTGTGAACTGTATTATTCCATTGCCACATATTTATAAATTTTCCAGCTTTGTTTCTGTTATTGATTTCCAATTTAATTGGTATTAGAAAAAATAGTTTGTAATTTTAACCTTTTAAAATTTATTGAGACTAATTTTATGGCCTGACATATGGACTATCCTGAAAAATGTTCTATATGCAACTTATATCACTGTTTTTTTCTACCTAAATTTTGTCTTTTATTTGCTTTATATATTTTTGGACCCTGTTTTTCGGTGCTTACATACTTATATTTGATATATCTTCTTGACAAAATGATACTATTTTCATGGAATATAGTTTTCATTCGTTAACTTTCAACATATTTGTGTCTCTGGACCTAAAATTAGTCTCTTACGGACAACATATATTTGAATCATATATGTTAGTTTTTTTAATATTCTAAGTATTGTCTTATATTTGGAAAATTTAACACATCTACATTTACTTAATTACTGATGTTGAAAGACTTCTTTCCTTTGCTATGTGGTTTTTATATGTAGCTTATATGTTTTATTCATTTACTTTTCTATTACTGCCTTGTTTTACATTTAATTGATTTTTTGCTGTGTACTGTTTTGATACCCTTCTCTTTTCTTTCACTATACATATTTTACTGAATTTCCTAGTGGTTATTATAGGAATTACATTTAATATTTGAATTTGTAGCCATCTGGTTAGAATTAATAGCAAATTAGTTTCAATAGTATGTAAAAACTTTCTATATAGCTCTGTTCCTCTACATTGTTATCACAACTGCATCTTTATATATAAATATATGCCTATTACCATAAATTTATCATTATTGTTTCATCCATTTTTAAATATATGAAAAAGAAGTTACAAACTAAAAATAAATGTAATATGCATTCATATTTACTTATATAGTTACCTTTTTCTGTATTTAAAAAAAATTCCTATGACTAAAATTTAGTGTCTGATGTTCCTTTATTTCAGCTCAAAGAACCTCCTTTCACATTTCTTGTATGACAAGTCTACTGGCAGCAAAATCCTTTAAATTTTATCTGAGAATATCTTAACTTCACCTTCATCTTTGAAAGATCGTTTTATTGGATATTGACAATGTTTTCTTCTAGTGCTGTAAAATCTCCATGGTTTCTGATGAGAATTGACATATTAAACATTATTGTTCATGGCAAACCATTTTACTCTTGCTGCTTTCAAAATTTTTCTCTTTGTCTTTCAGCAGTTTGATTATAACACCTTGCTGTGGACCACTTTTGGTTTATTCTACTTAGAATTAATTGAGTTTTCTGTGATTTATTAAATTTGAGAACTTGGCCATTATTGTCTCAGATATACTTTCTGGCTCCCTTTCTCACTCCTGTCCTCCTGGGAATCTCATAGTGCATTTGTCAATCCATTTGATAGTGTTCCACAGTCTCTTAGGCTCCGTGCATTTGACCTCATTCATTTTCCTTCTGCTCTTCACACTGATTTATTTCAGTTGACCTGTCTCTAGTCAAAAAAAACAACTGATTGTTTTTTTTTCTTGTTTAAATCTGCTGTTGAACCCTACCAGTGAATTTTTTATTGTAGTTCTTGTAATTTTCAGTTACATAATTTGTATTTGGTTCCTTCATATAATTTTTATTTATTTATTATTGTTCTCTGGTGAGACATTATTCACATAGCTCCTTTCAGTATTTTGTCTTTGGTTTCTCTTATCCCTTATATTTAAAACAGTTGATTTAAGTCTTTTCTAGTAGGTCCAGTGGCTGCTCTCTGTCAGGACAGTTCTTATAAGTGGGCTGTATTTTTTTTTGTTTCCTTCCATACCTCATAAATTTTTGTCAAAATGTGGACATTTTGCATGTATAATGTATAATTGTTACATTGTTATAATGTAACAATCCTGTAAATTAGACCCCATCTCCTCATTGAGGAATTGTTATTGTTTTTGATGGTTGTCGTTTGCGTAGTGGCCTTGCTGAGGTAATTTTCTAAAGTCTATATTCTTTGTTAAGTATGGCCAATAAAGTCTATGTTTGTGAGGTTAGTTGTGGTCTCATAATGACTTTACTAAGATTTCTTTAAACTCCTGAAACAAAATAAGAAAAATAAAAAATTTTCCCATTTTTATAGTTTAATTGTGAATAGAGCAATTCTTTGTTGCTTAGCCAGGCAGTTTACAAGTTTACTTTTCCCTTTCTGCTTGCACTGAACCAGAAGTTCAGCCAGAGGTAAATGCTTAAGTCCTCTCAAGTTTATCGCATCATACATCATGCCATAGGCATGTCTATGGTTTCCTTTGAATATAGATTTCTTTGAATATGCTGAACTTTTTAATAGACTTAAGTTTTTCAAGTATCTCCTTCTCCAGCCTCTTCTGTTCCAGGCAGTTTCGTTCATCAACTTTCTGCCCCTGCTATCATCTATCATCTCTTGCTCTGGAGGTAGTGGCTATTATAGTTGCCTTTACATGCTTATGACAGCATTACCTATGAAGCAGCTTAAGACGCCAGGAACCTCTTTATGTAGGTAAAACAAGGTCAGCCCTTAAGCAGATCCTTCAGGGAACAATCACACAGTCAAAACACTAAAATCCCTTTTTTGAGAATAAGCCCAAACTGTTTCCTACAGTACTCACAACCTACACCAGGAATGTAGGCTGCCTTCTTCAAGGCTGCTGCAGAATTGGGGAGTGGAAGATAGTAGTAACAGGGCAAATTGATATACCAGAGAAGTCTTCCAGCAAAATTCTGCACAGAGCATTCTGCTAGTTATTAGAAACAGGGTTATATTAAATTCCAAAGTACCTAAAACAATTGATTGTTTAAATCTCTGACAGTTTTCATAGCTTCTATGGCTGTTTTAGTTCTGCAATGGTAGAGCTGGGTGGTCGCAAGCCCTGCTTGGTTGGCTCAGTAGAAAGAGCACTGGCTCAGTGTATGGACATCCTAGGTTTGATACCTGGTCAGGGCACACAGGAGAAGCAACCATCTGCTTATCCTTCCTCTCTCTCCCTCTTCTCTCCCTCTTTTACTCTTGCAACCAGTGGCTCAGTTGATTTGAGCGTGGCCTGGGCATTGAGGATAGCTCTGTTGGAGTGCATCAGCCTCAGGCACTAAAAATAGCTTGGTACTTGAGCATTGGCCATACATTGGATTGCTGAGTGGATCCTAGTTGTGGCACATGTGGGAGTCTGCTTCACTGTCTTCCCTCCTCTCATCTAAAAAAATAAAAAAAAGACCATGATAATACATTGATTATTTTGGAGTTGTCATTTTTACTTAAAATTCACTATTCTATACAGAGTTAGTAATGGCCAGTTAAAATCAAAATTTTCCATTTGAAAGCATATATTATCATTAGGGAGACAGTTCTATTATTATCATAATCTGCTTTTTTTTTTTTCAGTTACATGATACATTATGTGTTCTTAATCTAACCAGGGGTGTTGCTTATTAGAACAATGAAATAGGCCATGACCGGATAGTTACAATAACTTATTTGTTAAAGAAATATCCATCTTCTTACCATTGCTGTTGATGATAATGTCCTTTCATCCTTTATCTCCTGTTTTAAAGCATAATTTTCCACTTAGTATTCTCTTGAGTATTCTAAGGCAAAATGTTTATGCTTGGTTTTTTCTTTTACATTTTGTCATATTAAGGTGCAAGTTCTACAGTTTTAAAGAGCTCTCTCACCTTCCTGAAGAGGCAGCTTCAGCAGCATCATTGCCCTTGCCCTTCATGTTGGTCATCTATTAACTTTCTACTTCTGATCAACTACTCAGCACCTACCTTGATCTTCACCCTCTTTCAAAAGCAATTTGCTCTGCTACTACTTGTCGGCACTTTCAGTGTGAGCACAGTTATAAGAAATAAAGACTATGAACATAAAGCTCAGAAAATTAAAAAAAATAAAATTTTGGGGAAAATATAAACAGCTTAGTTTTAAGTTTTAAAATCCGGAAATTTATTTTATAATAATGCTATAAAAAAGATGTTTTGTTTTGTTTTTGTTTACCTTATTTTCATTAAGGAAAAATTAGGAGCCATGAACAATATAAATGCATAAAATATATATTACTATTATTTCTTATTGAGGATATTGTTACTCATAGTCAATAAGAGTTTCAACTGGTTGCCAAAAACTTATTTTAAGTTTTCTGGTCATAAGGGTAAATTCAGAACCAACTGAGGCTAACTGGATATCTATTTCTTTCTTCTAAAAAAAATATTATAGGTCTTGAGGTTTACCAGAATGCTGTAAAACAAGACGCACACACACATACACACACACACACACAAACACAGAGTTATGTTTCTTAGAAATGTACTCTGAAGTGATGTTTTATTTTAGTAATTAATGAAACAGAGTAGCCATGTCAATAATATAGGATTATATGAAATATATAAGAATCTCAAATTCATCACTAGATTGGAAGTTTCATTAGGGGAGGGACGTTTAAGTATTGTTTTTTTAAATTTGTTTTTAACTGTTGTATATCAGGGAAACTAGTTCATAATAAGAGTGCAGTACATGTTTGAATAAAGAAATTAGTTACATAGTTTAATTTAATTATTGTTATAGCAAGGTATACATGTCATATAAAATGAATTTGTGTTTTTATGTCCTTGCTATTTAAATATTATGAGTAAAATTATATAGTTGAAGGGTTAACACATGAAGAAGCTAATTTAGTTTTCTGTAGAGTGGAGAGATGTATGAGTTATATACTTATAATCATAAAGCTTTATTATATTTAAATAAACCATTTTGTTCCCCTGAACCTAAAACATATTTCAAATTTTCAGAACTTCATTTTAGGTTTATTCTGTGCCGACTTCCCATCTAATGCAGATAAAAATATATGAGTTATTGGGTTCTTTAAAACTGGGGTTGATAGTGGAAATGCTGACAAATCTTTATTACAGATGCCAGTAGAATGAAGTGCCTTTACCTCTAGTAAATGCTGATGTGGAGATTTAAGACTATATGAGAAATCAGTGAAGTTGTCCTGGAGAGGTTTATCATATTATTCACTGAACTCAATGTGTGGTATAGTAATTGCTTCTGCTACCATTTTTCTTTTATTCTGTGAGGTTATTATTTATCCTTGTGCTGTGTGAAACAGAAAGAGAGTTTAAAAGAGAGTCATAACTCGGTGTAAACTATCTTGTGGCACAGTGTAACTGGAGATAGAAATCACAGCTGGAACACTGTGTCTTGCCAGAATTAAATATAGGAAGAACGATATTTGACATTGCTGAAATCCATAAATACTAAAAAAGACACAATCAGACCACATAATTTTTTCTTGTGATATGAAAACCTGTTTTAAAAAATATATATCTTATTTCATTTGTGCAGTGGTTGCCAGGGGGAGGGAAAGGGAGGAGAGGGAGAGAGGGAGAGAAAAGGGACAGGCATAAAGAAAACCAAATAAAAGGTGACAGAAGATGATTTGACTTTGGGTGATGTGTATACAACATAATCGAATGTCAAAATGACCTGGAGATGTTTTCTCTAAATCTATGTACTCTAGTTGACTAAAGTCATCCCATAAAAATTAATGTTCTAAATAAACTTAAAAATATATGTATATCTAAATAAGCTTTTTACTCTCACAGGGATCATCAAATTCATTTGCCTGTGATGAAAGTTTTCTTATAGATTATAGATGAACAAAATCTGTTAATAAGTTAGATGAGTTAGATGGTTACTACTAAAAGCTAGATTAATTTATTTTTATTTTTTAATTAATTTATTTTTTTTAGTGAAAGAGAGAGAGAGACAGAGAGAGGGATAGACAGACAGGAAGAGAGAGAGATAAGAAACATCAACTCATAGTTGCATCACGGTAATTGTTCACTGATTGTTTTCTCATATGTACCTTCACTAGGGAGTTCCAGCTGAGCCACTGACCCCTTGCTCAAGCCAGTGACCTTGGGTTCAAACCAGTGACCGTGGGTTTCAAGTCAATGACCTTTGGTCTCAAGCCAGCGACCATGGGGTCATGTTTATGATCACAGGCTCAAGCTGGTGACCCTGTGATCAAGCTGGTGAGCTGGTTTCAAGCCAGAGTAGCATGTGCTCAAGCTGTGACCTCAAAGTTTTAACCTGGGACCTCTGTGTCCCAGGCTGACGCTCTATCCACTGCACAACACCTGATCAGGCTAGATTAATAGTATTTAAATAGCATAATAATTTTTGAAATTTTTGCTTTGTTTGTACCTTATGCACATATATCCCTCACATGCCTCATGCACTCGTAAGTAATCACTAGCTTTTATCGTATTTTTCCCCAGTGTGCAAGTGAATTTGTATTAAAAATATGCCATAAGGATTTTGAAATAAAAAGTTAAAATAGAGACAATGGTGATTTAACAGTGCAAATAGGAAAATAAGATCATTTTTAGATATGTATTAGTACCTAAATCTGATGAGTTTAAACTATGCTATTTTTGCAAATTCTGTACTTTTATGTTAAAAACACATATTCATATTTGTAAAGGAGATAATTTGTGATGTAGAAAGTGAATTTTCTGGATTATATATTTACTTTGTTTCTACAACGTTTTGATTGCATTGATTAATGAATAAATGTATCACCAGTTTTGCATGCAGTATAGATCAGTGGCTAATCCCAGTTATTAAAAATAATAATAAATACATGAAATACATATTACATTATCTAATGTGCAATATAAAATTCTGCATTTTTATGGTTTTTGGAATTTTTTAATGTGGGAATTATAGTGTGGTGGTAGGTGGTCTAGCAGTCTGACTACTTGACTTTATGATAAATGTTGTTAACTTTAGGCAAAAAATACTTAACACCCCTGTCCTCAGTTACTTCATCTGTAAAAAAAAATATTACTGACTGCACCTGGTGGTAATGAGAAATAAATGAGTTAATCTAAGGGAAGCGCTCAGAATAGGACTTGACACGAAGTGCTTGGAAAATAGAAGATGGTGGCATTAGTGCAGGAAGCTTGAAAAATGGTTCGTTTGTGGCTTTTAAATTTAAAAGAAAGTATATATTCACTTATTTATAAGTCAGAAACTGAGACCAAAGTTTGAATTTGTTAGAGATAATTTATTGAACCAAGGTAATTCTTTTGATTCCCATTCCACCAACCCTAAATTCTTAGGCTATCCCCTCTTTTGCAGGGGAATATGGTGTGTTCTTCTCAAGCCTCTAACCCTCTGCTCATGGGTTAGGGGCCTGAGGATTTGTTTCTACCATACTACAACCTCGCAGGGGAAACTACCTCTTCAAGTTCAAGTTCTCTTGTTTTACTCAGTTGACCAGAGCAATTTTTTTTTTTTTGTAAACCTGGCGATGTCTGGTATTACTGATGCAAATTTAAGGAACTATCTTGCCATATAAATTGTTCATGTCTAGTACAGAAGATATACATATAAATTACCACTCACTATTTAATATGGTAAATATTATGGTAAAAGAATTCAAAAGTCATGTAGGAGAACCAGAAAAAGAATACACCTGAAATGCCTGAATATGACTGCTGAGCTCAGGATAGCTGTTTAGTTGTAGTAATCCTTCTTTTCAGGGTAACAGGGGCATTTAAACTGTTAGGTAATATGTTATCTAACTTAAAAGACTAGGTATGGAAAGCTATATAAAATAGTGAGGAAAGTATATATCCTGGAATTTAAATAACCTGAGTTAAAATCTCTACTTTTCTTCTTTTTAGTTTTTCTTACCTATTCATAGACATATGATCTAGAAAAAGAATTTAACTTTTCTTGAAGAATGACCAATGTGAAATAGTTTTAATAATCACCTTACTATTGTTTGCGTCTATAGGGATTTTTTCATTTGTTTGTTTTGTTTTGTTTGTTTGTTTGTTTTCAGTTAATCCCTTCATTGATGGCTGGTGTCCCCTTTTTGGAACAGTCCAGTGTCATTTTGATCTCAGGGCTTTTACTTGCTGTGTCTTGGCCTAAAATGCTCTTCTTTCAGATTTTCAAATGACTAGACTCTTCCTTTTTTTAACTTCTACCTCAACTCTCATCTCCTCAAAAGGAATTCCACACTTATTATTTCATTGTCTTATCTTCTCTTATCTTATTAAGTATCTTCCAGTTTTTCTGTATAATGTTTCCCGATTTTATACCATTTATTGACATATAAAATTACATGTTTAGGCATTCATTATTGGTTTTCTCTTTCATATCATGAACTTTATTACTTGGATTTTTCTTTTAGAAAGAGGAGGGCTGCATCAGAGTAGATGGCCAACATAATGAATATGTTCCTGATAAATGTTAGTTTTTTTATATATGTTCTAAAATAAGCTATTACTTTTTTCCTGTAAGTAAATGTATTAGTTGTAATTTTCATAGTTGTTAAAAAATGTGATAATGTATATAAAAATCTCTAATTCTTTGCATGTGCTAGGTAATTAGGCAATGAGTTTTTTAATTCTTTTTCAATAGATCCCACTAAAACAACACATCAGATATTGATAAAGGTTATAAATCAACTTGGGATATTGTAATGATAGTGAAATTATATTTATATGTATTATATATTATATCTGTACATATTATATTTCTGTATTATACAGTATGTAGCATGTCATATTGTCATACTTATTATATGTGGTATAAGCTATATATTAAAGATATGTAACTATTTTTATTATTTTCAAGGTAAATTATTATATTTAAATATTCTTTTGTGAAGAACAAATATTACTGATAATCTACCTTGTTAGTATTTCAAAATATAAAGTGAGGCAAAGGTAAGTTTATAGTTATGAGTACATGAAATACAGAGTTTATTCTTGTATTATTATTTATTATTATTTTCCATAGGAACAACTGTAAACCTACTTTTGTCCCATCCTGAATATTAATTAAAATTAGAAAAAGATATAATTTATTTGTGTCATAAATTAAAGTGAAATTTTCTATCTTCTAAGAAAAGCTATAATTCTGATATTAGGTTTCATGATTAACTGATACCTCCTACATTCATATTCACTGTTTCCAGGAAGAACCTTATGTCCTGTTTAAGAAGTCTGACAAACCACTCTATGGGAATGATCGATTTGAAGGCTATTGCATTGACCTTCTCAGAGAGTTATCAACAATCCTTGGCTTTACATATGAAATTAGACTTGTGGAGGATGGGAAATATGGAGCCCAGGATGATGGCAATGGACAGTGGAATGGAATGGTCCGTGAACTAATTGATCATGTAAGTCTTTTTTCTCAGTATTTATCACCTTTGGTAGATTATTATTTCTTTTTGATGGTCATTGGTTAATAATGTCAAGTATATATTTCCTTCAACCATTTTATTGAAAGTATGTTTTTTTGCAATTAAATATAAAGAATCAAAGAGAGATGTAAAGTTCATTATAAAGAGTTTTCTATCTTAAATTAGTATTCAGTTGTTTTGATATCTTGAAGTATTTTCTTTTAACTTATAAAATGGATGTGATTTTCAACATTGATTTTTTTTTTTTTTTACTTTTAATGCCAGCTTTTCTCAATAGAGTGAATGGGTGATACAAATCTAAATTTCATGATAAATATTTTCTATACTAAGGTATTTTCTATATCGGCAAAGAGCATAGAATAAGGTACTATTTTAAAATAAAGCAAGAATATTAAACATATTTTAACAGGGTGATAAACATTTTGTTTTATATTTTTTAATTAAAGAAACCAAGAATTTTTTTCATGGACAAGAAAGCATTATTTATCATAGTTATTTTATTTTATTTTATTTTATTTCTGAATTTGGAAACAGGGAGGCAGTCAGACAGACTTCCACATGCCCACCAGGGGGCGATGCTCTGCCCATCTGGGGCATCACTCTGTTGCGACCAGAGCCATTCTAGCACCTGAGGCAGAGGTCATGGAGCCATCCTCAGTGCCCGGGCCAACTTTGCTCCAATGGAGCCTCGGCTGTGGGAGGGGAAGAGAGAAACAGAGAGGAAGGAGAGGGGGAGGGGTGGAGAAGTAGATGGGCGCTTCTCTTGTGTGCCCTGGCCAGGAATCGAATCCAGGACTCCTGCCATGCCAGGCCGATGCTCTATCACTGAGCCAACCAGACAGGGCCAAGAAAGCATTATTTATAATGTCTTAGTTGGTAAAGTCATTCCTTTGAAATAAATTCTTATCTTTTAAATATAGCATTGTATTTATTTTGTGATTTGTAACATTTAAGTTTATTTTACTATTTGCCATAATACTAGGGGTAAATAATTGCTAAGAATTCTACAAAATAATAAAAATAATTTTCTTTTAAATTTTTATTTATTAATTTTATAGAGGGGGAAAGAGACAGAGAGAAAGAAGGGGATAAGGATACTATTTTACCATATCAGTTCACTATATGATATTATACCATATCAGTAATCCTCAGTGTTGTAATGTATGCTTGGTTGTATCATTTTGCTTAAAAATACTGAAAATCACTAAGCGACACAGATAATACAATTGCAGAAAGTATTCAGAATTCCAGAATATTTTTAAAAGAATGGCACAAAAGTTTCACAATAGTTTACACCAAATGTTACACTCAAACACCATGTTCCTTTAAGAATGTGCTATGTATTTTCCAAATGATTTTATTCTTATGTTGCCTTCCTAAGACCCCACTGAGAGTGTCTATTCAAGGGCCGAGTAAGGAAATAAACAGTGACATATCTTCCTCTAGAAAATAAAACATCATAATTTTTTTATATTTTATAAAATATTTTACCAAGATTTTCCACTCTTAAATGTAAGTTTAGCTGTTGAAACTGAGATAGTGGAGATGAGTTCATAGAAACTTGCTATTCCATTCGTAGTATGAAATTAAACATACATTTTATTTGTAGCCTTTGATAGTTTTATTCCTCATGGCTAAGAACTCATTTATAGGCTCATAAGACAACTGTTGTAAGCATGTTATTCATATAGCCAACTAGAGTTATTCATCTACATGAGGGAAACACCTAAGTTGCAATAAACTAGAAGCCCATATTGTAATAGGACTGCTTAAAGAAGACAAGAACAGTTAAGTTTCAAATCTTTGGTGATGCCTGACCTGTGGTGGCGCAGTGGATAAAGTGTCGACCTGGAAATGCTGAGGTTGCTGGTTCGAAACCCTGGGCTTGCCTGGTCAAGGCACATATGGGAGTTGATGCTTCCAGCTCCTCCCCCCTTCTCTCTCTCTGTCTCTTTCTCCTCTCTCTCTCTCTCTCTCTCCCTCTCCCTCCTCTCTAAAGATGAATAAATAAAAAAATAAAAAAAAATTAAAAAAAAAATCTTTGGTGATGTCTCCTAGGCAGTGGAAAACTACAAGAAGATATATGCTTGTAATCATCCATATAAGAGTTAATAAAGAGCATGCAAAGTCTCTGAATATGTGGATTAAAAATAGACCTTAAATCTGTCCCTACCTTCTAGTTTTACACCCAGCAATCTAGTTCAAACTCTTGCTACCTCATTTTTATTATAAACTTCCTTCCTCACCTTTAGGAATCCACCTGTACATTATTGTCAGATTCTTATGTTATCATCAATGTCTTAAAGCTTTCCCACTCAGAGCATTGTAGAGATACTGAAAGATGCAGAGACAATTTCAAGTATTCCTGTTGACTTTTAATTTCTTATCCATTGTCCTTTGACCTTTAGTGGTTCATGCACTCCTTCAGTTCTCTCATCTTGTCACCTATTTAAAGTTCGCTTCCAGGAATCTGTGTTGTGCTCCTGCTCCACAGGCCTTTCCTGACCATTTCAGTGCTTTTAAGAGCCCCCCCCCCTTTTTTTTTGCCTGATCAGTGGTGGCGCAGTGGATAAAGCGTCAACCTGGAAATGCTGAGGATGCGGGTTCAAAACCCTGGGCTTGCCTGGTCAAGGCACACATGGAAGTTGATACTTCCAGCTCCTCCCCTCTTCTCTCTCTCTCCTATCTTTAAAATGAAAAAATAAAATCTTTTTAAAAAATTTTTTTAAAAGAGACCAATTTTTGAATACCTATAGAATTACTGCTTCTTGTGCTTAATCACAGACACTCCTTGTATTTCAGACTCGACTCTTTGTCCTTTAATCTTTCAGCTGGTGGCATCTTAAGCCAGTCATATGCTGGGGTTTCTCTGACCTTGTGTCATAATGCTGATTAAATGTGTGAGGAAATATTGTGTTCTCATACTCCACAGACCTATAATTACATCTGAACTTTGCCAATTTGAGAATTTGGGTGTCTCTATCTATCCATCAACCTATCTTCCTTTTTACCTACCTATCAAGCGTCTATGATGAGTATCTTGGGGAAGTTATGGATCCTGTTTTAGGGTCAGTTTTATCGTATGTACAAATGGGAATAATATACTTGTTTCATAGAATAATGATGTGGACTAAATGTTAATATCTGAGTATGCAGCAACATTTTAGGCCTTTTTAATTTAGTTAAATGGATCAGCAGGACAGCAGAGATGGGGGATAGATGCAGGAGACACAGTGAAAGGAAGAAAGACAACGATATGAGGAAAGAATAATTTAAATATTATTGGACAGTAATGCTGATCTCACTGTAGGTCCAGGACTTACTGTGTGAAAGAAATCTTGGCATAGATGAACACTATTATGAATACAGATATAGATTTAAAACAAACAAAACAAAAAAACAACCTTAAGTCAAAAAACTACTGCGTATTTACCTGGTATGCAATTATAGAAACAAAATTCACTTCCGCAACTGGGCTATTTAAGGAATTTACACATTATATTCGAGAAGTTGACTCTCATTTAAGGTATGAATTTATATTGCACAGGTCTTAGTGTGTTGCCTGGCAATTAATTGTTGTTATTATTTATTATTATTATCACTATTACTATTACTGTTACTATATCCCAAGGGTATGAAATGTTTTCTTTCATGTTGCATTATCTTGGCTATTACTATGAGTTACTTTACCAGATTACTATTGAACCATGATTATTATATATTTAGAACAAATAACTGACTAGATGTGTGATATACTACTTTCAGAGCAAAGGTTTTTTTTTAATAATTATAGCAAAAATATTTTTAAATTCATATTCTCAATCTTCTTACTTTCTTAAAACTGAATAGATTGGACTATGAAAGGTGTCTGCTTTTTTAAGTAACATTTAAGCTTAGCTTTTTTAAAAGTGCCGATGAACTTGACAACTCCTTTGTGCTTAAAAAGACTTGTGTTTTAATATCATTACCATTTGTGGTTGGTAGAAGAATGTATAAGGCAATAAAAGCTTATTTTTTTTCTTTTTAGTGAGGCTCCTTTTTATATCTAAGTGCTGCTGAAATTTTAAAAGCAAACAAACAAAAACTTGATTATTTGACAGTTTAAGAAAAACTACAGGAAAAAAAATTCTGGTTCAGTTTATAAAACATGAATGGTAAAGAGGGAAGTCTGTTGGGGTCTGCTCTTATTTTATATTATTTTTAAAAGGACTCCTGATGTTATGGTTTCCAGATGCATGAGTGCTCCCAGCATGTTTCCTTAGCATTGCAATTGGTACTTAACACTATCAAGCCATTTATGATTCATAAATGAACCTTGGAAGACCTCACTATACTTTGCTTGTGCTTGCTGATTGCATTTTTTTTTTATGTACTAGGAAGAAATCAAATATTTGCTTTTCAGGGAACTTAAAAAGGCTCCAGGTAATATCACAATAATGGAAAGGCTAAATCAGAAACCAGTTTCCACTAAATGAGAATTGACTTGCCCCGTATCTTTAAATTTTGATCCACATTGTCTCAATTTTGTACTGCAATGGAAGCATTCTAATATTTTCAGAAAAAATTAAAGGAGAGTAATATTATAACTACTTTCTTTGAGTTATAGACAAATAACTAAATAATAGAAGTGCAAATTAATTTATATTTTCCAATGACCTCAAAATGACAACTATAAAACATTACAGATAATATTGAAGGTCCTTACCATAAAATCTCTTAATTCATTAATTTTCCAAGTCAAGCACAAAAGACTGAATCACATTTTCCTCATGCTTCTATATGTTCTACATGCTTTAACAACAAAAAGAGGCCCTGGCCGGTTGGCTCAGCGGTAGAGCGTCGGCCTAGCGTGCGGAGGACCCGGGTTCGATTCCCGGCCAGGGCACACAGGAGAAGCGCCCATTTGCTTCTCCACCCCTCCGCCGCGCTTTCCTCTCTGTCTCTCTCTTCCCCTCCCGCAGCCAAGGCTCCATTGGAGCAGAGATGGCCCGGGCGCTGGGCATGGCTCTGTGGCCTCTGCCTCAGGCGCTAGAGTGGCTCTGGTCGCAATATGGCGACGCCCAGGATGGGCAGAGCATCGCCCCCTGGGGGGCAGAGCACCGCCCCTGGTGGGCGGGCCGGGTGGATCCCGGTCGGGCGCATGCGGGAGTCTGTCTGACTGTCTCTCCCTGTTTCCAGCTTCAGAAAAATGAAAAAAAAAAAAAAAAAAAAAAAAAAAACAACAAAAAGAAATCCAAATCTATAGAAAAAAAATGTGTAAAGTTTATTTGATCCAAAATTTTGGAAGACAGTCCCACTGTCTTCAGACCTCATGTATTAAGACCTCAATGTATTGAGAAAATATTGTGGAGAATAATAAATTAAGACCTCAATGTATTGAGAAAATATTGTGGAGAATTGCCGATTTGCAGTTCCTTTTCTGCATTTAGAATCAAAGGAGAAAAACATTAAGGAAGGTATATGAAATCCACAGTGAAAGATTGTGGGAGCAGGAGAAAGCAAAGCAGGAAAGCTCTATGACTGGAAAAAATTACAATGATGAAACACGTACTGCTGTTACATCGGTAGGTACAGGCTATTTAGTTATCATTTACAGCACATGGAGATGGTACTTGGGGAACAAGATAACAGTGAGGGGTTTCTTGGTCTTGTGCTGTGTTGGTCTTGTGCCCTTATTCCTGTGGTTATGTCTTCAAGGGGTCTGGAAAGGAAAATTCTCTGACATTTCAACATTTAACTATATTCTCTTAGATGCTGAAGAACAATCAAGGAAGCTATAGGCCTGGTACCAGGGATGCTACCACCTGCCATGACCTGCCCAGTTAGGAATTTAGGATCAGACCATCCTGTGTGGTTACTTTTGGTCATTGAGCTTGTCAGGCCTGCCATGTACACCTTCTCCCCACCCCAGATCTCTCTGTTTTTTCTCTTCCACAGGCCCTTTTGCATTCACACATATAATCAGTATCTTAAATTTGATATTCTTGTCCACTTTGTATAAATTGCTCAATAGTATTCTAGATAGAAATATACCATTTTTATTTAACTAGTCTTCTATTGAGACGTTCAAGTTATTTCCAGTGTTATATAATAGTATAAAAACTAATGCTGTCATGAAGAGTCACATCATGTCCCCTGGAGCTTCTCTGAAGGATGCACTGAGAAAGGAATTGGTCAGAGTTGACATATATTTTTTTTATTTTATTAGATATTAAAAATAGTTCTCCGAATTCTTTTACTAGTTTACATTTCTACTAGTAGTGTAAAAAGTTTCTGTTTGTTTGAAAAATTATTAACTTAAAAGACTTACTCTTTGAATTTGGTCAGTTTAAATGGAATGACATTAATTTGCAATTTCCTGATTTTTAGTCTCTTCTTCTCCCCACCCCATATTTAGAGACATCAGTTTCTCCTTCTTTGAATTTCCCATTCATGTTCTTTGATTTTTCTTATAGATACATAGGGATTTATTACCTAGTCTGAAAATAATAATGCAAATATTTATCCTAATAAGGATTGTGTCTTTTAATTTGTTTAAAAAGTTTAAGAGTGTGTGTGTGTGTGTGTGTGTGTGTGTGTGCCTGTTGGCATGGAAGTTTTAAAGTCCAAGTTTTACAAGTGTATTTATTTTTTCTTCATGGCTTGTTCTGTTTTGTTCCTGGTTGAAGAAATTCTTACTTACTGGATTTCACAGAGATATTCTCTATTTAAGAGTCTGACAGTTTTTGTCTTTGAAATTATTTCATCACTTGTACTGATTAGACTTGAACTGAAGAAAAAGATATGATTTTTTTTTTACTCCCTTTATGAAGATGGATCCCCAAATATGCTAAACTACAACATAATTATTAATAAATGTCCTTTCTTTGTAAAAAAAGCAACTTGAAAAGCAAGTGATTTTTACTTTTAATGTGAAATCCTGAAACTGTTAGCTCAGGTATTAGAGGCAAGGAATTAAGAAAAGTTTATGATACATTCATGTTGGAGAGGAAGAAATTTTCCTCTACCCTTCTAGTTTCTTTCAGCTGGTCTAATAATTCAATCAACACAAGGTAGATTAACAAGAGAAAGAAACCAAATTTAATCATATAAGTATGTATGGGAACCCAACAGACATGAGAAATCAGACACAGAAAGGTAAAATGAGGTGATATTCTGATCCATAGCATGAGGTAAGGTAGTGCTACCAAGCTTCAGAGGAGAGGATGGTAATACACAGGACAATAAGAAGAGCAATTTCAGGAGTTAGATGCCTGCCTTGCCTTATAGATAAGTTCTTAAATGTGATTTTTGGTAATAACTCTTATTACGGACAAGGCTGCCAACTTAATTTTTATAAGGAAGAAGCAAAAGTTTCTATTATGCCTGCAGGTTCTCCGTTGTCTTCAACTAACATGCAAAAGTAGCATGTCTTGGGGAGACCTGTTCTGAACATCTTCATTATTAAGATTTCTTTTTTTTTTTTTTTTTTTTTTTTTTTTTTTTTATTCATTTTAGAGAGGAGAGAGAAAGGGAGAGACAGAGACAGAGAGGGAGAGAGAGACAGAGAGAGAAGGTAGGGAGGAGCTGGAAGCATCAACTCCCATATGTGCCTTGACCAGGCAAGCCCAGGGTTTTGAACCGGCGACCTCAGCATTTCCAGGTCAACGCTTTATCCACTGCGCCACCACAGGTCTTTTTTTTTTTTTTTTAAGATTTCTTTTTTTTTTTTTTTTTTTTATTCATTTTAGAGAGGAGAGAGAAAGGGAGAGACAGAGACAGAGAGGGAGAGAGAGACAGAGAGAGAAGGTAGGGAGGAGCTGGAAGCATCAACTCCCATAAACATCTTCATTATTAAAGGGCTAGTGTAATTCTTTATAACTGAATGTTTCTTTTAAAAATGGGTTCATGGAAATAGATAAAACTGAAAGTGAAGTGGTTATGATCAATGTCATCTCATTAAATTTAATATTTAAAAAATTTTTAAAGGTATTGAAACCACAAGGTGTTGAAAAACAAAGTGTACCGTCAAAAAATTCCAGAGACTAAGATATTGATAAAGTTCCTCCAGAATCAGGATATCATAGACTAGTATAATTCTGATTTGTGCTATATAATAGATTAAGATTCACTAGAAATTATTTCACAGTTGATGCTCAACAACGATATATTGCTTATCTAGTCTGAGAAAGACACTGTAAACTGCAGCATTAACAACATCTTATAAATATAATGATTACATTTCTTTCATAAAGCAAATAAGGTGTTTTAAGGGTTAAATATTTCTTTAATGCTAAGTTAATAATAAATTTGTCCTCATTCTATGTAGTTTTGCAGTAATATTAAGGTTATGTTTAAGAATATTTGTATTTTTTAAACTTAAAAATTAAAATAAACCACTAAATTTTTTTTTCTATAATGTATATTCAAAAATTTTAAAAGAAATTCTTTTACAACAACCATATTTTTCTAATTTGCCATTTAATTGTACTTTATAGGAAAAACCAGTACTAAAATTTATTTTATTTTGCAAGTATACAATAAATTATTCAATAATTCCCATGAATACTACTAAATAAGTTCTTCAAAAATTATTTCTGAACTTAAATTACTAAAACTATCAGTAAAATAAATGTTTTGAACATAAATATTACAAGAAAAATATAGCACAGTCATAAATTGAAGGTTATGAGGAAGTAAAATTCTAAGTTGATAGTATGGAGACTTCATAGGTATGGAGAAACTCCTATACATTCCTATACATTCTATGCATACTTTTGCACCTTACAAAACAATATATAACTAATTATTTAACATAGTCACACAAGGCTTTTTAAAACAATAAGGCTTTTATAAAGCTTCATAAAATGAACAAAAAAAGATTGGATTTGAGAAAACTTCAAGATAGGATTTTTTTTTCTTTTTTTTTGTATTTTTCTGAAGCTGGAAACGGGGAGAGACAGTCAGACATACTCCCGCATGCTCCAGACAGGGATCCCCCCCGCACGCCCACCAGGGGCGACGCTCTGCCCACCAGGGGGCGATGCTCTGCTCCTCCGGGGCGTCGCTCTGCCGCGACCAGAGCCACTCTAGCGCCTGGGGCAGAGGCCAAGAAGCCATCCCCAGCGCCCAGGCCATCTTTGCTCCAATGGAGCCTTGGCTGCGGGATGGGAAGAGAGAGACAGAGAGGAAGGAGGGGGAGGGGGTGGAGAAGCAAATGGGCGCTTCTCCTATGTGCCCTGGCCGGGAATCGAACCCGTGTCCCCCGCACGCCAGGCCGACGCTCTACCGCTGACCAACCGGCCAGGGCCAAGATAGGATTTTGATAGCTCAAAGTATTATATAAAAATGGAAGTAGAAATATAAATTAAGCATAATAGGGTTCTCGAAAATATTGCCCAGCTGAACAAATCCAAATTCTATAGTAATTAAAGTTTAATAATATTAGTTTGTATTTGACTCAGACAGTGAATTTACAGTGACACAGTAAGTAGTGGGCGGTCTATCTGTTGTATATGGCACATCTGTGTTTTTGTATTTATTATTACCAAAAAAGCACTGATTTGCATCTATAATTACCAGAATGAATACAAATCATACAGGTATAAACAAATGTGTGTGTTTTTTATTAAGTTGACATTTTCTTTAGAACATGCACAAATCTAAACAGAAACAGAAAAGTCCTGAGCAAATAAAAAAAATTAAAAAGGAAACCATAGCATGAATTTATTTAATTGCACAAATATTTCTTTGTTAACTGTGATTAGATTGTTTTATTACCTAAAATTGTGTGGAGTTACTTTCCCAAGTAATTGAATAAGTGGAAAGAATGTCATTGTTAAAATAGAATATTCTTTAGATATCCCTAAATGGAAGTATAACTCAGTATTATTAATTCAGCATTTTTATGCCTGTCACAATTTTAGACACTGAAGATATAAGCATAAAAATGAATCCCAGGTATGATTGACAGTTACCTAATTCTAACCTACTTCAGGTACTACAATAATATAGTTAATTCCCAGATACTTATGGAAACCTGATGGGTACATATCTAATCTTGCCTGAGAGGAAAAAGGTTGAGGAAGTCTATTTTATATAACATCATAGGTGACTAAGAGAGTGAAGTACATCTTGGTCAGATTCATTTAAATATATTGAAAAGCAATTTCAGATAAACTCATATCTGCTTTAGATGATTTTTAAGAGACAATTAACATCAAATAAAAGAGATTTCTGACTCTTTTTTCCTGATAGGTTTATTTTTATTCATTAGCAACAATCTATTAAGAATAAATTTATTTGGTAGTATGTAATTCCATTAACATTAACTATTATATTTTTATAACAAAATCATGTATCTTTAGCCATACCCATATAAATTTATGATTACTTTTAATTACATTTTAAGGTTTTCTGGCTTTTTGAGGACATTTGTTTTGCTAAAGATATAGCCACTGATCAAGAGTTCATTTTTTATATGTTTAATTGTGATATTTAAAAACATATTATCTAACAAATCTTTGGAAGAGATATTGTCTTTAGAACATATTAAGTATAAATTTATTTACTATCTTATGTGATAATATTTAGTTTAGTATTAGATAATATATAATAATTATAGTTTATGTTCTTGTAATTTTCTTTTCCACAGGAATGATTGATATTGGTCCCTTATAATATGCTAAGCTTTCTTTGTTCACTGTAGATTAATTTCTTAGCAACATTTAGATTTTTAAAAAAATTCTCTAATGTCATTTTCTGTGCTTCAAACATGGCTTCAGGCTTCTCTCCCAGTTAGAATATAAGCTCTGGGAGTCACTGTATTTCTGGAATTAGCACTATGCCTAACAGCTAATAGACACTTAATGATTGTTTGTAAAAGAAGTTAATTCTCTTGTTTTCATCATGCCAATTTCACTTACAAAACTACTTATAAGTAGTGACATGCCTCAGATGAATTTTCTCAACCTTTATATTCTAGCTGTTAATGTATACACCTTGTCTCCTCTACACAGGTGTCAGTGTCTTGATTCAGCAGGAATGATTCCATCTCCTTCTTGGTATCTCCTACACGCAACACCTACCACAGGGCCACACACTTGGTGGCGGTAGTCAATGCATTTCTATAGAATAAATCGATATATTTAAATGATTTGCCTACGTTCTTCTACTCTCTATTAGGGAAGTACAATAATCTTTATATTACACCTATGATTACTCTAAGCCATAGCTATGATATTGTCACAAATTCCTTTTGAAAAAAGTAAAATTGGTGAGATAGTGGAACAAACAGAAGTTAGAGTTTTAAAATGAAAAAAAAGAGTCATATCTATGGAATAATAAGTATATTCTGAAACACTTAATACACCAAATGTAGATATATAGAAAAGTCATTGTCCAAGGTTTTTAAAACAGATATTGTCAGATATATCAGTCAATGTATGGCAAGATAATAAGAATGCATGAGTCTTGGAAAACATTCAAGATATGATACCTAAAAAAAAAGTGGCTTTGTCCTGAAATTCTCCAGATTAATAATACACAAGGTCAGAATTGTCATAATTATATTTGCATAAATCAAATGAGACTTGATTGCATATGATAATACAGAAAGATAGCTTGTCCTCAGTGCAGGAGCAGAAGAGAAATATTGTGAACTCTGTAATCAAAGGGTCATCAATTTCAAGGTAACAATTTTAACATCAGCACCTTAAAAAAAGGAAGATATCCTGGTTATTTGAGTTTATCTTTTAAGCAACTTAATACAGTCTTGGGATGAAAGCATTTCTAGAGTGCATTATATATAATTCAATCTTTGCAATGGCAGTACAGTGAGCATAATTCAAACTCCAGTTGAGAACTTCATATTTATTTTGATGCTTATATGAAACCTTTATACTTTATATTGCAATTACCCCCAAAAATGAAATCCATGTCTAATAAAATTTCATATCTGTGGGTTGTGATTGAAATGCTGTAAACACTTGTTCAGTAACAATACACTAGGGCAATCTTACCTCATTTTTTGTAGGTTCAAATGAGCACCTGTTGATTGATTCACCCTGTTCCCACTCCTCAGCCCCTCCAAAAAGCCCTGTGCTTACTTCATATTGTATCTAGTATCTTTTATTTTTTCTTAACTTCCTCACACATATTTTGCCTGATTTGCTACACAAAATACTACACAGACTAAGTAACTTTTATTTCTATTTCCAATCAGCATTTGAATAATTTGAAAGTTAGTATTTTAAAAGGTATATTCATAATCTAATATGAGGTATGCTTCATGAACTAAGGGTAAAATTGAATTAAACATGTTTCAAACTGGCATTGACTGCTCAGCACAGCCACCTACACAGGTGGTAATTCCATAACGGTGATCTTGATTCTGGGCGTGGACCTTAGTTATGCAAGTCTCTAGTGCTTATGCAGTTATTCAAGAGTTACTGAGCCAACTAAACACATGGGATTGAATTTAAATCAAATATTAAATTTCATGTGAGTGTAATAAGGACCAATGCTTCCCAGTGTTCGTACTCCTTCCTGTTTCTTAAGTGCCACTGGAAGCCAGTTTACAAATCAGGGATCAAAAGACAAAAAAGCCCAGGTAACATGATGTTTTGCCCCGTTTTCTGGTGATATTTCTAAGTACAAATGCAGGACACTGAGAATAAGAACACTCTTTCCTGGTACAAAAACTCCACATATAAAATCTTTCTCATTTTCCAAGGCAGACCATCACACATCAACTTGAATGAAACATCTTATTTCAAAGGTGTTAAAATTAAGTGCACTATCATTTTTTAATGAAACAACTGCTTTTCTTGATAAGATTGATGAAATTAGTAACACACCAAAAATCTCTCTTAAATCATTTACATTTTATTCTCTAAATTGCTTTCTTTTTTTCTCTTTTCTTGACTTCTTTTTGATTTAATGGGCTTTCATATCTTTTTTGTTCTATTAATTTGAAGTGACAAGCCTTATTTTTACTGATTATTTTAGTGGCTATTTTAACAAGCATACTTAATAAGCTAGCAATAAATATTGTCTTTCTCCAAAACAATGTAAGGACATTAGAAAGCTAAACTGACCAATAGTAGATACTGACATCTATAGTTATTTTAGTTATAACTGAATTTATTTTAATGTCACAAACCATTAATATTATTATCTTATATAATCAATATTTGTTTAGAATGAACAAATTTAACACATATATTTGCTTTAATCTTAATTCCTTCTTATATTACAAACCTTCTGTGGTGTTATATTTTCTTCTAGCATAACATACTTCATTAGTGACTTTCAGTTGGTTGTACCAAATTCATTTTTCTTTTTATTACAATTCTCTTTATTTTACCCTCACTCTTGACAGATAGTTTTTCTGTGATGCGATTTTAAATCAATATTTTTTTTCTCAGTGCTTTGAGCGTACTGGCTCACACTTTTCATTTGTTGTTTTTTCATTGTTGTTCTCACAAAGTTAGCTATAATTTTGTTATTCCATCTTTTAAATTTTTTTTCCCCTCTGGCTGTTTTTAAAATTTCTCTCTATATGGTATTTTTAGCTTTATTCTGATAAAAATTAGTTCTCAGTTACTTATCTTGCTTAATTACATTGACAGCCTACATGAGGATTCATGACATCTATCAATTTTTGAAAATTCTCAGTGATTTCTTCATATATGACATCACTTTTTTGAAAGCTGATTAGATTTATTTTGGAATTTCCATATTTTTAAGCTGTATTTTCCCATTTTTTCTCTGTTTTGTATAATTACTTTTGAGACATCTGCCATTTTGCTAAATTATGGTTTAGTTTTTCTAATTTGTAATATAACCAATTCATTGAAGTTTTAATCTCATTATAATTTTGTTTTAAAAAATATTGGATTTGTTTTCAAATTTTACTTTTAATTTCTCAAAGTTTTTGACTCTTTGTGTTTTGCATATCTTCTATTTATTTAAAAGTAATGTACATACTTTTTATGTTTATATTATATGTGATAATTTTAATATTTTTATTCTTGAGTGTCTTATTTTGCAGTTTATTATTTCTGTAGACTCTTGCTCCCAGAGATTTATTTCATTGGATACTTTCTGATATTTTATTGTCAAAGTACATATAACTTGAAATAATATCTGTTGAAATCAGAGTTTTTGTTAATATCAGGAAATTTTACAATAGCATTTCCAGGTGTTTATGAAACAACCAGTCTGGAACTCATTAAAATGAATTTTCTATTTGATTTTTTTTTGAGACCTCCAGAAGAGGGTGGATAAGGAGTTAAGAATTCTCAGAATAGGCATTTTATTTTTTACTCCCATCTAATTAAGGCCAAAATTAAAATTAAGGAATGGTCCTCACCATCTACTTGTGGTGTGAGCTTTATTCTAGTTGACCCATTGAGTATAGGTGTGCTCAGATATGGTAGTTTTATCAGGTAAAAGTCTCCAGTCTGATTATTATTTTTTTTTGCTAGGGCTCTAGACCTTAACTTCTGGTTTTGGTTTCTGGTTTATCAAACTTTGAGCTCTAGCCTATGAAGATTAGAGGATTACATGTAATCAAGGCAGATGTCAACTAAAAAAAATATAAACTAATGTAGTCTTTATTTTACTGAAAAGTATTTTTCTGGTCATTTAATATTTTTGGAAATGTGTGTGGTGGGATGTTTGTACAAATACCTAGTCTTTCACATTATATATTGGATGTTGAATTGTTGCTTTCATTTTCAGGGAAATGGCATTTTCCTGACTCCCTACCCCAAATGGGAGTACATAAAAATTAAAAATTTAATATTTTATTTATTAAGCAATAATGTAGGAAATACATTAAAGAGAGCAATATAGTTAATTTTATTGTATGACAAACTATATTAAATAAAAAACTCCAAACACATTTATTTCTTTTATTTATTGAAGGAACTACTTTGTACAGGTTCTGTGCAAGTAACTACAAATGACATGAAGATGACTTACATATGGACTCCTTTTCCAGACTATTTGAGTATAGGACCTAGGCATAAACAAATAATTATTTAATTGATTAATCAAAGAATCAAGTATCAGCCTGACCTGTGGTGGTACAGTGGATAAAGTGTCAACCTGGAATGCTGAGGTCACCGGTTCAAAACCCTGAGCACATATGGGAGTTGAGGCTTCCTGCTCCTCCCTTCTCTCTCGCTCTCTTTACTCTCTAAAATTAATAAATAAAATCTTAAAAAATTAAAAAAAAAATAAAAAAGAATAAAGTATCAAAGAGCATACTTAAAAGACAGATAATAAATCTAGAGCAAGAGAAAAATATAAATTGAAGGCATGTGAAAGGCTTTGTGAAGAGGTGGCACTATGAATGGTCCTTGAAGAATCAATCTAATATGATGAAAGTTATGAATCAGAAAAATGTATTCAGGCAAAGTTTTTTTATAAACACAAGTCAAGATCATAAAAGAACTCAGTGTATCCAAATCAGTATAAATAATTCCTAACAACTTTCTTCTAAAATATTATTCAGTGGTCAACAACATCTCTCAGCCAAAAATTGTGATGAACTGATTGCAGGAATAGGCATGTGTATGTGCACATATTTTATCTTCAATTTGTCTTGCTTAAAAAAGCTAGTTAAGGTTTAAAAATATAATTATTGCTTACCTTGGGGTTAGCATTACAAATAAAAATGCAATCTGAGCAACGTGAAAAATCTGAAGCTAGTACTTGAGAAGTCAAAATTTAAGAAAAAGTGTTTTGTCAAATCATTTAATTATATTAGTAATAATATTAGGTTGAAACTTAGAATTGCCATTTTTGTAGATTAAAATGAAATATCCAGAATTTCATATCATCCAACTTATACATTTTCCCTACTCATGATACAATTAAACTGTTAGCAGAAGCTTTTTTTTTCTTTCTACTTTTGGATTTGAATATTTAACCTTTAATGATAAAGAGCAATTCTAAATCCTTTTTTAGAAGACAGTTGTGAAAGCATATTTCTTTTTGATATTTTATAAGCTTTGTTAAGACTCCAAAACTAATTATGACCAATAAACAGTCTAAATGATTAAAATATGGTTTCCTACAAACCAAAACGAAGCAAAAACAAGCAAGCAAACAAACAAACAAACAAAAACCCCTTATTCCTGAAGCACTGTTCAAGGCCCTTATTTTCTGCCAGTGTCAGAGCCCTGTCACCATTGTTTAAATCCTGGCAAAGTTCAAAAGGAGCTCAATGATGCACAGTGAGAAATAATGTGTACCACTCATTATCCTGCTGAGACCCTTTGTTAAAACAGTCAATTTCTATGCTGTTTGTAAGGTTGTGCCGGTGTAATCCCTGGATAACTGCCAGGAATAGCCATAGTAACAAAACAACCATTGTCTTTCTGTTTTCAAATCAGACTGTCGTTATGTAAAGAATTTTTTGAGTTACTGAGTCTTGTTTCTAGTCAGTGTTTTTAGATTATTCCGAGCCCCTAAGTAAATGATGTTACTTTTAAGCGTATGCTATCATCATTCCCATACACCACTTTACGTAAATTTTGTTATGATTTGTTAATCAGCTGATGTTTTATTTTCTAATTATCATAAAATAGAATATATATATATATATATATATATATATATATATATATATATATATATATATATTTGTTGTTGTTGTTGTTGTATTTTTTTGAAGCTGGAAACAGGAGAGACAGTCAGACAGACTCCCGCATGCGCCCGACCGGGATCCACCCGGCACGCCCACCAGGGGGCGACGCTCTGCCCACCAGGGGGCGATGCTCTGCCCATCCGGGGCCTCGCTCTGCCTCGACCAGAGCCACTCTAGCGCCTGGGGCAGAGGCCAAGGAGCCATCCCCAGCACCCGGGCCATCTTTGCTCCAATGGAGCCTTGGCTGAAGGAGGGGAAGAGAGAGATAGAGAGGAAGGGGGGGGGTGGAGAAGCAAATGGGCGCTTCTCCTATGTGCCCTGGCCGGGAATCGAACCCGGGTCCCCCACACGCCAGGCCGACGCTCTACCGCTGAGCCAACCGGCCAGGGTCTAAATTAATTAATTTATTAATTATTTTATTTTTATTTTATTTATTCATTTTTAGAGAGGAGAGAGAGAGGGAGAGAGAGAGACAGAGAGGGAGAGAGAGAGACAGAGAGGGAGAGAGAGAGGAGGGGGGAGGAGCTGGAAGCATCAACTCCCATATGTGCCTTGACCAGGCAAGCCCAGGGTTTCGAACCGGTGACCTCAGCATTTCCAGGTCGACGCTTTATCTACTGCGCCACCACAGGTCAGGCCAAAATAGAATATATTTATGTAATATGCATAAAAATAATAACAGTGTTCTGATACTCTCTAATATGGCCTTTATGTAAATCACAATACACTTAAAAAACAACCTTGCCTGACCAGGTGGTGGCACAGTGGATAGAGAGTCGGACTGGGACACAGAGGACCCAGGTTTTCTTAAGCACGGGATCATCTGTCTTGATCCACAGGCTCACCAGCTTGAGCACGGGGTTGCTGGCTTGAGTATGGGATCATAGACATGACCCCATGGTTGCTGGATGGAGCACAAAGGTCTCTGACTTGAGCCCAAGCCATGGTTGCTGTCAAGGGGTCACTCACTCGGCTGTAGTGCCCCAGTCAAGGCACATATGAGAAAGCAATCAATGAACAACTAAGGAGCCTCAATGAAGAATTGGTGCTTCTCATCTCTCTCCCTTCCTGTCTGTCCCTATATGTCTCTCTCTATCTCTTGTCACAAATAAAATAAAGTAAAATAAAATATGAAATAAACTTAAACTTTACAATTTTTAAAGTAATTGATACAACATTATTAGTACATGCACATTTGTGTCTAGACTTATTTCTATATGCATACAGTATACACTGCATATGTATGTTTATGAATATATACAAACAGTATTGTGTTTTGATGTATATAAAAACAGTTTAAAAGAATAAAAGCATCTGCATAAAAACAGGTACTGTTTGAATAAACTAAGATTTGGTGTATTGTCAAGAACTATGTCTCAAGTTTAAATGTCAATACAAACTTTGATAATTTAATGAAGACTTGATCATGTCTTTATAGGCTATCTTCAAGAAATCTACATTTGATTCATTATTCCTTAATACATTTTTACTCTAGGTTGAAAGTTAGTTCACCAAATGTATTTTGACATTAAAAAGCCTTCAAAAGTCCCTGGCCAGTTGGCTCAGTAGTAGAGCATTGACCCAGCATGTGGATGTCCTGGGTTCGATTTACGGTCAGGGCACACAGAAGTGCCATCTTCTTCTCCACCCCTCCACTCCATCCCCCTCTTGTTTCTCTCTCTCTCTCTTTCACTCTCTTTCCCTCCTGCAGCCATGGTTCGATTGAAATGAGTTGGCCCCTTGTTCTGAGGATGGCTTCATGGCCTCTATCTCAGGCACTAAGAAGAGCTAGGTTGCTGACCAGTAGAGCAACTTTCCAGATGGCAGAGCATCGCCCCTCAGTGGACTTCCCGGGTGGATCCTGGTCAGGGCACATGTGGGAGACTTTCTCTGCCTCCCCTCCTCTCAATGAAAAAAAAAAGAAAATAAAGCCTTCAAAATAATACTAGTAGAGCACCTTTGCTGTCACCCAGATTTCCAAATCCCCTTCCATTCTTTATCAAAGGTGTGGTTTGGGAAATTTGTGTTAAGTTCCCTGAGCCTCACTTTTCCTATCTAAAAAAGGCATTGAAAAAAACCTGCTAAAGATTATATGTCATAAAATATATAAAATGCTTAGAATAATACCAAGTATATTTTAAGCATTCAGTAAGTGTTAGCTGTCATTAGTAATTTTTTTGTTAGAATAGCCAAATATCTGAAATAAATATAAACAATCTCAGACATTTTACTGCCTTTTTCACTTACCCTACTTTCCACTGAAAACATCAATAGAATTAACAAATAGGTAAGTACAAGTCTGAATTCCCTGTGGAATCTAGATATGGAGCCATTCAAATGATGCTTTTTGCTTGACCTAGGACATATGAGAGCAGAGATAAGGAAAAGTAGAAGGTTGGTACCTAATCCCACTCTCATAAAATATCAATGAATTTGAGAATTTGATGAAAAGCAATGAAAAACTGCAATTTATATCCACAATAATTTATTTTTAACATGAAAATTAAACTAAATGAAATATAAGTCACAAATTTATTATTGGACTTTGTAAAAATGTTAAGACTCCAGTCTGCTTAATTCTCTCTGTAGTTTTGCTTTTAGAATGTGCTGTGCTCTGTTGATTTTCTCTAATCACTCTCTCTGTTTCTGACAGTCCATTTATTATATCCTATGGACCTCCACCCACTTCATCATTGATAATGTATTTTAATTTCTAATATCTATTCTCATTATTTCCTATTCTATTTGGCCTCTCTCCTATTGAAATTGCTCCCTCTATGGCCCTGTCAATGACTATTCTCTCTCACTCCACTTAACCTCAAGAGGTTGGGTCAGATCCTCTTGGCTTTCAGAATTAGGCACATAAACTAGGCTTAAGTTATTTTAGTAGTTTATACCTTATGGAGACTAAATATAAATCAAAACCCAGCTGAGGGTCCTGGTTCATTTTCTCACTCAGAAACCCAAACAGATAGAAGAGCTATCATTTGATTATTGCTGATTTTCACATCATGGAAGGAGAAGGAACATGGTGAATTGGACATTGTCTTTAAAAGTTTCTCCTTAGATATGAAAACACATCATGTTTGCTTACATTCCATTGACTAAAATATATTATGTGACTGTGCTCAATTTCAAAGGAGAAAAGGTGTGCAATCCACCATGTGCTCAGAAAAGGTAAATGGAATATAGTTGAATAGCTCTAATATTATAATCCCTATTTTTTTCCAAGTTCATGAATTCTCTAAACTTTAGAAAAACCATGCTTTATTGAAGTTCTGCTTTCTGAATAAACTATTTTTTATGCTATCATCCACTTATTAATCACAGTTATCCACCCACTATTCTTTTCAGCCACTGGCTCATAGCATTTCACTTTAATATGTTTGATTTCATGATCCTATATAAATTCCCTCTTTTAAAATATTTTTATTTTAATAATTTTATAGGGGTAAGATTGGTTAATAAGATTATATAGATTTAAAGTGCATATTTCTATGATATATGATCTGTATATTGCATTGTGTACCTCCACCCAAAGGTAAATAATCTTCCATCACCATATATTTGGCCCCCTTTACTCTTTACTTCTCCCCCATCCCCCTTCTCTCTGGTAACCACCATATTGTTGTCTGTGTCTTAAGAGTTTCAGTTTTATTACTGCAAATGTGTGAAATTATATGGTTCTTAGCTTTATCTGACTGACTTATTCCACTTAGCATATTATTCTCAAGGTCCATCTATGTTGTCACAAGTGGCAGTATTTAATCTTTTCTTATAGCTGAGTAGTATTCCATTGTGTGTGTGTGTGCGTGTGTGTGTGATATATATAATATATATATATATATATATATATCACATCTTCTTTATACAATCATCTATTGAAGGGTACTTTTGTTGTTTCCATGACTTGGCCACCATAAATAATGCTGCAATGAACATAGTGGTACATATATCTTTGCAAATTAATGATTTCAAATTTTTTACAGTGTCACTCCAATAAATTCAATTAAAAAAAAAAAAACTTGGGTAAATACCCAGAAGAGAAATTGCTTGGTAATATACTACTCTTAATTTTTTGAGAAAACCCCATACTGTTTTCCATTGTGGATGTACCAGCTAACATTCCTACCATTATTAGTGAATGAGGGTTTCTTTTTCTCCACAACTTCTCCAACACTAGTTGTTACCTGTCCTGTTGACAATTGCCAGTCGAACAGGTGCGTGGTGGTATTTCATTGTAGTTTTGATTTTTATTTCCCTAATAGCTAGTGAAGTTGAATATCTTTTCAATTATCTGTTGGCTGTTTATATGTCTTCTTGGGTGAGGTGTCTGTTCAATTTTCTCACTGTTTATCAGTCTATTTAGATTTTCCAATTCTTCATGATTCAGTCTAGGGAGTTTATATATATATTTCTAGGAACTAATCCATTTCTTCTACGTTTGGAAACTGAATTTGGAAACATATAGTCTTTCATAATACTCTATTATGATTCCTTGTATTTCTGTGATGTCTGTGGTATATTCCCTTTTACTTCTACTTTTGTTTAGATGAGTCTTTTCTCTTTTTTTCTTAGTGAGATCTGCCAAGTGCTTGTAATTTTTTAAAATCTTTTCAGGGAAACAGCTCTTTGTTTTACTAATTTATTGTATGATCTTTTCATTCTCTGTTTCATTCAATTATGTTCTAATTTTTATTATTTTCTTTCTTCTGACTTTGGGTTGCTTTTATTCCTCTTATTCCAGTTCTTTAAGATTTTGCTTCTTAAGATACTCCTATAATGATCAATTTTCCTCTTGTTACTGCTTTTTGTGCATCCTAGAAGGTTTTTTTGTTTGTTCGTTTGTTTTTTCTGAAGTTGGAAATGGGGAGGCAGACAGACTCCCGCATGCACCCGACCGGGATCCACCCGGCATGCCCACCAGGGGGCGATGCTCTGCCCATCTGGGGCGTTGCTCTGTTGCAACCAGAGCCATTCTAGCACCTGAGGCAGAGGCCATAGAGCCATCCCCAGTGCCTGGGCCAACTTTGCTCCAATGGAGCCTTGGCTGCAGGAGGGGAATAGAGAGACAGAGTGGAAGGAGAGGGGGAGGGGTGGAGAAGCAGATGGGCTCTTCTCCTGTGTGCCCTAGCCGGGAATCGAACCCGGGACTCCTGTACACAGGCCGATGCTCTACCACTGAGCAAACCAGCCAGGGCACATCCTAGAAGTTTTAATATGTTGCACTGTCATTCTTATTTGTCTGTATATATCTTTGTAGCTCATCTTTTATTTTTTCTTTGACTTAGTCATTTTTAGTAGTACATATATTGTTTAATCTCCACATATATGTTTGTTTCTTCCTTTCTGCAGTTGATTTCTAATTTTAAAGTGTTGTAGTAAGAGGATATGCTGGGTATAATTTCAATCTTTTAAATTTGTTGAGGCTATGTTTATGATCCAACATATGGTCTATTCTTGAGAATGTTCCAGGTACACTGGAAAAGAATGTATAATTTGATGCTCTGGAATGAAAGGCTTGGTAAATGTCAATTATGTCCATTTGGTCTAGTGTGTCATTTCAGCTGATGTTTCTTTTTTTTGTGACAAAGAGAGAAGAGAGTCAGAGAGAGGAACAGACAGGGACAGGCTGGCAGGAGAGCAGAGAGATGAGAAGCATCAATTCTTTGTTGTGGCTCTTTAGTAGTTCATTGACTGTTTTATCATATATGCCTTGACCAGAGGGGCTACAGCAGAGAGAGTGACACCCCTGTTCAAGCCAGCAACCTTGGGCTCAATTGAGTGACCTTGGGCTTCAAGCTGGTGAGCCTGAGCTCAATCTGGTGACCTCAGGGGTTTCAAACCGGAGTCCTCTGGGTACCAGTCTGATGCTCTATCCACTGTGCCACCACCTGGTCAGGCTCAGCAGATATTTCTTTATTCATTTTCTTTTTTGATGATCTGGCTCAGGGGTAGTCAACCTTTTTATACCTACCACCCACTTTTATATCTCTGTTAGTAGTAAAATTTTCTAACTGCCCACCGGTTCCACAGTAATGGTGATTTATGAAGTAGGGAAGTAACTATAAAATTTATAAAGCAGAGTTACAGCAAGTTAAAGCATATAATAATAATTACTTACCAAGTACTTTATGTCGGATTTTCACTAAGTGTTGCAGAATAAATCTTTATAAAACAACTTACTGTAGTTAAATCTATCTTTTTATTTATACCTTGGTTGCTCTGCTACCGCCCACTGTGAAAGCTGGGCAGTAGGGTCCATGCTGAGTACCACTGACTAGCTAGAGCTATCAGTGATTGTGTTTTTGTCAGTTTCTCCCTTTAGTTCTATTAATAGTTACTTGATATATTTTGGTGCTCCCTGATTGGATGCAAATATAATGAGAAGTGTTATGTGTTTTGATACAATGTCTCCTTTATCATTATAAAATAGCCATCTTTGTCTGTTGTTACCTTTGTTATCTTGAAATATATTTGGTCAGCTATAAATATGGCTAACCCTACTTTTTGTAGATGTTACTTGCTTGGAGAATCATTCACCACTCTTTCACTTTGAGTCTATCTTTGTCTTTTCTGCTTAGATGTGTCTCCTGAAGGCAGCATATGGTTGAGATTCATTTCTTTTATTTATTTGTTTGTTTGTTTATTTATTTATTTATTTATTTTGAGCTAATTTGCTGTCCTGTGCCTTTTTATGGGTAAATTCAGTCTACTTACATTTGTGGTAATTATTATTTTGTGTGGCTTTTCTATTGCAATCTTATCTTTTGTTTTTCAGTAGCTCTATGCCTCCATTTGTTCTTTTCCTTTGTGTGTCTGTCAGTTGTTCAGTTTGGTGGCATCCCATACCTTTTTTTTAGGTTATATGTCTCAGTTGTGGGTTTTTTGTGTGTGGTTACCATTAGGTTTTTTTTAAAAAAATTGTTTAATATATACAGTGGTCCTTTATCTTTTGAATGCATCTAATCTCTATCCTCCTTTGCACATTTGTTTTTGTTGTCACAAGTTATCCCCATTTAAGCTATAAGTTTGTTGGTAATTTTACTCATAGTTTTGTGACCTTTTTTTCTTTATTACAGTTAGATAACCCTGTTGAGTACTTTCTCCAATGAAAATCTTCTGGTGATAAATTTACTCAACTTCTGTATGTCTGGAAAAGTCTTTATTTTTTTCTTCAAATATAAAGGTTAATTTTGCTGGATATATTATACTTGACTGGTAATTACTCTCTTTTGATATTGGAATATTTGTATTCATTCTCTTCTAGCTTTTAGAGTTTCTGCTGAGAAGTCCCATGATAGCCTTATAAGTTTTTCCTTATAGGTTACTTTCTTCTTTTCCCTGGCTGTCTTGAGAATTATTTATTTGTCATTAATTTTTGACAGTTTTAAAATCTGTGCCTTGGAGGAGGCCTTTTGGGATTGAGATAATTAAGTGTTATGTTAGTTTCTTATATTCAAGGATCTAAAACATTCCATAGGTTTGGGAAGTTCTCATCAACTGTTTTTTTGAATAAATTCTCTGTTCCCTTGTACTCTTTTTCTTCTGTTATGACTATTATTGTTATTTTGGAATCAGACAGTTCTCATAAAGTTCTTTCATTTCTATGCTAATTTCTCTCTCTTCTTCCCTCTGTATCATTTCTAGATTTTTATCCTTGATATCACTATTTTTTTTGTGTGTGTGGCAGAGACAGAGAGAGTCAGAGAGAGGGACAGACAGACAGGAAGGGAAAGAGATGAGAAACATCAGTTCTTCGTTGCGGCTCCTTAGTTGTTCATTGATTGATTTCTCATATGTGCATTGACTGGGGGGGCTACAGCAGACCAAGTGACCCCATGCTCGAGCCAGCGACCTTGGGCTCAAGCTGGTGAGCCTTTTTCAAACCAGATAAACACACACTCAAGCTGGCGACCTCAGAGTCTCGAACCTGGGTCATCCACATCCCAGTCTGACTCTCTATCCACTGCGCCACCGCCTGGTCAGACACTGATTCATTTTTTTCAGTTAGCTCCATTCCTTATGTTCACAAGTTCATTCTTGATCTCTGGTACTGATCTCTTCATCTCCAAATTATCTATGTTGTTCTTTTTTAAAGTTTCCATCATTTTTGTTAAAATGCTCATTTTCTCCTTTTTTAAATTTAGTTTCTGAATTTATTAAACTGCCTGTTTTCCTGAATTTTGTTCAATTCTTTCAAACTGCAGTTTTGAATTATCTGTCACTTAAATTACATATTTTCATGTTTTAAAATTTGTTTTCTGGAGATTTTTTTTTCTGAGCTATTTTATTACCTTTGTTATACATGGTATTTGATGGGTTCTCTGTCTATTTCACCTATGAAATCTGTGGATTCCATCTATGTATTAGCGGCACTTCTCTAATACATTGATTAAAAGTCTTTCTTTTGTTTACCAGTAGATGAAACTGAATCACAAGTTTCTTGGCTCTCTGGCACTTCTCTGGATTTTCAGATCTCCACAGGGTGGAGGAAAATACTATCTTGTGTTCCCTGAAAAGATGACTACCTTCCATGTAATCTGCTCATTTTCTTCCAAGGGACAAGAACCATAAAAGAATGCTATAGACAAAGAGGATTTAAATGCATAAAATCCCAGTGTTGTCTCCTACAGCCAGATGCCACCAACAGTGCTGGTTCATATGTGGACAGATTGAGCTGGAGAAACGTCACTGCTTTCTTTGTTGCTTTGCTTTCCCAGGAATGGAAACCTTGGACTTCCATGGAGTCCCCAAGGTTCTCTACTCAGCCATGGGATTAGTAACAGAATGTTCCCTTTTTTTTTATTTCACGGAAAAATTGTTTCTGTAATACAAGTTCTCATATTCACAGATAATGTGTTCTATACAAACAATAATGGAGGGTGAGTTCTGGGAGGTTAAGGGAAGACAACCAGGTTCCATGGCTGTATTTTTTCTGTCTGGAATGCTGATTGCCAGATAACGGTGACCACATTTCTGTGTTTCATCTTCTGACCAGGTTACTGGGCTCAACTGCAGATTGTACTGCCTACTCCTGAAGGAATGTTCCATAAATCTCTTTGCTCCTCTCAGTTTAAGGAAGTGCCAATCACAACATGATCTCTCTCCAGGCTGAACCCTGCAGTAAGCTTCAAGTTGCAAGACTGAGTCTGTGGCTCCTTTGAGCTCTTCTCCATTCTTGTTTCCCTGGTTTTCTCTCACTTATTCGCTTTTAGATGTTTCTATGTGGTTTTTGCCCACTTATTCACCTTTAGATATTTCAGTGTGTGAATCTCTCATATGTATGTGTGTGCGTTAAAGAGGGAGTCATTTGTGGAGTTATAGCTGTTCAAATTGTTGAAACTTCAAGGGGAGAAATCAAGAGGAACTTTAATGCCACCATTCCTATGACATCCTAAATTCACTTACCTTACAGAAGATCTGTCCAACAATATAGATTTTAAATATATTCAGTTAAACATTTCTAAGGGCCTCTCATCCACATAATATTTACATATTATTATAATTACATCATAATCATTATGACCCAGAGAATAATAATTTTACATAAATAACTCAGAAATTCAACTCTTTTCCTTCATGCTTGTAAATTCATTTGACCCCAATATACTAGCTTTTAACCCTCTAAAATGCATAAGTTGGTAAATTATTGGTTTCTGTATATTATTTCTCACCTTTACTTATATTTCTCTATATTCAGCTTAGTGTCTATGGGTTATCGTTACAGCCATTCTCTTCTACAACCAAATTTACTTTTTGGTTGTTTTATAGCTTTTACCTCCTCAAAACTTGATTCTGTATTAACACTATTTTTTTTTTAATTTTTTTTTAATTTTTATTTATTCATTTTAGAGAGGAGAGAGAGGGGGAGAGAGAGAGAGAGAGAGAGAGAGAGAGAGAGAGAAGAGAGAGACAGGGGGAAGGAGCTGGAAGCATCAACTCCCATATGTGCCTTGACCAGGCAAGCCCAGGGTTTTGAACCGGTGACCTCAGCATTCCAGGTTGACACTTTATCCACTGCGCCACCACAGGTCAGGCTGTATTAACGCTATTATCTTATTCACTCTATCTGACTTTATTAATCATTTCAGATGGGCAAAATTCACCAATTGTGAAAAATGGAACCTCTATAAACTGCTAGTAATCCCAAACAATCTGTCAAACCTGCCACAACTGCTAGAAATTCTAGTTAACACATTCACTTATATTCTGCAACATTATTTTCACATGCTTGTTTCTACTTCTCAAGTCTGTTTAATTCACTTCTGATCTTAAAAACCTGTTTACCTGCTTCCAAGAGAAGTAAAAATTGTATTACAATTTTCCACCATCAAGTTGATAAGCCCTGCTTTATTAACACTTGTTCTTTTTTCCCTCTCTTCTACATTTGATGGAAAAATTGACATTTCTACTTCCTAAGGGTATTCTTTTCCATTCCAGTTGTCAATTTATAAATTTTTAGATCCATGTGCCTTTCTTTGCTTTAGACATTAAGGAATTATTCTCCTGGTCCATTTTCTTTGTGTTTTAAAAAATAATAATTTCTCAATAAAAAGGTTTCTTTCAATTTCCAACCAATGTTTTCATTTTGTCTGAGGGAAACATGTTTACCCAATTAGCTGCACTAGGTATTTCAATTGGCTCAGATCTTACCAATGATTATTTAAAAACTAACAGGTCATTAAAATTTTTTATTAATGTCTCCAACTTGTTAAATCCAGTGTATATTTATAAAGCTTTATCTTACTTAATCTTAAACTATTTTCTTAACTCACTACTGTAATTCTTGAAATCCTCTTCCATTGGCTCCTATAACACTGTCCTCATTTTTCAGTTGCTTCTTTTAGGTCACTGCTTCCCAATTCTATTTTCTACCTTTACATCTTCTGACTAGCTTTTAAGTCCTACTAGGAAGAGTATATATTATAATCTACTTAGAAGTAATACTGCCTCATTTCTTGTCAAGATTGTGTAGTAACATCAAGCTTTGACAGATTCCTCTTTGATTAATACCCATAAGAAAAACCATGCGGCCTGACCTGTGGTGGCGCAGTAGATAAAGCATCAACCTGGAAATGCTGAGGTCGCCAGTTCAAAACCCTGGGCTTGCCTGGTCAAGGCACATACGGGAGTTGATGCTTCCAGCTTCTCCCTCCCTTCTCTCTCTCTGTCTCTCCTCTCTCTCTTTTCCTCTGTCTCTCCCTCTCCTCTCTAAAATGAATAAATAAAAAAAAATTTTTAAAAAGAAAAGAAAAAGAATAACCATGCAAAATACACAGAGTAAGCCTGACAAAGCTCTGGGCCACCGGACTTCTGATCCAAAAGTACAGTTTGCTGGTCTAGAGTTATCTGTGGATTAAAAATGCTCCATATGAAATTTAGCTGGCAATGACAATGAGATGTAAACAGAGATATGGATTTCTGAAATATTAACACCAAGGACTCAATGATCTGCATTTGAAGATTCAAAACAATCCCTGGAAGCTGATAGTTAATGCTCTTACCTCATGGTGGGCAAGGCATTAGGAATTAATCCTGCTGTTAATGAATGTTTAGAGGTTAAGCAGCAAGAGATGGCATTGAGGTCTACTGTCCAAATGGTGAATTGGGCAGGTAAAAGGTATATTATCATGAACATGATGTAAAAAACCTCATAGTTCCAGGTGAAAGGCTATGTGGCTCGAGTTGCTTATTTAAGGAAACTCCAAAGAGGCAATAGATAATTTCAGACTAAAGATCTTGCCACCTAATAGAGAACACTGGACTGGCCCAAAACATTGGAACTTTGAGTGAATGGCAAAGAACCATATCCCTGCTCAAAATTCAATGTAAATGCACTTTGGTTACTGCTGCAAATTTTCTCTCTGTCTCCATTCTCCCTAACCCCTCTTGATACTTTTATCCCAATCTCAATTTCTTTAAAGAGAAAAAAATTAGTATGGATAAATTCAAGTTTTCCCTACTTCCAAAACCATAAATACCTGTCCATGTATGCTGGAGAATATCAGTCAGGTTATGATATTGCTTTGTTACCAAAAAAGCTTTGTTAGATACAAGTGACTAAGTCATAATCTTACCCATTCTCATTGGGTGTTGACTTTAAACAAACTGCCAGATATTTCTCCAGCAAAATGAGTGTACTCAGGAACAGCAAAGAATTGCAATTTCAGACATTGCCGTCTAATGGCAAACCATGTGCAAGTCTGAAAAAACAATGAAAAACGATGTTTTTTTCATGAACTTGAGAGATAACTTATAGATAACAAGTCTATTGGAGGAAACTAAAAGTTCAAAGCATAGTGCTTTTTCATTGGTAAAATTATAGCAGTCTCCTATTGGCTGAGCTGTTACTGGGTAAAAAGGAATCTTTTCTTTCTCCTGCTCAGGTAATAAATGACACATACATTTTGTTAATGTATTTTACTCAGGATTCACAATTGAGAAAGGATTCTAACAAGACTTTGGGTTGAGAGCCTTTAGGACCAATTCAATGTACTGTAGTTGTTGCTTATACATATATATGTATAAAAGGAATTTATGTTGTTCTATAAAGGCTAGAGAGGATCCTCTGAATCATAACAAGTTAATGTAGAAAGGTCCTAGTACCTTTGGGATTTCATGACCCTAAGGATTCCTTTGAAATATAAGTCCTGTGACTGATGATTTTGCTTTTTGCTGTCCTGTGCCTGAAGTTTCCCTCCAAGTTCAGTACTAATCACATTCTAGACATAGCTATCACATATAATCTTTTAAAAATATGCTATAAACTTGTTGTTTGGACCTTGTTGGAACTAAATACCTGATTTACAAAAATCTTTTGACTCCATGGCCTCATAGTCCTGTTCTGAGGTAGGTCAACTTGAACTTTAATAACTAACAATGTTGAAAAGTTTCACTTATCAAATGGAGATAGTATATTCCAGAAGCCAGCAAACCTGACAGTAGTAATATCTTGGCTCTACAGAGAAAGAGGTAGCTATCACATTGGGGGAGATTTTATACCCCACGTCACAGTGTGATCATTCCCATTAGAGGTCAGAAGTCAAGGTCAATCTCAGAAGTTTACATATGACTTGAACTGTTTGGTATGCCTTTGGGAAAGCTACAGATTGGTAGATTAAGCATACTTCTCTCTGGGACCACTCACTATGGAAACCAATTGTAACTCCTAATTGAAAAGTTTGAGTCACTAATTATTTTAGAATCTATGCTTATTAGCTGCTACATTGGTCTTTTTCATAGTTTAAGTCTTTAATCTTCCATGAATCTTCTCCTAACCATTCCATTGACTCCTTCCTCATACAATTTATTGTGTACTTATAGTTCCTCTGAGTATTCCTTGCTTCAAGAAATTCTATATAAGCTTTGGGAGGAATCACATTTAAAGTCTTTTTATCTCTACTTTGCCCAGTCCACCAGTAAATATTGATTGATAGAACCTGTCATATTATATTTCATAGTTGAGAAAATGCAAGCTTATTTTACTTTACCATGGGATATAGTTCTGTGAATATTTTAAGCGAGTGATAAAACAGTAATTCTGAAATCATGATATGTAATATTTTTATAATTTAATATTCTAAATTTTTGTGTTTACATTTATAGAAAGATAATCTGATTGATGATAGCTTTCTCTTAATACTGAAAAATATGCATGAACATATGAAAAAGATAAGACTTGAGATATAATATTTTTTCCAACATGTTATTCACTATTGGATATCAGAGACTCTATCTGAATTGTTCAGGTTAAAATAGTTATAAAAGGGGAATTATTTTCCTTACCCCAAAAATAAAAACATATCAGCTGCTTCTCAGGCTTTTGAGGATAAAACTAAAGTGAAAGAGTCCTATAATTCAGTTTTAAAATAAATAGTGGCCTTGGCTGGTTGGCTCAGTGGTAGAGCGTCGGCCTGGCATGCGGGGGACCTGGGTTCGATTCCCGGCCAGGGCACATAGGAGAAGCATCCATTTGCTTCTCCATCCCCCTCTCCTTCCTCTGTGTCTCTCTCTTCCCCTCCCGCAGCCAAGGCTCCATTGGAGCAAAGATGGCCCAGGCGCTGGGGATGGCTCCTTGGCCTCTGCCCCAGGCACTAGAGTGGCTCTGGTCGCAGCAGAGCGACGCCCTGGAGGGGCAGAGCATCGCCCCCTGGTGGGCAGAGCATCGCCCCTGCTGGGTGGATCCCGGTCAGCGCATGCGGGAGTCTGTTTGACTGTCTCTCCCCGTTTCCAGTTTCAGAAAAATACAATAAATAAATAAATAAATAAATAAATAGTATGATAAAATTTTTTAGTATTGATTATTTACAAGTGATATAATTTACCTATTTTAAAATAAAATCTGAAAATCCAATGTGCTTAATCCATTTAGTTATAAAAGGGGAGTTATTTTCCTTACTCCCAAAATAAAAACATATCAGCTGCTTTTGAGGCTTTTGAGGATAAAACTAAAGTAAAACAGTCCTTTAATTCAGTTTTAAAATAAAGAGTGTGATAAAATTTTATAGTATTATTATTTACAAATGTTATAACTTACCTATTTTAAAATAAATCCTGGAAATCTAATGTGCTGAATCCATTATCCACTGAAGAATGCTATACCAGATCAGAATTATAAGTTCACAGTTCCATTGAGAAGGTTTCTTGTAGTTCATAGTCATTCATTTTGGTACAAGTAGTTGTTTCTTGCTCCACTGGTTGTGTTCCCATAGTATTTAAACTGAGAAACGAAAAATATTTAGTGGAAAATATATAGGATAAATAACAAAAATCAGTAATAAAAAAATCTGTAAATGTTTTATGGGTTCAAAAAATAACAGGAGATTTTAAGTAATATTTTGAGTTGCTTCTAATTCTTCATTTTGTATCTTTGCACATAAATTTGTTTTGAAGAAACCATCTATCATCTATCTCTTCTCAAGTACAGGATTATTAAATAGATAATGATATTAAAAGTAAAAATATTGTAGGTATTTCCTTGTTTTTATGTATGTTTAAATATAAATACTATGGAATGGAATGGAATATCTTTTATATTTAAATGATTGTGTTTGGCAGAAATAAAATGTTTTTTACTTATACTATGATTTTAAAAGAGGTTAATTATTTTAAAATTAGGAAATCTGCAATGCTCAAAATCCGGAACAGAAAATGTCAGGGAGAGCATTATTCAGTGTATTGCTCATGAATAATATACTAAATTCCTCTTTGGAGTATTGACATTTATGACTTCAGAATATTTTTAATAGAAGTTTATTTTTCTTGAAACTAACAATGTTAAAAAAATCCTCAATTTCTGTGTACCTTTTTTCCCCCCAAGTGAGTTAAACTAACTCAACTAGCATTAAAAATAAATAAATCTCATATAAATATTGGAATGTGACAGAACAATATTGTGACATTTTTAGTATAGAAATGTTAATATTTACAAATAAGAGAATTGAGAACATATGATGAAATCAGATTGCAGTGGAGATAAAACAAAACAAAATTAAATTAAAAAAAGCAAAGATAAACCCACCCTCAAACTGTCAAACTTTAAGAATCTTTTAAAGTCAAAACACTTTTGAAGAATTACCAGTTGAGAAGTTTATGTTTTATTTTGTAAGTAATGGCACATTTGGTGGATTTAATCAATATCACTTGAGATTATTAGCAGACTTACAGAAGCATTAATAAAGTCATAGCTGAGGGGTGACGTCAGAGGAATGGTGCCGCGAGGAGCACTCCTGATACCTCTCCCCAAAATTTCAACAAGTTCTACAACCAGTGACAGAAAAATCTATCCTTGGAGCGTCTGGAAGTCCCACACACTGAACACGAAGGTATGATCGAGCAAAAAAAATTGACTAAATATATAATCAACCCTGTAGGAAATAAGATGGAGAACGGAACACTCTGCCTTCCTCACTAACCTGAGCAAGGGCTGCTTTCACTTGGAACTGAGAGAGAGTGGGGGCTGGGAGCATGGAGAAAACCGGACTGCGGCACAGACGTCCAAGCTGAGGAAAGAGTGTGCCCACCGCGACTCAGCCCACTCGAGCTAACGCCTGCACTGGACCCTGGCAAAGGCAGGCAAGCAACGGCCACCATCATCCCCGATATCCTGGTCAGCGAGTGTGGATAGTGTGCGAGAGGTTCCTCCTAGCACCCCAGGAGTGGGCGCCAGTATTCCCGGACAGGAGGGCAGGGTCAGAGACCTCTGCGTGGGCTGTAACCAGAGTCTCGGTGTAATCCCTGCTCCCAGAACAGCGGTGCGTGGGGAGTCCATGAAAGTGAACTTCACTGTGCCCGGACCTCTCCGGGCAGGTGGGGTGCCTCACCCAGCCATTCAGGCTAACATCCTGGCGAAGAAAAAATATGGAAGCGCTAGGGGGAGAGGCATGCAAGCAGCTTGCAGACTATCTCTGGAGCAGATCTGCAGATCCAATCACTGAAATTAGCTTAACCCACAGTCTGCTCACCTCCCAAATGACTTATGCGGCTCTAATTGACAAGGTCTCTCTCAGATCAGCGATCTAAGACAAGAGACATGATATTTTTTAGTGCCTCTTGCTATGCACGTAGGGGCGGGGGCAACTTCCTGTCAGCCGATACAGGGTGAAAAACACATTCCTACAGAACAAACCTCAGAGAACACTGCAGAAGTTAGACAGGATAGGCTGAAGGCTTTTTAACAGGGAAGAAGCCTGCAGGAAACAATCCCATGGAACGCTAAGGCAAATTTAACTAGATATACCTGGGGAACTGAACAGAAGTCAATACGCCCTCCTACCTGCTTAAGCTGATGGCTCTGATTGGCAAAGCTTTCATACTCAGGGCTATACGTTAAAAAGAGGGATTTGTCAGCTTTTAAGACCTCCTGTTCTGCAGGCAGTGACTAGGGCATCTTCTTCCCAGCCAAAACAGGTTACAAAGTGCAAAAAGCCTGGGGAGAGTGGTCCCACAGAGTGCTGAGGCATACTGGACAAGCCTGGAGGCTCATAGAAAGACACCTTGAGAGCAATTGGCTCCCAGCCCTGCCTGATTATGCTGGCAGCTCCGACTGACAGAGCCTTACCCAGAGCCCTGTGCTGAGTGGGGATAGAGTTGGGATTTGCCAACTCTTTGAGCCTCTTACTCTCCAGGCAGAGGCAATGGCAACCTCATAGCTGGATCATCAGGCTGCTAATTTAGGAAGGAGAAACTAGGAGAGAGGCTTCGAGAAAACAGACTCTCTCATTGTTGGAGCCTGCAAATGCTAACAAGCCCCGACTACCAATGAGACTGAAGCCTAATATATGACATTGCCATAGAGACTCATCAACTGCAAATCTCTACCTAAGCGTGCCACAGGAGCAGAGCCTGGGGTACAGAGCCACCAACCAAGAAGAGGGAGAGGAAAGAAAAAGGAAAAAGATAACCTCTTAAAATCAAGAAAAATACACAGACTTTATAACTTTTTCCACTTTTTTTTCCTTTCATTTTCTTGTCTTTATTTTTTTTCTTCTACCTTGGTCCTTTTATTCTCTGCTCATCTCATTGTTTTCTCTTCATCTTGAACTACATTACACATAAGTGTTACATTTCCCATTTTTTCTCTTTTCTGCTTCCTTTCTCTCTATGAGCATTACACTCCAAAACCCTTAACTCTTCTTTATTTTTCTTTTTTCTTATTTTCTTTTTTCCCTTTTTCTTTTTTCTCCCTCTCTCTTAGTTTCTTCTTTTCTCCTTTACATATCCTCTCATTTGATCCTCACTCACAAACAAATTATTTTATTTGGGACTCAAATTTCTTCTTTGTGGCATTTTGAGTACTTTTTTCTTCACTTTTTAACTCATTAGCATTCCCCCCAAACCTGGCTCTCCATTTTATATAGTTTTTGTTCCACTTAATACAATAGTATTTTTTTTTCCTGTTTCTCTCTTATCCATTTTATTATATCTCTCAGTCAACCATCATTTACAAACAAATCATTTTACTCTTGCTCCAAATTTTTTTCCTTTTGCATTTAGTGGATCCCTACCTCCTTTTTTTGCCCCTTTATCACTTCTCCCTAACTCAGACCCTGTGTTATAGGTAGTTTTTGTTCCATTTAGCACAATATAATTTACAGTTTTTCACAGTATTTTCTCAAGGAGGAAGGGAAAAAAATATATTTTTTTTTAATTTTGTTTTTTTTACTTTTTATTCTTTTTCTTTTTTTTTACAGGGACAGAGAGAGAGTCAGAGAGTGGGATAGACAGAGACAGACAGACAGGAATGGAGAGAGATGAGAAGCATCAATCATCAGTTTTTTGTTGCAAGACCTTAGTTGTTCATTGATTGCTTTCTCATATGTGCCTTGATCATGGGCCTTCAGTGAATGGAGTAACCCCTTGCTCCAGCTAGTGACCTTGGGTCCAAGCTGATGAGATTTTGCTCAAACCAGATAAGCCTGCACTCAAGCTGGCGACCTTGGGGTTTTGAACCTGGGTCCTCTGCAACCCAGTATGATGCTCTATCCATAACTGTGCCACAGCGGGCACTTTTTAATCTTTATTAATTCTCATTAGTATTATTAACAAAACCACTCTCAGATGCCACTAAGAAAAGGAAAATTGAATATCATGGATACAAAAGACAGAGATGTAGCACAGATAGATGAGGAAAAATCTATGGAGAAAAAATTTAATAGATTGGAAAACTTGGAGTTAAATGACAGAATATTTAAAATACAAATCCTAAAAATACTCAGAGATATACAAGAAAACACAGAAAGGCAATTTAGGGAGCTGAAAACACAAATTTCCCCCTTAAATCAGGAACAAGACAGGGTTGTCCACTATCTCCACTCTATTTAACGTGGTGCTAGAAGTTCTAGCCTGAGAAATCAGACAAGATAAAGAAATAAAAGGCATCCATATAGGAAAAGAAGAAGTAAAGTTTCCCTTTTTGCAGATGATAGGATCCTGTACATCGAAAACCCCAAAGACTTCACAAAAAGATTACTAGAAACAATAAACCAATACAGTAAGGTCGCAGGATACAAAATTAATATACAAAAGTCCATAGCCTTTCTATATGCCACAATAAAACATTAGAAAACAAACTCAAAAAAACAATCCCCTTCATGATTGCAACAACAACAAAAAATACCTAGGAATAAACATAACAAAGAATGTAAAGGACCTATATAACAAAAACTATAAAGCATTGTTAAGGGAAATCAAAAAAGATACAATGAAATGGAAAAATATACCTTTTTCTTGCATAGGAAGAATAAATATAATCAAAATGACCATATTACCCAAAGCAATATACAAATTTAATTTTGTTTAATTTGCACCTCCCATCAAAATTCCAATAACATTTTTTAAAGAAATGGAACAAAAAATCATCAGATTTATAAGGAACTATAAAAAACCTCAAATAGCCAAAGCAATCCTAAGGAAAAAGAAAGAATCTGGGACCATTACAATACCTGAGTTCAAATTATATTATAGAGCCACCACAATCAAAACAGCATGGTATTGGCAGAAAAATAGACACTCAGACCAATGGAACAGAATAGAAAATTCAGAAATAAAACCACATATATGTGGTCAAATAATTTTCAATAGGGGCCAACAACACACAATGGAGAAAAGAAAGCCTCTTCAAAAAATGGTGCTGAGAAAAATGGAAAGCCACATGCAAAAGAATGAAACTTGACTACAGTTTGTCCCCTTGTACTAAAATTAAAATGGATCAAAGACCTAAATATAAGACCTGAAGCAATAAAGTACATAGAAGAAAACATAGGTACTAAACTCATGGACCTTGGTTTTAAAGAGCATTTTATGAATTTGACTCCAAAGGCAAGAGAAGTGAAGGCAAAGATAAATGTATGGGACTACATCAGACTAAGAAGTTTTTGCTCAGTAAGAGAAACTGACAACAAAATAAACAGACAGCCAACTAAATGGGAAATGATATTTTCAAGCAACAGCTCAGATAAGGGTCTAAAATCCAAAATATACAAAGAACTCATAAAACTCAATAACAAACAAATAAACATTCCAATAAAAAAAATGGGAAGAGGGCATGAACAGACACTTCTCCCAGGAACAAATACAAATGGCCAACATATATCTGAAAAGATGATTATTTTCATTAGTTATTAGAGAAATGCAAATCAAAGCTACAATGAGATACCACCTCACACCTGTTAGATTAGTTATTATCAAGAAGACAGGTAATAACAAGTGTTGGAGAGGCTGAGAAGAAAAAGGAACTCTCATCCACTGTTGTTGGAAATGTAAAGTAGTACAACCATTATGGAAGAAAGTATGGTTGTTCCTCAACACACTGAAAATGGAACTACCATATGACCCAGCAATCCCTCTATTGCAGGGGTCCCCAAACTATGGCCCGTGGGCCGTATGCGGCCCCCTGAAGCCATTTATCTGGTCCCCACTGCACTTCCGGAAGGGGCACCTCTTTCATTAGTAGTCAGTGAGAGAACTGCACAAAGCGCAGCATTGCTCACGTACAGTACTACTTCCGGTGACTCAGGACACACGCGTTATGGCTCCAGAAGCGCGTCATATTACTTGTTATGGCTAGCAGTGATAAATATGGAACTGGACATTGACCATCTCATTAGCCAAAAGCAGGCCCATAGCTCCCTTTGAAATACTGGTCAGTTTTTTTATTTAAATTTACTTGTTCTTTATTTTAAATATTGTATTTGTTCCCATTTTGTTTTTTTACATTAAAATAAGATATGTGCAGTGTGCATAGGGATTTATTCATAGGTTTTTTTTATAGTCTGGCCCTCCAACAGTCTGAGGGACAGTGAACTGGTCCCCTGTGTAAAAGTTTGGGGACCTATGCTCTATTGGTTATATAACCCCAAAACTCAGAGACATTGATATATAATGACACATGTAGCCCCATGGTCATTGCAGCATTGCTCACAGTGGCCAAGACATGGAAACAACCAAAAATCCCTTCAATAGATGACTGAATAAAGAAGATGTGGTACATATACACTATGGAATACTACTCAGCCATAAGAAATGATGACATTGGATCATTTACAACAAAATGGATGGATCTTGATAACATTATACGGAGTGAAATAAGTAAATCAGAAAAAATTAAGAACTGCATGATTCCATATATAGGTGGGACATAAAAACGAGACTAAGAGATATGGACAAGAGTGTGGTGGTTACTGGGGAAGGGGGGAGAAGGAAAGGGAGGGAGAAGGAAAGGGGAGGGGGAAGGGCACTAAGAAAACTAGATAGAAGGTGATGGAGGACAATCTGACTTTGGGTGATGGGTATGCAACATAATTGAATGACAAGATAACCTGGAGATGTTTTCTTTGAACTTATGTACCCTGATTTCTTGATGTCACCCCATTAAAATTAATAAAATTTATAAAAAATATATAAAGTCACAGCTGCTGAAGCAACAGCTAAATTGCCACTGTCTGTGTTTAATTTTTTCTTAATTGCCCCTGTGTAGGCCCTACAGGTGTGAAAGAAAGCTCTGTATTTTATAACTCAGTTGCCTACATCACTTTCCATTTTGTATTGTATGGGTTAATATTTGTTTTGCTGATGAGCAACTGAAGGCATATTTCTCAAGTATTAGTTTATGTTTTTTTTAAAAAATCTACAAATAGAGATTAGGTTGTGTACAGTATACAATATATACAATTTATAGAAGTTTGAAGTTAGGTTTTCCATATGTGAAGATATGTAACTTTGATCTCATTAAACTATTTTTGTTATTGTTAAACATAACCTACTATGTACTAACGGAATGGTATGAGGCAATTTCTTATTTATTATAATAATTCCCAGTTTGTAGGTAGAATGCAGAGCACATTCCTAGCAGTTGTGGCTGATGCAATACTGTGAGAACACTCCAGCACCTGAAACCCTCCTAGGCATACCCAGGAGGGAGCTCACCTTCTATAAGGAAGTGACTCAGTGCCAACCAGGCAGCTCCCTGATCTTTTCAGCCATTGGCTTTGAAGAACACACTGTGACACCCTATAGGCTGAACCTGTGTATGTAAGCTAGCTTACTTCCTGAATAAAACGGATCTGTGTCACTGAACCTGGTTTCCGGAGTCAGACTCTGTGTCTCTGTCGTTCTCACCCTTGTGGACCTTGTCCACATCAGTTCACCACATATATGTTATATGAAACATTTTAGCAGCTATTTATTATTATATCAGTTGTATAAAAAAATCATGCATATAAAAAAATCTCACTATTGTAAGAAGACAAAACTCAAGATTACTATCTTCTATAAAGTTTAAAGAACCATTGGGAAAAAAATCACAATAATCATCATTTTATCCAATCAGGATTTATCTATTCATTTAAAATATTTATTTAATGACTACTCCATGCCAGGTACTATTCAAAGCACTGAGATACAGATTTGGACAGAGAAACTTGTATGGGAGGGAAGTGGATATAGACAAGAATATGGGGAGATAAATGATGATGGACTAAGACTTGACTTGGGTAGGGTGAACGCACAGTATGGTGTATAGAGGTGTGTTGTGAGACTGGATACCTAAAACCTGTATAATTGTGTTAACCAGTGTCACTCCAATAAATTCTATTAAAAGAAAGGAATTTATATTCTACTGAAAGAAAGCTGACAGTAAATGAACAAGTTCAGATCATAAAAAGAGTTTGAATAAAATGAAAATGTGAGAAGGAGATGAAGAGGGATAGAAGAAGTGACCACAAAAGACTTCTTTCAGTGACTGACACCAGCATAGCACATGAAGGAAGTAGGAGAATAAGAGATGTGGATGTGTAAGGTCAAATTTTCTGGTCAGAAAGAATAGCAGATATAAGACCTTGAGACAGGAATGTGTATACATGTTTAAAGATTAAAAAGGCAGACAGAACTGTTGGAACAAAAGTGATCCAATTAAGATCAGAAAAATGATAGGATCTGATATAAATGCAGTAACCATGAGCCATTTTATAGTAATTTGTAGGCCAAGATTAGATTTTATTCCATGTATGCTAGAAGTTATTGGAGGATTCTGAGCAAGACATGATAATCTGGTATGTGTTATAAAAAGAAGTTTCTATTTGCCTGACCAGGCGGTGGTGCAGTGGATAGAGCATTGGACTGGGATGTGGAGGACCCATGTTCAAGACCCCAAGGTCGCCAGATTAAGCGCGGGTTCATCTGGTTTGAGCAAAGCTCACCAGCTTGGACCCAAGGTCGCTGGCTCATGCAAAGGGTTACTTGATCTGCTGTAGCCCCACGGTCGAGGCACATATGAGAAAGCAATCAATGAACAACTAAAGCCACAATGAAAAACTGATGATTGATGCTTCTCATCTCTCTCCATTTCTGTCTGTCTGTCCCTATCTAACCCTCTTTCTGTCTCTGTAAAAAAAAAAAAAAGAAGAAGTTTCTATTTGGATGAAGAACTGAATATAGCTGGACAAAAATGAAAGCTGGGAACCAATTAGAAAGCCACTTTACGAATCCAGGCGGTATGAGGGTGTTACTAGATGGACAGTGATGGAGGTTGTTGGCTATGTGTACCCAAAGTAAACTATGTTTCCTAAAAATTAACACAGGAGCAAAGTGTTTGTTCACATTATACATTGCAGAGTTTAGGAAAGTGTGATCTCATTTATAAGTGACATTAATATTCATAATTATCTAGATTAAATTTCTTAGCTAAATCAGTTACTACTTTAGTGATTTTACCCATATATTAAGAATTTCACAGCAGCATGGAAAAGAAAACAATACATAAAATTGTTTTTTTTTATTGATATTAAGTTTTGCAAGAACTTTAGGAAGACTGCATAAAAGATTTCACTAACCAGATCATGTATATAAAATGTCATTATGTTCTTTAATTACTAGAACTTTAAAAGTGTTCTTAACATGATCAAATTTGAAGTAATTGTGCCATTCATTAAGATATGTTTTGTTACCTATTTTTTATAATAGTTATTACATTAAAATGTAAAATTGCCATTGTTTTATAAGACTTTAATCAAAGGATTGTTATTAGCTATATAACTCAAAAATATAGATGTTTAGTTTGCTAGAAATCATATTAATGTACAAATAAATCTTATTTCTAGAGTAAGATTAGAGAAAAGCTTAATTTAAAAATTATCTGAATAATTTGTCTTTAGTAAGTTAAATTAAAACTGAATTTAGGAAACACTTACTAAGCAGTTCCTAGGTGTCCAATGACCAAGGATGTTAGATTTGGTTATGCTCACAGGGCTACATAAGACAATTTGGAAGAGTTTCACCTAGGATGATATAATTTTAAATTTATACTTATTAAATTAATAAAGTAGTTGCTATTCAGGTATCTGTGTGAAATTTCCAGGGAGGGATACTTTACCATTCCCTTTAGTTCAGAACTATGGGCTTTGATTAAGGAAATGCCTGAAGGTTTCAATATACTTATATTCTCATAGGGACAGAAACAATACAATTATAATGACATATACATTCAAACCTCTCATACCATATTAATTGACTTATATGTAAAAAAAATCAGAAATAACAAAGTACTGTTAAATAGTCAATTTCATGGTTAAGTTTACAAACACTATAAAAATTCTTTAGAAGACATTAATGTACAGTATATTCAGGAAAACCTTCACAGAAGAAAAAAAAACAGATGTGTCTTACAGAATTTGAATAGTGAAGAAAAGGATAGATCATTTTGGGCTCAGAGAAACAAAAATAGTATAGTGGAAGAAATGGTTATGTTGCGCTTGAATGATTGTAAAAGGAAAAAATAGTGGAAAATGAGTGTAGTTGTCATCTTTGGCACCATAAGTTTTTAAAACTCTCACAATTCTTTGTTTTCATCCATAAAAAAGGAAATCACACAACGAATCTGGTAGAGCTGTTGCAGGGAGTAATGGAAGTGATTCGGGCAATGAATATAACTCAGGTTTGGCCCATAACAGACACATTTAATGCTACTTACTACTATGATATTTCTTTTTCTTGCTGCTGCCACTCTCCCAATTTAGGCCGTTGTCATTTGACTCTTTCATCAAGCTGCAACACTATTATAAGTATTATGGTTTTGTAAAGCCTTTGTTAACCCAATCAGATAGAAGTAAGCTCTCTCTTTTTTTTTGTCCTATTCATATGACATAATTTACTTATTTTTCTTTTGCTGAAATAGGTTTTTTAAGCAACTTTGATCATTGACAATTTCTCATATGAGTTTTTTTTTTGTGTGTGTGTATTTTTCTGAAGTTGGAAATGGGGAGGCAGTCAGACTCCCGCATGTGCCCGACAGGGATCCACCTGGCATGCCCACCAGGGCATGATGCTCTGCCCATCTGGGGCATTGCTCTGTTGCAACCAGGGCCATTCTAGTGCCTGAGGCAGAGGCCATGGAGCCATCCTCAGTGCCTGGGCCAACTTTGCTCCAATGGAGCCTTGGCTGCAGGAGGGGAAGAGAGAGACAGAGAGGAAGGAGAGGAGGAAGGGAGGAAAAGCAGATGGGCGGGAATCCTGTGTGCCCTGGCCGAGAATCAAACCCGGGACTCCTGCACGCCAGGCCAACGCTCTACTACTGAGCCAACTGGCCAGGGCTGAGATTATTCTTTAAAATAGTTATTTACTAAATCTATTTTCACTAAATTATAAGCTGTATCTACAGAGATAGAAACTTCTTGGATTATTTAATTTTACCATTAAGGTCTTTTTTCCTACTGCTGTCTTTAATAATATAAGCTTTGATGAGAAAGACCACATCATTACAAACATCTTTAAAAGTGTATTATAACAACATTTTGATTAGATTTCAAAATGATTATATTATTAAAATACTTGTAATGAAATTAGATCTTATTTATGGAGAATGCTATTATGTATAAATAAATGTTCATCTTTACTGGGGCAAGATAATCCTGAGGATTGTTTAAATGAATTTAACAATATATTTGATGTACAATTTTAGACTACTAGTTTTGATAATAATGTTTGATAAGCTTTATGTGTTTTACTATTAATTGTAATATTCAAGTTTAAATTTATTACTCAACATAACTCATTAAATTCTACTAACTGGAACTGTAGTTTAAAAAAACCTGTTGTTATTCTTTAAAGTTTAATAGGCATTTTTTAAGAGAGGTTTTAGATTTATAGAAAAATGTTGCAGAAAGTAGAATTTCCCTATAACTTGTCCCATCTTGACCCCCCAGCCCACACACAGAATTTCATTTATTAACAGCCTCCATTAGTGTAGCACATTTGTTACAGCTGATGAACTGTTATTGATACCTTATTATTAGCTAAAGTTTATAGTTTATGTGAGGATTTTTTCTTTGTGTTGTACAATATTATGGGTTTTGATAACTATAAGGTGTTGTATACCCACCATTACAGTTCTTGCAGAGTAGTTTCACTGCCCTGAAATTGTTCTGTTTTTTACCTATTCATTACTCCCCTTTTCCCTTGAGCCTTTGGCAACCACAGATCTTTTAACTCTCCACAGTTCTTCCTTTTCCAAAGTGTTACATAATTGGAGTCGTACTATATATAGCCTTTAAAGATTGATGTCTTTCACTTTGTCCTATGCAATTATGGTTCTTTCATGCTTTTATGGCTTGATAGTTCACTTCTTTTTATGCTGAATAATATTTATTTATTTTTATTTTATTTTATTTATTTTATAGAGACAAAGAGAGAGTCAGAGAGAGGGATAGATAGGGACAAACAGACAGGAACAGAGAGAGATGAGAAGCATCAATTATTAGTTTTTCGTTGTGACACCTTAGCTGTTCATTGATTGCTTTCTCATATGTGCCTTGACCATGGGCCTTCAGCAGACTGAGTAACCCCTTGCTCAAGCCAGCAACTCTAGGTCCAAGCTGGTGAGCTTTGCTCAAACCAGATGAGCCCGTGCCCAAGCTTGCGACCTCAAGTCTCAAACCTGGGTCTTCCTAATCCCAGTTCGACGCTTTATTTTATGGGTCAGGAACCTTTTTGGCTGAGAAAGCCATGAATACCACATATTTTAAAATGTAATTCCATGAGAGCCATACAACGACCCGTGTATGTTATGCATTATCCAATAAATATTTGGTGTTGTCCCAGAGGACAGCTGTGATTGGCTCCAACCACCAGTAACCATGAACATAAATGGTAGGAAATAAATGGATTGTAATACATGAGAATGTTTTATATTTTTAACGTTATTATTTTTTTTTAAAGATCTATCTGCGAGTCAGATGCAGCCATCAAAAGAACCACATCTGGCTCCCAAGCCACAGGTTCCCGACCCCTGTTCTATTCACTACGCCACCGCCTTCTCAGGCAATATATTTATTATTTGGATGTACCATAGTCTACTGATCCATTTATCTTTTTATTAAATATTTAAAAGTGTCTGCTTACATTTTTAGTTTAAAATGACTAATTTTTTAATAATTAAAAGTATTTTAGTATGTTATTTCTTTTCCATTTTATGTTTTGAATCATAGTTTTACTTTAGGCAATGCTAAGTAAAATTTGAAACTTGATCTATGTCTTGTCAAGCTTATCAGTATATGCCTGTAGAACAACTTTTTTAGAATTATTTAGTGGTTTTCTTTTTAATATGTTATTTGAATTGTTGTTTCCTAACTTTTGTTAATATATATTTTGAAAAAATATTTTTACCATTTCAAAATATATTTATATACAAGCTTTATATATGGTAAAATTTTGCTTTCCCTGTACCTAGGAAGAGGCGGTCACAAGGGGAAGTAACACCCTGGTAAACTGTGCTGTACAAAGCCCCCCAAACAAGAGCAAACCACCACTTTATAGTTTCCATTTTTTTAAACTTGGGATCTTTATTTCTTAAATGATTACTTTCTTTCCTTTTCAAAATTGTTCACTTTTCAAACCATCTTTACTGCTTTCCTTTCTGTCTCAAAAGTGCTGTCTCTTTCCTGTACAACATATGCCATCTACCTGCACTCTGCATCTACCCGCTAAATTTTCATAGGTAGTAGTCTATTCATCGCTGCCATTGCTTCTGCGTATTTTAATGTCCATCTCTCCAAACTGTCATGAATGAATGAATGAATGAAGAATGATGGCTCTATGATTTCATCTCTTATTTCTGAGTTACAGGCATTGTTGCTTCTAGATTTCTATTTTTATTTTAATTTTTACTTATTCATGTATTCATTTTAGAGAGGAGAGACAGAGAGAGAGAGAGAGAGAAAGAGATAAGAGAGGGAGAGAACGGGAGGAGGAGCAGGAAGCATCAACTCCCATATGTGTGTTGAGCAGGCAAGCCCAAGGTTATGAACAGAGGACCTCAGTGTTCCAGTGGCTCTAGCCACTGCACCACCACAAGTCAGGCTAGTATTAGTTTTCAATAGCTTGGTTTTACACCCTGGTTCTAATTCTCAGTTAGCTCTATGAAAAAGAACAAGTGCATAATTTCTCATGAATTTAGCCTTCTTATCTGAAAATAGGAATAATTGTAAGATTGTGTAGGGATTAATTGTGACAATTCATTTAAAGATCTTATCGAAGTGCCTGTTGCATAGCTAATGCTTAAGGATATTAATAATTATTACTACTAAACTGACATTTTCTTGATTTATGATATGAAATATGAATACCTTCCCTAAGACCCAGAAGGCCTATTTTTTTCCTAGTTGTTTTCCAAACATGAAGGTTTGTTTTATTGTCTAATAAAAAAAATTATCATTAAAGCCTATAAGGCATCATGCAGTCAACAGTATGCTAATTATAAATTGTACACATAAGTGAATTTATAATCTAACATTTAAAAACAAGTGCCAAAAAATACATAAAATTCAACTTTTAATTGTGGTATATATTTGTAATTTGATGTTATTAAAAAGTGCTTCAAATGTATTGCTTGAAAGTTATATTTTATAAATAGTGCTGGGAGTCATGTCAGATTATAAACTTAAAAACTTAATTATCTTTATGGAATTGGAAAGCTAATATTGTGATATTCAGACTTACTTGAATCAATTTTCAATTCTCACTCAAATTAATTTAATATACTATTAATAATCTAAAAACCATCTTTTTTCTAACCAAAAAGAGTCTATTGAAATTAAATTATGCATGTTCAGCAGTTAAATTTCTGAGTGGACCTGAACGGCGAGACCTGGACTAAAGATGGTTTGGTGTTAATCAATGCACTCTGCCATTCGGTAGAAGCCTTCTCTATACAAGCCTTCAGGTAGAAGCCTGATGAACATACTGCACATGAAAAGTTCCTGTGGCTAGCTATTTAGTTCTTTCAGAGATTCATCGGCTTCTCTTGTGGTCTGACCATATAAACCAAACATCTTTCACAACTTCTCTTCACTGATAGCGCCGGGTCTGTCAGTCTTATTCCCAAGAATCAGTGTAGGCACATTAGCAATGGTTTCACTAGTCATTAGTGAATCAAGTTCTTCTTTTGATTCTAAAGGCCTTTCATAGTCTGCATAATCCAACAAGAACACAAGGCCATTGATAGCAGGAAGATAGTTTTTCCACACACTTCGAGCTTGAACATGTCCACCCAGATCAAAAGTGTTAAAGGGCATGCCAGAATTGGTTTGTTTTTCTGAAGTGGGATGTAATGTTGGGACATGTTGTCCAAGTCTATCATCTGTGAGCATGTTTAGCAATGTTGTTTCTCCACATTATCCAACCCAAGAAATACCAATTTACCAATGTTCTTATATAATCCTAAAAACTTTAAAACACTGATGAAATCACTGTAAATCCAGTCAGATATGAAAGAATTAGTCATATCTTGTAAGGTCTGCAAATGGAGAGAATGCAATTCCTTACTTGTCATGGGCTTTATACCTTCCAAAACCCAACTACAAAGCGCAATGACTGCTGCAGTCCCAGATCTGGTCAGCAACTTCCAGGCATGCAGGTCACTTCCAAATTTTTAGGGAAATGTCTTCCTCTCTACATAGCTACTCTCCAAGATACTTTACCCAAGCATCTTTCCTCCACACTACCACAAATGAGCTCAAATACATACCCAAAACAACAGTGTCAACAAACCTAGCATGTTATAGAAGTTTCTTCTATAAGTTCTTTTACAATTTCTGTACCAAGAAAATAGTAGAGATCCATTTTTATTCTTTTATATGCCATTCTATAGTGCTCTTCAATGAGCATTTCTTCTATATTGTCTAAAAGTTAGTGTGTTTATGAAAATAAAAGAAATGTGGAAATACAGCTTCTCACCAAAGATGGGAATAGATGCTTATGTTATTTTCAAATATTATAATTATTTTTTTTACATATTAGAGTTGAAGTTCATCCCTGACAGATGGTTATAACATGATGAGTGAAAAGCATTAGTAGTTTAACATATTTAAGTTACCATGGAAAATTAGCAAGTTTATAAAAATTGAAAAATTCATTTTGTAATGCAATTTAGGCAAGGCTGCAAGAATTTTCATTAAATAATATAAAACACAATAGAAAAAAACTCAGGGACATTAAAAGTGATTTTCACAATGTTAACTATTTAAAGACTATAAGCTTTTAGCTGTACTCAATAGTGTTAAAATGAGAAAAAAAATGTTTATTGTCAGATGAATGGTTTGAGGTAGCAATTAGTATTACCATTTAGGATTTGACCAAAGAATTTATAAACTTATAATTGATATTAAATGATTTTTAAAGTTTAAAATCAAAGTAATTATGCAAATGTTCAGTAGCATAATAATTCTGATATCGATTGTATAACTATTTCTTCATTGTTTTCATCATACAATTTTTCTATCTCTTTGTACTTGCAATAAATTTTGGTTTGCTAATCCTGAAGCAGATAGAATTGAGTAGCAACATAAATCAGATGCTTCATTTCAGAGTGAAGAATGCTTTAAATGTTAATATAATCATTTTTGAGACAATTCTCAAGTGTAAAGCCTTTGTTTTAATTCGATTACTGACTTCTTTCTTCTTAGAACTGATTTTTGTTTTTGTTTTTTATGTTTCTCTCTACAGAAAGCTGACCTTGCAGTTGCTCCACTGGCTATTACTTATGTTCGAGAGAAGGTCATCGACTTTTCCAAGCCCTTTATGACACTTGGAATAAGTATTTTGTACCGCAAGCCTAATGGTACAAACCCAGGCGTCTTCTCCTTCCTGAATCCTCTCTCCCCTGATATCTGGATGTATATTCTGCTGGCTTACTTGGGTGTCAGTTGTGTGCTCTTTGTCATAGCCAGGTAACATGCTCACTTTTGTGATTTTTTTGGCAATTGTTACCTCCTTTTTCTAACTAATAATTGTCAAAAGTCACAATCAGTTTTCTTTTCTTTTTTTTTATTTCCCATGGGATGCTGAAGAATAATGAACTTTTAAGAGTCACATAACTTATTAAATATTCTAGAGTGCCTTTTGGGGCAAAAGCATGCTGGTTGTATCACTAGGCTATAATTATGGTTGAGTTACTCTTCTAATCAGAATTTAAAAGGAGTAGTAGTCACCATAATAAAAGAATTATTTCCTCATTTTGAAGGTTTCTCTTGAACCAAACAGAAAAATACTAGTATGTTTTATAAATTTGAATTAATAAATCAGTCATAAGAAAAATCAAAGTGGTAAAATTTAAAAGGTGGCTTCTCTTTCAATGAACCAAAGCTAAATAAAAATAACCATTTTAAGTATTAAAAGACTATCATGATTTTCTCCATAAAATTTGTCATTTTCTCAAAAAATGTATATATCACTACAAAGATTGACTTATATTATTAATATGTAGCCTTTATTTTATCATAAGATCAAAACTGAAATACCTAATTGAAAATTATTAGTTTTACATTTGCATAATGGCCCCCACATTCCATAATATAGCTTAATCTATGTTGCTTTTGTTAATCTATTGCTGTTTTGGAGGTAGAAATGTATAATAATTTCTTGCTTATGCTTACCTCACTATCAGACTTTTAACAGCTAGATCATTTCTATATGATTTAGTTTTGAGGGTTTTTTTTTTTTTGCCTTAATTAAGAACATAAAACTATTCCTCAGGACTCAGAGCACTATTGTTACTATGATGATCTTGAAAGTAACATATTTATTATCAACTTTAAATTTTTATTTCCTAGTACATATCAAAATGATAGCTCTAAATTCACAATGAATTAGAATTTTACATATAATTCTTTCATGTTGATAAAATTTATAATGTATGACTATAAATATGTTACCCTAAAAATAAAATAAAATATTAAATGTTTTTTTTTAAAGTACACTAAAAAGGTTGTTCTGATCAATTTATCACTAAAGGATATGTATCCTTCTTGAATTTATTATACTTACAGTGAAGTCATATATTTTACCAGCAGTAAAACATCACTTAGTTCATCAATTAAAAGGGAAATAAAATCAGTTATACAAGTAGCATAATATTTTTGATGTAGATTTGATATATTTATTTCTCTTAGTTATATAAAATATTTTATATATTTATATATAAATGTTATACAGATATATAATATTTTACCTAATTGGTTCAGTATTAATGCTTAAGTCCTTCAGACTATTATCATTTACCTTTGACTGAAAATTTGTATTGGAACCCATTTATATATACAACTTTTGTAGCTGTATGGTAGAGAGTGTTAACATTTATTTGAAGTCTCTGTCCCCAAAAGGGAGAAACTGGAGCATGAAGTTTTTAAGCTTTAAGCAATAGCTCTTTTCATGTCTTGTGAAAATAAAATAACCTTCTCATTTTGAGCATTTTTGAACAAAGTATATCATTTTTATAGTGACTAACACAAGCCATTCTGTTTCATACATATTAAGAGATATGAGTTCAAGGATTGCAGTTTAAATAATTCAATGGCTAGAAAACTCTGAAACCTATCCACAGAGCAAACAAAAATAAATCTTGCAATGTATAAAAAAAACAATGACAAAGTTTAGAAAAAATCTGCAGCTACACCTGTTTTTTTTTTTTTTTTTTTTTTTTTTTTTTAAATTCAAAGTCTTGACTGTAATCTAGAAGGCATCTTGTGTTCTTTTTTTTTTTTTTAAGATTTTATTTATTCATTATAGAGAGGGGGGAAAGAGAGAGAGAGAGAGAGAGAGAGAGAGAGAGAGAGAAGGAGAGAGAGAGAAGGGGGAGGAGCAGGAAGCATCAACTCCCATATGTGCCTTGACCAGGCAAGCCCAGGGTTTTGAACCAGCAACCTCAGCATTTCCAGGTTGATGCTTTATCCACTGTTCCACCACAGGTCAGGCTACACCTGTTTTTATTACATAAAAAATGGTTAGATATCCTATATGAAATGATAATATTAGATATTCTTGGTAAAATATATGTAATATAAAAATAATCTACAAATTTTCTCAGAAATTTTGTTCAATTAGCAATATTAAAAAACTTTGATATAAATATTGCCAAGTTTCTGAAAATGCAGTAAAATTTCAGATTAAAAGAAAATTCTTCAGTGTCCTTTAAAATTCTAAACTAAACCTCCCAAGCCAAATGAATTTATATGATTATAATCTGCTATCACATGGTATTGAATTCTTACTACCATTGGAGAAGTTCATGATGTGCAAATACAGAAGAAATTCCAATATATAATTTTAGAACTTAACTTTCTAATTTAAGTGGAACTGTGATATTTGTTATCAATTCAAAATAAATGCAGTATTGTTATTTTACTTAAGAATAAACACCTGTTGGACTTCAATGAAGTTCACAAAAATACTTAATAGTTACCCAATTTTTTTAATGAATGCCATATTTTAAAATATATTTTTCTAAAAAAAATACTGTAACATATTTCACTGGAAAGAAATACACAACTATAAAAGAAATAAAGTATTAAGCAGATTGTTAGTTATCATTAGATGCCAGATTTAAGGCTTATTGAATTATCTGCTATATCATGATATTAACAACAAATTTATGACAAATGAACTGATCATAACTGTTAGAATTTATATATTTAAAAATTGGATTTAAAGGTAAATTGTGATTGTGATATGTTTGTTAAATTTTCCCTTACTCTTATTTTATATAGAAAAGGTAATCTAAAAAAAAATACATAACAAATGCTAGGTTTTTAAGTCAAGAATAATGAAGAGATATATGGTCTTATTTGTTTGTCTGGATATGGTTTTATAATCTATGATCTCTTAAAAATAGTTGCATTATTTTTATAGTATAATGACATAACCAGCATGCTTATCTGAATTAGCTAAGAAACCTTAAGAATAAAGATGAGCCTGGGGTACTGCATTCGAGACATAGAATGGCCTTATCCTGGATATCCTAATAAGTTTTTGGCTGGCAGAAGATAGGAAGAAATCCTGTCCATGATGGGCTTGTACCTAATCATATTTATCCCTAAACACTTTTCCCTCTTTCTATTTTTTCTTTGATCTATGTATATCAATATAAAAATGCCAGCTAGACATATAAAAACTGGTCAGCAAACCCACCCTTTACACTAATAATGAGGGGTATTTTTCACCTTGCTTCAAATATTTTCTTTATGAAAGAACAGATGGTATTGATACAGTAGGTACTATTTATAAAGGGAGTCAATTTATATTCTCATAATATTAGGAGTTATTTTATTTTAACCATAGTTTTTTTTTCCAGGATAACTAGAGCTGTTCAGAAATACAGCATGAAAATTTTGGTCTATGGTTCTTAGTAGTTTGTTATACAGAGATGAATAACTAAAGACCAAACTTAAAAGAAGAGAATTATGGTACACACATTTCCCTCCAACAGGATTGATGTAACCTTAATAATGATCCACTGGTTTTATGAAAAACATTGCATATTATATTCTGAGACTGACATTTAAAATTAAATACAAATAAACTCTGAAGAAGAAAAATAATACTATACCAAATTTCGTAGTAAAGATATTATCACAGAGAAATGGCTTACGCTACTTAAATGAACAAATTAATATGGTCAAACAGGAAAAACAGTAAATAGTAGAAAGCAAGTAACATTGACTACCTTGGCTTTCTTAGTAAGAATAAAAAATAAAGTGAATATTCAATGTGTTAAATATGTAACATTAGATTTTCTAAGTAAAAAAAGAATATAGACATTTCTTGTGTATTTTTTGTATTTAATTGATTTGCATTATTTTTAGAACATTAAAATACTATTTTGTTATTGAATTAGGCAGCAGAGCATGTTATTCTTAGAATCTACTCAAGAATTTATTATTACTGTGACCACCAAGACTGTCTTGATTTATGTTTTGGCTTTAACATGGACTGTGGTCATAAGATGACAGGGCTACTGCCTTATTGAGAGTCCTCAGACTGTTAAAGGTATACTATCAATATATATCTTTTGGCTCTCGGAAGTATAGAAGTTCTAAACATAACGTTTCTGATAATTTAACTGAGTTTAGAAAACCATGTCCAAAGTGCTTCCATTAACAGCTTTTATATTGGCTCCTTACTGGTATGCAATAGCTTTTATATTCCTGTCACAATGATGGGTGACATTTAATGTACGGTGAAGGGCAACAATGAATTATTATGCACTTGAAAATAGATTACTGTTTTTGTGGGATGTTCACTGTTAAACTAATCTTCTGTCAAAAAGACTGTTGTCATATTGAAATGAAATGCCAGTTTTGTTGTGTGCCTTTGCCACCAACTTGCCCACCTCTTACGATTCAACCATTTTAGTTTAACTTTCCATAATATTTTATTTATGTTATTTTTATTTTTAGTCATTTTTTTTTACTCAGGTAAATTGCAGGAAAGCCAATCTGTTATTCCTCTTCTCATTTAGCAATTTTCCTAAAATTTAATGAAAATTTGTTTTAAGGTTGTATTGTTTTGCTAGTCTGCCTTTCACGTGTATGAAATGATTATTAAAACTGGTGATATTAAGAATACCTCAATTATGGATCTAAAAATCAACATTGATTAAAAAGAAATTCACTTTCAAATATGTTTTGCAGGAGATAAGGTTGCTTCTATATTAACAGTTTTCTTCCATAACTGTTATTTGGTAATCCATTGTAAAATAATTTACACCTTTATTATTAATACTGCCAGTAATTATTATGGTTACAAAATAGACAAACCGTTACTAACCCCGAAAATAATTCCTAATTTGTATGATTCGTAAAACCAAACTAATTGAAATTAAGGTGAATCAGTGACTTCATTTAGGTTTGGTGAAAATGGACTCTAGATAACTGAAGCAGGAGAGATTTTTACTGAAATTGCATATTTAGGATAAAGAAGAGTATTTCAACCATCATAAGAAAAAATAAACATATTTTCTGCTTCTCAATTTTATAGTTATGTTTTTATAAGAAAGAAAGATTTGAGAAAAAAGTTAGAAAAACAAAGAATTTAAAATTAAAATGCTTTTCCTGTGGTCTGTAGTCAAATGCTTTTTGGTATATTTACAGACTTTCACATCTCTTTCCAAATTATTTTTTCAGATAAAACATTTTTGATGGTTAGAATAAAATTAAATATAAATGCAAGTGTAAAAGTTTGATAACCCATTTTTATATTTCATATCTATGGATTATTTGCCTCTGTACCTTTCCTTGTGTCATTACCAAACTGAATTCAGACTCCTAAAAGTGAAAAGGCTGCCTTTTTGTCTAGCCATTGCAAGTGGAATTACCCACTCAATAAATATATTGGCTAATGATCCTCTGAGAACTATAGTCACCCTATGATCATTTGTTTCAATTTAAAAGTTTTGCAAGTTTAGCTCAGTAAATCACAGGTGCTAATTGTAATAAATTACAATTGATAGATTCACATCAAGAAACTCCAGAAAGCTAAAACCTTGAATGCTTATTAAATTATTATATTTGCTACCAACACATGACACCTCTGTTCTTAATGAGTCTTTACAAAAAATGAAATTATATTTTACATACATACACACAAATATATATCTCCTGCTAAGGAACAAGAACCTTATAAGAAATTGAGTCTTTTTGAAAGTTTTGGAAAAGTGCAATAGTGGCTTATTTCATGGTTACCACCATGTTACTTACGTATTTCTAATTAAAGTTGAAAACTTAATAGAACAAGAATAATACTGTGAGTGGCTTATTTCACATACTTTTTATTTCTTCCTTTTCTTTCTTTCTTTTTTTTTATTTTTGCCATAGGAAAAAGCTGAGGTGATTCTCAAGAACCAATAAGATAAATATAAGCAAGCATTTTTCACCAACCGATGTGCTGCTTCTCCCACATTTCACAGTTTCTCCGTAGCTCCTTCTGCCACAGCAGCAGAACACTGTGAATTATGTGTCAGAAGGCATCTCCCTTGCTTGTTTTGCTTGTTAACTATGGAAACAACACTGCACTTCTGTTTTTCTGTAGCCACCAGGAAAATGGTCCCCTTGAACTTTCGATGGGAGGTTCTCAGTCACCTAGAAAATATTTTCAAATTTCTGAACTACCCCAGAAAAATCTGTGATCTGTTTTAAAAAGAAAATTAACAGTATTCTTTATGAAATACTTTTATGTAGAAGTCCTGTCAAGAGAAGCAAAAGTTTTTATATGAACATACACCCAGAAATAGTAAAACCTGTGCAGGAAGCAAGTGCAACAAAGATAATGAGAAAATAAAGAAATGTTCACTAGATTTTATATATATATATATATATATATATATATATATATATATATATATATATATATATTACAATGATAGTGTAGTCTTCTAATAAAATGGCAGTTACATTGAGAAATATAGAGGAATAGGTGAGTTTGCGTTTTTTTTAACAATAAGCACAACACCTGAATTAGTAAAATTTATATCTAGATAAAGGGGATTTTTTCTTGTTGATTCTTTGATGTAGAAGTTCTTTTAGGTGGATGTTTTCCTATATAGTCATGTCCTGGGCTGGTGAGTCATTTGGAAGAATTCATTGAGAGAGATAAGGAAGGAAACTAATACAAATTGCTATTTTACAATAGCCGGGTTACATTTGAGAACCACAGAGAGATTAATTTATTAACTTCTTTTTTCAGTAACTATGTTTTTATGGTTGGTTATGAGGAACAAATAGATATACATCACCCTCCACCCCACATACCCTACACCTCTTACAAATGAGATTAGAGAGGTTTTCCTTTGTTTAAGGCTATTATTGTTGTACTTTTACAATTCTAATTTATTATAGGGAGGAAGATTCTACAGAAAAGTAAATTTAGAAGAAAAAAAATTTTAAAAAGGAACTTATATAAACTTGGTTCTTTTTTACTATAATGTTAAATTCACTTTCCACTTTTTCATCTAAGATTTTAGGAAAATAGTTGGATACCTTTTTTTGATTGTTTTTAAGGAATGTTATATTAATTATTTTACTACATGTTAGCAGTGTACTATTATATAATAACAGGTGATAATAGAATCACCTTAGTTAGCTATATTTATAAAGTATGTCTTTCTCTTTAGATTGGCAAATTAGAAAGCTTAAAAACTTATTCCCAATCACTTGGGCATGTAAAAAGGAGACATTAGTAAGCCACACATGCAGATTTGCCTCATAAATCTATTACTTAGAAATGCTAACTTTCCTCCCTGAAAATTTCTAGCTGCATATAATAAAAGAATTGAGCTACATTGTCAACTTTCTATTGTATACTCAAAATACTATAATTGATAGTTTTGACTTTTTTTATAATTCATGGGTGTGGGAGAAATATCACCAATATTAAATGAAAATGTATGGATGTAAATCTTAGTAGTAATTTATGAATTTATCTCTTCATGCTATGTAAAATAATGTACTCTATCCAAATAATTAATGAGTAGGAGATATAATATCATCAACCAGTATAACTTCATTCATTAGAGCATGTCACAACACCTTAATTGCTATAATTTTTTTTTTACATTCCATTACATAATTACATCATTCAAGTTAATTGTTTTCATATCAATCCTGTTGGGTGTGTATACATATATTTATATTTTTTTAAGAAAAAATTGTCATTGCTTTCTCAAATAGCAATGGGAATTTCAATATAATATTTGGATAGAAAGAGCTTAATAACAACTGTTTTTATATAAATAGAATTAGCAAAGCAAATGACAACAGAAACTATTCTATTGATTTTCTACACTATAAAATGTGAACTTATCTCTGTTAGAAATATGCTAATTTTATATTCATCTTTAAAATTTTATTTTGAAACCCAGAGATTAACCTGGTAACTTTTATGAAGAAACTCTATTAACAAAGTTGTTATAAACATCTGCATTATAAAACTAGGATAATTCTATTTTGCCCAATGTATATATTGGATTGAAACAGAATTTTAGTTTCAATACTTTTTATATAAAAGTAACTCCCACCGCCTCCCAGTTTCCCTATCCCTGCCCTGGATATAACTTAATTGTCCACTATTCTTAAAAAGAGATGTTTAACCCTAAAATAATTATTTCAAAATATTTTCCATTTTCATTTGCCCTCTCCGACTGCTCCTGAGATGCTAAAATGAGGTGAAATGAATTTACGATAGATTTTCCTAATTAATACAAGGGACTTAATATTTGAAGCAAAGGTGAAATGGTAGGTGTTGAATGTTACTGGCATGATAAACGTAAACAGAATAGGGCTACAACTGTCATCTAAGTTGGTTCAGAATATGCACCTGAATATTATTTTAATATGATAAAATTAGGTAAGTGTTTCCCTGCTTCCCTTCCTATTACTGGTATTGAGAAGGGGGGTGCTGGGAGGTGTGTCTCAATATAACTGTAACAATTCACTAGACTGACTGAAGATATGTTTTGGAAACTTATGAATAATGTGATTTTTACCAAAAAAATTGAAAATAGTGACAATATTGCTTGTAGAAGAAGATGCAAAAATAAGATTTACATTCAGGAATATGTATGTTAATTTCAAATTTTTCATATTTCTACTTCAATTTATCAATTAGGGTTTCAATTTTTTAATCAAAAGATATTAAAAATTTTAAATCTTCTGCCAAAACTATAAAAATATTTATATCTGTATATCTGAATTCAGATACTTGAGTTGAAAAAGAAAATAGGGAATGCTTTCCAAACATACTTCAGTTGCTTTAAATACAAAACTGCATATGCAGTGCATATACTTAATTATGTGATTGATATATTTGATTTAATAGAGTATAATTTCAACAGATGTTTAGTTGGAAGAAAAGAAAGCTCAAATTAATTTCATAGTTAAAAATTCAATGAAAAATAAAACTTATGTGCTTTGCATGTTTATAGTACCTCGTTTGCTATTTTTGTATAATCCAGATATTACTATATTAGCTAAATCAGTTTAAATGTCCAAGTGATGCTAAAAAAATAATGCTGCTTTCAAATGCTAGCTTCAAGTTCTTGTTGATTGCATTATTTACTTACTGAGTGTTCATTTCTTTAAAAGCCTAGTCTGTTTCATTTTTCAGTATTAGAAACCACAGGACCAACTGACTGATCTGAGAACAGTCTGCCTTGATCCTTTTAATACTGCTTGTACTTACTGCTTTTAAAATCCTTAGCAAGTGTGTTGCAAGCTTAACACTTGCTTCTGCTCTGTAAATCTAAGAGAGAATTTTTTCAAATGTAAATTATACTCATATTGATTTTTAAATAATTACCTCTTTAATGTTTAGTACTTCACTTGCAAAGAAATAGTACATTGGTAAGACATTATTAATAAGACAAACCTTTGCTTTCTTATGCAATGTTGATATGTTGGCCATTTTCCTTATTATTCCCAATTTAAAGCCACTCTTAATTTGATTGGACAATGGGGTGTTTAAAAAAATGATTTTAGTATCCATTTAATGATACTATATGAAACCTATTGTATAATCTAAAAAAATAAATTCCAACTTTTAGTGTAAATTTATATTAGGTATTTTACCTTTATAAAATTAAGTCTGAGTTTTATCGTAAATAAAATAATGCCTTTTCTTCAGAAATCTTAAAATGATCAATAGATGATTATAATAAAGTCTTTTACTTTATAACAATAAAACCAATTTTAGCTACTTTAAAACTTAACTAGGTTGCAGTGTAGCATTATGACTTAATTGTACTAAAAATTAAATTTCTTAGGATAATGATAGGTCACAAAGATCTGAAACCAACCTATTGTTGAACTTTGTTTCTTATATCAAATATAAACTTTAAATAGGAATCAGTAGTAATACCTACATTTTGAAGACATTTATTAATTATTCTTTCTAGTTATCCACTTATGGCTGATAATGATATTTATTTTTTCTTAAGATTATAGTTTTATTAAAAATTGATCTTAATTTAAATTTGTCATTAATAAATTATAAATCAATAAAACTGATCACTGTTACCATCTCATTAAATCCTTCCAATCCATTCAAATCTACCTAATAATATGTCCAATGACATATTATTGTAGCATTCATATGCCAGTAACCCTTGTACTTCACTCTCTGTAAACCTGGTGTCATTCTGGTACTAAACTACAATTATACAGTGCTAAGTTTAATTAATGGATATTATATGACAAACATTTACCATAAATGATGTATAATGTTCAGTGGTTTTATTGTAATTGTTTAATAGCTGACTAAGGCAAAGAGAGAGGCTTTGATTTGTAACAATTGCCAATTTTATGGCATAAATACTACCACTGTGACCAATTTTAAGCTATCAGTGGAGGAATTTCAAATGTGGAGTTGAAAAGATAGTTGAAAAGTTGGCTCTCAGAAGCCAGTAAGAGCCTGCCCTACTACTGATGTATCACATGGTTATGTGATGGGGAAAGAATAGCTCATAAAAGGGAATAGCAGTCATTCCAGATGGAATATGTTTACACAGATATGTAGGGTATATCATAAGGATATGGGGAGGATAATGGTAAGGTTGAAGAACCTTGAAAACAAAAGTAAAGACCTGGGCTTTTATTAATACAATTAAAATCATTGATATAATTCTAAACTTAAATGTCAATTTATTCTTTCATTTATGAAAATAATTTGATATCTGAACAATTAGCAATATTTTAAAAGTTAACTTCATATTAAAATATCTATGGAAAAGAGAACATACACTATGCGAATTGTAGTTATTTAGAATGAGTCTTTGTGAATGCTGATGTTTTCTGAATTATTGAGGATTCATCATTAAATTAGAAAACTTTTAACTTTTATGTGGAAAATATTTAACCATGAAACGATCTGCCCACATTATAATTTTTAATAAAAAGTTATAAAAACAATAAAAAATTTTAAGATTATTCAATAACAATATTAGAACATTAATTAATGACTTCTGATAGTTCAGTAGTAAGTAAGTAGTAAGCCTATGGTAGCAGGAATAGCTTCACATGTAGGCAGTCAGAAACCTGACAGAACATTTAGTTTAGTGATTAGGGGGATTATTGTCATTGAGTCTTAAATTAGGCAGGTCAAGACTGAAGCAGCTGCTGACAGGTGTTCTTCAGGAGCTTGACACCTGTGTACATGCTACGCTATTCAGAGACTGAAGCTTTCACCCTTCTTGGTCAATTATTCTAAAAGAGGCTGCAGATGTGAGTGACTTTACATGGATACATTGTCACCTCAGTTCTCTTGTATGTAAGAAAGAAGACGTCATTGGGTATGCAATTAATTGACAGTGTCTGCCACAGAGTTTATGATATGGGGAAGTAATGTTTAGCCACATATGAAATTCTCTCAAATTTTTTATTTCAAGTATTCATTTTTGAAATTTTCTTTGTCATCTGTTATTCGGGTACCTTTCTCTAAACAGTCTACTTCTTATTTCTTGTTTTAAACTAACATTTTCTTTAAAACAAGTAAATAAAGCTTGTTTCAGAATGTATCAAAAGTAAGTGTAAATATTTTACATTTTAGAGATCTTTTGTACTTTCTTTCTAGTCCTGACCTATATTCTTGGAACATGAATATACCAAATTAATTTTCTATAAGAAGCACGAATTGTTATTCCAATATTATCTTAAGTGATGCTATCAAAATACACATTTTCAATCCTATAAAAATAACCCTGGTTTATTTTTGATGTGGAGTAATTTAGGACACCCGTGCTTTCCCTAACTCTTCTAAAGCAATGAAGGAGTTGGAGCAAAAAATATTGTATCATATAGTAGTCTTCATAATACTCATGCAATATAAATGTATTGCACATCATAAGGCAGTTTTTATAAAACATTAGATGATAGGTTGTTTTGGGGGGGGATTAACCAATAACAGTCTATGATAAAATAAAAATCAGTTGAACTATATTCTAGGTATTGGAACTTCACTATTAAAAAGTTTAAAGCTTTGAAGTTTTGCTATAAAGGAATCTGATTACATCAATTTAACTCAGCGTTTTTCAAATATCCTATTTAACCATGAGACATTGTTCCTCTATAATCTCAACATTATCTCTTATTATATGTTCTCCATTAACAACCAATTAGGTAATCTGCTGAATCAAAGATGTGAAGCATTGCTTTAATATGATATTAAAAATTTCTGTTTGCATCATATAAATTTCGTATAGATTATATCACCTGAACAAGATTTAGTGTCTATGCTTCTGACTTCTCATGGAATTATTATCAGAACTTCTTTTGCTGATGTTGATGAAAAGTAAAATAGTAAATTTGAGAGTATTTAATTTAACTATGGAATTTTAAAAATTCACTTCCATCTAGAAATGGCAAGTGTATATCAACTCATTATACTTACTTGTGAACTTGTTTTGCTATTAAATGATCAGAAAGACACTTGAATATTTAAGAAAATATTTTTCTACATGCATTAAAAGTTATAGAATAATTACATAGTTAGAAAAAAAAAAGAAAGACATTTTAGGATAATGACAAACCTAGAAAATATGTCTGCTTTTCATACTGGAAATTTATGATCTGAAAAAAAAACATATATCTTATATAAATTCCAGTTCTATTAATATCAGTTACCATGTGTGTTAACAAAAGAAGTATTTTAAAAAATTATTGATAATTTATTTTGTGCTTATTGAAAGGATGAAGTTTATTATCTATTCTTACAGAAGTGATCAGCACTTTAAGTAGATGAAATATGTAGATTTTAATTTGAGATCTAGTTTAGAATATACATATTTTTATGAGATTTTAATCATTTTTTAGAGTCTTATTTGTCATCTATCTTAAAACCCACACTTTTTAAATAGGACTGAAGGAGGTCTCTGCATTTGAAATCATATTTACATATTAGATAGCATCAAATGGTTATTATTAATGTTCTAGCCATATATGAAATATAAGGATTCTAAGTGCAAATGCAGGAAAATAAGGAGTAAATTATGTGTGCTTACAGTGTCTAACACTCAGCTACAGTGATATTAAAATGCCTTATCTAGGTACAACCAACAATTTTTATCCATATGCATCTAGTTTCCTTATCTTATGGACAGGTAGCAATTTTGAATGGCTCATCTCTAAATGAATGCAATTATCAAATGATTATATAGTCTATCCTGCAAAACAGTCACTCATTTAATCTTTTGTCTGTAGCCTTTCAGTTCTTCTAATACACACATATTTATAGTTTAATGGGAACTATTATAGCTTAGGCCTTAGTCTATTTCAAATAAAATATGTTGTTAGATAATAGCTTCATAAATGGCAGCTGCTCTTTCTCAAATTTAGACCAAGTATTTGTTTTCTGATATCAGTGATGGCATATCATTTGCTTACTGTGTAATTATAAGATAGTATATATCCAAAATATTAAACCTATGATCATAATTTATAGCAAAATTGAGATTATATAAATTCAGATTGAGTTCTAAATAAAAATTTGTTTTTTTATTCAGTGACGTTTGCTTGTCTAAAAATTATTCCAGCTCGCTCTATCAATCTTTTCTCTCTTTCTATCAATTATCAAAAAGTACTATGCATATAAATCATCATTTGAAATACATATTTATGTATTCTCTATTCATGATTCCTAACAGATTTAATTTGAGATAACCTGCCAGTATCTATTTCAGGAATAAGATAAAACTATTATCTTTTAAATTTGATTAAATGAAAAAAGCATTACAAAAGTCAGTTACAGTTTTGTGGATGAACATTCTGGATGAAAAAGATGATTTTTTACTACAAAATATTGCAATCTAATTTCTTGACTTTCTACCTCAAATATGAAAATCCATTCCATATATTTCATTATTAATAAAACATATACTAAACATTAGTTCAAAGTCCAAATTGTTGAGAGAAGCTACAATTTTTCTTTTTCTTTTTAACCAGGGTATTTTAAAGGAATTTTGTATGATAGGATTTTTTACAAATGCTTTAACATTTTAAAATTTTTATCATAAACTAAGTTGTTGTGTATGTTTGTATATATGTATGTGTGTATTTTAAATCTTGGGATAAAGATTATAAACACAGAAACTTTGGAGAGTAAACCCATTTACCTAGAGGTAGATTAAGGTCGATTGAGGCCCTGGATGCAGAAGAAAATATTGGACTCTTTAAAAAAAGAGAGAGAGATAGGGAAAATAAAAATACATGTTAGTCATATTTTTAAATAAATAAAAAATATTATGTACTCTTAGTGTTAAAATTGCACATATGATACCAAACTTGGTGTCATTAGAAAAAAGTGTAAAGTTGAGGTTTTGTGGGGCCCATCCGAAGTCGGGGCCCAGGATGTGCTCCCGGTGCGCCCACCATTAAATCCACCTCGGCATTTACCCCCAAATATTTGAGTACCGATCTTTATAGAATACTGACTAAGCAATGTGGAGAAATACACATTTAAGGTGTTCCATCTAAATGGGGGGATTTAAAATTTAATATTGTAAAAGGACTAGAGTACATAGGAAGGGACCAGATGATAATAAATTAGTCCATCCAGAGATAACACTCTCAACGGCATTCAAGTGTGATGGATTATAAAAGAACACAAAATCTGCACAGTAGACTCAAGAAGTTTCAAAAAGATATGACTAGCATTTCAGTGTTAAGCATTGCCAACAGAAGATGTCATCCAATCGATATGTTTGTCTATAATGTATTTTAAAGCTATATGCCAGACTACAGCGAAGAGTGAGCAATACCATTTGTAGTTTTGGGCCTTATTAACCACATGTAATTTCCCTATGATTTGATTTATTAGCCTGATACATAGTGAATGTTAGTCCACACTAGGAAGGGGTAATGCAGTAAACAACAACACACACTGCTTTTGATTGTTAACTTATTTCTCATATTGTCTTAAAATCCAAGCGCTAGCATAATCATCCATTTATGAACAGAGGGACAAAGCATTATGAATGTAGCAACGAAATGATTAAGTCTTAAAAAGATTATGAACAGCCCTGGCCAGTTGGCTCAGCGGTAGAGCGTCGGCCTGGCGTGCAGGGGTCCCAGGTTCGATTCCCGGCCAGGGCACATAGGAGAAGCGCCCATTTCCTTCTCCACCCCCCCCCCTCTCTGTCTCTCTCTTCCCCTCCCGCAGCCAAGGCTCCATTGGAGCAAAGATGGCCCGGGCGCTGGGGATGGCTCCTTGGCCTCTGCCCCAGGCGCTAGAGTGGCTCTGGTCGCGGCAGAGCGATGCCCTGGAGGGGCAGAGCATCGCCTCCTGGTGGGCAGAGCGTGGCCCCTGGTGGGTGTGCCGGGTGGATCCCAGTCAGGCGCATGCGGGAGTCTGTCTGTCTCTCCCCATTTCCAGCTTCAGAAAAAAAAAAAAAAGATTATGAACAAATTGCCAGAGATTTATAGTATAACGGCAATGAAATTTTTACTTTAAATTTGAAAGTCATTAAATACAATATTTTGAAGGCCAAAGTACAAATAAATGTATTAATGACACAAAATATTAAGAAATATGATTTATATATAATATTTAAATAAGAAATTGGAACATGTGTGTTATTTTACAATACAAAGTCATAAGTCTTTGAAACACTTTTAAATAGAACCAGTTAGATTAATAGAATGACAGGAATTTTCTGTGTCACTTAAAGCATTAAGACATTTAGGAAAACTGAACTAAAAGTTTAAAAAGAATAAAAGTATATAAACCATATAAAAAAACTAATCTTGTATAAAGTTCTATGCTGTAGCTGATAAAATTTTAACATATAATTAATGGAAACTTGTTATTACTGAAAAATCTGAGGTCTAAAGACACAAGACAACCTGACAAAGGTCAAATGTTAATGACAGAACTGGGGCCAGATTGCTACAAGCATGCAAGGCAGCACAGCTTACAAACACATTAACAACTCCACTTTCCCAATTAGACAAAAGTTCAAAGTTGAAAGACTTGAACCTGCTCGACTTTAAATGTATTATAACTAATAATGTGTTCTGCAGTTTTCAAGACAAATTTGTTTCCTGATAATATTTAATATTTTAGATATTGGATTATTATATTTTGAAGTTTTTTCCCTAAAAAGCTCTTAAGATGTTTTTAATCTTTGTGACAACACCATAAATGGAGAGTTCATTAGGTAAATAATATCTGACAATATGCTACATTTTACTTTGTAACTTAGTACGGTATCTCATTTACTTTTTAAGCCATTAAATACATCCTAATTTAATGTGCATTTTTCATTGCTCTCCATGCCATGGGAATTTTCTTTTCCTCCCCTCCCTTCTTTTCTTCTGCTTTCTTTGTCTTCTATTTAATACAGAGTGTACATTTCTGAATTTATCCTTTGTGACTTTCCTGACTGACTCACAGTCATTGATTGATTAGAGCTTTTCAGCAAGATTTATTCACTTTTCCTCAGTCCATTGTTTCTCTAGTGTTGATTGTTACGGATCTAAATTAATATCTTCTGACAATTTCATTTATTATATTATTTTTGGTTGTTTCAAAATGTTACTATAGTATATAAAGCTAGGCTAGATACATTAAGAAATTTGTGTCTTATGTTCACCTTCCTTACATACTAATATTTATTAAATTAGCTCTTTTTTGTCTCTCATGTAGTTTTGAGGATATAGGAGTGCCCATATTTAAGCTAGTTTAAATGAAGTAAGATTTGGTCCCAGGAAGTTTACCTATTCCATGATTATTATCTTTTTAAAAATATTTGAGTGTGAATTAAAGTAAGTATTGCTACTTACAATATTATGTTTAAGCAAAACTTTCAGGAACTTTAAGTCAATGTTACCTTAACAGAGATCAGAATAGAAAATAAAATAAAATAGATAATAGGATTTAGTAGAAATAGTAAATAAGTCTATAAAATAATGTAGAATAATTTATTAAATTTGCTATCTTTCAATTAATAAATTTTCAGAATGAGGATATTTAATGGGTACATTGATTCAAGCATCCTATGAAAAACAGATAAAAAAAGAATAAAAATAAAACATCTCAATCACAAAAAGTAGTAGATACAGACAAATGAAGTTACTTAAAATAAAACAATCATGATAAAAGCATCCTAAAATTCTTTTGAAATAATGAGATGATTTTATTTAACTCCTTTATTATATACATGAGAAAATTGATGAACTGAGTGGTCAAAAGACTTATTGGGAGTTACATAATCAAAGACGTGTTGAGACTAGTATTGCTCTCTCAAATATAAGAGAGAATTTAAAGTACTCTGTTCAAAAAACAGATATAAAGAACATTTTGAATTATTAGTGTTATCCTAAACATAAAAGGTTAAAATGAGAGGCAACAATATTTCATTTGAGATCCAAAGAACAGGTATTCAGAAACACTAATTTAGGAAGAAATCTAAACTGTGTTTTCATTAAAAGATGAAGGAAAGGGTATTTATTTGCTGAGAAAAGAAAGGAGAATAAATACATGAATAGAAGAAATACATTTTTATTTCTGTAAGGTCAAGGAAGAATTTTTTTTTTTTTTTGACAGAGAGAGAGTCAGAGAACAGATAGGGACAGACAGACAGGAAGGGAGAGAGATAAGCATCAATTCTTTGTTGCGGCACCTTAGTTATTCTCTGATTGATTTTTATATGTGCCTTGACTGGGGGGGGGGTTGCTCAGCAGAGCGAGTGACCCACTGCTCAAGCCAGTGACCTTGGACTCAAACCAGTGACCTTTGGGCTCAGTCTAACAACCATGGGGTCACATCTATGATCCCACGCTTAAGCCAGCAACCCCGTGCTCAAGCTGGTGAGCCCTTGCTCAAACCGGATAAGCCCACACTCAAGCTGCCAACCTTGGGGATTTGAACCTGGGTCCTCTGCATCCCAGTTTGATGCTCTATCCACTGCTCCACTACCTGGTCAGGCAAGGAAGAAATTTTTATAGGTACAAATAAACTAATTTATTCTCTAGCTATACATGGTAGTGCTAATTCTAAAGAATGCCTTTAACTTTCAGTTTTGTAGTCAAAATATCTGCTTTCTGTCAGCTTTGCAAATAGCTGTATGGAAGACAGTGTTTCTTTGGGCCAGTCCAAAAGTTTTTTTGCCCAACTTAAATATTTCTAATCTTTGACCAATAAGACATGCACGGCAGTTCCTCTGTGGTAACATCTGTAACTCTATTCTGGAGTAGCTCCATTTATATTATTATTTTTTAATTAGCAAAACTAAATTCAAAGTAAGAAGAGCTTATTAAATAACTGCAAGGTGTTACAAGGGGATAAAACATTGTTCATGATAATTTGATCAAATCCTTGGCTCTGTCATCAATGTGGAAGGGATTTTTGATGTTAATATCTGGAGGAGTTTTGTTGAAATACTCTGAATCATAAAACAACTTTTAAAATGATGATTGAGATAATGTCTTGGAAAGTCACATAAAGAGGGTCAGAAGGTACTAATTTAAGTGCTTTAATACATACTAAGGTGGTTTCAGATTGAATGGATTATTTTTGAATGCTGAGTGAGCAGATTTCTTTTTTGAATACGATCATTAGGGAATTAGAGAAAAAGGTGCTATGAGAAGTTGGAACAGTCTATTTGTTTAGAAGAGCAGACATATAATTCAGCTTGAAATGAAAAAAAATATTTTGAAAAATTAAAGGACTGATAGCTTAGAGAAATGATCAGACACAGATGGACTTCTTAGTCTTCTTTCATCAACACATTTTCTATTTTATTGGATTAGGATAAGTATATGTATATAAATAAATTAAAATGCAGAAGAAAAATGAATCTTTTGGAAATGTATAAAATATGACCTTTACCTCTGAAAATACAAGTAAATAAATGTGTGTGTCTAAGGGTGGGCAAACGTAGGTTTACAGTTATTGTTTGTATGGAAAAAGGCATGCAGGTTATGATCCTTACAGTATCTTTATTAACTGTGTTTTACACACTCACAAAAAAGCAGGTAAACCTACTTTTACTACCCCTGTGGACCAGTTTCTATATATACATGTATATATATACATATATGCACTCTCATTGATGAGAAATGAAAAACAATTTCTAAGAGCATAATAAAAACCTTTTAATTTTACAAATGTAATATAAAGAATAATTAACAGAAACAAAAAACTGATAAAATTTGAATATTCAATGTTTTAAAAACACAAACTGCCATAAATATTATAATGCATAAAAGCTATTATTTGACAATTGTTTTTTTAAATGTTTTATAAAATTTTATTATATGCAATTATAAAATTGCATTAAAATTTAAAAACCACAAAATTATTTTAAATATTTTATAAAGAATAAGAAACACTTACTGAACGTTATCACTGGTATATTTTTCCACACTGTAAAGCAGAAGAAAGACGTGATTATAATTTAATGCAAAGACATGTTATATATGTTAAATAGTTCAAAAATACTTAAAGATGATAAAAATTGAGTGCAAAATTGAGTGCAAAATTAATTTTTATTTTTTTTAAATTTTGCTTAAATCCATTCTTGCATATTTTTAAGTTACATAGAAGGATGTTGAATAATGATTTCTGCTTCTCTGAAGTTAATATACATAAAGTTTTGTACCCTTGTGTGTCATAAATATTTCAGTGTATAGTTTAATGTGGTGTAGAGAAGCACCAACTGTACTGAATGGAGAAAAGACATAAATATACATAGAATTTTCTTTAAAGTTTAAAGAAGTACAGGAAAAAATGTATCTATTTCTGTGAATGTAAGAAAGTTCTCTGATAGCTTTAATATGTCTGCTGCTGGTTTAGTATGTTTTATATCGAAAGATATTGAATTAAAGGTTCACCTAGACAGCTTTGAACTTAGTGGTAACCATTAGTTGTAATAAATTTGTTTACTTAAAAAATTTAATGTTTAAATATATTTAGTAATTCAATATTTTAACATTGAACATCCTCCATTTTATCATGAATTTAACTCAATAGAAGTCCTTATTTTCAGGATCTGACATTAAAAACAGCTCAAACAATGGTCTCATCCAAGCTTCTCACAAAGCATTCTTTGCTTCATATTCAGAAATCATGACATTCAGGGAGTAAAGAGAACTTGAGAGCATTCAATCCAGAGCCATCATTTTGCAGAGAAAGACAATGAGTGGAAGTGAATTGTCTCATTATACAGTTAGGGAGCAAATAAGAGAAAGAGAGAGAGAGAGAGAACACAGAGGTTGCCACAGACAAAACTACTTCTATTGTGTAGACACCATCAATTACATTCTTCATTGGGCATCAATTACATTCTTCATCTACCTAACTTGCACAGATATCCTGAGGTGTTATTTCAAAAATACCAAGAAAATAGAGCAAAAAGCTATATTGTATTAGGTAATTAAGGAAAGATTAGGAGTTTTTTTAAAAATAATTTTTAGAGCAGTAAAACAATTGGCTTTGTTATACAGTTTTTTCAGCTCCAAGTAGTTAGCTTTACTAAGTGTGGAGGGGATTCTAGTCTCAATCCTACAGCCCTGTCAGACCTCGGTATTTATATGCACCTCTTTTAAGTCTTGCTCAAGGCTTACTTACGGTATGTTATCAGCAATGATCACCAATGGTGGGAAATCTGTGCCTTAAAGCAGTGGTCCCCAACCTTTTTTGGGCCACGGACTGGTTTAATGTTAGAAAATATTTTCACAGACTGGCCTTTAGGGTGGGACAGATAAATGTATCATGTGTGACCGAGACAAGCATCAAGAGTGAATCTTAGGCCCTGGCTGGTTGGCTCAGCGGTAGAGCGTCGGCCTGGCGTGCAGGAGTCCCGGGTTCGATTCCCGGCCAGGGCGCACAGAAGAAGCACCCATCTGCTACTCCACCCCTCCCCTTCTCCTTCCTCTCTGTCTCTCTCTTCCCCTGCCACAGCCGAGGCTCCATTGGAGCAAAGATGACCCGGGCGCTGGGGATGGCTCTGTGGCCTCTGCCTCAGGCGCTAGAGTGGCTCTGGTTGCAACATAGCCATGCCCAGGATGGGCAGAGCATCGCCCCCTGGTGGGCAGAGCATCGCCCCTGGTGGGCGTGCCGGGGTGGATCCCGGTCGCATGTGGGAGACTGTCTGACTGTCTCTCCCCGTTTCCAGCTTCAGAAAAATACAAAAAAATTAAAATAAAATAAAATAAAGAATAATATTAAGATGCTCACTCAAGCAGTTGCTGGAAACAGTGCACAAAAGACAGGGCACAGAATATTTTTTTGATAATACAGAAAAAAAACATGCAACTAAATGCGATAGTTCAGAAATTCTTACAACAAATCTCTTCATGAAACTGAAGTCCAGGCACAATAATACCAAACCCTGTTAGCAGGGTTTTGGCTATGAATGAAAGCACTGCTTTTAAATGTGCACAGAGAAAAGTTATAGTTGTATTCAGCCCTTTAAGGCAGTGGTCCCAACCCCCGGGCTGCGGACCAGTACCGGTCCATGGGCCATTTGGTACCGGTTCGCAGAGAAAGAATAAATAACTCACATTATTTCCGTTTTATTTATATTTAAGTCTGAACGATGTGTTATTTTTTTTAAATGACCAGATTCCCTCTGTTACATCCGTCTAAGACTCACTCTTTTTTTTTTCTTTTCAGTTTTCATTATTCTTTATTTTTTAAAGAAAGTAAGTTTTTCCTGGAAGCGTTCCAAACAAGTCATATCTTAGGTCTCACCAAAGACTTTGTTCAAGAAACTTAAGCTTACATTGAAAGTAATAGAAAGTTCATATTTATTTGTTTATATATTTGTTTTTACTTCTACTCATTTTTTAATACACATAGGCTTATAGTCAAACTAGTATTTTGCTTATTGTTTAGAGAAAGGGTTACCTGAATGAAATATAGAACTGATATGATTTAAATATACATACATCTTATTATCTTTGTAAGTTTAAAGCAGTAGAAGGAATTTCATCAGTAGTCTAAATGTGAAACAGTCCTGCTCAAGAAGTAGACCACAGAGACAGGTAGGAGACAGGTAGGCAAGGTAAATAGGATTAAGACAAATATTGTTTGTCTATAGTTGGTAGTTGTCAATATTTCTACCTTGCACTTGCTTGAGAACATGGGTATTGAAAAACAGATAAATCTTAGTAATTATTTTGTGAATACCAAAATACATTTATGTTACATTAAACAAACTCTATGTGCTATTGAGAAGTATTACTATGATAATTATTCACTAAACAATGACTCTTCCCTGTCTCTTCTACACCCAGTAATATCACACATTCTAAATAATATGAATCAAAGTACATGCGGATTTCGTTTTTCTATATATATAGACTCTATAAAACAATAGAATTTATACTTCTAGTATTGTTCTAAAGCTATAGGAGATATAAAATTAAAATGACACATTCTCTTTCCTTAAAGAATCTGTTTTCCCAGCAAGAGAATTCGGCTTTAAAAGAGGAAAAAAAGTATTCTGAATAGCGAAAAATGGAGAGAGTATTTTGGGGGGAGATTAAAATAAATGTGTCATATCCTCTCCTGTCAAAGGGCTTATCATCTAATGGAAAGATTATGCTTTAATTTTTAAGTAGGTTATTAATATACTGTAATGAGGGAATATCTTAGCTGTAACAGTGTTAGCTAGAGTATGGAGATGTTAATATAAATGCCATATATGAGATATTTATTGGTGTATTTTAATAAATTATTATTTTTTGGTTGTGGCTTAGTAGGAAATGTGATGAGATGACTCAAGTTTCTAAAGTGTTAAAATTTGGGTAGAATATGTTGGAGTTGATTAGAAAGTGATACTGATTTCTAATAGATTCTTGATGAAAGAATGAACAGTATCAACATTTAGAAAAATTTGATAAAAGTCATGTGTAGGATGGACAAAAGAGATAGGATTGGAAAAATCGAAAGGAAGGAAGACCTGCTGTACTAGAGGTAACCAAAACCCAAGCTAAAATTGTATTAATAAAGGAATTGTAAAATGGGAAGGGATAGGCAAATCCAATAATTATTTTGCAAACAAAAATACACTAAACCTTGGTGATATAATGAATATAGGCAAAGAAGGAAAGAATAGACAGGGGACTTCAAGTGTTCTTATCTCGAGCCTTGTAAAATGATTAGCTTATCTGCATAGGTCATCAAGTATAGACATAGCTTTGGTTTGGTATGAGGTCTGGGAATATTGGTTTAGGTCATGCTGGGTTTGAGGCATGGCTGTACATCCAGGTAGAAATCTCTTGTAGCTAGCTGGAAATACTGGATGGGAGCACTGGTAAAACTCCAGTGAGATTCAGATATATAGATGTTGAATTTAACCCAAAATCAGCAGGTGACTCTAAAAAACTATACATGTGCTAGTTTAATAGTGATGTGCATAATGACGATTGCATGAATAAATCCATTGCCATTATAGTTTTTTAATGTGGGAGTTACTTTGATTTGCAGTGTAAATTAATGTTCTTTGAAGCTTTTGGGTTATTTTTTTCCATTTTCACACTTTCTATTTGAACAGTCTTTGACATTGTGCTAACTAGCTAATATATTGCAATAAAGTTTATCAGATGGAATAATATGTGTATGATAGGTAATTAATATGCCTTGAGCTGCTTCTTTTAAAGAACTACCATTTTTAATCATTACAAATTTATTCTAGAAAGAGAATATTCATAAGGATTGTACCACATTTGGCCTGATGAAACAGTATAAGAATTATTACAGTACAAATATCTTCTGTTCAGTCCTGGGTGATTTGTAAATAATAACTACACACCAGAAATTTAGAATTGACTATGTACTTGAGCTGCATTTACTTCAATTAAATATATTTATGTTTAATTGTTTTTATTTTTAAATAAAATCAGTGTTCTAAACTGTAAACTCACATATTTTATAATTTATGTAATAATGTCTTTCAAATGTTTTGTTTCATTTCTTTTTTTTTTTTTTTACAAAGATAAGGGTTTTTAAGACAATAGTTGAATATATTTAAAAAAATCTCTCATGTGAAAAATTCTTTTCATTTTCCTTGGACATTTTCTTTCACAAATGAATCTTAAAATCATCAAAATCTACTTAATATAATACAAAATCCAATTTTAAAAAAACATTTTATCAAACTCTGAGATGAGAGTGATCTCAGCTCAATCACGCATAACTAAGAAACCTATGAAAACACTCTGCTTAATAGTAAACATTTCAAATATTCCCACTGAAGTCAGGAACATGCAAAGTTGCCATCAAGTTACTTATTTAGCATTTAAATGTGTCATGCTTTCTCCTTATTTTTAACCCCCAATGTCTTTTACTTGATTCATCAAATTTTCTTTTGATAAATTTTCCTCAATCTGTTTGAAATTTTATATTCTGTTTCAGTTTATTTAGTGGTTACCAATGGGCTCACACACCCATAAGTGTATAGAGTTCCGTTGCTCTCTCATATTGAACATCAATAGAATTTCTAGGAACTAGTGAGCAATTTTAGTACTTTTCAGATCCTTCTGAACTCCCCCTACTTATAAATGATTATAGCAATGTCTTCTGGAATTTTAATTTCAGAGTATTCATTTTTCTTCTAGAATCATACTTATTTAGACTTAATAAAAATAACTTTACTAATTTCCTTGCTTCTGATCCTTTTTGCATTCCACTTCTTCCTCTTGGATTCTACTCTCTCTCTCTGAATAAAAATATTATATGTCCTTTCACTGAAGGTAGCAAAAACCTCCACTCAAACTGCCTTTAACAGTAAGGGAATTTATTAGCTTGTGTAATAGATAAAATTCAGAGGAAGCTCATTCTTCAAGTCCAGTGTGATCAGGATTCAGCCTTCTCTTCTCTTGTTTCCTACTCTCCTTCACCTATCTGCCACGCCCTCCTCAATTCCCACTAGCACCCTTCACTCAGCTAATGAGATGGCTGCAGGAGTTCCAGAACCTCCCATCTGTGCACTACCTGGTGCAGAGCACTCTAGCATCTCATTGGTTTATAGAAGTCTAGATTCAGAGTTATTTCTTATGCAGCCTTTGAGGATGTCATCCCATACCTTTCTCAGCTTTGCTGATGCTGCCTAGTGAGATCTGATGTCAGGCTAGTTCTGCTTTCCTTGTATGTCTCATCTCTCAGGTAGCTTTTGGGATTTTTTTTCTACCATACTACAATCAGGTATGTGTCATTCTCATGTGCTGCTCAGGATGCATGTCTTTCTTCAGTGTGGAGAAATTATTAGCCATTATTTCTTCATATATTGCTCTCATATAAATGTTCTGTTCCTCTTGGTAGAAGTTTTATGTTAGATGCCCCAACTTCTGGAACTATTCTCAGTGTGAATCATCTTCCACAACTTTACCTCTCTTTTGCCATATTCGGGGGTTCCCTCTGTCCAAATATCTAGTTTACTGATTTGTTCCTCAGTTCTGTCCATTAGCAATTCAAATTACAACATAACTTGGTATTTCAACAAATTTTTCATCTCAAACATCTCCAATTGACTTTTTATGTAAGTACATAGAATATCATATTATCCTGTATCTCTCTAAAGATATTAATTATGCAGTTTTAAAGAATTTTTCTGGATCTGTCAGGTAGCTCAGTTGGTTAGAATGTTGTCCCAATATGCCAAGGTTGCATTTTTGATCCTCAGGGCACATACAAGAAACAACTAATGAATGTATAAATAAGTGGAACAACAAATTTATCTTTGTGTCTCTTTTTTTCACCCTTCCTCTCTTTAAAATCAATTTTTAAAATCATATAAAAGTCTTTTTCTGAATGTTCTATTGCCTTGGATGTAACTTCTTTTTCCTCTTTTGTTGTGTACTCTTTAAACTGTTTGGTCTTTATATCTCTTGTGAGAAAAAATCATGGTGGAAATACTATAGACTGAATGTTTGTGTGCTCCACTCCTCAATTTATATTTTGAAATCCTAATTTTTACTGAGATAGTGTTTGGAGGTAGATCTTTTGGGATGTGATTAGGTCATGAGTGGAACCCTCGTGATGGGATTGGTGCCCTTTTAAAAGAGCCCCTAGATTGCTCTTTTACCCTGTCAGCCACAAGAGGACACAGCAGGAGGACAGCTATCTGTAAACTGAGAACAAGACTCTCACTAGACACTGAACCTTGTGATTTTCAACATCAGACTCCAGAACTGTGAGAAATAAAGTCCTGTTGTTTTAAAGCCACCCAGCCTATAGTATTATATTACCACAGCTTGACTACACTGAGACAGAGGAAGGCAAAGGAAGACTGCTAAATATATGTGTGTGTTTGATAGAGCAGAAAGGGTGACAGAGGGTGCATGGGAAGTAAGCACGGACCCTGCTAGGATCCTGGGATGAAGCTCGCAGGCTCAATCCAGATAAGGCAGAGGAAAGAGTGGGAAAGAAATAGAGACTTAGGTTTAGGACTAGGGAACAGGGAGTATTTAGCAAACTCCTGGATCAGAGAAAGGGAGATTGACAGCAACTGACAGAGGTCAGTGTGTGCTATGGGTAAAGAATGCTGGGACCCTGTGCACATAGGTGCCAAAGGAGGTCTGCATGAAACACAAAGCTTAACCCACCCCTGGTAGGTCTGAGTTCTACCCAGGGGTAGACAGCTAAAGTTACAGGTCCGTGGGACCCCAGAAGCCAGTGGCACCGGGCAGCCCCTGGAGTGTCTCCATCAGCTGGACCATGTGGCACCGTGGCCTTGCCATATGTCTCCGTGAAGTGTCGCTGCTTCAGTATAAGATACAGATAGGGTCTGCCTGGATTCTCGTTCCATGTGGTGGCTGGGCTCTTCATGATGGTCCAACTCTACATTCACATCCAGCCCAAGAAAGTGTGCTGACCCCACATGCAGGTTGGGGTCCTATGGAGACCTGCCTTCCTGCGGTAGCCTCTACCTTCCCTCCAGCTTCTTCCCTCATGGTGGCCATGGCCTCTTCCTGCTTGAAAACAGATTCTGTGAAAGTTGCAGTCTTGTATCTCATGGGTTTCACATAAGCAAATGGTTTCGAGAGATGGACTTGCTCCACAGGACCATGTGCTGACACGGGGACTTCGCCTTCCAAACCAGTGAGGCCTGGCTTCCCGGGATGCCTATCATACAAAGAAATGTTCAGGTTTGAGCATTCTGACCCTTTCCCTGTGCTAGATAGGGAAGGAGGACTTTCATTTCTTTCTTAGACATATCTTAACTTTATCCAACTTCAAAATTTCACCAGATCATTTCATATTATGAAGCTTTTTTTTTTTTTTTTTTGCATTGTTCTGAAGCTGGAAACAGAGAGAGACAGTCAGACAGACTTCGGCATGTGCCCAACCGGGATCCACCCGGCACGCCCACCAGGGGGCAACGCTCTGCCCACCAGGGGGCAATGCTCTGCCCCTCCGGGGCGTCGCTCTGTCGCGACCAGAGCCACTCTAGCGCCTGGGGCAGAGGCCAAAGAGCTATCCCCAGCGCCCGGGCCATCCTTGCTCTAATGAAGCCTCGCTGGAGGAGGGGAAGAGAGAGACAGAGAAGAAGGAGAGGGGGAGAGATGGAGAAGCAGATGGGCGCTTCTCCTGTGTGCCCTGGCAGGGAATTGAACCCAGGACCCCTGAACGCCAGGCTGACGCTCTACCACTGAGCCAACCGGCCAGGGCCATATTATGAAGCTTTTTTACATCTGAGCAAAGAAAACACAATACAATCTTAACTAATATCCTGCTCATTAATGATTTGGAAGGTAATTAAAATTAACTCTAACTAAAAATATATTTTCATTAGGAATTAATTCTTAAAGTAGTTTAAATGTGCTCAATTAAAAAATTCCAGTATGGGCTAGTGTGACATATTCTAATATACACACAATTTATTTTTAAGTAAAACAAATTTAATTTACTAAATAATAGAAAAACATTCTGGGAAATGTTATTGATAACTATCAAGATAAGATTTTTAATAACAACTGCTATAAAATGTCATCCTTATTTTTGGAAAAGAAATTATTTAAGTTATATTAAACAATTTATTTGGAATAATCACAATACTAATTTTCTGGCTAAAAATAGTGTTTAAAATTAATTATGCACTAGAATTGGTCTATGTGGTAGCAAAGGTTCAAAGCATAAAAACAACATTATATCAAACCAACAAAAAAAGTCTAAAAGTAAAATGATATTTGCCAAATATATGTAGATCATACCTACAATATCATTGCTTGGCATCAGTTTTGGGTATTGGTGGAGCATGTTGCTGAAGACACCACTATTTTGTTTGCTTTGAAGTAAAGCTATTTGTATTTGAGGTAATTGTCTCTGTTTTTTAGACTTTTAGTAATATTATAAAAGATAGATAACTGAACAGTCTAAATTTCACAGAAGTTTCTCAGCGTGAACCCCTGTGTTTTGTACAGGTATTAGGAGGAAAACCTAACTGCACCATTTGATATGGTAGATTTCTCAGTCATATTATTATTTTTGGTCATGGATCTTAATAGGTACATAAAATATTCTAAGGTAACTTCTTGATATTTTCTTTGCTAAAATCAAAGTTAATTAGAAATGAATGACTTGGAAATATAACCAATCTACCCTAGAAGATTTCTTTTTCTTTTTTCCATATGTAGAGTTAAATTCCTTTAACTTGATTTATTCCATCTCAAAGATTCTGTGAGGGTTCACAAAAATTGCTGAGGCTCTTGCTTTTAGCATTTCTTCATGGATTCAAAAATATAACTTTTCCTGACAGTGTAAAGAAAGCAATATTATATTTCATGTGCAAAATAGTTAGAATTTAGGTGGCAATGGCAAAGTATAAAGCAAAGATAATATTGTAAAAATAGTTTAGACTTCAGGTGAATTTGACTTCCTTTAAGGATTTTATATCTATTCCTCTATTATTTAATTTTGACATTTAAAATACTTACATTATTAAATTTGGTTTTGTGGTATTTAAAAATTCATAATGTAATATTTTAATAGAATTTAGATGTCAATTAATGTATTTGCTAATTGAAACAAGACCTTTGTTGAAAATATATGAATACTTTTTTGTATTCTAATGACATTAAGGCACTATGACCAACTCTTAATTTTTAAATTTTCTCAATGACATTAAGGCACTATGACCAACTCTTAATTTTTGAATTCTCTCAGTGTGCAATATTTGACTCTATAAAATCCAGGGTAAAATGTGCCCAAAATTAATTAATAAAAGGGTCTTTTGTATTCCAAGTGAAAACCAACCAACTCCTTATAGACTAGAGAGTAGAAAAACTGGAAATAATATTCTTTTATCACTAGGAACTGAATTAGATCATAAGACATTCCTTTATCTTTCTCATGGGAGATGAGAAAAATGGAAATGTTGAGTGGGTTGGGCCATACAAAGAGAGCAGAAACTTGTTTGCATGAGGATATTGCATACTTGACTCCAGCCTTCTATGCTCTTGAGCAGAGATCCCTGATCCAAATGAATCTTGTTTTTTATAATAATGTTAATAATATTACCTCAGGTCATTTCTTTGCAGTTCAAAATGAGATAATATAGCTGGATTTGTTTTTATACTTGGCAAATATGACACAAATAGAAAGTGAGATTATTATTCTTATTAATTATATGTTTTATTTTTAAGTTTATTGTTTAAGCTTGCCTTCTCTGGAATACCTCAGCTGAACCTTTAATATCTTGTTTAAAGCTTTAGAAGTTTCCACTCATAGCTCTTTTCAAGGTATTCCTAAATTAAACGAATAGTAACTTTATCTCCAAGTAGAACTATACTTAGAACTTTCATTCAATATGGATCTAATTTCTAGAAATATTCTCTCATTTCTGATTGTTTGCTTTCATGCTAGTGATAGCTATCATATCCACTTCCATGCTCTACTTTTCAAGTAAATGCTAAATAAACTAATGTCTCTATGCTATCAGTATTAGTACTAACATGGCTTGATCACCACCTATCCTGACATAGTTTATAGCTCATTTAAGTAATAGTGAACAGTTGTACATAGCTTAAATGGAGGGTGAACTTGAAAAACTATAGAATTGTGATTAAAAACATGGTTTATAAACATTCTTTGAAGAATTTTAATGTATATGGAGTTTTTATGTGCTTCTCGTTTCTCTCCTAAACAATTCAGTTAGGCTGACCATGTCACCTGATTTATTTAATACCAAACAAACATGATTGGATCCTATAATTTTCCTTATTAAATGCAATGCTATTTTCTTTTGAAAATTATATATTTATTTAATGAAATGGATCAATTTTTAACAAATAGGTATAAATATTCAAAATAATTTTTTGTACATAAATTAAAAACATAACATTTGAAACTTTATCAAATTTTAGATATTTAAATTACTCTGATACTTCAACTGAAAAGTAGTAACATCTCATTTGCCATTTCATACTCAGTTAAATATAATATATTATGACCATGGAAGAAAAAACAAAACTGTAGTCATTTTGTAAAACGTATACAAAACTAAAAAAACTTATCATATTATTTACATACTGAGTATTAGTTTATAGTCGATTTTGGAAATGGTTATGTTTATTTTGTTTAAGATAAACTACAGTTGCAAAGCTATTCATTTTTCCTATCAACAATTTAAATCCCAGTTTAAATTGATGTGAAGGATTGCTGTGTCAATGAAGGACTAAGCAGAGTAAAGAGGAGCAGAAAATTCAGAGTATCATAATTACTGTTGTTGATGTTTAAAACAAGATTTTCTGTTGATTTATAATACAGAAGAAAGTTGAGTATAGCTATGAAATAATAATGATGAAGATATCAACTCATATTGAATTTAAATCCTGAAATATGAGGAAGACATATTTTAGAAAGGTCAATACAACTTCAGGAAGTGGAAAGAAGAAAGTGATTAAATATGTGAAAGTATATAGCTCACTGGCTCAAAATAATCTATAATATTATAAAAAATCATATGTGTACTCTTGAGTAGTTGTGATGTAGTTTGCCTCTGATAAAATGTTCAAATGTTGAATTTGCATTTTGAAAAATATGGTTAAAAAACATTAACAAGTAGTAGATAATTTTGTGTACTCTATAAATTATTATTGATATAAGACTCTAGTAAGAACCTTTAAATAAGAATTCTATACTTTTAATTTATGTAGCACTGTATAGTTTACAAAATGCTTTGCATATTTTATCTCTAATTTTTAGTATTTTTTCCTTTCCTTTTAGAGATAAATCTCAGTTCAGAGAGGTTTAGAACTTGTCACCAAGTACAAAATATAGAGGTGTCTGGAACTCAAATCTTTTAGCCCTCAAACCTGTAATCCTTCTATTATGCCATTTTAGTTACTGAATATAATAATAATGATGATGATGATAATGCTAAAAATCCCATCTCTCAAGAATCTCATAAAAATTTGAGAATTCAAGACTGGTACATAAAACACCAATAGTAGAGCACAAGCAATAGGTAACATAGAAAGATTTGAAACCAAAGCTTTGGGAAAAGATAAATCCTCTGGAATTTCAGAAGAAAATAGAATAAAAGCTAGTTGGTTGAACCAACTGAAGTGAAGAGGCCTTTTCATTAGTAAGAGCAGAATAATCAAAGATATAACAAGAGAATTGGCCAGTTTCCATATAATGGAATAAAGCAAAAAAAAAAAATTAAGTCATTTTATAGATCCTTGAAATTCAGAAGAAAAGAATGTTAAATCTGATTCACTAGCTAATAGAAACTGATTCTAGAGAAGGTACGTTTCTTGGTACACAATTTAATATAAAGTTAATTTTTAGAAAATTGGAAAAAGGGGAACCAAGTAGGAATTGACTTCCAAACTTTTTAATTTAGGATCAAGATGAAAGTCCCATAGAAGGTGAAACAACATAAAAAGGAATTATAAAACAAAAATTGATATGGTGTAAGCATACTTGTATTTAAGGAAGGAGATAAAAAGAAGATGGAAATAAACTTTTGTTTTCAATTTCAGCTGATATTCAATATTACTTTATATTAGTATTATAGTTATTACACTATTATATTACTTACAAAGTGATCACCCTGATAATTCTAGTACCTGCCTGGCACCACTCATAGTTATTACAATATTATTGACTATATTCCCTGTGCTGTACTTTACCTTCCCATTACAGTTTTATAGCTACCAATTTGTACTTCTTAATTCCTTCATATTTTGTACCCAATTCCCCCAAACCCTTTCTCTTTTGACAACCCTCAGTTCTCTGTTTTTATGAATCTATTTCTGTTTTGTCTGTTCATTTATTTTGTTCTTTAGATTCCATATATAAGTGAAATCCTATAGTATTTTTCTTTCTCTGTCTGACTTCTTTCATTTAGCATAAGTCACTCTAATTTCATCCACATTGTCACCAATTACAAGATTTCGACGAGATTGGGCGCGTTCAGGGTGGTATGGCCATAGACACAATATTTCTTTTTTTTTTTGTATTTTTATGAAGTGAGAATCGGGGAGGCAGAGAGACAGACTCCTACATGCACCCAACTGGGATCCACCCAGCATGCTCACTAGGGGGCTATGCTCTGCCTATCTGGGGCATTGCTCCATTGAAACTGGAGCCATTCTAGAGCCTGAGGCAGAGGCCATGGAGCTACCAATTTGTACTTCTTAATCCCTCAGCGCCTGGACCAACTTTGCTCCAATGGAGCCTTGGCTGTGGAAGGGAAAGAGAAAGATAGAGAGAAAGGAGAAGAGAAAGGGTGGAGAAGCGGATGGGCGCTTCTCCTGTGTGCCCTGACTGGGAATAGAACTCAGGACATCCATACTCCAGGCCAACACTCTACCACTGAGCCAACTAGCTGGGACATGATTTCATTATTTTTTATAGCTAAGTGATATTTTATTGTATATTATCTTTTTTTATCCATTCATCTATCAGTGGATACTTAGGTTGCTTTCATATCCTGGCTATTGAAAATAATGCTGTGGTGAACATAAGGATGCACATATCTTTTCATATTGGTGTTTTGAATTTCTTAGGATAACTACCCAGACATGGGATTGCTGGGTCATGAGGTAGCTCTATTTTTAAGTTTTTGAGGAAGCTCCATACTGTTTTCTATTGTGGCTGCACCAATTTTCAATCCCATCCAGGGCACAAGGGTTCCTTTTTATCTACATCCTCACCAACTCTTGTTGTTCATAGATTCATTGATGATAGCCATTCTGATGATATGAGATAATATCTCATGTGGAAATAAAATTTGAGTCTCAAGAATTCAGTGATATGTCATATCATTGTAGAAAAGGAAAAAATTGGAAGCAGAGCTAGTATAGGAAGAGTTAGGCTCAATTTTAAACACTTTATGTATAAAGTAACAGTGAGCTGCCTAAGTAGGAATATACAAAGGTGGTTGGGAATACTTTGAATGAGAAATCACGGCCATAAATTTTGAGGATTTGTAATTATCAACACAGAGATTAAACCTTGAGTGTGTTTACTTACTAAATACAGAAGAAAGATCTGTGACCAATTTTTAGCCAAAGGAATGCTTTATTAGGCAGAAAGTAGAAAAGCAGATATGCAGGTCACAGTAGTTAAAAGAGAATATATCAAAGGGCTGGTGCTTAATAATTTTAGCACAATATGGCTAATAGCCTTGAGAAGAAGACAATGGGTTGAAAAACAAAATCAAGATTTTGCAGAGACAAAATCTTAGGGTTAAAGAAAAATTAGGTGTAAAGAAATTAGAAGATTATTATTTTAGATATTTGTCCAGAAATTTAAAAAGAAGTAAATGTTGCATAAGAATATTTAAAATATACTTTTTATGTCTTATATTTTTAAATTAGAGTTGGCGTACAGAAACTATGTTTGCTTAAAACCTAGTAGAAGAGAGTAGATAGATACTTTACAGTGAAGAAACCAGGAGATGGTAAACGTGTACATATGAAGTGCTTAGTGCTGTACATATGAAGAGGGAGGTACCTGAATCATTCAAGTACTGGTCAGGATTCACTAACAAAGGTAGGCAAAAAACAGGAACTCTAAACCAAAAACCTTATTTCTTTGAATAATCTATAGACCAGTGGAGTGCCAATGCAAGCCTCGTAGGGCAACTTTGCCATCCTAAACATGGGGTTTCCAATACATCTTTAGTTGCCACCATTCCCTGAGGGACAGAAAAAGAAAAGAGAGTCCTGGACACATATCCTTAAAGAGAGTTCTCAGGTGTTGTACACACTACACTGCTCATATTCCATTGGCTCAAATTTAATTGCTTACAAGATGTGCAAGTATAGTTTTATTTGCTGGGCAGTCAAGTGCCTGGTGAAACTCAGGCAGGACCATGAATACTGAGGGATAGTAACTGGTCTCTACCATAACTGCCCTCCATGAAAGGATCATAAAAACAATAACAATATGGTAATACTGGATTGGGATTGAATGGTGGGTGTAAAATTTGAATATCAATGGAGTGAAGAATAGGGATTTACATGCTGAAGGACAATATTAGCAAAGAAATGGATAAAAATTATTATAGTTAATATAGTCTTTTTTTTTAAAGTGGCCAGTAGCCCAGCAGGTGGGTGAAAAAGTAATGAAACATAATTCTGAAAAGGTATGTGGAGGATCCTGAATTCCCTCCCTAAAAGCATGTGTATTTATATAATATAGTAGACTATGGTCAGATTAAAGATTTGTTTTTAATAGAGCTATGGAAATATGGAAAATTAACAGAGAAGCAGAATTTGGAGCTTACAAATTTGGAATGAAAAATTAAAAAGTGGACAGTCCAGATAGGAGACTATTGCTATGGTATATGACAACCAGAACCAGCATTGATGTCAATGGAAGTAAACAGGGAGGGAGAAGGGTAAGGAATGAAAGAGACATTCTGGAGGTAGACTGATACAACTTGACAACTGTTTGGAGGTCAGGTTGCAGGGCAAAGAATATAAAGAACTAAAGGTGACTTTGAAGTGTTAGCCTAAATGAGCTAAGGGTTAGTGTCAGAACCACTGCAATTGTTAATTTAGGGATGCTGGCAGGGGAAGCTATTGGTAGTGATGGAGAAGGCAGTAAAAGGCAAGGATTAAGAGGAAAGATTATGAGTTCACATTGAATTTATTAATATTGAAGTCTACTCTAAGGTCACTAGAAATTAACTCTATTGACAATAAACGTATAGTTTGGAGGTGATGGAAATAATTCTTTATGATCAGAAAAATTATTGTGGAGACCAACAGAGTTTTAAAAAATTTACCTGAAGGAGATGGAAGGTAGGCACAAATACCAAAGCAAGTTCTGCTGGAAACACGGAGGACAGAGTTAAGCATAGCACTTAATCTGAAGGAGGGAGAGATGATTTAGTTTAGAAAAATAGAGAACAGAAATAGAATCAGCTGTGATGCCTTAAATGTGAGGAAGACAAAGCAGACCACAGACAGAGCAGTTAAAGGCGTGTGTGTGTGTGTGTGTTTGTGTGTTTGTGCACGCGCGCGTGCGCATGTGTGTTGGAGAAGGAAGTGAGAGTGTTGTTTCAGATTAGGAATTCGAAGAGAGGAGGCGTGATTAACAGTAACACAGAAAAGAATGCTAATAAGTCAAAGGGAGACAGGAAAAGCTTTCTGAGCATGATCATGGGGAGCAAATCACAAATTCAAGTGAAATAGTATTTATGTTAGCTAGATTTACAGATTTCAGAGCTTTTGTCCACCAGAAATCTTTAGTTTAAGGGGAAACAGAGAAAGTGGAGCACATGAAAGGCATATATAATTTGAATTTGAGTGTTAATTTGACGTATATTTTCCCCTCACTTTCAATTAAGTTATACATGAGATGCCCTTACTGAAGTAGATAGTCTCTTGAATTGGGTCAGTGTTTCTAGATTCTTCTTACTAACCCCCCCCCTCGTTTCCCCTTACCTCTTTTCTTTCTGTCTTTCCTTCTCAGAATATATGTATATGAAAGCTTTAATATATAAATAATATAAATTGGAAAGAGAGGACAAAGCCGTGCATATTTATATCTCCCGAAGCCCCATCACCACATCTCTCTCCCCTCATTTCATGGAATTCCATGAAGCGCCGTATAAACCTCAAGGGCTCTTGGAATTCTATGCGGAAACGAGTGGTCTCGATCAGCCACAGTTCTGTGCTCATTGTGTATGGTAGTGTTTCTAGGATTTGTCATGTGCAAAAACTAAATCCAGCTCTTACAGACTAGCTTTATGTTTATAGTTAGTACACTTGTAGGGGTAAAAAAAGAACAGTTTAATGAATAATAAATCAAAACAGTTGTTTTAATATGTAACTACAGTCAAAATTTAACTATATGTATTTAATAATAGGATGTCAGACTCTTGAGTAATTGCTGTCTGCTAGTACATTATTAACTCATACAACTATCACACTCTTATGAGTTAGGTTTTGCTACTGTTTCTCCTTTTCAGATAGGGGTACAGCACAGAGAGATAATGCAACTTGTTCAAGTGCCTGAAGCTGAGCGTTCCAGCTGGATCACATTGTCTCTGATGAGCAATGGATTGTTTAGATAGTTAATTAAAATTAAAAATATTTTTAAAGGAGACGTTCTAGTGTAAAGATTGATGGCCAGCATTATGATACTTGGAATACTATTAAAACACACACTCAGTAGAGTAAAATTAATGAGGGAATTTAAATAAAAATATATAAATTTCTATAACTAAAGCTAGTTTTACTTGAGTTAGACTACAAATCGGACCAGAATGTTTAATTACCATCCAATCAATCTTTTTGTTCAGCGTGTCACTTTAACTTAGAGAACCAAACAAAACATTTCTTGTTTGTCAAGCATAGGCTATTAAAACAAGGGTGTTCTAAAATTGTATTAGAAAGGTGAAAATGGTTTATTTCATCTTCTGAATTTTAATATGTCAGAAAGATTATTGTGAAGAAAAGTAGGCTCATTGCAATGACAGGTACATTATTCAAATAACTTTGATTGAATGTAAGATTTCTTAATGCTTTTATAAAGGGCATACAAACTAATTTGGTTTACAAAAGAGTGGCTTTAAAACTTGAGATATTAGGAAAATATTTTGTTAGTTTAGTAATAGACTAAATAGTTTTAATTACCACAGTGATTTTTTGGATAGTACCATTAATTGATAAATATATCTGGATTATAATTAGGATAAGTTAATTTATGTATACAGTTGACAATTTGAAAAGCCCTCTGTTTGAATTATTTGAGAAGTATCATTAATATTTCTGAAACCATCTATCACTGGACTCAAATTTTAGATTTTATTTTCTTTCTCTTAAATCAGTGATTCAAATGAATTATAGACCTGATTCCAAATAATAAGTAGAAACCAATCAGCCTTCGTACTGACTCTTGCTTGCTTCTAACACTGCTTTGATATGCAAATTGCCATACCCTCTGAACGTTATATTGATGTCAGAAGCATGTATCAGAATGCAGTTTGTTATGATTTGGTTTTCAAGTTAGAACTGAGTTTGCTACACAAAAAGATGTAAGTTTATAATACTGTTTTCTCAGATATATAATAATTCAGTGATTATTTTAATTTATCATTTTGGTAGTTTGTGTTACATCAGAAAAATATTTTAAGCTGGTTTTGTATTGTTTCTTCTGCATTTGCTATTTTTCCACAGTTTTAAAAATGTTTATTCTATAACTCAACTTGTTTTTATAATGGTTTTCTAGTCTTTTAATGAATTTTTAATCATGCACATGAAAAAGATTGTCTTAAAAATGTTCTCAGTTTAATGGTATACAGATTTTCCTTCAGGAGTAATAATATATAGTGAAAATATGCCGTTTATCATCGTTTATTATAAATTAGCTGGAAAGGCCAGGGAGCCTTCAAACTTAACTTTTGCTGTCATGCATATGAAATTATACTATAAAAAATGCTTATTTCTGATTTCTTTTTAATCTTACCTGTCTTTCTGTTTCTTTTGCAGCAAAAATGCTGGATAGAATTTCTTCTCACTACATTTAAATATATTCTTTTCTTGTCAATTACCACAGGTTTAGTCCCTATGAGTGGTATAATCCACACCCATGCAACCCTGACTCGGACGTGGTGGAAAACAATTTTACCTTGCTAAATAGTTTCTGGTTTGGAGTTGGAGCTCTCATGCAGCAAGGTATACGATTCAGCCTGCCATTTCCTTTGGGCACCATGTCCCACTCTTTGCTGGGGGTGACAGCTCTTGCTAGCATAAGTCGCTTGCATGGGTGCCTCTGTGCATGTAACCATAATCCAGCTTCTCCATCTAACTAATGCATTTTAGGTGTTCTCAAATCCCATTCAAGAGAGATTCTGAGAAAATAATTAGCTTCTGCAAATGCCCGTACAGTATACTCATCTAATTTTTTTCTTAACCCACAGTAGGTACATTATTTCATAGATAACTAAGCTAACCTAATCCATTAGCTGGAAGCTGCATTTAAAGTACTTCTAAGATTACATCCTCTTGAGACAAGAATACAGTGTAACTCCTGTTTCCTGTTTCACTTTGATGTAAGACATTCTCTTTCATATCAGTCCTTGATGGTTAGATGCATTTGTGTTGCATGATTAGTAATCTATTGAAAATAAATTGGCAAAAAATCAAAGATTTAACCATTTAATTACCTTTTCAAGTAAAATATAAGCTGCATCTAATAGTATATGAGTATAAAACATTGCATGCTCAGAGGTGCTTGCAAAATACTTCCATAATTATTTAAAATTTATAATATAAATGTTAAAAGTAAAGACTATATATCTTAGAAAATGATATAATACGTGCAATATATCTTAGTGATTTATATATAACTCTAAATTTATTTTAGTTTCAGTTCTCCCAAGTAAATTTATATTTTTTTGCTGTCATGTTTTTTATTTATAATTTAATTTTTACATAAATTTTAAATATGTTAATATTTCAATCTACTACTCAAAATAAATATTTTATTAGCCAAGATTTAAAGTTACTTTATGCATTTTAAAATGTACTATTTTTAAAATTAGTAAATAAAGCAAAATACCCAAAATTTGAACTGACAATGAATGGATTAAGGAGAAAACACATTCCTTCATAAGAGTTACACCTCCTATCATAATGGTTTACATTAAATATTAGTGGTGTATTTATTATCCACTTTCAAGAAATTCATTTGGTAATTGCATTACAGATATGAAGAAGTGAAAATTTATTGTTAAATTATAAGATTTTTTATTAAAAAGGTATTTGTTCTTGAATGTTTAGTATTATGTATAAATTTATTAACTCATTACTATTTAATTTATAAACTAATTTCTAAAATAAGAATAAATAACTACATATCAAAAGAAAAAATAATTTGACAAATACATGTTGTAAGCAAGGCTTTAGAGGTTGAAATAATTTTTTTCTTTTACAATTATGAGCATCCATATATATATATATATATATATATATATATATATATATATATATATATCTTTATAGAATTTCAACCTAAACTGTGAAAGTTAAGATAACTCTTACATGAATTAATCTAAGTTTGTTGGTATCTTTTTCTAAATAAATTGAATAGTCAGTAGCTGTATTTTGGGTTCAATTTTTTCCTTAGGCATACTCTATACTTGGAAGATGATTTTGGAGTTCTTTCAAGACATTAAGAGTGAATAAAAGCCTATCAAATGAGACAAACATCTCTTACAAGTGGCATTGGGTAATATAATCACCCAAGAAAACTGCTATTCACCTGTGAAAAATTAGTCTTAATACTCTAGATTATATTATCCTCAGAATAAAAGTCCTAACATAACAAAGTTGGTTTTTTTTAATTATTATTTTTCCTTTGAAAAATAAAATATTTATTCACAATATTTTCTTTGATGTTTGGAGATTTTTGAGCATTTGTATACTCATAAGATGAGCTTGATATCTATAAAATCTAGCAATTAGAAATAAGACTATAACTGACATCTTAAAATTATTACAAGCAATGAAAATTTCAAATATACGTTTGCTTTGCCATATAACTACCTCACTGCTGGTGGATACATGAAAGAGGAACCCATACTATTCTGACTGATGCCCAGCTCCCAGGAATTAGTGGGATATAGTGCTGGACATGACGTTACCTTGAGTACATGACAGTCAGCCCCTAACCAGGCTCTGATTCACAAGCCTAGGAGGTATTCGCTTTAAGTCCTTGGGTAAGATATGAACTTGTGGTAATTGGGCCATTTTTGTCGGATGTCTCCACTGTTCTTTTCATTCCCAGTCTCGTTTGACTTTATTAGTGTTGTTGTTCAAAAAAAAAAAAAAGTAGAATGGGCAGCCAAAACTGCTGGTCATCTTGGGAGGAAATACGTTAGTGTGTCAGTGTCCGGTGTGTGTCTAACAGGGCCTAGGAGCGACAACATCAGAAAGGTACCTTTTGTTTTTTCCCTTACAGAGTGGTAGGCAGAGTCTGGAGCTGGAGTTGGCTGTCATGTCCAAGTCTGTCTGCTTTTAAATATTTTGTGCTATTGTTTTGAAATTGCAAAAGTAAGATGACCTGCAGTATAAGATGGGCTATTGTGATTTATTCCAGTCATGACAGGAATTCTTTTCAATATTAACATAAATAATGTGTCGCATTTTTCACTCAATCTAAAAGTAAGTTACTTTACTGCAACAGTGATTATATTAAACATATGACTATAAAACAAGTCCACAAATGAAGTCCATCTTTGCTTCATTCCATTTTACTCAAACTCTTAAAAATCAAGTAACTTGTAGCCAATGCTTTTTTGATTATGGAGTCAAAACGATTAAAAGTGAGTAGTAATATATTATATATATGTATATATATACCCATATTTTAATCTCATTTTCTTATAAAATAATATATGCTGATATGTTTTAATTTAAACATTAAGATTATAATAATGTATTTAATGTAAATAAAGTAAAACTATAAGGCTTGATTTTAAAATTGTTAGGATATTATTTTATAATCTAACTTATTTAAAGTTAATAATAACTAAAAGTAAAAATATAATTCAGATCCCATTTTCTTATTAATACCATGAGCAGGCATCTCCAGCCATGTATTGTAATATGTTTATAAGATATTTAAATATGTGTAAAAGTAAATTTGTGACAGTTTCACTAGTTATTCTGATTTCCTGCATTGATGCTAACTATAGTGATAGGAGACATTTGTTTATACATAGTAAATAATTTACTACCTTACTTTAAAATAAAAACTGGACTAACAACCCTAATCTCAAGAAATGTGGGTTTTGTAATTACTTGATTATTATACATTACTGATATAAATGACAAGATAGACAATGTTTTGGAGCTTCATGCACATGAAAAATGCTAAGGAGTGAATTTGATCCATCATGTTATTATTTCTTCTAATACCCACATAACTAACAAGAATATGAAACACTGTGCATATGGTTAATAAACTAGAGAGATTTTTTTTTCTCCTAATGCTATTTTATAAAGGTTTTTCACTGTTTTTAATGTTCACCCTCTCTCAGAAAGAACTTGAGTCTCCTGTCACTATACTTAAACACAAGTGTCCTAAGAGACTGCCTACTAACTGCAGTTAGCTGCTGCATTCCCGATGGTTGTTGCTTGCTTACTAAAGCAATATGTAAATCTGAATAAAGCTTTTATTACACAGTGATTCCATTCTGCCACTGTGACCAAAAGTACCTGACTGCTGATCAAATTCTCTGTATTCGTTTCACCTTTTCCCCCAAATCTCTGTTAGGTTCTGAGCTCATGCCCAAAGCTCTCTCCACCAGGATAGTGGGAGGCATTTGGTGGTTTTTCACACTTATCATCATTTCTTCGTATACTGCTAACTTAGCCGCCTTTCTGACAGTGGAGCGGATGGAATCCCCTATTGACTCTGCCGATGATTTAGCTAAACAAACCAAGATAGAGTATGGCGCAGTGGAGGATGGCGCAACCATGACCTTTTTTAAGGTAAGTCTTATTGGTTATCTAAAATTAATGTATTAAAGTGATAGAATGCAAACAAACAGATCTTTATTAATGAATGTAAGAGCATAATGACACAGTTATTCATGTCCAGCAATCGATACCATATTCCTCAGGGCTGGAGAAGATTACAACAAAATATATAGCCATGAAAGCAAAACATTTTAATACCGGACTTTTTGCTTTATAAGTATTCTATTTTTGTTTTGAGGAAGTCTGCACAAAGGTAACATTATTTCTCCGAAAAGAGTTTTATCTTTGAATGTAAAACAGATAATGCAATATATTTATTAAAAATTGATACAAGGCTTGGCTATTCCAGAAGAACAGAATGATTACATGTAATAATATTTCTCTAAATATATTTCTTTGTTAAGGTGAGACAAGGTTTATTCATTCAGAAGCCTGCAGAAAAAGAAAAAAAAAAATGGCTTAAAGAAAAGAGCCAAAAGAAGCTCTTGTTATCTGTCCATTCATCCATTTAATATTCTGGATGTCAGAGTCTGAATGCAAATGACCTACCCTCTTGAACTTACAATGTTTCCAGAGGGACAGCCCTGTGGAACATTTTAAATGAAAGGTGTAGTTGTACCAAGTTCCAGGCAGATAGAGTGTCTTGCCTTCCTCTTTATTATTTTTCTCCTTACACCAGCTGACCTCATTAGGCCAGAGTATATCAAGTTTAACTTTAGGACCTTGTAATTGCTTTTATATATATTTTACCAAATATTTCTTAATTCTTTGTAAGTTGGGCAAGTATTGGTGTTTTCCTTCACTGTTCACACAAATGCAATTTGCAGTACAAATAAATATTCAGTAGAAGAGAATTCTTTTAAAATAATTGACTCAAACTATAAAATAAACTATTTTATTAAACATTCATCAAGTGCCTATTGGGTGCCAGAAATTGCACTACATGTTGGTCACTCTACAGAAGATAGTATCTTACCAGAGAAAGTGCTAGCAAAGGTGAAGAGTAATTGGAACTTCGATATGCTGATGCCATCACTTTGGAAAACAGTCTGGCACTGCCTAGTAAAGTTGAAAATGTCATTAAAAAAAGCAGAAGAAGAAATAAAACAAATAAGGATAGATCAAAACCTTTTAGGAATTTGGGGACTTGGTGTAGTAGAATTAAAATCTCACCCCAGGGCTGAACACTATACAAAATGCTTTCAAGCAAACAAACACAATATATTTTTATGTAAAATATAAAGATTAGGAGAATTATTATACACATATTTCATGCTTAAAAATAACTTAGCCAGAGCCTATGTTTTGGTCTTTTTGAGAATCCCTATATTTACAAAGTGATGCTGAATCATCTTTTTCTATGTAACCCGTGACTCAAGTTATCCAATTTCTACAGATTCTCTCCTGGCCTTGGCCTAACTAAAATGTCTAGTTTTTTCCCATGTACGAATATAGTCATCCAAAAATAGATGGTATCAAAGGAGATTCATTTTCTTTTTTATGGTTGTTAAAAAATTTCTGCCACAGCCTGACCTGTGGTGATGCAGTGGATAAAGCTTCCACCTGGGATTGCTGAGGTCACCAGTTCCAAATCCTGGGCTTGCCTGGTTAAGGCACATATAAGAAGCAACTTCTAAGAGTTGATGCTTCCTGCTCTTCATCCCTTCTCTCTCTTTTCTCTAAAAGAGATAAATAAGATATTTTAAAAATAAATAGTTAAAATAAATTTCTGCCACATATTGAAAGGACATTGAAGTAGATTCAAATATCTAATGTCAATCACTTAATACTTCTGAAAATATATTCTGCAATTTAGAATAGTTGTTAGGAATAAAAAACAAACAAACAAAACAGCTATGAAATCAGAGAAACCTGAACCTATCAGGCTCTGCCACCTATTTGCTGTCTTTAGATAAGACATTCACTTTTATAAACCTCTGACTGTTGATTTCTAAATTAATGACTAATAGGACCATTCTCACAATATTTGTTGAATATTAAATAAAAGCTGTTCATGATATATTAAGCCCCTAGTAAAAACTTCATAGCTATTACTAGAATACATGGCTAGTTTAAAAATTTGAGAATTGAAATGATTTTAAAGATATTCAAGTAAATTATGTTTCTATTACCATTAATTGGATTAATAATTTTAAAATAAATTTAAAGAGATCACATCATGTTTCTCTAATTTAAATTGCTCTCAGGTAAAGGGAATACTTTCATAAGGAAAATTTAAAAAGTCTGTGGGAAAAAAATTAGTAGCTCTTTTTAGACTATGTATTTTGAAATTATATGGGACATATGTTCCAAGACCCTCAATGAATGTTCAGAACTTCAGATAGTACCAAACCCTTTATTTACTGTTTTTTTAATGCAAACATATATATGACAGTTTATAAATTTGGCAAAGTGAGAGAGATAAATAGCAATAACTAATAATAATATAGAATATTATTACAATATACCAAAATAAAAGTTATGTGAATGTGTTCTCAGTTTTTGAAAATATTTTATTATAGCATATTCATCATTCTTTTTGTGATAATGTGAGATGGTTGATACACTGCTTGGATCTCTAGTTCTTAGCACAGACTCTGCATATTGTTTGGGTTGTATTAATTATTTATTGCCACAGTAATTTAGCTTATAGACAACTACAACTGTTTAGTGGTATGTAATATAAACTTGTATTTAGTTTATAAGCGAGCTTTCCTCCTCCTAGAAACTTGTTGGCCCAAAAACATTCTACATTTTGAACAGATTTTGTTTCTTTTACATCAGGATCAATGGTTTTGCCAATAACATTCTGCTAAATCGTTATGGCCTGTAAATATATCTGAGTTCATTTATAATCTGAAACCCAAACTCACAGTTCTGTTTAAGAGGTGTCTCAAAACATAATCATTGCTATTTTGAACTAGAAGGCTTTTATCTAGAGGGGAAAATTTGCAAAGTTTGTCCTAATTTTTTCAGAGGTAATAACAAAGCACCTTAAGGCAACATGATTAATTTGATCTTTAATTAAGGCCTGACACTATGTTGGCACAATTTTGAGAACTTTTACATGCTTAGAACACTGAAGATTAGAAACACTTTCAGAACCCAATCATGCAGTTTCTCACTTTGTATTACCTCTAAATTGTGTTTGCTAACATCTCTAAATTAGTTTCTCCCTTCTCTTCCTCTACCTCCTTCTCCTCATTCTTTGTTGTTCGTATTGTTAATATTCTATCCCTTTCTTTTACTACTGTTTCTATGTAGCTAAAAATAACCAGCTAATAATGCCTAAATATTTTGCATTTTGTCTGGATATTTTTTGGCCAAGTCTAAAGAATTAAAAGTGTATTGTTCCATCTTTCAAATTACTATAAGGCAACTTAAAAATATTATGTGTCCATATATTCACAGATTTCCAATTTCCCAGCCTTTTCTAATGATTTTATTGTCATCTGCCATGTGACCCTAAATCAGTGTTACATATTTACATTTTCTTTATGGCAACAGCTCAATTCTTTTACCAAATTTTGTACACTTATCCATTGGAACAGTGACTACTGCATTAATTGATGGGACACCTGTGACAGAAAGTTTTAGATAGAATGTGTGATTACTTATAAAATTTTACTATTCCATAGAAAGCTATAAATGTTTCTTCAAAATATGTAGTGTTCTATTACATTTTCATTTTAACCATGGATTATGAGTCAATTTACTTCAAAGTATAGATTATAGTGTTATGAATACAAACAAGGGGATTAATCCATTGGGAGGGGGCTTTATCTTTTGGCACCTAGCAATGTAGAAGCTTTGCTTGTTCGTTTGCTTTTTCTCTCTTTCTTTGTGCATAGGCTTCCTCTTTAAGAGAACTCAAAGTACAGACTAAATGCCAGCTCATTAATCTTCACTTCAACCCCTAAGGAAGGAAAAAAGCAATTATCATTATGCTCATTTAACAGATGAAGAAACTGGGCCATAGAGAGGTTAAGTGACTTATTAATTATGAAAGCAATAACCAAGGGACACATACTATCAAGAATGAAAGCAATAGCCAAAGATATCATGGCATAACCATCACCATTCAGAAGAACTAAGTGCATTAGTCATTTTGGTTCAATCCCGTGACCTCAAATGTTTGATCATATTAAAATTTTAAAACATTTGCCTTAAGCCATTAGGATAGATACAGCTATGACATGTTTCTTATAGTGTGCTTCTTATTCTGAGCTTATAGGTTCAATGGTCTTCTGAAATTAAATTTGCTACGGTGACAGTATAGGTTTTTAATCCTGAATTACTTTTGTGGCATGCCTGTAATGATTTTTTTGAAGCTTCAGTGATTTTTGCTTTTTAAGTGCCAAAAGACCATAAGTAATTTTTAAACTGACAGATAGAATGTAAAAAGGGGGACAGTTTACCAAATGTACTTAATGAATTTAGAAAAACACTATTCATTAGACATTTTTCATATTTTTCTTAATTTCTGCAAAGCATAATTTTTATTTTTTATGTAGAACAGTTGTGGTAATGCAATCATGAGGTATTTATTATGAAAAGATTTAAACAATAAAAAATAAATTCTTAATATGATATCTATTGTCTACTTTTCACATTGTAAAGTATTTTCTGAAAGCAGTGTTTATTTTCTCTTGCTGTGTTGGTGGTAAAACATTTTAAAAGACCTATTTTACATATGCAGAAATTGACTTGAAATAGTTTTTGAAGCTGAGAAATATCATTAAAAATTACTTTTATTTAAATGTATTTATTTTTTATTGAGATAAAATGACATAATATTGTGTGAGTTTAAGGTGCACAATGTGGGATTGGATACATTTATATATTGTAAAATGATTACGATCATAATGTTAGCTAACAACTTGATCACATCACATAAGTATCATTTCTTTTTTCTGGTAAGAACAACTAAGATTTAGACTCTTAGCAAGTCTAAAGTTTATAAAATAGTATTGTTGACTATAATCATTATATTGTGCATTAGAACTCTAAAATTTATTCTTTTATAGTTTATAGTTGTATAGGGTTTATAATGCCTTTTATGGCTCTTCTAGTAAATCCCCAGTGCAGTATGGTCTTCATAAAGCGTGGTTCAATAATTGTCTGCAAATGGATAGAAATTGGGTATGTCCTTGTTTGTGTGATTTATTTACTCTTACACATATTCTAATCACTTTTCGTCACTATCCAGAGGAAATTCTTTGACAATATAATATTTAGAAATTCATAGTAGTACTTCAGTAAGTACCAGAATCATTGCTTTAATATTTACCCATGTGTGAATTGCCCTGTTTCTTTAAGTGTGATTAAATCATTATATAGCTTTGTTTTCAGGTCATTTTTTTATTTTTAACTTGGAATCACTTTATGTTTAGTAATGTCACTTTCCATTTCTCCTCAATAATTTAAAAGAAGTTTTAAATTTCACTTTTGGGTTTTATATGGGTGATGTGTCTGTACCTAGAAATCAATTTAAGAGTGGAAAAACCATGAACACGTTTAAATTATCAAAGTTTTGTAACTACAATTTTTGATTTGGTGATAGGTGTACCTACCTATATATACATAAAAAATTCTATGTCAAAGCCCAGCAAAGTTGGTGAAACTGGCTATTTTATCAGGATAACCAGTTCAAAGCACTACTTCAACTTATAAGGCCAATCTTTTACCTACAGGAACTGCAGGAGGCGTGGCTGAGCTGCAGCCAGCAGGACTGGAGAGCATGTAAATCTGTGCAAATACAGTCTTGTCAATAACAGGCAATCTTATCTCTCTGATAAAAAGTATTCTTAATTTTTATATCAATTTTTTTTTTTTCACTTTTCTGAAGCTGGAAACAGGGAGAGACAGTCAGACAGACTCCCGCATGCGCCCGACCGGGATCCACCCGGCACGCCCACCAGGGGCGACGCTCTGCCCACCAGGGGGCGATGCTCTGCCCATCCTGGGTGTTGCCATGTTGCGACCAGAGCCACTCTAGCGCCTGAGGCAGAGGCCACAGAGCCATCCCCAGCGCCCGGGCCATCTTTGCTCCAATGGAGCCTTGGCTGCGGGAGGGGAAGAGAGAGACAGAGAGGAAAGCGCGGCGGAGGGGTGGAGAAGCAAATGGGCGCTTCTCCTGTGTGCCCTGGCCGGGAATCGAACCCGGGTCCTCCGCACGCTAGGCCGACGCTCTACCGCTGAGCCAACTGGCCAGGGCTTATATCAATTTTTTTCAAAGGATAGAGTCATTATTTGTTCCTATTTGAGGGTATCATCTGCGAAATTTCACACATATTTACAATATCCATTTGCTTAAGCCAGTATTTTTCATCTGCACATTAGAACACTAGAATCATTTGGGGGAGTATTTAGCAAATACTGAGGCCACTGGCCCTTCTACAAATATAAACAAAAACATCTTGAGGTAGCACCCCAGGCACCTGAGTTTTTATTACCTCCATTGGTGATTCTATTGTGTATAGAGAGTTTTTTTAATTTGAAATTTGAACATTACTTTCACTGTTGACATCAATGATTAATAACTGGTTGCATGAACTTCCCTTTATTTTATATTGAGGTGAGTATTTTTCTCTTCTGAAACATAGACCCCACAAAATATCAAATAGAGGAATGAAATAATCTGCTGAACACATTCTTACTTCTTTTGAATTAGTTACCTGAATTGTTTTTAAAGCCCTTTCATTAGAGATTTGCTGACAGTGAAGAATCTAATTACATTTTTAATTTTGACACCATTTCTGAAGCCCCTAATACATATGCATGAGAATTGCCATGTAGCAGTATGAAGGTTAGAGGTTTCTCCTTCCTCAGAGAAGTGTGATGGACTAACTTCTGACTTTTGTTTATACCTCTGAGTAAAAGTTGATAAAGTATATGTTCTGTGGGTCCTGGGAAATGAATATATTCATTTTTCCTTTATAAGCCTTTATTGCAAGTTATTTTATTATGGAGGAATGGAGAGAAAATTAGAGAAGAGACGTGTAAGAAGGGAATATTATAGTTGTAGGGCTGTTACATGACTTTTGTGTTTAACTGATGGGAAGTAGATTAAGAAGAGATAAAATACCTTACTTTATAGGTAGATATTGTTAGGTTCTGAGCAACAGTTGGAGTTTTGAACTCATGTAATTTTTTTGTCTGAGCTTATAGTAGCATTATTCTATAATATTTAGTGAACTATTGTCACACCTTTTCTTGTGAAAAAAAAGTGTACATACGTTAACTGATGGGGACAAATTAGTACACAATTCTAAATGATATTTTCTTTGTGTCACTTGAGGATTTCTTAATATTCATCATTCTGTAGCTTTAAACAGAAACAAAATGCTCTTCAAATATGACATTTTTCTCTAATTTGAGTGATGGTAAATAGAATATAATTAAGCTTCCAAGGCAAAAAACTATTCTTGCTAATTTGCTTGTGAGTTACTAATTAAGCAATAACCTTATGGTTATTCATTTTGGATTTTTATTTGTTTCATGCATTAAAGTTTGTGGATAATTTACTATGTGAATTTTTTTACATACTTAAGTGAATGAAATAATATTTTAAAACTATCCAGTTGAACATCAATATACGTATCTGAGCAGTCAGTTGATTTTATTTGTATTATTATTAATTTTTTTAACAGAAAAGAAGATAGTGAGGCAGACTCCCACATGTGCCCCTACTGGGGTCCACCTGGCAACCCTTTCTGGGCTGATGCTCTAGTACTGTGCTATTTTTAATGCCTGAGGCTGGCACATAGACCAACTGAGTTATCCTCAGCATCCAGGGCCACACTTGAACCAATTGAGTAATTGGCTGTGGGAGGAAATGAGGGAGAGAAGAGGGAGTAAGGTACAAAGAGAAACAGATAATCTGTTCTCCTGCGTGCTCTGAGAATAGAACCCAGGATGTCCATACATGGGACCAAAGCTCTATCCATTGAACCACCGGCCAGGGCCTCTGAACATCATTTTAGAATAATGTTTAATATTATTACTACATTTTTATTTGTTAACATTGATGCTTTCCTTATTTCCCAAGACAACTTTTCTTTTTTTCTTTTTTTCAATTTAATTTATTGAGTTTACATAGAATCTAGTGTCACCCCGATTGAATCCCCCCTCCCACATATTCCCCTCAACATCTCCCTAATCCTCCTCCCAACAGCTCCCTCCCCTTTCCCTTCAGGTTTAATTCTGTTCCTCAGTTCACATTGTTTCTTGGATTCCTGAAATGAGTGAGCTCATATGATATTTTTCTTTCTCTGCCTGGCTTATTTCACTTAACATAATAGTTTCCAGGTCCATCCATGTTGTTGCTAAAGGTAATATTTCCTTCTTTTTCATGGCCTCATAGTATTCCATTATATATATGTACCATATTTTTAATCCACCCGTCCACTGACGGACACTTGGGCTGTTTCCAGATCTTCACTATTGTGAGCAATGCTGCAATAAACATGGAGTGCATTTCTTTTTTTTAAGCAATATTATGGTGTTCTTGAAATATATTCCTAAAAGTGGGATAGCTGGGTCAAAAGGCAGTTCGATTTTTAATTTTTTGAGGAATCTCCATACTGTGTTCCACAGTGGCTGCACCAGTCTGCATTCCCACCACCAATGCAGGAGGGTTCCCCTTTTTTCACATCCTCGCCAGCACCTATTGTGTGTTGTTTTGTTCATGAGCGTTTTTCTGACTGATGTGAGGTGGTATCTCATTGTGGTTTTAATTTGCGTTTCTCTAATGATTAGTGATGTTGAACATTTTTTCATCTGTCTATTGGCCATTTGTTTGTTCTCTTTGGAGAAGTGTCTATTCATTTCTTGTGCCCATTTTTTGATTGGATTGTTTGTCTTCCTGGAGTTGAGTTTTACAAGTTCTTTATAAATTTTAGTTATTAACCCCTTATCAGACGTATTGTCGAATATGTTCTCCATGGTGTGATTCGTCTTTTTATTCTATTTATATTGTGTTTAGCTGTGCAAAAGCTTTTTAGTTTGATATAGTCCCATTTGTTTATCCTGTCTTTTATTTCACTTGCCAGTGGAGATAAATCAGCAAATATATTGCTAAGAGAGATGTCAGAGTTTACTGCCTATATTTTCTTCTAAGATGCTTATGGTATCACTACTTACATTTAAGTCTTTTATCCTCATTTTGAGTTTATTTTTGTGACTGGTATAAGTTGGTGGTCTAGTTTCATTTTTTTGCCTGTAGCTGTCTAATTTTCCCAACACCATTTGTTAAAGAGACTGTCTTTACTCCATTGTATACTCTTACCTCCTTTGTCAAATATCAATTGTCCGTAAAGGTGTGGGTTTATTTCTGGGTTCTCTGTTCTGTTCCATTGATCTATATGCCTGTTCTTATGCCAGCACCAAGCTGTTTTGAGTACAGTGGCCTTGTAGTAAAACTCAATATCAGGAAGTGTGATACCTCCCACTTTATTCTTCTTTTTCAAGATTGCTGAGGCTATTCATGTTCTTTTTTGGTTCCATATAAATTTTTGGAATGTGTTCTATATCTTTGAAGTATATCATTGGTATTTTAATTAGTATTGCATTGAACTTATAAATTGCTTTGGGTAGTATAGATATTTTAATGATGTTTATTCTTCTTAACCATGAGCACAGTATATGCTTCCACTTGTTTATATCTTCCTTGATTTCTTTTATCAATGTTCTATAATTTTCTGAGTACAAGTCTTTAACCTCCTTGGTTAAATTACTCCTAGGTACTTTATTTTGTTGTTGTTGTTGCAATAGTGAAGGGGATTGTTTCCTTAATTTCTCTTTTTCATAGTTCATTTTTGGTGTTTAAAAATTCCTTTGATTTCTGTGTATTAACTTTATATCCTGCCACCTTGCTGAATTCATTTATCAGGTCCAGTAGTATTTTGACTGAGACTTTAGGGCAGGGGTTAGGAACCAATGGCTCGCAGGCCAGATGTGGCTCTGTTGATGGCTGCATCTGGCTTGCAGACAAATTTTTAATAAAAAAAATAATAACGTTAAAAATATAAAACATTTTCATGTATTACAATCTACTCATTTCCTACTGCTCATGTTCATGGTTGCGAGTGGCTGGAGCCAATCACAGCTGTCCTCCAGGACAACACCAAATTTTTATTGGATAATGTGTAAGGTACATGGGTCATCGTATGGCTCTCATGGAATTACATTTTAAAATATGTGGCATTCATGGCTCTCTCATCCAAAAAGTTTCCTGACTCCTGCTTTAGGATTTTCTATGTACAGTATCATATTATCTGCAAATCATAATAGTTTTACTTCTTCTTTTCCAATTTGGATGCCTTTTATTTCTTCTTCTTGTCTGATTGCTGTAGCTAGGACTTCCAGAACTATGTTGAATAAGAGCGGTGAAAGGGGTCACCCCTTCCTTGTTCCTGACCTTAGAGGGATTGCTTTTAATTTTTGCCCATTAATTATGATGTTGGCTGTGGGTTTTTCACCAAGACAACTTTTCTAGTAATCTAAAAAATGTGTCCTAGCAAAGGTTATTATAGCCATATAATTTCTGTAATTCTCCCAAATTATATTTTCTTTATTAATGTTAAGCTATTGGTTATGGGTAACAAATTATTGCTACCATTAGATTAAATGAAAATATTTTGTTTGATAAAATAAAGTTGGTATTTTAAAAGTGTTATAGTCTTAGTAGTGTCAGATATGGTTTTGATATTAATTCATTATCTTTAAAATAAATATTTATACCAATATTTATTATGCATTTAATTTATTAGTATAGTAAGGAGGTTGTTTTTACCCGAGGGTTGTCTCCTTCCCCATCCTCATCTAACACACAACTTATTGTATGTGAGGCCTGATTCTATGGTTTATTACAGGATTTGCATAAGGCCTGCAGAAACTCACACCATTTTACCATGTTCCCATTTCAAGAAATAAAATGACGCCTTTGAGTAAAGCTGCTTCATCAGACGCTAGTTTTGCATGCCAAGTTACAGCTATCAATGGTGAAACAGCAGATGTGGAGGCTAGTTGGCATCAGAGCATATGAGTCAAAGACTTTCCTATGGGAACAAAAGTGCTTCATTATACTTTATCTATACTAAGAACATTGGTTCTATCAAGCTGTCTGAAAATTAGAATATGATGGTTTTTATTACCCTAGCTCTGCCAGAATGAATTTGATAGTGAAAAAGTAAGTGATGTCACCATTTGGGGAATTAGAAGTAGTGATTAGAGTCTCAATGTATTTAAACTTGAGAGGAGCAGCAACTTTTATCTTAGCTTCTCTAAAATGTCTGAGGGACAAAAGTTCAATTCTTCTCTAATTGTTGCATTTTCAATATGTACCAGCGAAACTTCAGGGCCCTTTCACTGAAGAATATGCTGTGTTTGACTGAGTGTAAAATCTGAGAAACAAAGTTTTAATTGCCCTGAAAAGCCAGTGTGTGAGGCAGCTTGTATTCCAGGACATACGATGGCTCTCTCCCTCCTTTGCCCTCCCGCCTCCATTCTGTGCAGGGACCATTCTTGCTGTTTGTCATGTCAGGATGGCAGTTTAAACATTGTGTTGCACCTCATCAATCTTAGGAGAGAGGTCCCCACAGGGAGTAAGAAAATTCGAAAGTAAGTTAATATAGTGATGTTGAGCTGGCATGTCAAATGCTGGATAATGGATAATAGTTGTCACTGCAAGAGTTTATAGCCACTGGTTAGGCAACAGTTTGAAGGAAATCCAAGAAGGGCATATTTTTGGATACAATGAAGTAGCCTGAGAGATATATTATTTTAAATACTGTCCTTTAAAAAGTGAAAGGTAAAAAAGTACATGGTATTCTTTAGATAAAAATAATTAAAATAAAAATTTCATTTCCTCTATGTAAATAGGTGAATAAAAGCATCGTTTGATATTTCTAAAACAAATGTACAAACAAAATTTCAGACTCTCTGCTTTGTAAATTTTTTGAGGAAATTATATTTATTGGCATTGTGGCTAAGAAAGATCTATTTTTCATGCTTACTGCTTTCTTTGGTTAGGTTTAGATTTAGACTATCAAAAAAGGCATATTTATTTCTCCAGATTGTCCATTAATTACAGATGTGTACACTGACCTTCTGCTTAATCCAGCATGTCCTTGGTAGATGTCATTCTTAATCTTTCATGTCCTGTGATATCTTTTTTTGGGGAAGCTCTCCTTTTGTTGCAAATACAGTCTGTACTAATTAGCATCATCGGTCAGTTGAAATTTCCATTGTTCACTTGTTTTCTTGTCCTTTTCCAAAAGTCCAAATTATAGTAATTTCACTCTGCTCTTTGATCTTAAATGTTGATGGAAGACATCACATGGTAGTTAAGTTGGTTCTTTTATTAGGTCATAAAACAAAATAAGGTTTACTATTCCTTACTGCTACTGCCACCTTTGAGATGGCTACTGAAACTTTTAATTAAGACAACACAGAACTGCCATTCCCCTTTAGAAGCAACAAAATATAAAGCCATGAGGTCTGAGCACTTTACCATGATTATTTACAAATATAAAACGTAAATTACAATTCATCCCCAGTATTTCTTATATCCTTCCCACTAACCCCATATAGTTTGAAAAAAAAAAGACAAAATAAACTCTAGAGCTCAATAGCTCTTTATACTTTTAAAGGAAATATAATAGCTTTCTCAAAAATATTGCTTTAAAAATATGACTAGATTGAACAGTGATGATAAATGTCTTAGTCTTAATGTGATCAGATTCTAAAATAACTGTAATTCATCTGTAATATTTGTGACTGTGGTAGTGCCTACAGTTGTTTATATATCTAATTCATACTGATGAGTACTTTCATTGGCCTCCTATATTCAGACCAATCCTTTAATAATTTCAAAATTAAATAAATTTCCAGGTGTGTGAATACATCTGCACATGTACACATATATGCCCAAGTGTGTTCTGTAGAGCCTGACCAGGCGGTGGCACAATGAATGGAGCATCAAACTGGGATGTGGAGGACCCAGGTTCGAAATCCCGAAGTTGCCAGCTTGAGCCCGGGCTCATCTGGTTTGTGTAAGGCTCACCAGTTTGAACCCAGAGGCTCTGGCTTTAGCAAGGGATCATTTGGTCTGCTGTAGCCCCCCATCAGGGCACATATGAAAAAGCAGTCAATGAGAAACAAAGGTGCTGCAATGAAGAGTTTATGCTCTCATCTCTCTCCCTTCTGGTCTAATTCTATCTGTCCTTCTCTCTCTGTCTCTCTGTGTCTTTGTAAAAAAAAAAAAGTGTATTCTGTAGAATTAAGACATGCTTCTTTAATTGGAGTTAAATTATGGGTAATTACATAATTTATTTTTATTTTTCATATACCCAGTTCGCATATTAAATCTGTTTTAGTAAAAGAGTAGTTCAGGGTTTGCAATAAATTGTAATTTTATATGTTCTGACAGCATATGAATAATGCTTTTGATTGTTATTAACCTATTGTAAAGCACTAGCGGAGTTCAGTGAAAAAATTTGATTATATCTAAAGGCAGGTGTTGTATATTTAAATGTTTTAATTACAGCTATTTAAAGGCAACACTATAAATTAGTTTGCTTTGCAAGTCCTTCACTGTTTTTAGAACACTATGAGTTTATGTTTCATTTTAATTTATTACAGAAACAATTAAATGACAATAAAAGAATTGGAAAGCAGTATTTATAATAGAGATAAAGGATTATTGAGTCAATGTAGTTAACTTTAATATAATAGTTAAATGCATAAACTAGGTCACGGCATGAATAGTCACTAGGGATTTATTTAATCACTCCAGGCTTCTGTTTTCTTATAGGTAAAATGTGGGTATATGTATGTGTTGTCTAGTTTGGCTCCATAAAAACTAAATATATAATTAACTCCCAGTATCTACTTACAATTTTCCTTATTATAAGGGGCTTAATAGAAGAATTATTAAACTCTATAGCCAATGAAACTATTTCCCCAATATGAATCCTTGTATTTCTGGAAATACATTCTATTTTCTTATGTTTAATACCAAGATCTGATACTCAATTGCATATTTTTCTGTCATTCATAATTTAATTCTAATTATAGATTATTTTAAAATAATCTGGATTATTCTGCTTAAAAAGTAATATACATTATAAATCCAGTTCCATTCACACATTATAGGTAGTCTTTTAACTAATGATATTTTATTAATGGTTGTTTAATTAATAGTCTTGTTATTAATGTGTGAGATTTGTTTTTGACAAAATATTCATATTCAGAATTAATGCTTAAATAGGAAAAATATCTCCCTTTTTATTTTTTTCATTTTTCCAAAGCTGGAAACGGGGAGGCAGCCAGACAGACTCCCGCATGCACCTGACCGGGATCCACCCAGCATGCCCACCAGGGGGCGACGCTCTGCCCCTCTGGGGCACCACTCTGTTGCATCCAGAGCCAGTCTAGCGTCTGAGGCAGAGGCCACAGAGCCATCCCCAGCACCCGGGGCCATCTTTGCTCCAGTGGAGCCTCGCTGAGGGAGGGGAAGAGAGAGACAGAGAGGAAGGAGAGGGGGGAGGGGTGGAGAAGCAAATAGGTGCCTCTCTTGTGTGCCCTGGCTGGGAATCGAACCCGGGACTTTTGCATGCCAGGCCGACGCTCTACCGCTGAGCCAACCGGCCAGGGCCTCTCCCATTTTTTATTATTCTTCCTCACCATGAATATTAACTGTTGTAAGTTAAACAGGTTTCTTTTTCTCTTATGAAAATAATGCATTTGATTTATGAGCACTACAGAATTTTAAAGGGAAAAAAGAAAAAAAAATCTTCAAGTCCAATCTACAAAGACAATTCTTAATATCTTCTAACAGTAGCCCCATTGTGTAATTCTACCATAGCCTTTTATTCATTCATCTACTGATAGACACTTGGGCCGGTTCCAAACTTTGGCTATTATAAATAATGCTGCAGTAAACATAGGGATGCATATATTCTTTTGAATTGGTGTTTTGGGATTCTTCACATATATTCCTAGAAGTGGAACCACTGGGCAGTTCTATTTCTAAATTTTTGAGGAAACTCTACTGCTTTCCACAATGGCTGAGTCAATCTGCATTCTTATCAACAGTGCACTAGTGTTCCTTTTCTTTACATTTCTGATAATTAGTGATTATCAGAAATTTTTATTGTTTTGAGTTTAACATTTAAGTCATTAATGTATTTTGAGGTTATTGTCATGTATGCTGTAAGAATGTGAGTTTCTTTTCTTTTTTTTTATTTATTCATTTTAGAGAGGAGAGGGAGAGACAGAGGGAGAGAGAGAGGAGAGACAGAGAGAGAGAAGGGGGGGAGGAGCTGGAAGAATCAACTCCCATATGTGCCTTGACCAGGCAAGTCCAGGGTTTCGAACGAGCTTCTTTTCAAATGTGTATTGGCCATCTATGTGTTCTCCTTGGAGAAGTATCTATTCATATCCTTTGCCTAGTTTTTAATTTGATGTCTGTTTTTTTTGGTATTGCATTTTATAAGTTCCTTGTAAATTTTGGATATAAACCCCTTATCAGATATATCATTGACAAATATGTTCTTCCATTCAGTGGCCTGTCTTTTCATTTTGTTGATGGTTTCCTTTGCTGTGCAAAAGCTTTTTAGTTTGATGTACTTCTTGTTTGTTTTTTCTATTTTTCCCTTGCATGAGGAGATATATTAAAACAAATATATTGCTTTGAGAAATGTCTGAGGTTTTAGTGCTTATATTTTCTTTTTGGATTTTTATTGTTTTGACTTTAACATATAAGTCATTAATCTATTTTGAGGTTTTTGTCATTTTGCTGTAAGAATGTGATCTAGGTTCTTTTTTTGTGTATGCATTCTGTCCAATATTCCCAACAAAATGTATTGAATAAACTTTAGCCTATTATAGGTTTTTGCATCTTTTGTCAAATATTAATTGACTAAAAAATGGGTTTATTTCTGAGTTCTCTATTCTGTTCTATTGATCTACATGTTTGTTTTTATGCCAGTACCATGCTGTTTTGATTGCTATGGTCTTGTATTATAGTTTGGTTTAGGTAGCATGATTCTTTCAACTTTGTTCTTTTTTCTCAAGATTACTGTGGCTATTCAAGGTCCTTTGTGGTTCCACATAACTTTTTGGAATATTTGTTTTAGTTCTGTTAAATATGCTATGAATAAACCATGAAACTGGGTAGACTCTGAGAAATGTTAATACATTTATTGGTTTAATTTTAGACAGGTTTTATAATTCGAAGCAAGTAAATTCCTTCTTCATACCCTCTACAATTTGTTATATACATATAGTTAAGTTTTATTCTTCTCTATGTTCTTATATTCTGGGACAAAAGGACACATTCCCTTAGTCCAAATTTACTCTTTAAAACACCAGCATATATTTCATTTCTCTGTCACTATTGCTCATGCTCTATTATCAACAACCCATAATTTTTATAACTTTTAACAACAAGAAAAACTAACTTTTATTTCCCAAAGAAAAAAGAGAGGTAGGTTAGAACTTTTGTGATACAAAATCATTTTAACATCCCAACAAAGCCCATGAATAAATATAATACAACTTTCTACAGTTGCACACGTTTATTTTACACTTTCTTATAGTAAAAAAATGAACATATTTATTAATATGATCCAAAGATATAGCCACTACATAGAATATAAAATGTAAACTTAACATTACACTCATCATTCAATACTCCTTGGTAGGATTTATTATGTAAAATTCTTTACAAAAAGGAGTATTACAAAGAATAAAAACAAAAAGACATAAAAAATTTCTTACACTTTATTTTAATAAATTTTTTGAACATGTATTCTATGTGTTAAAAATCACACTATATTTGAGGGTTACTTCTCAATAAGAGCCTGTAATTTTGTAGAGAAGATAAATATTGAAAATATTATTAGATCTATGTCAACTATTAAATAAAAATATAGAGGGTGCTATAAAAACTGTATCAGGGTTCTCAACAAAATTATTAAATTCAAAGAATTATTAAAGATATATCTTTAAAGACATATATTAAAGATATATAAAGATTATATATAATATAGAGTTAAAGATGTTATATATTATATAATTTATATGATATATAAATAGATTTATTTTAAGGAATTGGCTCACATGAATGTGGGTGTTTTGCAATTTTGTAATCTGCAGGGAAATGAGCTAGTCAGAAACTCAAACAGAGGAGTTAATACTACTCGCGAAAGAATTAATATTACTTGTGAAAGAATTTCTTCTTTGGAAAACTTCAGTTTCTGATTGTAGGGCCTTTCAACAGATTGGATGAGGCCCAGCCACATCTTCAAGCAGAAGATCTTTTGCAGGGAACTGATGATAGATGGTCACAACATCTAGGAAATAAACAGTACACTCCTAGCAACACCTAGATTAGTGTTTGATTAAATAAGTGGATCACAAAGCCTGGTCAGGTTGACACATACAACTAACTATCACAGGAATGTGTAAATGGGTATATAAAAACAGTTAACCCATCAGTCTGAAAGGTTAAGAGTGGGTTTATTTTAAAATAGACATATAAATTGAAAATTAAAACAAAAATAGAGTTAGCTAAGTAAAAGGTAAGAGTAAACTGTAGGATAAAGTTAATTCAAGAAGAAAGAAAAATTTTGGTGGAAATATTTCAAGGTAGCAAGATTATATATTTATACTAATTTTATTGTTTATTGTTGTTGTTTTATATATAGTTTAAAAAAAGAAAGAGGATGATTTCTTGGCACTAAGTTAGGGAATTTCAGAAGAAAAAGTAGAGAAAAATTATAACTTAAATTTGAGGTTTGTTGTTAACTTTGAAAAAAGACATCCACAGAAAGATGGATGGTAAGAATATAGAACTAGAGGGTTCACGTTTGATAGTTATTAACTCATATAAGTAAAATGTTAGGTACAGATATATCATCTAGGTAAGTGTAGGTAAATAGGTATTTAGGCAATTACTTGAGACACTTTATAAACCATCATTTCACAGGACAATGACCCAACAAATTAACCTGTGAGAAACGGAGGACAGCTCTAGAGATAGGAAGATAATAGGGAATGTATGATGTCTAGGAAACCAAGAAAAAAATTTGTCTTGAGAAAGAAGTGATTAACAATGTCAAGTGCTGCTTAAAGGTCAAACAAGAAAAAGGTAGGGAGGAATCCATTGTACTTTGTGACAATGAGCCAATTCCAGAAGTCCAATTGGAGGTGAATGAGGGGAAATTGAAACTGAAAAAAAATGGAGAAAGCATGTGTGAAGAAATATAATTAACCATCAGGGAATGGTATAAGGAAAGAGTGCCAAGATGAAGGGCAAGAAGAATAAGTGAGATCATGTAGGTATTTGTTTATTTCATTATAATTAATTATATTTCCTATCTATCTATACAATTTACTTATTTTTTTCCTTTGGGTTAAAGTATCCAATAGCAAGTAGAAATGAGTTGGGAAACCCGTAAGACATGGAATCTTAGATAGCAGAACATTGCCAAAAACAAGCCGAAGGAAATGATACACAAAAGAGAAATGAATTAGTGTCAGATGGAAGGTAGGTTTTCTCATTGTACTGGAAGGAGAGGACAAAAAAGAGATCAAGGTGAGAAAATGAAGAGAAAGTTTAGAGATTTCAAGAAAACGGACACTGTTTTAAAGATTGTGAAGAATTGGGGAGCTGATTGAGTAATAGTAAAAGTATAAGGCAATTTTGAACACTGTGGATGTAGTGACATTAAAGATATCTAGTTTCTCCTGTTGGGTAGTATTTTTTCCCAGTGGAATAAAATAGCCTAAATATTGTCATGGAATAAAGGGTTGGATTTATGTAGGTTTTTCTGTTTGTTTTTTTCTGTGATTAAATGATAATGAAGCAGAGGAGTTTAGGCTTCTCTAAAAAATTAGTGGTTCAAAAAAGGTCTGCAGAATCAGAATTTAGAATAGAGTAAGTTATGTGAGAAGATAAATGAAGAATAGGGTGAGGAAAGAAAGGCTACTGGACAGACTGCACCCCACTAAAAAAAGTGCAGTGAAATAAACTAAACTAGACTAATGCAAATTGGGAGTTGTGCAGTGGAATGATATACAAAAAAGAGTGGAGTTCTAGTGGATTAGAGGAGGAAATTATTGAGAAGACAAAAACATTAGAACTTCAACCAGTGGTCCATATGCACATAAATTGCCAGTGTCATATCAAGAATTGGGATAAGAACACTGTAGCACAGGTGTTAACATCTTAAATGAGCTAGGGAATGACCAGGAATTAGTAGTCACAGCAATGAGGTGACATAGGAATATTTGAAGGCATATTATATGAACTAGATAGGAGAGGCACTTTTTAAAAGAGAGGTTGGAATAAAGAGTAAGTAGAATTTAATTTATTCCTATTTACTAGAGCAGGGGTCGGGAACCTATGGCTCGCGAGCCAGATGTGGCTCTTTTGATGCCTGTATTTGGCTCGCAGACAAATCTTTAATTAAAAAAATAATAATGTTAAAAATATAAAACATTCTCATGTATTACAATCCATTCATTTCCTACTGTTCATGATCATGGTTACAGGCGGCTGGAGCCAATCATAGCTGTCCTCTGAGACAACACCAAATTTTTATTGGATAATGTGTAACATACACGGGCTACTGTATGGCTCTAACAGAATTAGATTTTAAAATATGTGGCATTCATGGCTCTCTCAGCCAAAAAGTTCCTGAACCCTGATCTAGAGCATATACTGTGTGGGTGACTTTGAGTACTCTGTGAAAGACACCAAAGTGGAATCAGAGGTGTCAAGATTTGTTTGGAAATGTATGTGAGGAATAAAGAAGGCAAGGGAGCAGAAGTGGGCAAGAAAAGCCTTCAGACAGAAATTCAGGCTAACACCTATGAAAAGAGATAAGGAAGGAAGGAGGATTGGGTGGGAAGAATTCAGGACCTCAACAGTCATTCTGCAAAAGTCACAGACAGGCCAGTGGGGAGCTCCCAAGCAAATGTTGCTCATTGGAAAATTCTGGCCCTGATTTAGAAGGCTCACAGTGCTAAGTCACTGGCAATCAGCAGAGAATTGGAAGTGTTGTTTGGGTATGAAAATCCATGGTGGATTCAAAGGTGCAGTAGCTGGAGGCTGTCAGCCAATTCACTGCAGTGAGTTTTCTTGCAGAGACATCTGAGCTAAGACCTCTGTGACCTGCATACTTTGTCTTCTCAGGTATCTACTGCTTCTGCACAAAACTTCAAATCTTTTAAGACTTTCTTCATCGCACTTCTTTGGTTCATTTAACCTTCTTTTCTAGAAATACTCTATTGAGAAAAAATAACATCTGCTAAGTAAAGATTCTTGAGAAATTTCCTGGAGGTGGGATACATGTATACATGAAATTTCCTGGAGGTGGGATAAATATACTTGAAATGGCTCAAAATTTTTGTGTGTGTGAGTTCGATGCAGCCATGTATTTGGTAACTCCTAGAATAAAATAATTTTAATTTTTTTGTGGACATAAACATCTTTTAAAAAATCATTAAATTTGCATTCCAGCAAATGTAAAAATTTTTGGAGTCCTAGATATATTTGTACCTTCAGAGACTTAAGTTCATAAGCTTAGTTACTAGTCAACTACTTATATTCATTCAGAGTATGGCTTAATGTTAGCATGTTAAGGGTAAAACTGATGGGTTAAAATTCTCTATACCCTGGGTTTCAGGATTCAAGTCTATTTGTCTGTGTGTCAAAGGTCTCCTAATCAGGGAACTGATGGCTGATGTATGTACTTGATTGTACATTTTCACCCCCAATTATGAGGAGTTTAAAAAAAGTATATCCACATCTCTGCCATTAATTACCTGAATCTTAAAAATTGACATTTTTATTATTTTTTTAATTTTATTTTTTTTACAATTTTATTTTTTTAATGGGGTGACATCAATAAATCAGGATACATATATTCAAAGATAACATGTCCAGGTTATCTTGTTGTTCAATTATGTTGCATACCCATCACCCAAAGTCAGATTGTCCTCTGTCACCTTCTATCTAGTTTTCTTTGTGCCCCTCCCCCTCCCCCTTTCCCTTTCCCTCTCTCCCCTCCCCCCGTAACCACCACACTCTTATCAATGTCTCTTAGTCTTACTTTTAAAAAATTGACATTTTTAAATAAAATAATTGAGTATAGAATTATACATTGCTATTGATGTGTCTTTTTTTGACTGTCATTAAACTCATGGTGTTTAATTCTGATTGGCAGCTGTTAGGTACTTGCATTCATTTTACTCATCTCTTTACATGTGGTTCACATTAAACCTATTATATCTTCAATATCTTTATGTCACAGATTTGAAGCAATCTGGCAGTTCTTGACAGAAAGTTGGAATAGAAAAAGACAACTGTCCTTCATATTTTTTTCTGGTACTATTGCTGATACTTCTATAAATGTATAAACATTAGGATAGAGTAGTTGAATTAAACTATGCTCATGGGGCATAATATTAATAATTTATCAGTTTATTTGTATAGATAGGATATATATAACATTTAGAATCATTTGCTAATGACCAGTATTCTGTTTGTAGAAAACTGTATTTATTTACTATTAGTAAATAACTGGCAATTATTTTGTACCTTTAGCTGCTCACTAAATTCTCTTCTCAGGTTTCTTATACTACTTCCATATGTTTTATTAATTATGTGGCACAGCATCTCATTTCCCATGGTCAGTTTTAGATAATATATCATATCGTCAACCAATAAGTTATATCTAGTAGTCATGTAAACAGATGTTCTCATAGTAAAACAAACAAACAAACAAAGCAAACAGAACAAACAGTTACACTCTCCCTAATTCAGTTAGTGTGCTCAAAATTTTACTGATTACAATATGGAAATTTTGAAGTTTAGTAAAATCAAGTTTAAATTCAAATTTATTCTGTTGACTCTGAACTTACACTTTTTGAAAAGGGTTTATATATATATATTTAAATGTTGTATCAGTTAAGAGTTCCTTAATCAGAGTTAATCAAAGGATTAGAGATCTTACTATGAGCTACCTGTGATCCATTTTAAGCTAACTTCTGTGTGTAGTGCAAGATAAAGATCAAAATCCAGGTTTTTTTGTGGGGTTTTTTTTGCATATGGATATTGCTTGTTCCAGTACCATTTGTTATAATATAGAAACTGAGGAGAAGCATGGAGGGGGCATTTGCTTAATGCCAGAGAGCACACTGGAAGATGTGTGAGTGCTGACGTGCCAGAAGAAATGGGCAGGAAGGAGTGGCTCCCTTTGTCCTTCCTGATGGAAGTGAACTTGTTCAGCGTTCACATTTGATTGCTGTGGTAAGGGATGGGTTTAGGCTCTGGGCAAGAGCTCTACCTTGGGAAAGTGTTCCAGTGAAGTGGGTTCTTCTACCATGTGAGTTTCTCTTTACCTGGATGAAAAAGGGGACCATAAAAAATATGATTTGTTTTTTTAAAGTTACTCTATATCTTAAGCACCTGAATGTTTTATCCTCTCTTTATTTACTCTGTAAATATTCACTGAATGTTTCCTAAGTGTCAGGTGCTGTTTTGAGTTCTTAGTCTCCATACTGAAGCCTGAGAGCATAGAGACAATGCCAGTCATTTCACAGATAATGACCAATTAAAGCTATGGAGATTTCCATACAGGAAAGCTACATTTTGCAAGAAAGCCTATAACTGAGAATCTAGATTTAATTTTTGTTGTCAGAAGGTCTTATCTGAAGAAGTGACATTTAATGTTTTTGAAAGAATGCTGGTGAGCAGGGCAAGTATGTCAGGCAGAAGGAAATCTGGATAAGAAACTGAGGCAGTCCCAGGCTTGGTATTTTTCATGCATTCTAACTCCCCTCTACTTCCCATTAAATCTCATACAGTGCCAACAGATAGGACTTCTGAAACTTTTCAGAGAATTTCACAACATACAAATGATTAGTTTCAACCAGATGTAGAAACATGTTTTACCATTGTTCACACTTCTCTAACTGGTTTTCTAGAATCTGAAGAAAAGAAAGAGTTTTTTTCTAAGGGAAGTACTACCTTAGAGGTTCCTAAGTAGAACTGCAGAATGCTATATTTCTAAAGTAATTTCTTATGTTAGAGGCAGAAGAATGTAAAGAGCAGGGGAAGAATATAAGAGCAATAGTAGGGCTTACTCAAAGCCTTTTAAAAACCATTTGCTCTAGCTTTTATAATAGACTTTAATGCTTAAAGTTTTAAGTAATTAGTAAATTAGCAAAATTTACCAAGTTCTTACTATGTGCCATCAAAATGTGCTTATTGCTTTGATCAATATCACTTTTTGTAAAGATATGATATGTATGTTTATATAATATCAGGATTTCTGGATTTACCTCATTTAAATTTCTAACTATATAAATGAGATCTTTCATGTCTCTGAAATGGTTTACTCCTGTTTTGTTGGTTTTTTTTCTGAAATAATTATAAGGCCACCTGATTTTGTTTAAAAGATTTGCATTACTTACAAGAAAGTAAGCAAGCAGTGTGTCTTCATTGACTTAGTTGACTATAATGTAGCAAAATACCATAGCTGGGAGGCAGACATTTATTTCTCACATTTCTGGAGGCTTAGAAGTCCATGATCAGGGTGCTGGCAATATAGTTTAGTCATCAATTGAGTATCTTTAATGCTCAAAAATGTACTAGACACTAATAGTCTATTTCATGACATTAAATATCCTTGTCTTTAAAGATTTTATAGTTTAGAAGAAGTGTCACCCATATAGATTAGAATACTGTAAATTATAAGAAAGTTACTATAATGTTGATACTTCAAAGTTCTCTAGGAATTCAAAGAAATGTTGGTTAATTATAACCTGGAAAATTTAAAAAGGAAAGAAATAATAGTAGATTTATAGAGGAGTTATCATTTGAATAATGCCCAAAGGAGAGAAGGGTTTTAAGGGAAAAATAATGGGAAAGATACTTTCTTCTGCCTCTGAGATGAAATGGGAAGAGAAGAAAAATGGAGTTTAAAAACTATAGGGGGTCTTCAGATTATGACACAGTTCTGCTGTTACAATAGTGACATAACCCAAATTTTGGTGTAAGTCAAAACACACCCTAGCCTAAGTCACTTATCTATCCTAACACAGTTGTAAAATCATAATCTAGAACATGAAAACACAACTAAGCCACAGGAAAAGGACATAAATATACTGTATTGTACATTGTACTGCAGTAACAGAAAAAATGACAAAAAATGAGTGTAAAAAATTCCTTATCTTTATTCCTGTGGTTGGCTTGTACACTGGAAGGGTCATTGCAAGATGGGAGAGAGTGACCTGTTGGGAAGAGAAAGATAGAGAGGCAGGAGAAGCTGAAGAAGGTGCTGGAGATACCGGGTCAGGTGAATCAGGATTGCCTAAGGAACATGCAGGAGATGATTCTACCTGTAATACAGGTGTTTCATCTTGAGAAACAGCTGAGGTAGAGGATGCAGGATCTGTTGCAGGCCTCTCTACCTTCTTAAAGAATTGGTCCAGGCCTGACTAGGTGGTAATGCAGTGGATAGAGCATCAGATTGGGATGCAGAGGACGCAGGTTTGAGAACCTGGCATCACTGACTTGAGCGTGGAATTATAGACATAACCCTGTCTCACTGGCTTGAACACAAAGACCACTGACTTGAAGCCCAATGTTACTGGTTTGAGTCCAAGTTTGCTGGCTTGAGCAAGGGGTCAATCACTCTGCTGTAGCCCCCCCAGTCAAGGCATATATGAGAAAGCAGTCAATGAACAACTAAAAAGACTAAGGAGCCACAACAAATAATTGATGCTTCTTTTCTCTCTCCCTTCTTGTCTGTCTGACCCTATCTGCCTCTCTCTCTCTGTCTCTATCACAAAGAAAAAATTGTTTCAGGCTAGTCTGGAAGGTTGATGACTTCTTCTCTTCCAAAATCTGCCTATAGCATTGCAAGGCATCCATAACAGCTCTGTAGACCTTACTGAATCTGTCATCGCTGGGATCCTCAGCCTGAAATTTTAACAACCCACCCTCTACCACAGAAAAACCTTCTGCCAAACCATTGGTAGTAAATCTCTTGGGTTCTGGGGTTTCTATCTCTTCCTCTTCAATCAGGTGCTTCTCCAGCTGAATGAGGTCCTCAGCAGACAGCTCCTTTCCATGTGATGCCAGTAGCTCTGTGACATCCGTCATGATGGCTTTCCCCTTCTTTGAAGCACTACCATCTCAAGACTCTGACTTTCATTTAGGAGCCATGATAGGGGCCAAAAAGTTGTCAAATAAAGCAACACAAATGGAACACTTGCACTTTCAACAGTCTAAAATGGCGTAGGTAAGTGTACTGGATGACACCAATTCCCTCACTCATATGCAACATTACTGCATAATCTTCTGCCTTGTGCAACCAAACTAGTTTACCCACTTAGTCGATAAGTACAATGCTAAGGGCATAAATTGAAACACTCACATTTTAATTTTTTAAGTTTATTCGGGAGTAAGCATCATAAACTCAAAACGTCGGGTGTTGAGACTGTCATAACCTGAGGACCCTCTGTACTTTGAAATGGAAGTGAAAAAGAAGAATTCACTGAGATGGCCTTGGTTTTCTTCAGTGAGCAGATGGAAGATAGATCTGCATATCTAGTGAGAATGAGTTAGGGGTAGTTGAGTGGATATGTAGATGAATTGCTATATGGAAAAAAAATAGAAAATATTGAAACATGGTTCTAAATTCTTAGTCTGTATCAGGCAGTATGTTTTCATATCTACTCTTTTAAGTCAAACTGAAGGGAATAAAAGAAGACTGGAATCTGAGAATTTGTGCTTATGTTAGAAAAATCCACTTAATATTAATTTGGCATCAAATTTCAGCAAAGAGAATTGGTGGGTGGTCTTTTTGATTCTTAGCATTGACAGTTCAGATATCTTGGGCCTAGTCTCTTCCTCTAAGGAGGAAAATAATTCTTTCTCATATCATTCCTCTGTGTCTTTCTCTAATCCCTCTTTTTCTGAATGATCTCATCATATATAAAACTTTCTGGCTAAAACGGAGTATGTGCACTTGAGCTACATTACATGATGTTTGCATTTACGATCATTTCACTACACTTATATGGTACTTAGGCTGCTCCATTTTGATTTGGGTGAATGATCAGACATTTAATCTTAAAGTGAAGGAAGACAAGCTAAAAAGTGTTTTTTTCTGCATCGTCATCTAAAGTATTGATGTAGTTTAAGTCAGAAAGGAGGAAAGCATTGCAGAGTGACCCTTAAAAATAAAAGGGCAAGAATAAAAATGAAAAATCCATGTTCATTTGATCATCACTAACTGCTACCATCACTTTCTGTATTGCATACAGGAATCCAAAACTTTTCAGTGCCACAGCAGGGATTAAAGGTACCTACATTAGATAAAAGTGACAGACTATAGCAAAATGACCCAAAAGATCCAAATGACACTATTTGCACATACCTTCAGGGTGTCAATGACTTTATAGATGAATGGTATCTCAGTAGTGACCTGTAAGAACCAAGAACAGCGTAAGAACAGAACCAGATCCACTAACTCCATTTCCATAAAGATAAATCTATTTCCTTCTGCACTCAGATGCTGAATTTGGAAAAGAAGAGAAAATTTCCTTGAGAGGGAAGAAACACTCTTAACAGATAGAGTCCTCGTACCAGTTTTTCTTTATTAAGATTTTTCTGTTATTCACCTGTTTAAATCAATTTAATTATTTTTATTATTTTAGCACCCCTCTTCATCCTCAGAACAGTACCATTATTTATTTTCCATTTTATTTATTTTATTGCTTTTTAATTAACTTTAATTTTTTGTGTTAACATAGATTCAAGTGTCCCATTCAATATAACATCCTCACCAACCAAACAGGTTGGTCCTCACCATTACAAACCCTTTGTTTCCTCCCCCATTACAAACCAATGGTCCTCACCATTACAAACCCTTTGTCTCCTCCCCCTAACTGCCTTCCCCTCATCCCTCTAGGATTTGCTGTCCTGTTATCTGCATCTATGTGTTATATATGTATAATTTCACTAATCCCTTCACCTTCTCTAATCCCATCCCCTCATCTCCCTTCCCTCTGACAGCTGTTCTTCTGCTCCCCATAACCCTGACTCTGGTCTATTTTGTTCCTCAGTTCACCTTGTTCATTAGATTCCACATATAAATGAGATCATAGTATTTTCCTTTCTCTGCCTGGTTTATTTCACTTAGCATAATAATCTCCAGGTCAATCTGTGCCATTGCAAAAGGTAAGATTTCCTTTCTTTTCACAACCATGTAGTATTCCACTGTGTATATGTACCACTGCTTTTTTATCCACTCGTCCACTGATGGATACTTAGGCTGTTTGCAGATCTTGGCTATTGTAAACAATGCTGCAATAAACATGGGAGTGCATATCTTCTTCTGAATCAGTGTTTTGATATTCTTAGGATATATTCCTAAAAGTGAGATAGCTGGGTCAAAAGGCATTTTCATTTTTAGGAAACACCTCTTTTTTGAGGAAACACCATACTGTTTTCTACAGTGGCTACAAAAGTATGCATTCCCACCAGCAGTGCAGGAGGGTTCCCTTTTCTCCACACCCTCATCAGCACTTATTGTGTGTTGATTTGTTAATGAGCACAATTCTAACAGGTGTGAGGTGATATCTCATTGTGGTTTTAATTTGCATTTCTCTAATGATTAGTGATGTTGAACATTTTTTCATATGCCTATTGCCATCTGTATGTCCTCTTTGAAGAAGTGTCTATTCAGTTCTTTTGCCCATTTTTTAATTGGATTGTTTACCTTCCTGGTGTTGAGTTTTAGAAGTTCTTTACAAATTTTGGTTATTAACCCCTTATCAGACATATTGTTGAATATGTTCTCCCATTGTGTGGGTTGTCTTTTAATTTTGTTCATGGTATCTTTTGCTGTGCAAAAACTTTTTAGTTTCATATAGTCCCATTTGTTTATTTTTTTCTTTATTTCACTTGCCCATGGAGTTAAATCAGCAAATATATTGCTATGAAAGATATCAGAAAATTTACTGCCTATGTTTTCTGCCAAGATATTTATGGTTTCATGACTTACATTTAAATCTTTTATCCATTTTGAGTTTATTTTTCTAAATGGTGTAAGTTGGTGGTCTAGTTTCACTTTTTCGCCTGTAGCTGTCTAATTTTCCCAACACCATTTGTTAAAGAGACTGTCTTTACTCCATTGTATGCTCTTACCTCCTTTGTCAAATATCAATTGTCTGTAAAGGTGTGGGTTTATTTCTGGGTTCTCTGTTCTGTTCCATTGATCTATATGCCTGTTCTTATGCCAGCACCAAGCTGTTTTGAGTACAATGGCCTTGTAGTAAAACGATATCAGGAAGTATGATACCTCTCACTTTATTCTTCTTTTTCAAAATTGCTGAGGCTATTTGTGTTCTTTTTTGGTTCCATATAAATTTTGGAATATTTTTTTCATATATTTAAATTATGTCATTGGTATTTTAATAAGAATTGTATTGAATTTATAGATTGTTTTGGGTAATATAGACATTTTAATAATATTTATTCTTTCTATTCTAGAACACAGTATATGCTTCCACTTGTCTGTATCTTCTTTGATTTCTTTTTTCAATGTCTTATGATTTTCTGAGTACAAGTCTTTTATCCCCATGGTTAAATTTACTCTGATATACTTTTTATTGTGTAGCAATAGTAGAGGGGATTATTTTCTTAATTTCTCTTTCAAACAGTTCATTGTTGGTGTATAAAAATGCCTCTTATTTCTGAATATTAATTTTATATCCTGCCCCCTTGCCAAATTCATTTATCAGGTCTAGTAGTTTTTGACTGAGACTTTAGTGTTTTCTATATACAGTATCATGTTATCAGCAAATAATGATAATTTTACTTCTTCTTTTCCAATTTAAATGCTTTTTATTTCTTCTTCTTGTCTGATGGCTGTGGCTAGGACTTCCAGAACTATGTTGAATAAAAGTGGTAAAAGGGGGGCACCCCTGCCTTGGTACTGATTTTAAGGGGATTGCTTTTCATTTCTGCCCATTGAGTATGATGTTGGCAGTGGGTTTGTTATAGATGGCCTTAATCATGTTGTGATATGTTCTCTGTATTCACACTTTGCTGAGACTTTTGATCATAAACAGGTGCTAGATTTTATCAAATTCTTTTTCTGTATCTATTTTTGATATAAATGTGATATTTATTGTTCCTTTTGTTTATGTGATGAATCACATTGATTGATTTGCAATATTGTACCAGCCTTGCCTCCCCAGAATAGATCCCACTTGATCATGATGTATGACTATTTAAATGTATTGCTTTTCTGATTTGATAATATTTTGTTGAATATTTACCATCTATATTCATCAGGGATATTGGTCTATAGTTTTCATCTTTGTAGTGTTTTACCTAGTTTTGGAATGAGAGGAATGCTCTCATCTTAAAAGGAACTTGGAAGTCTTCCCTCCTGTTGAATTTTTTGAAATAGCTTCAGAAGGATAGGTGTTAGTTCTTCTTTGAATGTTTGCTAAAATTTGCTTGTGAAGCCATTCAGTTTGGAACTATTGTTTGCTAGGAGGTTTTTGATAACTGTTTTAATTTCATTTGTTATAATTGGTCTGTTTAGGTTTTCTGATTCTCCCAGATTAAGTTTTGGAAGATTGTGTTTCAAGAAATTTATCCATTTTGTCTAGGTTGTCCAATTTTTTTGGCATATAGATCTTTATAGTATTTTCTTACAATCCTTTGTATTTCTGCAGTGTTAGTGCTACTTCCCCAACTATCATAACATTCCAGTTGATAGCACCTTTTATGTCCATCAAAACCTGCTTTATGTATTTAGGTGCTCCTATATTAGGCACATAAATATTTTCAATGGTTATATCCTCCTGTTTGATTGCTCACTTTATTTTTATGTAGTGACCTTTTCTATTCCTTACAATAACCTTTATTTTAAAGGCTATTTTGTCAGATATAAGTATTGCTACCCCAGATTTTTTTTATTTCTATTTGCATGAAATATAAATATATTTTACATCCCTTCACTTGCAGTCTATGTATATCTTTTGTTCTGATTGGACTCTTGTAAACAGCGTATGTATGGGTCTTGTTTTCTTATCCATGCAGCTAATCGATGTCTTTTGATTGGAGTTTTTAATCCATTTTTATTTAAGGTAATTATTAATATGTACTTATTTATTGCAATTTTAGTCTTTAAACCTACTATTCTCTCTCTCTTGATTTTTTTTTCTTTAATTTTTTTATAGCAGGCCTCTTAACAATTCCTGCAGTACTGGTTTGGTTCTAATGAATTCTTTGAAGACTTTTTGTGTGTGGAAAGCTTTTTATTTCTTCTTCAATTTTAAATGATAAGCTAGCTGGATAAAGTGATTTTGGTTGTAGTTTCTTGTTTTGCATCACTTTGAATATTTCTTGCCAATCCCTTCAGGCTGAAATGTTTCTGTTGAGAAGTTACATGTCATCCTTATGGGGGCTCCTTTTTAGATAATTAACCACTTATCTCTTGCAGCTTTCAGTATTCTTTCTTTGTCTCTTAATTTTGGCATTTTAATTATGACACATTTTGGTATAAGCCTCCTTGGGCTCCTCTTGAGTGGAACTCTCTGTGCTTCTTGAACATGTGTGACTTTTTCCTTCATCAATTAAAGAAAATTTTCAGCTACAATTTCTTTAAACATGTTTTCTATCTCTTGTTCATTTTCTTCTCCTTCAGGAACACCTATGATGTGGATGTTGTTTCTCTTTATCTTGTCACAGAGGTCTCTTAAAATTTCATCAGTCTTTTTGAATCCCTTTTTGTTGCTGTTCTTCTTCTGTTCTTTCATTTATGTTGTTCTCCAAATCGCTGATTCGATCCTCTGCTTCATCAAGCCTTCTGTTGATTCCTTGTAGTGCAGTTTTCATTTCTCATATTGTATTTGTCATTTTTAAAAATTTTATTTAGACAATTAATTTTAATGGAGTGACATTGATCATTAGAGTACATAGATTCAGAGAGAACATCTCCAGATCATTTTGACATTTGATTATGTTGTATACCCATCACTCAAAGTCTAATTGTCCTTTGTCAACTTTTATTTGTTTTTTTTATGCCACTTCCCTCCTTCACCTCCCCTCCTCCCTGCCCCTCCCCCTGGTAACCACTGCAGTCTGGTCCAGGTCCACGAGTCTCAGTTTTGTGTCTCACCTATGTATAGAATCATACAGTTCTTGTTTTTTCCTGATTTATTTATTTCACTCAGCATAATGTTATCATATATATGTTCCATCGTATATATGTACTACATCTTCTTTATCCAAATATCTATTGAAGGGCTTTTTGGTTGTTTCCTTGTCTTGGCCACTGTGAATAACATTGCAATGAACATAGGGTTACATGTGTCTTTACATACCAGTATTTTTTAATTTATTTTATTTTTATTTTATTTTTATTTTTTTTATTTTTCTGAAGCTGGAAACAGGGAGGCAGTCAGACAGACTCCTGCATGCGTCCGACCGGGATCCATCCGGCATGCCCACCAGGGGGTGATGTCCTGCCCATCCGGGGCGCCGCTCTGTCACGACCAAAGCCACTCTAGCACCTAGGGCAGAGGCCAAGGAGCCATCCCCAGCACCCCGGCCATCTTTTGCTCCAATGGAGCCTTGGCTGTGGGAGGGGAAGAGAGAGACAGAGAGGAAGGAGAGGGGGAGGGGTGGAGTAGCAGATGAGCGCCTCTCCTGTGTGCCCTGGCTGGGAATCGAACCTGGGACTTCCGCATGCCAGGCCGATGCTTTACCACTGAGCCAACCAACCAGAGCCTACATACCAGTATTTTTTAGTTTTGGAGGTTTATACCCAGTAGAAAGATTGCTGGGTCATATGGTAGTTCTATTCTTAATTTTTTGAGGAACCACCATACTTTCTTCCATAATGGTTGTACTACTGTACATTCCCACCAACAGTGAATGAGTGTTCCTTTTTCTCCAGAGCCTCTCCAACACTTGTTGTTACCTGTCTTGTTGATAATAGCTAGTCTAACAGGTGTGAGGTAGTCTCTCGTAGTTTTGATTTGAATTTCTGTAATAGCTAGTGAAGATGAGCATCTTTTCATATATCTGTTGGCCATTTGTATTTCTTCCTGTGAGAAGTGTCTGTTCATGTCCTTTTTCCATTTTTTATTGGATTATCTGCATGATTGTTGTTGAGTTTTGTGAGTTCTTTCTATATTTTGGATATTAGGCACTTATATGAGCTGTTGTTTGAAAATATTATTTCCCATTTAGTTGGCTCTCTGTTTTGTTGTCAGTTTCTTTTGCTGTGCAAAAGCTTCTTAGTCTGATGTAGTCTCATTCATTTATCTTTGTCTTCACTTCCCTTGCCTTTGGAGTCAAATTCATAAAATGTTCCTAATGGCCAAGGTACATGAGTTTAGTACCTATGTTTTCTTCTATGTAATTTATAGTTTCAGGTCTTATATTTAGGTCTTTGATCCATTTTGAATTAATTTTGGTACAAGGGGAAGAAGTGTGGTCTAGTTTTATTCTTTTGCATGTGGATTTTCAATTTTTCCAACAGTATATATTGAAGAAGCTTTCTTTTCAACATTGTGTGTTTTTGGCTCCTTTATCAAAGATAATTTGACCATATATATATGGCTTTACTTCTGAGCTCTCTATTCTGTTCCATTGATTTGAGTATCTATTTTTTCTGCCAATACCATCCAGTTTTTTTGTTTGTTTGTTTGTTTGTTTACAGAGACAGAGAAAGAGTCAGAGAGAGGGATAGACAGGGACAGACAGACAGGAATGGAGAGTTGAGAAGCAGTCAATCATCACTTTCTCATTGTGCATTGTGGCACCTTAGTTGTTCATTGATTGCTTTCTCATATGTGCCTTGACCGTGTGCCTTCAGCAGACCGAGTAAACCCTCGTTCAAGCCAGCGACCTTGGGTCCAAGCTGGTGAGCTTTTTGCTCAAACCAGATGAGCCCGTGCTCAAGCTGGGGACCTCGAAGTCTCAAACCTGGGTCCTTGGCATCCCAGTCCGACACTGTATCCACTGCGCCACTGCCTGGTCAGGCACCATCCAGTTTTGATTATAGTGGCTCTATAATATAATTTAAACTCAGGTATTGTAATGCCCCCAGCTTCGTTCTTTTTCCTTAGGATTACTTTGGCTATTCAGAGGTTTTTATAGTTTCATATAATCCTGATGATTTCTTGTTCCATTTCTTTACAAAATGACATTGGAATATTGATGGGAATTGCATTAAATTTCTATATTGCTTTGGGTAATATAGTCATTGTGACTATATTTATTCTTCCTACTCAAGAACAAGGAATATATTTCCATTTCATTGTATCTATTTTGATTTCCGCTAACAATGCTTTGTAGTTTTCATTATATAGGTCCTTTACATTCTTTGTTATGTTTATTTCTTAGTATTTTATTTTTTTGTTATTGCAACTGTAAAAGGGATTATTTTTTTTTTAGTTTATTTTCTGATGTTTCATTGTTGGCATATAGGAAGGCAATAGACTTCTGTATATTAATTTTGTATCGTGCAACCTTGCTGTATTGGTTTATTATTTCTATGCCCAGTGCCCGGGCCATCTCTGCTCCAATGGAGCCCTGGCTGCGGGAGGGGAAGAGAGAGACAGAGAGGAAAGCGCGGCGGAGGGGTGGAGAAGCAAATGGGCGCTTCTCCTGTGTGCCCTGGCCGGGATTCGAACCCAGGTCCTCCGCACGCTAGGCCGACACTCTACCGCTGAGCCAACCGGCCAGGGCTATTTCTAATAGTCTTTTTTTGGAGTCCTTGGGACTTTTGATGTACAGGATCATATCATCTGCAAAAAGTGAAACCTTTACTTCTTCTTTTCCCATATGAATGCCTTTTATTTTTTTTTCTAATCTGATTTCTCTGGCTAGAACTTCAAGCACTGTGTCTGATTTCTCTGGCTAGAACGTCCAGCACTGTGTCCAGCAGAATGAACAACCTTGTCTTGTTCTTGATTTTAGAGGAAAAGTCTTCATTCAGTTTTTGCCATTTAATATAATGTTAGCTGATGGGTTGTCATAAATGGCCTTTATTATATTGAGATATTTTTCTTTTATACCCATTTTGTTGAGTGTTTTAAACATAAAATGATGTATTTTATCAAAGTCCTTTTCTGCATCTATTGATAGGATTATAGGGTTTTTGTTCTTTGTTTTGTTGATATGGTGTATTACGTTATGTGTTTTATGTATGTTGAACTATCCTTGTGATTCCAAGATGAATTCCACTTGATCCTGATAAATTATTTTTTTAATGTGTTGTTGTATTCAATTTGCTAGTATTTTGTTTAGTATTTTAGCATCTGTATTCATTAGTGATATTGGTATGTAGTTTTCTTTTCTGTGTTGTCCTCGCCAGGTTTTGGTATGAGGGTTATTTTGTCCTCATAAAATCTGCTTGGAAGTATTGCTTTTTCTTCAGTTTTTTGGTAGGCTTTGAGTACAATAGGAACAAGTCTTATTTGAATGTTTGATAGAATTCACTAGTATAGCCATCTGGCCCTGAATTTTTATTTTTGGGAAGGTTTTTGGTAGTTGTTTCTATTTCCTCCCTGCTTATGGATCTGTTTAGGCTTTCTTCTTCATGACTCAGTCAAGGAAGATTGTATTGTTCTAGGAATTTATTCATGTCTTCTAGATAGTTGAATTTGGTGGCATATAGTTTTTCATAGTGTTCTACAATAATTCTTTGTATATCTATGATATCTGTGGTGATTTCTCCTCTTTCATTTTGGATTTTGTTTATATGAGTCCTTTCTCTTTTTTCCTTGGTGAGTCTTGCCAAGGGTTTGTCAATTTTGTTGATCTTTTCAAAGAACCAGCTCCTTGTTTTATTGATTTTTCTAGAGTTTTTCTGTTTTCTATTTCATTTATTTCAGCTCTAATTTTTATTATCTCCTTTCTTCGGCTGGTTTTGGATTGCCTTTGTTCTTCTTTTTCTAGTTCCATAAGATGTGATGTTAAGTTGTTTGCTTGGGCTCTCCCTTGTTTGTTCATATAAGCCTGTAGTGATATAAACTTCCCTCTTATTATTGCTTTTGCTGCATCCCAAAGATTCTGATATGTAGTTTTGTCATTTTCATTTGTCTGTATGTATCTTTTGATTTCTGCTTGTATTTCTTTTTTGACCCACTCATTTTTTAAAAAGTATTTTGTTTAATTTCCACATTTTGTGAGTTTGTTTACTTCATTTTTGCAGTTGAATTATAGTTTCAAAGCTTTATGATCAGAGGATATGCTTGGTATAATTTTAATCTTTCTGAATTCGTTGATGTTAGTTTTGTAGCCCAATATAGAGTCAGTTCTTCAGAATGTTCAATGTACACTGGAGAAAAATGTATACTCTGGTATTTTGGGATGAAATATCCTATAGATGTCTATCGTATCCAGTTGTTCTAGTGTTTCATTTAAGACCCATATTTCTTTATTGATTCTCTGTTTGGATAAACAATCTAGAGCTGTCAGCACTGTATTGAGGTCTCCAAATATGATTGTATTTTTGTCTTTTTATTAGTTAGATGAGTTAGTAGATGTCTTATATACTTTGGTGCTCCTTGGTTTGGTTTATATATATTAATAAATGTTATGTTTTCTTGATTCAATGTCCCCCTTTTTATTATGAAATGACCATCTTTGTCTCTGAGTACTTTTTCTGTCTTGTAGTCAGCATTATTAGATAAGAGTATGGCTACACCTGCTTTTCTTTGGAAGTTATTTGATTGGAGAATCATTTTCTAACCTTTTACTTTGAATTTATTTTTATCCTTGTAGCTTAGATGTGTTTCTTGAAGGGAGCATACAGTTGGATTTTCTTTTTTGATCCACTCTGCTACTCTTTGTCTTTTTATTGATGAGTTCAATCCATTTACATTTAATGTAATTATTGACACTTGAGGGTTTACTATTGCCATTTTATATATTGCTTTCTGATAGCTCTGTATCTTGTTTGATTCTTCTCTTTTGTTTTTTGGTCATTTGTTTTTCTTTAGTTGTAGTCCCTACTTCTTTCCTCTGTTTCTTCTTTTTTGAGCCATGTGTTTCTGTAGTGTTTCAGGGGTGGTTACCATTTGGTAATGAAAAGGATATATATCATATTCATTGTAGTACATTATCTCATGAGTGCTTCTGCACTCCATCTCCTTTGCTACTGTTTATCTTTGTCCTCTTCCCTTTTTTTGTTTTTGTTGTCACAAATTAATCTTGTTTTTATTTTATTTATTTATTTATTTATTGTATTTTTTTTTGAAGCTGGAAATGGGGAGAGACAGTCAGACAGACTCCCGCATGCGCCTGACCAGGATCCACCCGGCACGCCCACCAGGGGTGACGCTCTGCCCACCAGGGGGCGATGCTCTGCCCCTCCGGGGCATCACTCTGTTGCGACCAGAGCCACTCTAGCACCTGGGGCAGAGGCTAAGGAGCCATCTCCAGCGCCTGGGCCATCTTTGCTCCAATGGAGCCTGGGCTGAGGGAGGGGAAGAGAGAGACAGAGAGGAAGGAGAGGGGGAGGGGTAGAGAAGCAGATGTGCGCTTCTCCTGTGTGCCCTGGCTGGGGATCAAACCCGGGACTTCTGCACGGCAGGCCGATGCTCTACCACTAAGCCAACAGGCCAGGGCCAATCTTGTTTTTATTGTGATCTTGTTAGAGCTTTTACTTTTGATTTTGTTTTGTTTTCATCTTTATATCTGGTTGGATAAGCCCCTTTAGTATTTCCTGAAATTGGGGGTTTTCTGGTGATAAATTCCCTCATCTTTTTTTCTATATCTGTGATTCTTTTTATTTCCCCTTTGTATTTGAAGGATAGCTTTGATGGATATAGTATTCTTGGCTGGAAGTTTCTCTCTTTCAGTACCTAAATATTGGGGTCCACTCTCTTCTGGTTTGTAGAGTTTCTGCTGAGAAATATGATAATAGCCTAATGGGATTTCCTTTATATGTTGTATTCTTCATCTCTCTGGCTGCCTTGAGGATTTTTTCTTTGTCATTGGTTTGCAATAATTTCATTACGATGTTTCTTGGAGTAGGTCTGTTTGGGTTAAGGTAACTCGGTGTTCTGTTTTCTTCTTGAATTTGAAGCTCTAATTGTTTCCTCAGCTTGGGAAGTTCTCACTGATTATTTGTTTCAATATTTTCTCCATTTCATTTTCTTTCTCTTCTCCTTCTGACATACCCATTATTCTTATGTTGCTCTTTCTGGTGGAGTCAGACAATTCTTGTATGAATTTTTCATATTTTTACATTTGTGAGTCTCTCTTTTCTTCTTTCTGTAGTATCTCTAGTTGCCTGTCTTCTATTTCACTAATTTTCTCCTCTATATGGCCTGTTCTATTAGCTAAGCTTGTTACCTTGTTTTTCAGTTTATGTATTGAGTTTTTCATCACTGTTTGCTTCCTTTTTATAGTTTCAATTTTCTTTGTGAAGTAGTCTTTTTGTTCATTAAATTGTTTTTTGAGGTCTCTAAATTGCCTTTCTGTGCTGCTTTATTGTATTTTCTTGAATATATTTAGGACTTCAATTTTTAATTCTCTGTCATTTAACTCCAAGGTTTTCAAGCAATTGAAATTATTTTCTAGAGCTATTTTATTATCTATCTGAGCTACATCTCTGTCTTTTGTATCCATAATATTTGATTTTTTTCTTTAATAGCATTTAAAAGTGATATTGTTAATAACACTTACAAGAGATAATTAAAAAATAAAATAAATATTGAAAAGATACAGTGAAAAAATGATAATTCTGTAATTAGAGGAACAAAAACTACAGAGAACAAGGAGTAGGAACTGAGGGAAAATGACAAAGAGAGAAAAAATGAATTCAAAAACATGCAAAGTGCCACAAAGAAAATTATAAATCCAAAATAAAATAATTTGTTGATAAATGAAGATTTACTGAGAAAAGAAGAAAAAGAAAAAATGAGGGAGAAAAAATGTTAAGGTTTTTAAAATAAAATCCTCATAAAAAACAGGAATGAAAAATGTAACAACTATGAATAATGAAGTTCAAAAGGAAAAGGAATAAATAAAAAGGAAAGAAAGTAAAATGACCAAAGTGGGAAAAAAGTTATTAAAAATGTAATTTTTTCTTGATTTTGAGAGTTAGCTTCTTTCTTTTTTGGTGGGCAGGTGGTGCTGTACTACAAGTTTTGCCCCTTTTGGACTCTTGAGCAGAGGTTTGCTGTTGTGTTGCTATGGCAAAGACCTAGGCTAGGCCTCAGTTCCATTGGTAGGCAGGGCTTGTTAATTCTTGGAGGCTCTGACAATGGGAGTCTCAGTTAGTTTTTCAGGTGCCTCTCCCCACGTCTCTCACACCTGAGGTAGCAGCCTGGGGACTTAGCTGTGAGGTTCACATCAGCCACTGCTTGCAGAGCAAGAGGCTCTAAGAGCAGCCAGGATGTTCTTCCAGCACTGCACAAAGCAAAGTTCTGGGTAAGGCTGTGCCAACCAGAACCACCATCAAGAGCAGTCAGGGTTCGGAGCCAATTGCAGATCTGGCACCTTTCTAAGGGCCAGCAGACAGATCTAGCTAGTCTCAGAGTGCCGTGAGCTGGGAACCGATTGCAGATTAGGCACTTTTCTAAGAGCCCTTAGGGATGTCTACTATGCCTCAGTGCTCCCCAGGTCTAATCTCCATAGGCTTCCCCCTTGTGCTCTGTTTGGTACCCCATAGCATGCCACATGTGCACCCAGCCCCCACAACATCCACAGTGCACACTGAGGTCTGCTCCCACCCACTTAGATGCACTGTGCCTATGATCTCATTCAGAGCTGGGAAAGCAAAAATGCAATTTGAAACCTGTATCTGCTTGTGGAGGTGCCCTGCCCAGACCAGTCCAGACCTAGGGATCCCAGCCCTTGTGCATTTCCTGTGCTTTTGGTCAGGGAGCCTGGGATACACAAAGACACTGGCTAGAGTCCATGCACATATCCGCTGCTTATAATCTTGGGCTAAGCCCTTTAGTCTGCAAGTGCATCTGCCCATGCCAGAGGTGTCAGGCAGAGCCACTCTCACACCGCCCACAATCTTGGACTGAGAGTGTACTACTGGTGCCAGTGCCAGCTCCCACAGGCACCCCACACCAGCAATCCTTGTCAGAGCCTGCCACCCATGCTTCCCCCGCATCTGCGATCTTAGACAGAGCCAGTGCACTATCTCCTTTGCTTGATCATCCACCCTAACCCAGCTTCTTCCCTGTGCCCCAAAACTTGTGCTTCTCTCAGTTCCAGATGAAAACAGCCCTTCTTCAGATTAGTGAGGAAAGTGAAATACTTTGTTCTCCATCTTATTTCCTTTTGAGTGGGTTATATATTCAGCCACCTTTACACCAAATCATACCTTTGTCTGGTGTGTGTATATTTCAGGTGCTCTTGAGATTTTTTCTGTCTTCAGTTGTTGAATTTGTTGAAATTTCAAGGGGAGATATCGGGAGCACTCTGATGTCACTGTCATTTCTGACGGGTTCTTTCTTATGATTTTAATATCCTTTTGGGTTTGTTACCTCTTTGTTTAATTCTCATTGTAACCATCTATTGTTGCTCTAAGATCCTTGAGCATCCAAAAATCAGTATTTTAAACTCTGTGTCTAGTAGTTTGGTTACTTCCATTTCATTAATTTTTTTTTCTAGGGATTACTCTTGTTGATTCATTTGGACTGTATTTCTTTGTCTGCCTATTTTATCTGTGTATTAGGAGGCACTGTCTGACTTTGAAGTTTGTTGTGGTATCTTTAGGAGGAAGATGGGCTCTGCACTACTGACCTCAAGGCCACCTGATTTCCTTGCCCTAGGAATGCTTCTTGAGGGTAGTATTTTCCCTCCTGTTGTGTGTGAGTATTGAATGCAGTTTGTCCTTTCATGGGTTTGGTTATCTCTTCAGGCTGGCTTGCTCTATGGGTCAACCTTGATCATGTGTACTAGACTCTGTGCAGTGTCTGTCCTGTTGGGCATATTTATTCTACACATTGTCTAGTGCCTGCTAGACTCTTCCTTTGTGCATGCTGCTTATGTAGTTAGCTGAGTATAGCATTGGTGCTGTCTGCCACCCACTACTGGTTGTGTTGGTTCTAGGTCTTTTTGACATCAGCTGTTGTTTGTACCTTGCTCTGGGCTACCTTTCTGGAGCTAGCTACTGCTCTGTTTGCTGTTTATATTTGTGTTTCCTGTGCCTGGGTAATGTGGTAGGATCCAACCTGTGCATGAGGATCAGCTTTCTCCTGCTTAGAAGTGACAACAGCTTTATAAAAGCCTCAAGGTCCATAACATTTGCTTCCTCTTTTCAGTTGCTATACTTCCTCTTGCAGCTGCTTGGTCTTCCCACAGAGTCTTCTGTTTAAAGACTGTAGCTCAGACTAGCCTCACCCAACAAACCCCTCTACAGGTTGCAAGCTTGATGGGTTAGGGAAGCTGAAGTTGGAAATACAACATTAGAGGGAACACCTACTTCAGGAGTCTCTTGGTCAGGAGCTCCGTACAGGCATGTGGCTCCTATTCCAGAGCCTAATCCCTCAGCCAGTGCTGGATACTCCAATTCTATTTCTCCCCAGCAAGGTGAGCAGCAGGTTTGGTTCAGATTTAGTGGGGCCAATAGTCCTCTCTGCAGGAGTTCTTACAGCTGCTGAGACCCTTGTCACTGAGAGGAAAACTGAGAGAGTCTTCTCCTTGTGCTGACTGTGCCCCACCCAGAAAGTGGCTAAGCCCTTCGACCAGACCCAACAATTGTCTCATGGGAACCCACACTTTAAATATCTGTGCTCCAACTCTCTTTCTCTTCCCCCTCTGAAACCTAGCCCAGCAGGGCAGGATATTTAGCACCTGGGCAGCTGACTGTGATATTTTATCCTGTCCAATACACATAATCCACTGTGCTGATCACAGAGAGCAGAACTCACCTCAGCTGGGCCAGGTGTGAGGAACCAGGAAGGGTTGTTAGGTCCTGAACCATTGCTCTCCATAGCTGGCCACTGGATGTGCCAGCTCTGGCTCTCCCTGGAGGGAACACAGGCAGATCAGTGGGGGACACTGCCTTTGACTGACCTTCAGCAACCTCCTTCGAGCTCTAAGCAATCCAGAGTTTGTGGTTGCCTCTGCTGGGCCCAGGTACGCGTGGAATTACCAAGCCGCACACCTAGGCTGGCTTTTACCCACACTGGGCTTGGGGAAAGGTCAGCAAAAGACCAAGGTTCCCTGTGTACCGCCTCCTATAACTTCTGTCTGCTTGCTGCTTGTTGGGCTTGGCCACTAAAAAAAAATCTGGTAGAATCTAGAGCCTGTGGCAATTCAAGGATTAGAAAGGGTGGTGGTTGTGGCTCTGTACCTTGGCCCCAGGTGTCAGTCTGTCCAGACTTATTTCACAGATCTCAGTAGGGTGTGGTCCCCAGGAATCTGGTGAGTGTGGCCTTTGAGACCCAGATGTGTGGTCTGCCTGCAGTCCATACAGTTTCAACTGAGTCTCTCATGAGGCAGAAACACCAGTCATAGACTTGGGAGCATGTGGAGCCGGGGGAAGTATTCAGCCTCAATGCCAGAAAACTGAGTCACTGATATACCTCCTGCTTTTTGGCTTATTTCTCCGAATGGCCCATTCTCCATCAGGTGGGACAGTAGAGATTCCCAAGGGTGGAGTACTTGCTTTCCCCCAGGCTGATGCTTCAGGGAGGGAAATGTTCCACCTAAGAAAGATGGCTACCACAATACTGGAGAATGACTCAGTACAGGGGTTCTGGTGGCTGTCCCCCATGGTGTCTCTCCCTGTGCTACCAACTTTACACTCTCCACACACAACTCTAGTCCTCTTAGCTGTCCCCCACTGGAGCCCTGGGTAAGTGGCTGTGATTGTGATTTTCTGCACTGGCCCTTTAAGACAGTGTCTGCATCTCCGACAGCTCAGTCTCTTTCTCACAGACAGAAACTTTGGCTCTTTTCATCACCAAATGCTGTGTGGGTACCTCTTCTAGGCTCTGGGGCTCTAGGCTGGGCTCCTGGCCTGAGGCTTAGGATCCTCTTCTGTCAGGGCAACTCTCCCTGCAGTAAAATTTTCTCTGGATCCTTTCCCACTGTTTGCTCCCGGGAGTGGAGCAGCCCTTTCCGCATCTTCCTCTTTCTTACCAGTCTTGGTGTGGCTTCTTCTGTAAAACCGTGCCATTATTTAGACATTAAATTATCACGTTTCTAATAGTGAGCATAAACTTTTTCTTGGTGTGATGACTTTAGCCCAGAAGATAGTAAACTTGATAAATTTATTCAGCAATTGGTTTAGGTTGTTTTTTTATTCCTTCTCTCAATTTTCTAGCATACTCCACTAATATTGGAAACTCAAACCCCAGAACAAAATGAAGCTAGCTAAAGAAAATAATGGTTATTTTTGTACATTAGTTCAAGGGTTTTAATTTCTAGTCTGCTGCATTAATCATGGGTAGACAGATTATTATGAAATAAAAGGGCAGTATTTTCACTATGTCTTGACTTGCTGTTTTTTTTGTCTCCATCTATTAAGAAAATCTTTAATGTAACTGTAAATTTAGGGTTTCCCATTATTGCATAAACAGATTCTGGTTTTATTTTCAGAAGATGAGCTTTGGAATCACCATATTTTTGAAAATTTGGAAAGCAGGTTTGTTAGATTCCTTATAACATAGTTATCATTTATTCTTAGCAAAATAAAGGCAAATTAAATATTTTCACAAAAATTATTTTTAATCTTATATGTACTACATATAATATAGCAACATAAATGTAACCCTTTATATCAGGAGTCCCCAAACTATGGCCCCATGGGCTGCATGTGGCCCCCTGAGGCCATTTATCCAGCCCCTGCTGCACTTCTGGAAGGGACACCTCTTTCATTGGTGGTCACTGAGAGGAGCATAGTTCCCATTGAAATACTGGTTGGTTTGTTGATTTAAATTTACTTGTTCTTTATTTTAAATATTGTATTTGTTCCCGTTTTGTTTTTTTACTTTAAAATAAGATATGTGCAGTGTGCATAGGGATTTGTTCATTGTTTTTTTATAGTCTGGCCCTCCAACAGTCTGAGGGACAGTGAACTGGCCCCCTGTGTAAAACGTTTAGAGACCCCTGGTTTATATGTTAGATTGAACATTCAAATGTCAATTAGGTAAAATTACCACAATGTCTCAAAATATTTAAAGTTATTAAGTGATTGGTGTTTATGCAATGGGAAAAGAACAGAACTGGAAACAGAAAACTTTGATTTTGATCCCTGGTCAATTTCGAATGATAATTTATCATTCTAAACTGAAAAGTTTAGCATCCCCAGTACAAAAGTCATCTGAAAATGTGTGAAATGAGTTTTTCTTTTCTTTTTTTTTTGTCATTGTAATACAGAGAACCAAGTATATTTGTTACAATCTGTGTATTATGTATGGAGTAGTGCCTCACCAACAAAGAACTGCCCCCCACAAAATGTATCTTTAGTAGCTAGCATCTCTTGACTGAAACACAAATTCATTATTTTCTCTGGGCCTTGTTGTATCTTCAAGGATACTTTCAGTTTTTAAATGTATTGATTAGTTTTAGAAAGACATGAAATAAAGTAAACACACAATTAACCTAGTAGAATCTCATCACAGATATATTTGAGATTGATACATATATATGAATACATAGCAAACCCACATTCCTATACACAAGCTTCTGCTTTCAACGTCATCTTTTTTACAAAAAAAAAAAAAATGGTAAAAGCCTGCTTCATTTAAGAATCAAGCTAATAAAAATTAGTAATGAAAAAGGGTCTTTTCTTTTTGTTTTTGAGACAGAAACAGAGAGAGACAGAGAGAGGGATAGATAGAACAGACAGATAGGAAGGGAGATGAGAAGCATCAAGTCTTCATTGCAACTCTTTAGTTGTTCATTGATTGCTTTCTTATATTATATGTGCCTTGACCAGAGGCTACAGCAGAGCTAGTGACCCCTTGTTCAAGGCAGTGACCTTGGGCTCAAGCCAGCGACCTTGGGCTTCAAGCCAGTGACCTTTGGGCTCAAGCCAGCAACCATAAGGTCATGTCTATGATCCCATGCTCAAGCCAGCGACTCTGAACTTAAACTGGTAAGCTTGTGTTCAAGCCAGATGAGCCCACGCTCAAGCCAGCAAACTCGGGGCTTTGAACCTTGGTCCTCTGCATCCCAGTCTGATGCTCTGTCCACTGTGCCACTGCCTAGTCAGGCAGGGTCTTTTCTGTAGATTATTTTCAGGAAGGTGATCCATAAATCAGACCCCAATGATTAAATTAAAGTACATTTTTGAGCAGTGATATTATAACATATTTTTTTTTCTTTAAAGAAGCAATATTATCTCTTCAAATAAACTAATACATATGTATAACTGTATGGAAGTTGAGCTCTTCAATGTTCCATGGTCCTCACCTTCTAGACACCCTGTCTTACTATCAGGAAATTCTAGGGGCTTCCCCATTCAATCCAAGAACTCCATAGAAGACAGTGGAAAATATATTGCTGTGAAGTAGAGGTCACCCAACTCTTTAAATGGTCAGATAATAAGCAAGTAAAATTAATTGTTCCAGTCCTGGACCATCAGCAATGGTAAGATTGAAGTAAATTTGAGACTCTGTATCATCTAGTAAAACATTCAAATTGAATCAAAAATTTTATCAGCCCAGTATGTGGAAATCCCAGGTTTCATTCCCAGCCAGGGCACACAGGAGAAGTGCCCATCTGCTTCTCCACCTTTCCCCCTCTCCTTTCTCTTTATCTCTCTCTTCCCTTCCTGCTGCCAAGGTTCCATTGGAGCAAAGTTGGCGAGACACTGAGGATAGTTTCATGGCCTCCACCTCAGGTGCTAGAGTGGCTCCAGTTGCAAAGGAGCAATGCCCCAGATGGGCAGAGCATTGCCCTGTAGCAGGTTTTCTGGGTGAATCCTGGTTGGGCACATGCGGGAGTCTCTCTGCTTCCCAGCTTCTCACCTCAGAAAAATACAAAAAAAAATTTACACGTTGACGGACTATAGATATAAACTGTATATTGTTTTTAATGGATGTTTCTGATATATTCCAAATTAGACATCGTTACATTGTTAGAAGAACTCTTGTTCCTTCATTGTCACTAGAATGTAGGAAAAGCCATCATGCTCTTTAATATTTCAGGTCCAGTAATATGAAAAAGCCCTAACTCCTTTCAACTGTCTAGAGAATTAATTCAACATTTTTCACAGTGACGTTTTCTCTTGTTGCATACTCTATGAATACAGCGTGTGAAGTCCTCAATGGATTTCAGAGATTATTTGCTTTCTGAAATATATCTTCTTGTTTTGGACCTTATTCTGAATATGTGAATATTACCTGTTTACTGGGGGCAAACGTGGTCAATAAATGTGACCAATCTCTTCTGGAAAACTTTAGGATAATACATATGCTTAATAACCCAGGCCCTTGATAAAGAAGCCAAAGGGTAATTATCAGGTGGTACAGGATGTGATTGAATAGTTTAGAATTGTCTTGAAATTCTTAGGATCAATGCTGAGCTCATACATTTGGACAAAAGAGTGTAGAAGAGAGGTAAAAAAATGATGAAATAGGGAAAATGAAGAAGAAAAGGAAATACCTTGTATGAAGTTCACATATGTTTGGAATTTCATTTATATTGATTGTATGGTATATGTAATATTTTTGCACTCATGTATTTTCTTTCAAAAAGCATAGATGTAATATAAAGCCTGTTGTATATTTTATACTCATGCTATTGAAAATATGTGTCTCTCTTACAAAATTTATGCTGTATGCATTTTATACTATGAGAAAATGCATTTGAATATAAATTTATGCAATTTTATCTCAATGTCTATATTTCAATTTCTTGCAAATTAACGATTAAATTGAACTAAATGCACTTCTGATATAATTTAAATGCAATTCAATTCTTTTTTTAGAGCACATATAACTATGATTTTTTTATATTAGTGGGCTACAATCATGTATTCAAAAATAAAAAAAATATTTTTTCAGTGACAAAGAAATAAAGAACAGAGAATTCAGAATAATGAAAATTCATCCTTAAATTATTTTTTTAGTTTTAAATTCATTATATTGTAATGTATGTATGAAACTTATGCCTTATCCTCACAAAGAGGAGTGACCTAGTAATTGATGAATGTTTGGTGTGGTCTGACTGGACACTTTGAGCTAACCACATATTAGTCAGATTTTATATTGTATTTTGATATTTTGACCTTGATAGCTCTCTTTTTGTTATTGCACTAGCCCTGATGGTCTTTAAAGAAAAGCATTTTAAATGATGTCACAATGAAAGATTCAGAGGTTTATTTGCTTTTCTATTAAACATGCTTGATCATAGATGTTAGTATTTTCTTTCTCTTTTTGATGCATTAGTACTTTGCTTCTTTGCATGAGCTGATGGGGCTGTGGCAGAATATTATGTCTAGACCTTGAGCAAAGAATCATTCTATTATTATTCATGGCCGAAACAATGCCTAGTACTCAATGGTTCAATGAGTGAAGCTGTCAAAAATATATATATTACATGTATAAAAATATAAAAGACATTCTTAGTTTAAGAATCATAGTCTATATATTACTACATGAGAGGTATATTATTACTCATTTTATACTAATTTTTTGGAATATATATATATATCACTAGTGAAGACACAGATGGCTATATTCAGAGTGGCTACATTTTAGGTTGCTTCTTTAAAACCATAGCAAATGAAATTATATTAGTAAGCAAACAAAACAAAATGATAGGCAGTTATTTTTTTATTAATGTTTTATGTCACTACATAATTTTGCTTTAGTAGTTCTTATCATGTCTAAATTTTAAGTGTAATACAGATGAATCTTTAACCATTTATAATAGTAAGTTTACCTTGTGTACAGTGTAATGATAATATAATTGCATGTTAAATTTCTATAGGTACTTGATAATATAAGAAAAGTAGAATTAACTAAATATATTATAAATTCTATTAATTTCTATTAAACACCACTGGCTTCCTGTTCTGTAATTAATTAGATGTATATTAATTATTAACATTAAAATATATAAGTAAATATGTAGTTATAATTAAATGAATATATTTATATTAATCACATATTTATAGATTTATGTTTTATTTTCATTTTTCTAAATTCTAGTCATTATAATTTATGAAATATATAATGTTATCCATATATAATCAATAATCAACAAAACTACATATTCTGTAACTTCTTTTTTCTGTTTTCTATAGGCTTAATCTTTCTATTCATTTGATTTTCATTCATTTTTATAAAATGGTAGCATTAAATCTCCTTTGGTCTTATACTTAAAATTTTCTGTACCCCTATTTATAGATTCCAAGTTTATAACCAGTTACATTGGGAACTATTTAAAGATAATCTTTTTTGATAACTCTAACATCTGAATCTGTATGTAGTATATAGTATTTCACCAGTGAGTTATAGGCAATATTAAAATACTTTGTATTAGATGGTCTGTTAGGGTTTATTTTTTTTAACTCTGATATGTCCTATGAGACATGGCAGATTGACATTGCAGATTGCAAGAGATGGTAAAGCAATCTGATGACAAAGAAATATAAGTTCTGTGTCTGCATTCTGTGAATTGTAATCCCAATTTTACTACATAGTAGTTATTCAATCCTGAAAGGCTACTTAATGCTTTGTATCATCTACAAGATGTAGACAACAAAGCTACTTACCTCATAGGGTTATAATGAGTTAATTTGTGTAAGTACTTAGAATATATGACTAATGCATGTTATGAGTTTAACCAACTTGAAAAGCATTGATCTTAAACTTTAATTAAATTTATGGTAATTCCTTGATGATCTGAAGACAAATTTAATTTACACTTATAAATTAGTAATCTAGATGTTACATGTCAATAAACTCAGCTACTGGGCTGCATAAATACCATGCATTCGTTTTTCAGCCCCAATTTCAATGTCAAAGTATACCAAATTCATATACTTTTAAAAATAACCTTAAGGTGCTTAATTATTTTTAGATGTCTTGCAAATAGTCCACTTCTGTTGCACACCTCAAAGCTTTATGCATTTGAATACTTTACAGTGGTTTTGATGTTTTCAGATACTTACTTTATCAAAGACATTCATTAATTAAGTTAGAGTCTTTGAGTGTGTTATCTACGTTATGGTTTGAGGCATGCATACCTAAATAAAACATTAGATTTTTAACTCATATCACTTAGGGCATTTGTTTTTTGATATTACATCTTCTAGTCAACTCATTTGGGAGAAGAAAGCAAATGAATTGAGTTGAAAAAATTAGCCACTAGTTAGCTAGTAAGTTTGCAATTAGCAATTATTTTGTCCAAATTACCTTTAGTAAGTAATATTTTATTTTATAAGAACTGACAAGTGTTTACTTATCATATGTGCTATCTTGAAAAATTTCTTCACCTGAACCTCAGTTTTCTCAATACACCATGAGGTTAGGAAATATTATCTTTCAGAATCTTTATATCTGACAGTTATAGAACACACTTAACAGAGGGGCAAGGTCTTCCTTGAAATAATTCAAGTTGTTTTTTTTTTTTTCTTGGTGGAAACCATGACATTTTAAAAAATACATTTTGTTATATTTGAACATTTTTATATTAGATTCTAAAAGCAGATATTTACTAAATATGATTATAGCTGGTAGACCATTTAATACAATCCTATATTATGCTTCATTACTCCTGAGTTACTAGAGGAATTGTGAGATTGAATGAAATAAATAAGACATCTTCCAAAATAAAAATATAATAAAATAAGGCATCTTCCAAGAGCATTCCCCTAAATATATAAATGTTTCTTCCTTTCTATGTTTATGTATATTGATATAATGGAAAACTGTTGCCTTTTATTTTAATATGATGATACAGTAAGTAATTGCAATATTTTTAATTATATAAGATCACCAACATGTGAATTCCTTCTTATTTGGAGGAATAATTTATTTCTGCTACTCTAATAAATCACCATATACCAGACTTGTGTTTTGCACTTTGTTTTCAGTTCATCACACAATCCTTCCAATCAATCTGGAGCACTACTACATATTATTCACATATAAAAATAAGGAAATTAGCCTGACCAGGCGGTGGTGCAGTGGATAGAGCTTTGGACTGGGATTCTGACAACCCAGGTTTGAGACCCCAAGGTTGCCAGCTTGAGCGTGGGCTCATCTGGTTTGCGCAAAAGCTCACCAGCTTGAACCCAAGGTCACTGGCTCGAGCAAGGGGTTACTCAGTCTGCTGAAGGCCCACGGTCAAGGCACATATGAGAAAGCAATCAATGGACAACTAAGGTGTCGCAATGCGCAAAGAAAAACTAATGATTGATGCTTCTCATCTCTCCATTCCTGTCTGTCCCTGTCTATCCCTCTCTCTGATTCTCTCTCTCTCTCTCTCTCTGTCTCTGTTAAAATAAAAATAATAATAAAGAAATTAAAGTTTTTTTACTTTAAGGACTTGCCAAAAGTCTTACAGTTTTATAAATTGCCAAAGCCCAGATTTGAACTCAGACCTTACTTTACCACCCTCAGTCTCACTACTACGTACTATATCTGTCCATTTTCTAACTCAGATTTCCACTTAGTAGTTTATATTCTCTGAAAATAATCAATGAGTTTGACTATGCAACTACAACAAATGCTTCTAAACACAGTTTGAAGTCTGCTGAAAATGGAAAATTAGCACATAAGAAAATGTGAGATATCATTTTAGACCACTTCATGAAGCAATTCCTTCAAAAATTTACTTCTAATTTGAGTAAAGAGCAATTAAAGAGAAAATTTTCAGTCTACTACAATTTTTAAAGTGGTGTCTTATTGTCATATTTTGGAAATAATTTAATTTCTTTGTTTCATGCCTGACAGGTAAATTAATATTATAAAATGACAGATAGACTTAAATAATTATAAATTAATGAGTTCATCATGAGGATATGTGTTTCATTATCATATATTTCTTAGTTATTTTGTAGATTTATTTTAGGCAAGAGATTACAAAACTTCAATAATCTTTCATTTTAATGGTAAATGTTTTAAAACCACAAAAATGTTTTAATGATAAATGTCTATACTAAATGCCTTATGATGAGTAAATAATAAGTTAGTAAAAAAAAACATTTCCTCTGTACAATAAAATGTTTTATCAAAAGATCCTTTTGGTATAAGAGGCACATGCTAAGATGTGTAAGCCACGTTTCCCTAAACTGCTCTTGTCGATGCATGCCAGAATAATATTGTCAGATATAATAATTATTGACTGGTACTTACTTTTTCTTTATGTGGAGTCACATCCTAGCTACTAATGAGAATGAATCTCAATTAGAAAGTCATTATTATTGGCACTCTTTATTGGGCCTTTCCTGTGTGCCAGACCTATGATAAATACCTTACACATAAAATATCTTATTTAGATCTCCTTTTGTTCCCTAGATGTGGAAACTGAATGTTGGAGAAGTTTAGTAATTTGCCCAGTGACAAAAGCAAGAACATAAGCTGGGCCCTCGCCGGTTGGCTCAGCGGTAGAGCGTCAGCCTGGCGTGCGGGGGACCCGGGTTCTATTCCCGGCCAGGGCACATAGGAGAAGCGCCCATTTACTTCTCCACCCTCGCCCCCTCCTTCCTCTCTGTCTCTCTCTTCTCCTCCCGCAGCTAAGGCTCCATTGGAGCAAAAATGGCCCGGGTGCTGAGGATGGCTCCTTGGCCTCTGCCCCAGGCGCTAGAGCGATGCCCCGGAGGGGCAGAGCATCGCCCCCTGGTGGGCAGAGCGTCGCCCCTGGTGGGCGTGCCGGGTGGATCCCAGTCGGGCGCATGCGGGAGTCTGTCTGACTTTCTCTCCCCATTTCCAGCTTCAGAAAAATACAAAAAACAAAACAAAAACAAAACAAAACAAACAAAAAACAAACAAACAAACAAAAAACCAAAAAAAAGAACATAAGCTGGGATATCTGACTCTAAATCCTAATGCCTTATTTACTGTGTCTTTCTATGGCTTGCTACTCATTGCTATTTTATTTTATAATGAATAATACTTATGAAAAACTATGATACACTTATGACAATATTAGAAGAGTTTGATATGTAGCTGTTTATGAGCACAGGTTTCTGTATAAACATGATAAAATACAGTATTTAAAGGATGACATATTTATTTTATACAGAGAAATTTAAAAAATTATAGCAAATGTTCCGTAATTATTCATGGTGTTCTATTTAATATCAAGTCTAACTTCTGTGAAATAGAACTCCTAGAAAAATTAATATTTATAATTAGATTTTGGCACTTGAATGTGTAAGAATAAAATAAAATAATGTAAATGATGTATGTCTCATGCTATCATTGTTGCTGGCAGTAATGTACATGGCTTAGAAAACCTGGTTCACAGTATAATATTTATAATAAATATTAACACTATTGACTATGTACTTAGGGTATAAGGAATACCAAGTTATATCATGTCTGAGGGAGTCAAACTAATTTAGTTAATATTGGAATCTAATTTTTGAGGAAAATATTTGTCCATGTGATACACACCAAATAAGATGAAGAAAAAGAGAATACATATATATAATATATGTATATATGTTTATATATATATGTAGAGTATGTGTATATGTATATTAATATATGTATTATATAATTATATATTTAATTTTATTTTAATTAACAGAAATTATGCTGTTTTTGAATTTGTAGAAATGATAAATTTTTTTTCAGTATAGTCATTTGAAGTTGGATTCTTATATACAATATAATATTCATACTGTTTACTATAACTGGAAAACTTCATATTTTTGCAGGTATCTTTATAGTCAATAGTGCTAATATTTATGTTATCTGAGAGATAAATATGAAAGAACTAATCAGTCAGCTGCCGAAATCAGCTGTAACAGTTTTTCCACAGAAATTCAGGATGTTGCTCCCAAGCAAAGGCACAATGACAAGACCTCATATTAGTCTCTTCCTTATTATTTGTTTTTTCTTAAATAAATAGATTACTCTATGTTCTCAAAGTAGAAAGGGTGATACATTCTAATATTGCTGTAGCATTTAAGATTAGATGAAAGCCTATTTAGCAGGGCATAAGATCGCCATAAGCCTCTTGTCAGTTTCCAACAAATTCATACATATCAAAAAAAGGACTCAAAGAAAAATAACAAAGAGGAAAGATAATGAGCCCGTCAAAGGAAATGCTTAATGCAGCTCCACTTTGGTATTAATCATCCTGTATGTGAGTGAGGGTCAAAACAGCTGAGGTCAATAGAGAGGCTTTTGGTAAAGGGAAAAGGAAAAACTAAGCTAGGGATTTCCGACAGATTGAAATTTTAAAAGTGAGACAGAAGGTCACAAATCAGAGTCAATGTGCAGAAGCACAGTGGGCAACTCTTAATGACTTCTCAGCAGAGCTTTTTAAGAGAAGCACTCAAGATTGAACTATCCAGACAAACTAAACTTCTTCTTTTTATCACCAGGAAAAGAGGTGAAATATTCTGAAGATTAAATGACATTATAAATTGCTTTGATTGAGGGAGTTTTCACTACTTTGGATTATTAAAGTAGCTTCTTTTAAAAAGAATTTGGAATCTGTACAAATTTTATTCAGCACATATAATTTAGATATTCTTTATATCACAGATGAGCAATATATACAGATGAATATACGTGTGAATATATTTTAAAATATGTAGTTTTAAGATGATTTTCATAATTAAATATAGATACTTTTCATATTTATAAGGCTTTTAAAATATATCTGTAAATTATCTCCTGAGCTTACTAAATCCTGTTGACAAATGCTGAGAGAGGCAATGAAATCTTTCTTTCCCTAACTCCATTAACTTCATCAAACCATTCTCACTCTACATTTAAAATAAAAGTCAAGGAGAAGGATGAGAAGCAGGGAAAGGAAAAGCAGATGAGGGGAAGAAGAGGAGGAGAAAGAGATGGAGGAGGGAAACAGAAGCAGGGACACAAAATCTTTTGTATAATATAGAGTATTTACTTATCAGTGCTCTTGCTGAAGTGTTAAACAAGTTTTATTTTTCTCAAGATTTATTTTCAAATATGTTTACTATTATATTATTTAATTCAGTTGTTTACTGCAAGTTTACTTGGTAAGGTATCTTTCAAAGACTAGAGAGAGCTCAAAGGTTTAAAAAATAAGAGTTTGCAGGTGTTAGAGTGTAAATGGCTGTCATAAGTAGTCATGAATTTAGACATTTTTGTAATCTAGAATAAAATTATACCCATGTAAATGGCTATTTAAAAGTTAATACTATAGTTCTGTGCTGAAATATCTTTCACAGTTCCTGGTCCTTGTTTAGAATGTAAACATATTTATCTATATATCCACAGATAATATTTCTTAAAAATAAATATAATTGGATTTATTGAAAATGGCATATGTTAGAACCATACTAAGTACTACTGTTTATTTATTTATTTATTTACTTATTCTATTATGCTAATATTGCACTCTTTACATTCACATTATCACCAATTAGTTCACTCAAGCATCCTGGATTATTGTAATTTTCTATTGGACCTTCTTTCTGTAGTTATCCCCAACATCTCAGCAATCTCAGGTTCCCAGTCCAGTTTTTGAGAGTTCCAAATTATGGGACCCTTAGCTCCATTATAGCCTCAGTTACTTGCTTTTGCATTTTCAGCAAATAAATGGCTGCTTTATATGGCACTGTTTATTAGGTGAAATGATTGTAAAGAATAAAAAGATATCTTACTCTATGAATATCTAGAGTTTTCAAATAATGATAATGAATGATCCATTTTTTTCTCTTATTACAGAACTACAAAAATTATGGTAAAAATATTATAAATACATATTTTTTGAAACATAGAAAAAAGTCAATGTGTACTAAATCTTCACAATACTCTTTTTCTAAGAATTTTTAAATATATTGATTGATTTGAGAGAAGAAAGAAAGAGAAATAAACATCAATTTGTTGTTCCACACAACTGAGCTACTTGAAAATTAGACACTGTAGAAATAAATATTCTATTTTATAGAGGAGAAACTTTATGATTAAGAAACTTTCCCAAGATTCCTCCCTTAGTAAATGATGAACTAGTAATAGAATCCAGGACTATTGACCACAAATCTTTCATCTTTTTTTTCAAGAAATATAGGATAAACTTATGTCCCAATTTTTCCAGGTAAGTTTCACTTAATACCTGGTATCCTGAATGGATCATTAGTTGTGCCCTCTTTCACTTTCAGTAGTGTTAATAAGTTATAAGGTCACCATAACTGTAGCTCATAGTGAGAAATAAGAAAAAAAAATCAGAAATAGAATGTATCAAAGATTTTGTTTTGATGCCAATGTTGATAAGGTCATATTAGCTTATGACTATTAATAATGTAATAATCTCTTTTAAATAACTCTCAGGATAGAAAATTTGCCATATAAACTTCTTTGACATAAATTCTTATTACTTTTTTATTATTTGAAAACTACTGAATAATCTATGAGCATCTCTAAATGTTATCTAAAAATATTCAGACATTACAATATGTGAAAATGGACTCATAACAAATCCAAACTAGCGAAGTTTGACATACAAGCCAGCAGATGGGATGGGAATTGACTTTCTTGCTTTGTTAACAATTTAGTCAGGTTGAGTGGGAAAAGTTCTTTTTGTTTAAACACAATACAGGTTTGGTTAGAAGATCACAATATGGGCATAAATTGGTGTTTCTTATATAAATTAGCAACAAAACTAACATTTTTCATTCTAATAACTTTAAAACTGGTGAATGAAAACTGAGTGGATTTTGACAGATGCTTATTTTCTTCTGAAATTCATGTATTTCTCCTCAGAAATGAACTCTTGACATTAATGATCTTGGCTCTATTGTCTGGTTTCAAAAATCTATGCTCTTTAGAAAGCTGTAATTATCGTTACAATGCTCTAGCCAGCTAGCAGACTGCTTTAATGTTTCTTAATAGCTTTCCAAAATACGTCATTTAAATAATTTATTTCTAAATGTGAAAAGATTTGACAAAGGTTAAGATTTGTTCAAATGTATCAATCCCAGTGTATGTATATAATATATACCTGAAATATAAAAGTTGTGTGTGTGTGAGTGTGTATGTGTGTGTATGTACATGTGTGTTTGTGTTTCAATCTGTGTGAAGGGCACATAACCCTTCCAAGGAATTTAGGGAAAATTGCTTGTGACAATTCTATTATGAAAAGCATAAGAAAGAAATGAAAAATCTATCAAAAAGGCTATTCACAAAATCATTTAAATAAGTCTGGGTTAGAAGAAGACAGTAACATAACTATAATTTTTATGTCATCCCAGATAACTATTTTGGTAAAAAAAGTTACACATCTATATAAATAAGTTTATAGAGTGTTGAAACTAGAACTATTTCAAAGAGAGTATAACGACCATAGGTCCATGTAACATCATTGAACATAACTGAATTGAAAATCTACAATGAGCTAGTTGAATAAATTTTTCAACTTTGTTCCATCAATTATTATGGAGAGTCCACCATATATAACATTATAATACTACTTCATTAATTGTATTCTTAAAGTTATTCTATATTTTTCACTGTGCTGAATTTCATTTCTAAAATCCAGTGTAAGACAGTGAAAATTTTGGTAAAATTTATTTTAAAATTTTAATCTTCTTTTCTGATTTTTATTACCTTAGATTTTCTATCCAGAGAGATAATTATAGATGGAGAGAAAATACTTGGCAACATAGTAGATAAAGCAGAGTATTTTAAATGGTGAAAAATATTTTTTATGACTACTACAATGAAGTTTTCAGCTTTTTATTTTTATTGTATTTGATAATTATGGTCCAGTTTTTCACTAATTATTTTTATACAGCCATAACACTGTCAAAAGTGCTCCATTTTTTTGCCCCAGCTAAATAACTTGGTTGGCAAGAACACCATTCCAAGATGCCAAGGTTGCAAGTTCTATTCCTGGTCAGGACACATACAGGAACAAATCAATGTTTCTGTCTCTTTCCTCTCTCTCTAAAAATCAGTCAATAACTTTTTTAATGCTTCATTTTCATTAAAATCTATTAACAGAACACTCTTCATATGCATTATGTGCACAAAACTCTTTTCATTTGCTTTGATTGTTTATTTGTTATTTTTTTGTAATTACAATATAAAATGGATCCACATCAATGATAAGAAAGTGGTTATTTTAGCTGCAGATTAGGTATCATAATTCATATACACTGTGCTCTCACCAGAATTTCCTTGCTTCAGATAGCAGACACAGAAGGATAGATTCCTTTAGTGGGTCTTGGTGTTCTCTTCATTGCTTGGATACATTCCTCCACGGATCTGTGCCCCTTACACTTACTCACTGAAGCTTGTACATAGATTTGTAGCATTGTATAATAACTAAAAAACTCAGTTTCCTCCATTATTGATCTATTTTGATAAGCGTTGCCAGTGGTGGATTACTGACTATACTTGGTCCTTATATTCCCATATGAATTTTAGAATCGACATGTCAAATTTTATAAAAATGTCTATAAAAAATTTCTGAGAATTGCATTGAATTTATAGATCATTTGGTTAAGGAATGCATAGAATTGACATCTTAAAATATAGAGATTTTAAATAAATACAGTATATTTCTCAATTTAAATGTTATTTCTCTAAGGAGTGTTTTCTGGTTTCAGTGTCTAGGGCTTACAAAAATTTGTTAAAGTTATTCATAAGTAATTTGAAAGCCAGAGACAGAAAAGACAAGGACAAGAAAGCATATATTTTGGAGTGGGAGAGGCAGAACCCATAATCAAGCTACAACATCAAGGGATAAATACAGCAGGGAATAGCTATGACAATATAAAAATCAGGCATAAGGAATTTGATGGAACCAACTTGAATGGGTTCAGCAAGGTTAGGGGCAAGGCTTTCTGATGACAGAACAAGTAATGAAGGGTTTTTGTGTTTGAGCCGAGTAGAAAATGTTTTCTATGGACATAGCCAGCAAGAGGTAGACAAAAGAGCAACAAAGAGGACACGTAAAATCTGCTTGTGGTAATTTATTAATGAACTCTAAGAGTTTGGTGACTTGAATTCTGAAAGTGGTTCTGTCTCTAAAACAAAAAATACAATGTAGATAAATATCAGATGGCTTATCTAATGTTTTTTGGCTTTTCTAACTGTAAAATGCCTTTTAAAAGTGGTTATAGGGCCTGACCTGCAGTGGCACAGTGGGTAAAAGTGTCGACCTGGAACACTGAAGTCACTGGTTCAAAACCCCAGGCTTGTCTGGTCAAGGCACATATGGGAGTTAATGCTTTCTGCTCCTCCCTGCCCTTCTCTCTCTCTCTCTCTCTCTCTCTCCCTCTCCCTCTCTCCTCTCTCTCTCTAAAAAAAAATGCATACATAAAATCTAAAAAGAAAAAAAAAAGATCTACCAGAAGACATTTAAAAAAAAGTGCTTATAAGTTCAAAATGATTTTATGTGTTCTCATGAATTCAAGGTAAACTCTTAGTGAATCAAAGTGAATCTTACTGAAAATTAGTGCTTCAGGACTTTGAAAAAGAACAAGTTATCCAGAACCATCACTATTATAACATAAATCTTGAGGAAATTTTTTAAAAACAATACATGATTATGAACTACTATATTATACATAGTATTTTATATGTAAATGCATATATGTATTTTACATATGTATATAATAAAGTATATCACAAGAACTAATATTCTGCTACTATAATTTATAGACGAGAAGGTTTAAGTTAAATTATATAAAATTAACTCCTCAAAGGATTATTTGTTTAAATTAATTGAAAAAAATTAGTCCAAACAGTTATTTTGACAAATGTCTATCTAAGCATATATTACATCAGTTTTGTATTAGAACTATTATGGACAGGGAGATATATACTCTGTGTTCTCTGAAGACAAAAAGTGAAAAAGAATCATCAGACCCAACTAATAAACCATTTTTTTAATGTAGTTTAGTCCCGTGGACTTACTGTGTTCACCTTTTTTTGAACAGTGCCTACTTTATCTTTATTATAGTGGTTATTTCTGCCAAGGCTTTTATATACTCCCTAGGTTTATTTGGTCTCTGCTAACAGTTGTTTGTATATAAGAGATTGTGTGCATTTTCAGAAACTGTAGTTCTATAATTCTATACTATTGTTGTTCCTAGCTTACTCAACTTAGATCAGTGTGACTTTTTAAAAAAATAAAGCTCTTCCTTCATCTACACTTCACTCTCTTTAAAATACCTTTGGCCCAGGCTGGTTACTCAGTGGATAGTGTGTTGGTCCAGCATGCAGACATTCTGGGTTCCATCCTGGGTAAGGGCAAACATGAGAAGAAATCATTTATTCTCTTCCTCTCCCCTTTCTCTGTCTTTTCCTCTTTCTCAGCCAGTGGCTTTGTTGGTCCAAGAATCAGTCCCAGAAGCTAAGGATACTTGGTCCCAGTACATCAGCCCTGGACACTGAAGATAACTCGGTTGGTCCAAGCATTACCCTCAGATGCTGAGAATAGCTCAGTTGATTTGAGTGTCGGCCCCAGATATTTTACCTGGTTGACAGTGGTTAGGGCACATGTAAGAGTCTGTCTTCTCTCTTCCCTCCTCTCACTTAAAAGAAAGAGAAAAAGAAAGAAGGAAAGAAAGAAAGAGATAGAGAGAGAGAAAGAGAGAGAGAGAAAGAAGAAAGAAAGAAAGAAAGAAAGAAAGAAAGAAAGAAAGAAAGAAAGAAAGAAAGAAAGAAAGAAAGAGGAAGGGAAGGGAGGGGAAGGGAAGGGAAGGGAAGGGAAGGGGAGGGGAGGGAAGGGAAGGAAGGAAGGAAGGAAGGAAGGAAAGAAGGAAGGAAGGAAGGAAGGAAGGAAGGAAAGAAGGAAGATGGAAGAAAGGAAAGGGAAGGGAAGAAAGAAAGAAAGAAAGAAAGAAAGAAAGAAAGAAAGAAAGAAAGAGAAAGAAAGAAGAAAGAAAGAAGAAAGAAAGAAGAAAGAAACAAAGAAAGAAAGAAAGAGAAAGAAAGAAAGAAAGAAAGAGAAAGAAAGAAAGAAAGAAAGAAAGAAAGAAAGAAAGAAAGAAAGAAAGAAAGAAAGAAAGAAAGAAGAACGAAAAGAAAGGAAGAAAGAGAAAAAAGAAATGCCTTCAACAGATGTTGTCAGAGGTGAAACTGTCCCTTTCCCCAGTGGCTGGCTATACAGAAGCTATAAACTTCAGGTCTTTCAGTGGAAGGCAGGGACTTCTAGATTAAATATTACCTATAACATCTTATTGAGAAAAATTCATAAATCTTTAATATTTTAAAATTTTTTGTGTGAGTTAATTATCGTCCTCTTGCTTACAACTAGACCCTGTCTTTGGCTTTGCTAATCTGAATTTTTTCCATATAACTGTCCAGTGTCTTCTGTGTATGGTTACACAGACACATTCAAGAGCACTGTATGCTATTTTGTGTAGGAAATTGTATTACTGTATGTCAGATGCTATTAAGTTAGTTTATGCAGTCTTCTAAGAGAGAATTACTGAAAGTCATTATTCTATTTAGAAGACTTTTGAAATATGAAAGGTAAGAGCAAGGCATATGTGGGCATATTTGCTTACTTCACTTGAATGCAGTAAATTGCTACAGTTTTATGATAAGTTCAGTGATATTCTTTTAATCTTTTTTTTAATAAATAAATTTTTATTTTAATGGGATGACACCAATAAATCAGGGTACATATATTCAAAGAAAACATGTCCAGGTTATCTTGTCATTCAATTCTGTTGTATACCAATCACCCAAAGTCAGATTGTCCTCCATCACCTTCTATCTAGTTTTCTTTGTGCCCCTCCCTACCCCCTCCCCCTCTCCCTCCTTCCTTCCCCCCGCCCCCCGTAACCACCACACGCTTGTCCATGTCTCTTAGTCTTGTTTTTATGTCCCACCAATGTATGGAATCCTGCAGTTCTTGTTTTTTTTTTTTTCTGATTTACTTATTTCAGTCTGTATAATGTTATCAAGATCCCACCATTTTGTTGTAAGTGATCAGATGTCATCATTTCTTATGGCTGAATAGTATACCATAGTGTATATGTGCCACATCTTCTTTATCCAGTCTTCTATTTTTTTTTTACAGTGATTAAGCCTTTAAGCAAACTCTTTGCCAATACAGTCCTTAACATATTCACCAAGTCCAAATTGGCCCCAACACCATGCCAAATCCCTGAAAAATGCAACCCAACCCCAGTTCAGTCTCTTATGAGCTGTCACAAGGAGCAGGAGTTCAGGAAAAGTCCACATCCAGGAAAAGTCCGCATAACACTGGAATCGTTGTCACATTTCTATACTTTGAAGCTCATGTCCAAGTCCCAGTGACCGCTGCTTCTAGCTGGTAATGATTCAAGTAGACTGGAAAAGCCATCAGCAGCATGTGTGGAGATATTTTTTTTTTTAATGACAATGTTACTACGAAAGATTTGAATGAAAACTTAGTTTTAAAATTTAGTAATAATGGAACTTGTATTCTCAAAGTAACAACAGAAATATTTCATGAGGCATTTAAATGGAGTTAGTTTGAAATAAATGTTCAAACATTTTTGGTTTCTTTTTCATACAATTATTTTAAGAAATAGTTTTCAGTTTGCTATATGCCTCAAGTTAAAAAAAAGAATTGCCTTGGCCTCATTTAAATAGATACTTCATTTGTGGTATTTGCTTAGGCAAATTAGTTGGTTATACTAGTGGTTCTGTTACTTTTATCAAGTCAAAAAGATGTTATCAGCCAGAGTTTGGGGCTGGAGTCAGTCAAATTGCCATCTAAAGACTTGTCTTTACCATCTGGTTTGATGCCTTCTTGACATATCATTTTGATGGATGGTGTAACAGGAAACTCTCCATCAGCAAAGGTAGCATTCCTCAACATCTGCAAATTCATTAGAATCCACAACAGGGTTCTGGTGCAGTAGCTGTGACATCTACCTCAGTAAATGCTGCATTTATACTAACTGGAAAGCAAGCTGGCTCTTCCTGTGGCAGCTGCCCTTTGGGGCAAACACTAACATTCTTACTCAGAGCCCGCATTTTATCCCAGAGATCCAGACACCTTGTGCCGCCCTGGAAAAGGATGCTGTTACTTCTCATATAGTCATTTGTTCTTTAGGTTTTCTAAATGTGTGAGGGACACTGGTTCTCTGTGTCAGTCGAAGCAGGGGATCTGAATTAAGCTCTCTGACCTGTCACCTCCCAACCAGTTTCGCTATAAGAGGTACATGGCCACATACACTCCGACCTGAACCAATGAATAGCTCTTTCTTTAATTATCCTCAAAATGTTTGTTGTCAAGCTCTTTCATTATATTTTTATATCTCCTTGTGAATTAATCCCTTAATATCTACTAGATCTACTATGAAATGTCTTCACAGTTATGTCTTGACACTTTATTTAGTGTTTTATATCAGTTGTTTTCTTGGTGTCTCAATTGAAACATCTAATTTAACTTCATGTTACCTACACAGATGTTAAAAAGATTACAGGCAGATTTAGTTCTTATATAAAAATTTTTTCTGCTAAATAAATGAAAATACAATACAGAAAAAGAACCTTTCCATTTAAAAGACTTTATGTACAAATGCTATAGATTATATATAGCAATTGGATGCTATTCCACAAAGGCAACACCTCAGAAACTGCCTTTGATGATGTGATTGATAAAAAATATTCTTAAAGCTTTGATTTTGTTTTTTGTTTTTTACTTTTATTTATTGCTTTTAGCAAGAGAGAAAGGGGGAGAGAGAGAGTCAGGAACATGGATCTGTTCCTATGTGTGCCCTGACCAGGGATTGAATGGGCAACCTCTGAGCTTCAGGATGAAGCTCTAACCAATCAAGCTATCCAGCCAGGGCAGTATTATTTTTAGAACACACTAATGTACAACACATGAAAACTAACTCCTTTACTTTATAGCTATCCCTACTTTTATAACAATAATGACAAAAATAGAGTGTAGTTTAAATATACATTGTTTTACTCCAAATGCTTTGATTATTTTCAAAAACAAAATTTACCCTAATAAGATATAAAATTGTTAATAATGAGAGTATTTAAAAGGATATAGTATACAGACTTTTTTTGTGATCATTTTGCGTGGTGACAGATAATTACTAGAATTAGTGGGGTGCTCACATTTAAAGGTATAATCACTATACCATGTACCTGAAATTAATATAACTAATATAGTATTGTATACCAACTATATTTAAATTTATAAAATATATAATGTAATATCTGAAGACAATTCTAAAAAACTTCAAATGCAAGCAAATTTCTAATAAAGTGACTATTTTGAAGATGTAATGGTCATTTTGGATATTTTGATTTGACAATGTCCATATAAAAAGAAGTTATTTTTCTCTTTATAGAGAATTATGTGGCCCTGGCCAGTTGGCTCAGTGGTAAAGCATTGGCCTGGCATGTGGAAGTCTTGGGTTCGATTCCCAGCCAGGGCACACAGAAGTGCCCATCTGCTTCTCCACCCTCTCCTTCCTCTCTGTCTCTCTCTTTCCCTCCCACAGCCAAGGCTGCACTGGAGCGAGTTGGCCTAGGCGCTGAGGATGGCTCCCTGGCATCCACCTCGGGCACTAGAATGGCTCCAGTTGCGGCAGAGCATCGCCCCCTGGTGGGCGTATGGGTGGATATCAGTCGGGTACATGCGGGAATCTGTCTGGCTCCCCGCTTCTAACTCAAGAAAAATACAAAAAAAAATTATTTTAATAAAAAAAAGAATTATGTGCTTTCTGGACATGGTCACAAACCATCTTATGGGGAGTAAAAAAAATTTAATTTATTCTAGGGTAAAGACAAATGCTTTTTAAAAAATCTTCTTTTTTGGAAAGATAGAAAATCTAACTATAAAGATAATAGCTAAACAGTAAAAAGTTCAAATAACATGGCATTGTCCATTTAAATATTTGTTGTTGTTATTACCTCCTTAGCTACTGTCAAAGTAAAGTATTTTGTTTTCCTAGAAAACCTAAATGCAAAACTGAGTACCAAATTACCATTACAAATAAATATTGAGGGTAAACTAGTCCTTCATTTTTACTTTCTTGGTTAGTAATTAAATGGGTAAAGTGATACTTTGAACAAGATGAATAATTACGTAAATATGTTATATATAAAAAGTTATGTTTACTACTTCAGTTTCTCCAGAAAAATTTTATATTATTTATAATTAAATTTTTACTAATGTAACTTATTAACTTTTACTTAGGTATTTATATTTTAAATAGAATTTTAATACTCATTAATGAAAGTGGAGGTTTCCCTGTTTTGTTTGTTTAGAGATTTATTGGCATTTTTATTCACATTCTTATATTAGGTTTAATATTTTTATTTTGCACCATATTTTTATTTTTAAAATTGAATTTATTAAGGGTGACAGTTTATAAAATTATATAGGTTTCAGGTGTAAAATTCTATAATATATCATCTGTGTGTTCACAACGCCAAGTCAAGTCTCCTTCCATCACATTTCTCCCCCTTTACTCTCCTCTACCTCCCCTTGTCCCTTTCTCCTCTTGTAATTACCATATTTTCATTTCCTGTTTCTTTTATTTAACTAAATTCATCCATATCTAATTTCATGCATTTTTAGTTACAGTTGAGTTCCCATGCTTATATATTGAGAAGGTTGAAATATGATTATAATTTTTTAAAGTACCCTTGAGAAACTTCAGCTCAACCTAGAATGAATTTCCAATTTTAAAGAGTTACTTTTGTGAATGTGAGTCAGTTTTTGTTTTAAATACTAGGATATACCTTTCTTCATTTGTTTCAATCACAATATGGCCAAGCTTATGCCAACACAATTATTATTCTAAGCTATGGATATGAATATATCAGAATTTTTTGTGTGTGTATTTTCTAAGTATAGATGGAGTTAGATATTTATCCAAGCAGTCTGCATTGTTTTTAAAATTTGTTGATACTGTCAGGAAAAATTCTCCACTCTAGTTTTTAAAATTAACTTTATTTTCTTTTCTTTTTAAATGAGTCCTTTTGCTATAATTTGACAAGTTACTTATATGCAATTAAGTAGGTAACATTCCAAAAAAAAAAGATCCATAAAGCATGATAAAAAGCTTTATGCACTTTGTTCAATAAATTAAAGGGAAGATAGATTTTTTTAGTTTAGTTAGTATTTCTTATTCTAAAATTGAGTAAAATTGGATGATTTAATGGAAACATAAACACACATGCATACATATATTTTCTGTAAGTACACTTTGGAAAACCTGGTTTATTTATTTTGTGTTTTAAAAAAATTCGATTGTACTTTTGGTACTACATTCATAAAATCTCAGCATTCCATTTATCTGAAAGAGAAATTGAAAGTTCCATTGATTTTATAGAAGTGTATTTGTGATCAAATAAAGTTGAAGGCAGGACCCATTTACTAAACAACATAGGTCTCTGGTATAAAAAACTTGATTGACTTAGTCTACTCTTCTCCAGAAACTTCATCTGTGGAGAGAGGTCTGGTATGGAAATTTCTATTATGGAGCTAACTGAAAAAAAGTAAAGCTTAAGCTTTTGAAAGCAAATGTAAAAGAGAATCGAACCTGTAGCCACATAAATGTGAGACTCTAACTCAGAGACGGGGAGTTACAAAAAAAAAGTGTAAGAAAGTAGTTAGGTACCAAATTGAATACCTGGATAGAATAAAATTAATTATCAATATGATTGAAACAATACATAAAAGATAACTCAAAAGTCTATACTAAATTATAATGGTTATTGGATGACAGGTTGTGATGAATACTGTTTAGAGGCATTGATACAAATGACTTAGCTCTCTCCACTCTAAGGTACATACAGACATATCTAGTAGAGTTTTGTGTCAAAACAATGAAGTCATATGGAAAGTATCTTTAGTTAAATGCTAAGTGTTGAGGTTAGAATACCTGCAGATTGTTTTTCTCACTGCCTTTGATCTTGCTTTACCTATTTTTGTTAGCACTGCTGACAGGTAGGAACCCCATGCTGGCAAATGTTGGATACTTACTTGTGTTTCATGTATGGTAGCCTGGTATTGAATTCATTTTGGCCTCTAGATGCTTAAAATATTCTTCCTGCACAACCTAATGGGTTTAAGCCTATTCAGGGTATATAGTGGGAGTTGTACAGTTTGTCAGCATGTCACACACACACATACACACACACACACACATACACACTCACATATTCAAACCATTACTACCCTTATAAAATGAAATTTAGATTCATTTAGGAATCACTTAACACATACTTGAAGTTATCATTTTTGAAACTAACCTCAAATGATGGTTCTTGAAAACTATTCAAATCAACCATACATTATGGGGTTTTTTTTCTTTTGGTATTTCTATTAGATTTTTTTTGTTTGTGTTCTTTGAGTTTCATTACATATATTATTCTTCTGCATAAATATTTTGGGTGTTTCTTCTTAAATTAATTATAGTTTAGTCAGTTAGCCAGAATCTATTGTCTTGCATCTATTTTGCTTCATCTTATAGTATTTACTTCAGAAAGTATATTTTGGTTTATCTCTGAATCATTGTCTTAAATAACACCAAGAACTAATGACAGAAAAGGAATTTCAGCAAAATTGTCTAGTTATAAGTCACAGAATCTTGCTTTAGCATATAAATTAAAAATGTGCCTTAAGCCTTGTACTAGATGTTTAATTAAACTAACATCTCACTTTTTTTTATCTTTGTTGATGGGTCTCACAAAATCTATCTCACAGGGATATGAGTGTTTAAATAACATGCTGTTATTAAGGTGCCTAATATAGGATTTTACACATTATAAGTTCTCATTCAGGTGTAGTATAAGAAAAGCCGCTAAGAATATGTATTATTTATATTATCAGTAGCAATATTAACCCAAGTCTTCCTTTAACAAATTACAATGTTAGTGGTAATTAGCCTATTATTTAAACTTATCTTCATGAAAATGAGATTTAATACATTTTCATAATTGATCTGAATATTTCCTTCAGCTATTCTATAATAATTTTATGTATAGTTAATACCCCTTCAGAATTAATAAAAGATGTATATTGAATTTTTCCTTGGGATGAATCTTCAGTGATATAATTTTGATAATAACCTGGTGTTTCATGGCTAATTGCCTCTTTATCATTTCATTCATGTACTCCATTCATTTCTTAAAATATTTATTGAGTGTCTTTCTGTCAGTACATGTACTAGGTATAAAGATATATCAAGCATTATGACTCAACAAGAGTCATGAAGAGTATAAAAATTAACCAAATAATGACTAAAAGAATAGATATTATAAACTGCTGAAGTTGGCTACAGGCATTAGAAGAACATTAAACTAATCTAGAAAGGCATCGGGAATGTGCCAGCTAAATCTTCCGTCTCAGGAGTAGTTTATCATAAACTCCATCCATGTTTTCTAATTATATAATTGGGCATAAAATTGGTTAAATGGCTAATTTGCTATTAAGGGAGGGATAGGAAATGTATATTCTGTTAAAAAAATTTTGTTAAAAATGAATACGGAGGAACTAGTTAAAGCACTAGCTTTAGTGCTCTGTTAGTCTTTTGTAACCTGGATTATTAATACCCTTTCATCTTCGGAGTAACAGGGAGCCTTATAAGTCAATTAATAAAGTATGAGTTGAAATTACCTTGTTTTGAGATATAGAAAGACCATTCTTTTTTTTAAATTTTTTTTTTATTTATTCATTTTTAGAGAGGAGAGAGAGAAGGCGAGAGAGAGACAGAGAATGAGAGAGAGAGAAGGGGGGAGGAGCTGGAAGCACCAACTCTCATATGTGCCTTGACCAGGCAAGCCCAGGGTTTCAAACTGGCGACTTCAGCATTTCCAGGTCGATGCTTTATCCACTGCGCCACCACAGGTCAGGCAAGAAAGACCATTCTTGGGGAAAGAAAAAGTTAAGTAGAGGAAAGAAAGTTAAGATCTAAAAGACTTAAATATGTGTAAATGTTGTCAGTTAAAGGGAGTTATAAGGGAGAAAAGGATGTGATGAAATCCAAACCATAAAATGAAGGCTTCTTGTGGGAAGACGGTTACCAGAACAGAAAGTGATGAAGAGAATGTTACAATTTAAGAAGATTTTTGTTATAAGAAAGTTTTGGTTTGGTCTTTGAGTTCGTTCTCATACATGGTTTCTATATTTATTTATTTATTTATTTTTCTTTTTTCTTATGAAGCCAGGGCAAGGCCAAGTGTCAGGCATAAATGCATCCACAGGAGGTTTTGAGTTTTAGAAAAGGAAAGAAAGTTGAAATAAGCATTGTAGAAAATAAGTTGAAAGAAATATATTTTCTAGGCAGTGTGGAGCATGTACTTGAGCCTCTCACACTTTTTAGTATGACCATTTTTAATAACACTGTTCTGCCATAATGAAGAATCAAAGAAAGTGGATAGTTGGGTTTAGTTAGTGTTCAGGTTAAGTGGTTCAAAAGGAAAAAAGAAAGCTTAGTGAGTTGAAGATATTAGTAACAATAATTTTGAAACAAGAGATCATGGATAAACACCTGAACAGTGGGATAAACAGTAGAAGGAGCTAATGAATTGTAATGTAGGTCATTAATGGGCATGAAGCACTAATGAAATTGGAAAATGTGACCAGAAAAGAATTGAATAGCAAATTAGGAATAAAAAAAGATTATAATCACATAGTAGGATATTTTAGTAATTGATTTCAAAAGCAAAGCAAATTTAGATGGTGATAAATATAACAGTAGGACTATGAATATGAGTATCTAAGGTAAGAAAGGCATTGGAAATGATTAAGAAGTAGCTTAGGACTTTCAGTGAAGGAGAAGCAGGCATCATGGAACTGCTTTGTACAAATCTGAAGAAATTAAATATTCAAAAAGTTTATAGTTTGGTTGATATCATTGTCATAGCTTGAAAATGGCAATAATAGGAATATTTAAACCATAAAACTACAAGTCCAGGCTTTTACCCCTTTTCTAAAAAGCCAATTGTTAAACTAGTGCATCACTGAGGAAAAACCAACATATGGGTGCTGTAATATTCTAGGAATGATGGCCAAATTCAGAAAATAAATAAAAGATTGTAGTAAGAGGAATCCGGTAGAAAAATTGTGTGTGGTATGAGTCTTAAAATATCAGGATTTTGTATCTTGTTTTATTTTATCCTTTTTTATTGATTTTATTGGGGTGACAATGGTTATAAAATTATGCAGGCTTCCAGTGCACATTTCTACAGCACAACATCTTACACTGTATTGTGTGTACACCACCCTGAGTCAAGTCTCTGCGCATCACCATTTATCCCCCTCTATACCCTCCGCCACCTCCTCCCACACAACCTTCCCCTGCAATCACCACAAATACTTGGTTTGTTTTAGAAGGTATTATGACAGTGATGATTTAGCAATGGGGATGGAACAAAGAGGAGACTAATCCTACTTCCCATCCTTGAGGTATGTGCAAGGTGAAATACCTTCTAGTATGTTTATGAATACTTGACAGGTACAATTTAACATTGGAATAGATATTAAAATTATTTATGCAGTGCAATGAGATGGCTTTCTTTATGCTATACTTTAAAACTAATGCAGTGGTGTTCTTTTCTTTATTAAATTAAGCCATAAACGTAATATGAAAGAAGTGTATGTGCCTGTTTACTCTTTTAAATATGTATAGTTATATAGGCCATCTCTGATGAAAGATATCTTAGAATTTATATAGTCTTACCCTTTTATTCTGCAGCTGAGCAAATTGAGTTCTGGCAAGATAAATTTACTCATCAAATATCACTTAACTAGCGCTGAGATTAATATCTCTGTTTTATAAATTTCAGCACAATAGATAGAATGGATTACTTTATTTATTTACTCATTTTTTGCTTATTAATAAATATCAGCTGGTACCTAATGTATTTCAGGACTTCTCTAGATATAGGAACTATAAGGATGAACAAAATGAAACAAAAATCACTGACTTCATGCCATTTATCTCATAGTGGACGGATACAGAAACTGAAGAGATGCAAAAGCAAAATTAGAAAATGTATAATATTCTACATAGTTATTAAATTGTATGGCTAAAGATAAAGCAGGAGGCATAGCTATGGTATGTGAATTTATACCTGAAATTACAAATGGGGTAAATAGAAGAGTTGTCTTGAAGATGTGATCAGATGAAAGTGAAAAACTGAGGAACAGACATATAAAGGAAATGCACTCTAGCTGGAGAAGATGTCTAGTTCAAGTCCCTAAGCTAGAGTGTGGCTTTTCTAATTGTAATGTACCTTAGATGAATGATTCACATAGTCATTGATATGATTATTTTTTACATATTAAGATTATTGTGACCAAATGGGCTTTTCCAGCTATCAGATGGAGATGTGGTTGGAGCTGATCATCTCTTCTCCTTCAAATTCCCAAGGCCCAGCTGTGGTTATTTATTTACTGTTTAGAAACAAAACATCCCTTTGGTGTATACTTTAATGTATGTAGGTTTACAGTAAAGGTGGAGAAAAATACCATTTGTGTAGTTTAATGTGTATGTTTGCAGATATCATTCATATGCAAATGGGGGTCCTTGGGTTACAACACAGTTCTGTTCCTATGACAGTGACATAACACAAATTTTGGTGTAAGTCAAAACACACCTTAGCCTAAGTCACTTACCGATTCTAACACAGTTATAAAATGGTAATCTAGAATGTAAAAACACAACTAAGCCACAGAAAAAGAATACTATGTATTCTTCTACTACACACAACCAAATTAGTTTGCCCATGTAGTCTATAAGTACTATGCTAATGGCACAAGCCAAAACACTCATATCTTAATTTTTTTAAAGTTTTTATGGGACTGGGCATCATAAACTTGAAACGTAGTATGACAATACTGTAGTGTGTGTGTGTGTGTGTGTATGTGTGTATATATATATACATATATACACATATATATGTATATATATATACAAATACACACACACACACACACACTCATAAGGACACACCTATATACATCATGAGGATTGCATCATCTCCCAGTAAAGGTTAGATACTCTAGAATAGATTCCAGTGAAATGAGAACAATAATTCTTTTAAGAGTTTTAATACTGGAATTTTTTAGCCACACCTATTCATAATGCAGAATTCTAATGATAGACATGTGTGAGTGTACAGCAACTTTCTGACTGATTTAAATAGTAATAGGATGAGAATTACTTCCTCTGACTTTCTTTTATATCTCCCCTCATCAATTTAGGTTCCACCTAAGCTGTCATTTTCATGGCACTTTGTACACTATTTTAAAATTCTTAGTTTACTTGTTGTGCATTTGGAGACTTTAAGCTTTGTTAGGACAGGATCATGATTTGTTTTTGGTTAATCTCTGCCTTCCCAGTGCCAGACATTTTTGTTACACCAAGCTGGTACTCAATAAATATTGAAATAAAATAACAAGCAAGTAAATGAACAAGCAAGTGAATCATTCAGTAGAATGAGGTGAGATTTAAAATAACAATTTTTGTGCCCCTGAGGCTCCCTGTATGAAAAGGTCTGATGTTATAAGCCATGTTGGGTAATGATGCTTCCTCAGCAAGGATTCAGGATAATTTTGGTAATCTTGCTCACTAGTGTTATTAGGACAAATTATGGAGGAAAAAAGAGGTAGCATGTCCATATTCCCAAAAAATTATAAATTATACAAAGAATAGAGGCATAGGTAAGAATGTAGTAACATATGCTACAGTCAGCATAGAATTACTATGTTTCTTCATTGATTGATTACATAAATTTGCAATACAAATTTAATCCTCATATATTTTGAATGATTTATAGTTTATGAAAGTCAATTTATATGGATTTTCTCAATTATTTCTCATAACATTTCCATGCAATTGGTAGGGAAGCTTTTTATTAGATAAGGCTAAAAAAATTGTGGTTTATTCAAGGATCTTCATTGACTAAGTGAAGTCAAGTTTTTCTAATTTTATTTAAATCTGGCAAAATGACAGTAAAATTTATTGCTGATAACTATTATTTGTAGCAAAAGAAAACATCTGATCAGGAAAGTTCGAAATATCTTGTTTAAAGAATAAAATGCAGTGATGGAAAACTCATTGTCAGTGAATTTGTGTAGTGGAGAATGAATATCTAATTCTGGTTCAACTTGCTAAAGAAGATAACTGCCTTTAATTGCATCAAATTGTTTTAAACTTACTGAGTATCCTATTATGCTCAGTCATAATACTTTCTCGTATTCCTGTCTTAACTCTCAGTAATATCAAGAAGAGCAATTCCTTCTGTTTCTTTGTCCTTCCCTTCAAATATCCTGTTAAGAGATTGCAGATGCTTGGAGATAAAAACTGCCAGAATTATTCTAAGAACTGACAGATTTGCTAACAACCAAATGCTTCCAGATCACTGCACTAGCCTCAGCTCCACCTTTCATATGAACCACATATGGCTTCAGTCCTGTTTTCCTGAATTAACTCTAATCTCCTAATGACCAAGGTCAGATGAGTACAGATAGGGCTCAGCTGTTCTTACCTAGCACATATGTTCCAGTATTGTTGGTAATTTATTTACTCTAATAAAAAATTAAAATGCAAATCTCAGCCAAATTCTTCTTTACTGAGAGAGATCTCGGTATGAGCTTTTTTCAAACCACATATTAGGAACTATGGCATGTGACTTTTTCATAACAAAATAAGAAAGATTATGATAGCATTTATAACAAAATAACAAATTAATGCTAGAAACAACATTGGTCATATGGAATTTATTGAAAAGGAGTAATTTGAGTAAGTGCCAAATACCACCAAATTTACTTTGGTAATTATAAAAAATAGTAAAAAATTACTGCCTTTATTAATTTAGAAATTAAATTTAATGGGGTGACATTGGTCAATAAGAATACATAGGTTTCAGGTTAACATCTCTATAGTATTTGAACTATTGATTGTGTTGTGTGCCTATCACCCAAAGTCAAATCATTTTTTGTCATCATATATGTGTCCCTCTTTACTTCCCCCACACACACTCCCTCCCCTCTGGTGACTGCTTCTCTTTTATAGATATTTCACCATATTTATTCTTATATCAAACTTTAACTAATCTGCTTGACTTTATGGTTTAGGAACTAAAACTATTTTATTTTTACAAATTTTTTTTAGATCAAAAGAATGGAGTTTCTAACATGCAGTATTTTTAGGTTACTTCAAGATGCTTTGGGTATTGTACCACCTATTTAACTTTGTCGAAGAATCTGAATTACATTCAACACCACTAATATGTACAATAAACCATATTAAAGAGTAGTACTGCTCTGGCTGGCTGGCTCGGTGGTAGAGTGTTGGCCCGGCATGTGGAAGTCCCAGGTTCGATTTCTGGCCAGAGCACACAGGAGAAGCGCCCATCTGCTTCTCCACCCTTCACCCTTTCCATTCTCTCTATCTCTCTCTGCCTCTCCTGCAGCCAAAGCTCCATAGGAGCAAAGTTGGCCCGGGCACTGAGGATGGCTCCATGGCCACCACCTCAGGCACTAGAATGGCTCTGGTTGCAGTGAAGCAAACACCCAGATAGGCAGAGCATCACCCCCTGGTGGGCATGCCAGGTGGATCCTGGTCAGGTGCATAAGGGAGTCTGACTGTCTGCTCCCCGTGCGCCCCCCCCTCCTGTTTCTCACCTTTGGAAAAATGCAAAAAAAGTAGTAGTACTGATTATTCTTCGTACTATTGATGCTTTGTGGTTATGGTATTTCAAGCAAGATATAACTGTATTGAAGATTTTCAGTATCAGAATAAAGTTTTCACTAGAACATTTTTTAAAACTTAATTTTAAATTCTTACTTCTAGAGGTCAAATATGTTCTTTTCTCGCTATACTTTAGGCTCTCTGACAGATTTATGAAAGCAGGTCAAAATGAGCACAAGATGGTTTCTAATTTTTAATTTTATTTGACAGCAAGTAAAATAAACAGAGGTAAAGAATTGTGTACTCAGGCAATTTAAGCCAAAGATATTTTTAAAATAGAAAATGACTTTGCATTATAAAATATGTTGCTTCCGATAATAGAAAAGAAGACCTATGCAGCAAAATAATAGTAACTTTTACTTTATTCACTCACACAGCTATTCAAAGGGGATAGAAACAAAATTTCAAAACAGTATCTTTACAGTAATATCTTACAATATTTATAATATCTTATAAAATCTATCTCAGAAATGCTCAGGAAAAAAAAAATCTTGCCTAAAACCATTACTTATGGTATTTGAGATCTGCAAAGAGCCAAATAGTTTCAGGTTGCAAATCTTATTTACAGTTCAGTTAGACACTAATGCTTATATCTCTTAAGTTTTAAATCATTAGCAATATGTTTAAAATAGCACTGAATGCTCTTTTTAAAACACAGAATCATTTGGCATATGTGAATTTTATAAAGCATTTTATTTCTTTTTCTTTGTAAGTTTGTCCCTGGCAATTTTTTTTTGTCTTTTATTCTTATGTTTATGTTTCATAGTCCAGGAAAACTATTTTATAAAGGCACTGCCTTATGAACCGGTTTTATTTGTTTTGTGCTGATGTCGCAAAAATCAAATCAGCTTACAAGCTTCAGCATTTTGATAAAATAAACACTGCTAACCATTGACTCTCTAAATCCATTTGATGTAACAGAAAATAAAATTGTCTTTAATGTGAGGCTCAAAAGAGAGAGAGAGAGAGAGAGGAAAAAGCAGAAATTGAGTCGTGTTCAGTGTGACAGGATTAAGTTGCAGGAGGAAATGAGATGATTTTACTTAGAAAATTTTAAATATGCTTTTCCTCTCTAGGACTTTCTCGTATGCATTTCAACAATATATCTCTGAGATGTCGTTTAATTTATTTGCTTTATTTTGTCTAAATTTCTATGTGCAACATAACTGTAAGAATAATATTAGGAAATGCTTTACATTTTTGCCAAAGACATTATCTTGTTATATAATTAAAATTCTTCTATATAATCATTACGATGGTATAAATATTATAATTTTTCTCTTTACAAATCTAACTTCTCTGGTAATTTTTTTTTATCAAGTAGCCTTCGTTTTCTTATCTGTGAAATTAAGGAGTAAAACAAGATCCTCTTTATACTTTCCCCCACTAGTTTTGTTTCTCTTTTACTAGGCTACACTCTATTTGAGCACCTTTTCTGTTATGCTCTAATTTGTCATTTCAATTCTCTTCTTACAGAGAATTATATTTTTTATGCTCAGCTTATTACCGGATTTTGATTTTTTTCATACTTCTCTTAAGTAAAACATTTCTTCTGGAAAGTCTTTTCTAATCAGTTGGACAGCAGCAGTGCACAGGGCCACACTGTGTATCAAATTCTGCCATTCCTGGTGTTCTATTTCAGTCCTCACTATGCCACCTCACTATGGTCATAGCACCTTCAGAGACTATGCACATTTTAGCTCAGCAGCTTAGTTGCCATCCAGAATTTTATCTCACCCCTTAAAAATTATCAGTAGCCATTTCATTAAATGGAACTAGTGGTGGAAATCAGCCAGTTTTCACAGGTTCGGCAGAAACTATACCTAATTTTTGGTTGAGTTTGGCAGACCGATTGTTAAAAATCTCTTGTAATCAAGGTTCTCTCTAAGGTGGGTGCCTGGGCAGCCACCTAAAGTGGAAATCACAAATTTACATTTCTTTCTCTTTTTTAACATTCGTCTGCACAACAGCGTATTCTATGCACCCGTAGTAATGTTCATTCCATTCATAGGTGAAAAAATTGCAAGTGAGAATGCCAACCAAAAAGCAATATGTAGCCTGACCAGGTGGTGGCACAGTGGATAGAGCATCAGACTGGGATGTGGAGGATCTAGATTCGAAACCCCAAGGTGACCAGCTTGAGTGTGGGCTCATTGGCTTGAGCGCGGACTCACTCAGCTTGAGCGTGGGGTTGCTGGCTTTAGCGTGGGATCTAGACATGACCCTATGGTCACTGGCTTGAGCTTAAATTCACTGGGTTCAAGCTCTGCTGTAGGCTCCTGGTCAAGAAACATATGAGAAAGCAATCAATGAACAATTAAGGTGCTGCAACAAAGAATTGATGCTTCTCATTTCTCTTCCTCTCTGTCTGCCCCTATCTGTCCCTCTCTCTGACTCTCTCTGTCTCTGTCAAAAAAAAAAAAAAAAAAAAGAAGCTGCAGCAATATGGAAATAATACCTGTTTTTTGTCAGGTATTATTTAATATTTTTTCATTATTAAAATTGTAAATCTTTTCTTTCATAATCTAGTTTTGTGTACCTCTATTACTGTTCTTATTTGTTGTGGAGACAATGACTTCTCGGAGACCACATGGCATGCACCGAGTGACCTGGGGGAGATCGCCTCACAATCCCCTATACAGGTTTCATGAGACGGCCCTAACCCTCAATCATTATTCCTTTGAGTAGTGAGTTTTTTCCATTCTTGTTGACCCCTGGGAACGAATTTTTTTTTCAAAAACTGAAATTAGTTCCAGTTCCAGTTCTAGTTTTACTAACTTAAAATTATGTTTGTTTGATAACCAACATATGGAAACAAGAGGAACATATACATTTGCCATTTTTTAAAGTTGCCTTACACGTTTTTAAAATAAATTGATTGTACTCTGAATTGTCAGGAGTCACGAGGATGTACATGAACATTTTTACTACTCAAAGGGTTATGGGTATTTATTGATACATACAAAATAGAAGCAGGGACAAGAATGAGGAAGTCAGGAAGCAAAGAAGAGAATGAGGAAGTCAAGAAGGGGAACTTCTTTAGAGCAGATTATAGGGCCAGCAAAGTAGATCAAGTGTCCCCATTATTGATTAATCAGAATTGCTACTTCTATTCCTATTGTGCTGTGTTCAGCACAGTACTGTGTTCAGTACTTTTGTCAATAAAGACACTGTGACCTTATCCTCAGTTCACTGACCTCTGTCTCTGTGTTATTTTCCTATTCAGGTCCTCTACACTTACTTAAGTATTAAATGCATAAAATAATAAACTACCTTTTGGTAATCATATATATATATACACTTGAAACTGTTCTTAGAGCAGAGAACCGGTTGTTAAATTATTTGAATCCCACCACTCAATGAAACTAACCATAGGGATAGGAGATTCAAGCACAACATAGTACAGGTAGTTCTCAGCATGTCCTGTCTTCCACTGACAAAGACAGTGGAACCAGATATATCCTTTCTTTTAAGTTCATATATAAATTTCATGCTTTACATACTCATATATAATTAATTACCTCCTTTCTGATGTTACCTTCTTTCTGACATTAAATTCATTGAGATACCTAATCTTTAACTTGTGCAGTTCCATCAGTTAATTTTAACCTTATAAATCTTAATCTATTTCACCTGAAAGCATTCAACAATTTTTCTATTTTATTAAAAATAAATTTAGTGGAGTTTCTTATTTTCTTAGTTTTTTTACACAGTAGATCTTAAAGTATAATTCCACATGTGTTTAATATAAATAGTTTGGATTACGAGATCAAGCCAATTCAGTATTTTAAATCCTCTTTTATTCTACATAAGACTCACCTGTTAGAAACTTTACATTATTGATTGTTCTTTCATTCTCTGGCATGTTAAATCACTCTCTTATTTTTTTTTTTGAAACTCTCCCCATTGACATTTAAACATGCTTAAATCTTGTCAATTCTCAAAAATTTTCTGAATACAAGTCCTTTACCTTCTTGTTTACATTTACTACTAGGTACATTATATTTTTTGTTGCAATAGTGAAGGGAATTATTTCCTTAATTTTTCTTTCAGACAGTTTATTGTTATAAAAAATGCCATTGATTTGTAAATATTAATTTTATATCCTGCCATGTTACTGAATTTATTTATCAGGTCTAGTAGATTTTTAAATTTGGATTTTTTTTTCTGTATTTTTCTGAAGCCGGAAACGGGGAGAGACAGTCAGACAGACTCCTGCATGCACCCGACCGGGATCCACCGGGCACGCCACCAGGTGGCGACGCTCTGCCCACCAGGGGGCGATGCTCTGCCCCTCCGGGGTGTCGCTCTGTTGCAATCAGAGCCACTCTAGCGCCTGGGGCAGAGGCCAAGGAGCCATCCCCAGCGCCCGGACCATCTTTGCTCCAATGGAGCCTCGGCTGCGGGAGGGGAAGAGAGAGACAGAGAGGAAGGAGAGGGGGAGGGGTGGAGAAGCAGATGGGCGCTTCTCCTGTGTGCCCTGGCCCGGAATCAAACCTGGGACTTCTGCACGTCAGGCCGATGCTCTACCACTGAGCCAACTGGCCAGGGCCAGGTCTAGTAGATTTTTGACTGAGACTTTAGGGTTTTCAATGTACAATATCATATCATCAGCTAATAATGATAGTCTCACTTCTTCTTTTCCAATTTGGATGCCTTTGTTTCTTCTTCTTGTCTGATTGCTGTGGCTAGGACTTCCAGAACTACATTGAATAAGAAGGGTGAAAGGGGATACCCCTGTCTTGTTCCTGATCTTAAGGGGATTGCTTTTTCATTTTTGCCCATTGAGTATGATATTGAACATGGGTTTGTCATAGATGGCCTTTATCATGTTGAGATATGATCCTTATATCCCCATTTTGCTGAGAGTTTTAATAATAAATGGTGCTGGATTTTATCAAATGCTTTTTCTGCATCTATTGATATTATCATGTGATCTTTATCTTTCTTTTTGTTTATGTGATGTATCACTTTGATTGACTTGCAAATATTGTACCAGCCTTGCCTCCCCAGAATAAATTCTACATAATCATGACTTATTACTTTTTTCATGTATTGCTGGATCTTGTTTGCTAATATTTTGTTGAGAATTATAGCATCTAAGTTCATCAGGGATATTGACCTATAGTTTTCTTTCTTTGTAGTATCTTTACCTGGTTTTGGAATGAGGATTATGCTTGCCTCATAAAAGGATCTTGGAAGTCTTCCTTCCTCTTGAAGTTTTTGAAATACCTTGAGAAGGATAGGTGTTAGTGCTTTGAATATTTGGTAAAATTTACCTGTGAAGCCATCTTGTCTAGGACTTTTGTTTACTGGGAGTTTTTGATAACTGTTTCAATTTCACTTTTTGTAATCGATCTGTTTAGGTTTTCTGATTCTTTCAGATTGAGTTTGGAAGATTATATGTTTCTAGGAATTTATCTATTTCTTCTAAGTTGTCCAATTTTTTGGCATACAGATCTTCATAGTATTTTTTTTACAATCCTTTGTATTTCTGTGGTGTCAGTTGTTACTTCTCCATTTCTACTTCTAATTTTATTTATTTGAGTCCTTTTTTTCTTAATGATTCTCATTAAAGGTTCATCAATCTTGTTTATCTTTTCAAAAAACCAACTCTTGATTTCATTGATCTTTTGTATTGTATTTTTTTTGCCTCTCTGTCATTTATTTCTCTTCTGTTCTTTATTATTCCCTTTCTTCTACTTCCCCTGGGCTTTATTTGTTGTTTTTTTTCTAGTTCTTTTAGGTGAAGGGTTAAGTTGTTTATATGAGCTTTTTCTTGCTTCTTAAAGTATGCCTATAATGCTATAAACTTCCCTCTTAGGACTGCTTTTGCTGTGTCCCATAAATTTTGAGTTGTTGTATGTTCATTTTCATTTGTTTCAAGGAAACTTTTTATTTCTTCTTTAATCTTGTTGTTAACCCATTTCTTATTTAATAACATACTACTTAGCCTCCAAGTATATGAATGTTTTTCAGTTTTTCTATTGCAGTTAATTTCAAGTTTCATGCCATTGTGATCAGAGAAGATGCTTGATGGGATTTCAATCTTTTTAAATTTATTGAGACTCATTTTTGTCCTAACATGTGGTCTATCCTAGAGAATGTACCATGAGCACTTGAAAAGAATGTATCTTCTGCTTCTTTGTGGTTAAAGGTTCTGAAGATATCTTTTAAATCCAGTTGATCTAGTGTGTCATTTAAGGCCGCTGTTTCTTTGTTAATTTCTATCTAGAAGATCTATCTGTTGATGTTAGTGAGGTATGGAAATTCTCTAATATTATAGTATTGGTATTGATCTCGACCTTTATGTCCATCTAAATCTGCTTTATATATTTAGGTGCTCCTATATTAGGCACATAGATATTTACAATGGTTATATCTTCCTGTTGGATTACTCCCTTTATCATTATGTATTGACCTTCTTTATCCTTTTTATAGCCTTTGTTTTAAAGTTTATGTTGTCAGATATAAGTGTTTCTAATTCAGCTTTTTAAAAAATTTCTGTTTGTGTGTAATATTTTTTTTCCATCCCTTTACTTTTAGTCTATGTGTATCTTTTGTTCTGAGGTGGGTCTCTTGTAGACAGCATATGTACAGGTTCTGTTTTCTTAATCATGAAGCTACCCTATGTCTTTTGATTGGAGCATTTAATACATTTACATTTAAGTTTATTATTGATATGTAATTGTTTATTGCCATTTTATTCTTTATATCTGCAATTCTCTTTTTCTCAATTTTTTTTTTCATTTGCTCTTTTTACAGCAGGCCCCTTAACATTTCTTGCAGTACTGGTTTGGTTGTAATGAATTTCTTAAGTCTTTTTTTGTCTGGGAAGCCTGTTATTTTATTTTATTTTTTTAATTTTAAATGATAGCCTTGCTGGTAAAGTAGTCTTGGTTGTAGGTTCTTTCTTTGCATCACTTTGAATATTTTTTGCCAATCCCTCCTGGCCTGAAGTGTTTCTGTTGAGAAGTCAGATGTCACCCTTATGGGGGCTCCTCTGTAAGTAATTAACTGCTTTTCTCTTGCAGCTTTTAGTATTCTTTCTTTGTCTCTTTGACACTTCAATAATGATGTGTCTTACTGTAGGCCTCCTTGGGTCCCTCTTTAATGGAACTCTTTGTGCTTCTTGAAATTGTGTGACTTTTTCCTTCATCAGTTTAGGGAAATTTTCAGCTATGGGTTCTTCAAACAGGTTCTCTATTCATTGTTCATTCACTTCTTCTTCAGGAACCCATGTGATATGGATATTGTTTCTATTCATGTTGCTACAGAGCTCTCAAACAGATTCCTTACACTTTTTGAGCTTCTTTTCTTTTTGCTGCTCTGCTTCTATGCTTTCATTTATCTTGTCCTCTAAATCGCTGATCCAGTCCTTTGCTTCATCCAACCTGCTATTAATTTCTTCTAGTGCAGTCTTCATTTCTGATATTTTATTTGTCATTTCTGACTGGTTCTTTTTTATGATTTCAATTTTCTTTTTGATGTTTTCTATCTCTTTATTTAGGTGCTCATTATGTCCATCCATTGTTGCTCTAAGATCTTTGAGCATCCTAAAAATCATTGTTTTAAACTCTGCATCTGGTATTTTGGTTACTTCCATCTCATTCAGTTCTTTTTCTGGGGATTTCTCTTGTTGTTTCATTTGGGTCGCATTTCTTTGTCTGCTCATTTGTCTGTCTATTAGATAGCAATGTCTTACTTTGAAATTTTTATGTGGTCTTTATGAAGAAGATGGACTTGGCCATTTGATTTTCTTGTTCTAGGAATGCTTCTTGAGGGCACTATTTTTCCTTATTTTGTTATTGAGTATTAGATGCAGTTGGTCTTTTCATGCATATGTATGTTTATCCCTTCAGTCTGGTTTGCTCTAAGGGTCAACCTTGATTATGCGTATTACACACTGTGCAACATCTGTCCTGTTGGGCGTATTTATTCTCCACAGTGTCTGGTGTCTGCTAAACTCCACCTTTGGGTGTGCTGCTTGTGTAAGTAGTTGAGTCTAGGGTTGGTGCTGTCTGCCACTCACTACCAGTAGTGTTGCCTCTAGTTCTTCTTGAATTGGCATTAGCTGTTGTTTGTTATCTGCTGTGGTCTACCCGTATGTAACTATTGCAATCTCACTATTTGTGTCTGCGTTTCCTGTGTCTGGTGCTGTGGGAGGGGCTAGCTTTTGTATAATAATCTGTTTCCTCCTGCTTAAAGATGAAAAAAGCTCTATAAAAGCCCCAAGCTCTGCAATATTTGTCTCGACATTTCAGCTGCTCCTCCTCCTGTCACAGCTCCCTAGTATTCCCATTCTTCTGTTGTAAGATTGTAGTGTGTGCTCAGTTGGCCTCACCCAAACAACCCCTCTACAAGTTGCACACTTGGTAGGTTAGGGCAACTTAGGTTGTGAAACAATGTTTGTGAGACCCACTACTTCAGGAGTCTCTTAGGAGCTTAGTACAGAGAATGTAGCCCCTACTCCAGAGCTTGATCCCTCAGCCAATGCTAGATACTCAAATTTTATTTCTCCCTAAAAAGATGAGGAGTAGGTTCAGACCTAGTGTTGCTGACAGTTCCCTTCACAGAGTTATTTCAAGAAGGAAGACTGACGGAGTCCTCTCCTGGGGCTGACTGTGCCCCTCCCAAACATAGCTAAGCTCCTCAACCAGTTCCAACAATAGACTCACAGGGACCCACAGTTGAAATGTCCATGCTTCAAGCCTCTCTCCCTTTCCCCTGTAGAATCTAGCCTAGCAGGACAGAATATCAAACAACCAGGCTGGATGACTGTGAAGCTCCACCCTATACAATGCACATGAGCTGCTGTGCCAGTGCTGATCACAGAGAGTGGAACTTGCCTCAGCTGGGCTCAGTGTGAGGAGCTTCTCTTTAGGATACCATTCTAGCAAGGGTTGTTAGGTCCTAAACCAATACTTTTTGCAGCATTCCCCTGGATGTGCCAGCCCTGGGCCTCCCAAGCAGGAACCCAGTGCAGACCAGTGAGAGACACTGCCTGTGACCGGCCCTCAGCAACCTTCTTGGAGATACAAGCAATTCAGAGTTTATGGTTGCCTTTGCTGTTCCCATGTGTACATGGAAATACCAGCTGGATACTTAGGCTAGCTTTTACCCACTCTGGGTCTGGGGGAAAGTCTGCTCAAATGGCCAAGTTTCCCTGAGTCTCGCCTCCTGCAGCCTGTCTGCTGGTTGCTTGTTGGGCTCAGCCACTGAAAAAAAACCTCTGCTAGAGCCTAGATCCTGTGGCAATTTGGTGATTAGAAAGGGTGGTGATTGTGGTTCTGCCCCTTGGACCCAGGAGTTAGTCTGTCCAAACTTATTTCACAAAATTCAGTAAGATGTGGTTCAGGACAGTGACCTACGTTCTGATTTTTTTTTTTGATGTTTACTGGTTCCATTTTATTTTTTTCTTCTTTAGTCTATTTTAATGTTATTTCTAAGTGCTCACTCCACTAAATTAGCTTTTGCTAAAATAACCAAGGAACTATCTGTTGCCAAATCCAAAGATATTATTCAGTTCTCAATGCATAATTTTTTTTTCTTTTGGCAAGTCATTCTAGGTGACAATTACCTCACAGAATATTCTCTTGCCTTGATTTCTGCAGCACTCCAATTTCCACATTTTCTTCCTTAATCTTTGTCCCCTCTTTTTATATCTTATTTGTAGACTCAGTCTTCTCATTTAGTCATTGAAATTTGAAACTGCACAAAGATTGACTTCAGGACTCCCTTTCCTCTAGAATAATTTTCTTCTTCTTCCACTACTTTGTTTCTACATCCAGGAGAAGTTCAAAATCTATATTTTAAGTCTTGAGTTTTCCACCAAAATTCAAACTTAAATATCTAACTTTACATGACTGGTCCATTTAAATGTTTTTAGGTACTTCTAACTTACTAGATGTGATCTCTCAAGTATTTACTCTTCTTTTTCTCTTTTTTTCTCTCTCTTCCTCTCCATGACCCTCAAGTTTAATTATAAAGCAAGGCATTAATCTAAATCTCTTATTTACTTCCTGTATTCCAATAATGACCAAGTATTATCCATTACACACATGCACATACACACACATACACCAGATATTCTTAAATTTCTTTCTATCTCCAACACCACTTTCCTAGTACATGTACCATTTCTTACATAGAATGCTGCTACATTCCCTTGATTTTCTTCTTCCTACATCTACCTTTGCCACAGCTGATCCATCTTCACATAGCACCTTTAGTGGTCTCACAATGCAAATGTGATTTAGTCAGCAGTTGGCTTCATACCTGTTTTGGCTTTCACTGTTCCTATGGCAAATATCCATGATGTTCTTGCATGTTAACTATTTACAGTACCTAGAACCTGGCCAATATCTTGAATTGTTCCCAGCATGTATCAGACAGTATATCAGAGTAATTCAAGAAACATAATTTAAATAAAACAATGACCAGGCTATGTCAAAAAAAAAATTGCACTGTGCTAATTTAAATAAGCATGGAAAATATTGATTGCTAATGTTCTTATAGCTAAAGCAAAGCAGAGAATTTAGGCAATTTATGGCCAGTACAGGGAAAAACAACTTTTTGTTTACTTACTTACTCTGCTTGATTTTGGCCACCCATATCCTGATTTTGCACTATCACTCTCCAATAAATATGTTACATTTCATTTTACTTATTTATATTTTTAAGTGAGACGAGGGGAGTTAGAGAGATAGATTTCTGCATAAGCCCTGACCAGGATCCACTGGCAACCCCCACCTAGAGCTGATGTTCAACTACTGAGCTATTTTTAGCACCTGAGGCTGATGCCCTTGGACCCCTAAACTATTCTCAGCACCCTGGCAGACACTCAAACCAATTGAGCCACTGGCTGTGGAAGAGTAAGAGGAAAAGAAGGGGGAAAAGGAGGGGAAGAGAAGCAGATGGTCACTTCTCATGTGTGCCCTGATTGAGGATCAAACTGGGACATCTGCATGCTGGGGTGATACTCTATCCACTGAAACAACCAGTCAGGGCCTAAATATGTTACATTTTAAATTTTCAAGTGGCAAATGTGCAGTTTTGATCACATACTCTTTAAGTGTTATTCATTATTGAATTGTATTTCTTTATTACCAGTCATAGATTTAGTAAACCAATAATTATATCCAATTTTATTTTTTACATAAAATTATATTATTATGAAAGAGAACGCTAATTTTGATTTTATTTGTATTTAGTCCTCACTTAATCTAAAACATTAGGAGAAATATTATTTTTCTTCTTTTCCAAGTGAAATGAAGGGAGATAGAGAGAGACAGACTCTCCATGAGTCCTGACTGGGATCCACCCAACAGCCCCCAATTGAGGCCAATGCTTTGCCCATCTGAGGCCATGCTTGCAAGTGAGCTATTTTTAGTGCCTGAGGGGGAGGCTCTACAGAGCCATCCTCAGCACCCAGAACTGATGCACTCAAACCAATCAAGCCATGGCTGCAGCAGGGGAAGAGAGAGAGGAGGAGGAGGAGGGGTGGAGAAGCACCCCTGTATCACTTTTCCTGTATGCCCTGATTGGGAATCAAATCTGGGACATCCACACACAAAGACAATGCTCTACCACTGAGTCAACTGGACAGGGCAAGAAATATTCTTTTACTTTTTTATGACAGAGACAGAGAGAGAGACAGAAAGAAGGACAGATAAGGACAGACAAACAGGAAAGGAGAGTTGAGAAGCATCGATTCTTTTTTGAGCTCCTTAGTTCATTGATTGCTTTCTCATATGTGCTTTGACTGAGGGGCTACAGCTGAGTGAGTGACCCCTTACCCAAGCCAGAAACCTTGGGCTCGAGTCAACAACCTTGGGCATCAAGCCAGTGACCTTTGGGCTCAAGCCAGTGACCGTCGAGTCATGTCTATGATCCCACAGTCAAGCCATTGACCCTGCTCTTAAGCTGGTGAGCCCATGTTCAAGCCAGATGAGCCCATGCAGAAGCCAGAGACCTCAGGGCTTTGAACCTGGGTCCTCTGCATCCCAGTCCAACACTCTATCTACTGCACCACTGCCTGGTCAGGCAAGAAATACTATTAACTTTGAAAAAACTGAACTTGTTCTAACTATCCATTTTTTTAGTGATTTGGATGACCAAATGAGTCTATGAAAATCTCACTATTGGTTTTAATTGATCCAATAAAAATTTTATCACAAACTTACATATCCTTTTCATTTTCTCTAGTTATCACCAACACTTGATTATTTTATTTAAAAACAATTGACCTGTCACAATAGCAGCCCATATTTGTAATTATCTTATTCAAGGTGTTTTAGCTGCTCTCTTTTAAAGTTTCAGCTATTGTCCTTTTAGCATGTTTTAGTTTCACTGGAGAGCAAAGGTTTTCATTTCTTCCCTTACTTAGCCATAATGCTATACTTGTTTTTATATAGCACTCATGTTTTATTAGTTATTTTCCCAGTAAATTTAGTTTCTCTTCCCATTTTATGGTTGAAACAGTGCAAGAACTTTTCTAAATATTGTTGTGCACCCACCTTTTAGAAGAGGTCATGGTAATATCACATTTATGACCTGGCACATATAGAACTAAAAGTATGATGTAAAAAAGATTGCATATGTATTTGTTTGAAAATAAGCTGTTCTGGATTTTATAACAGAGTCACCCGTATGATACATATGCTTCTTATGTTTATAGATTCAGTATTATTTTGTATTTCTATTAGAATTAAACTAAAGTAAGGTTTTCATGGATGACCTTTCATAGGCAGATACTAACTTTTTTCCTGTTTATGTCGTACCAGTGCCTTCTGAATAAAACCCATTTCTTTCCCTTAGCAATAAAATCTAGTAAAGCCCCACTGAGAATTTTCAGTTGGTTATAAAAACTATTCAATTTTATTGGTCCAGAAATCTTTAGTTAGTTAGTGGACCTGAATGATAGATTTCCTGTTGTCTAGAGGCTCGCTGTGTCTCAGTGGAAATGTAGTAATTTTTATTTGTAACATCCTTATTTGTAATGAATTTTTCTCATCTCTTCAACCTGTATCTTGTGTATCCTTGGGGGTTAACGTAACATCTGTCTTATAGTCAACCAAAGTGGGAAAAATAACCTCTTGATGTTCTACAGTGTCAATCGGTATTCAATATCTGTCTCTCTCAAATTAATGTTACTGTAATGTTGAAAGATAAAATTATACACATAAGGTATAATTTTATAAGCAGTGAGGTATAAGCACAAAAGATTTGATTTATTAATCTTGTTTATTTTTCTTTTTATTACCATCTGTGATTTACTACTTCTGCATTTTTGAATATTAGGACACTTTTGACATATTTGTTAAATAAATCTGTACTTTACTTGGAAATATTTGAGGAATTGCTATGAGGCATATTTTTATACAGATTTTCATTTTTCTGTTTAGATATTATTATTATTAATCTTACAATTAAAGGTTATATTGTTAACTAAATATTGTCAGTTCCATCTTAATATTGTTGAGTCACATGGAAACTAGGAATTGCCCTTCTTATATATTTTCTTTTTCCCCAGAAATCAAAAATTTCCACGTATGACAAAATGTGGGCCTTTATGAGTAGCAGGAGGCAGTCAGTGCTCGTCAAAAGTAATGAAGAAGGCATCCAGCGAGTCCTCACCTCTGATTACGCTTTCCTAATGGAGTCAACAACCATCGAATTTGTTACCCAGCGGAATTGCAACCTGACGCAGATTGGTGGCCTTATAGACTCCAAAGGTTATGGCGTTGGCACCCCCATGGGTATGTTTTATGTCAGCCACTTGTTTATTAATTTTAGTTGCTTTGAGAAGCAGATAAAACAGTGCCTCTATATGCCATTATGAATTTTGTCTTTCACAAATGCATCTTGCTAAATTTTATTACTATAGAAAATCAGAGAAGCAATTTAGACATCTGCTTCTAAATAGATAGGTAACAAAAGATAATTTAATTTTTACCTAAATGGTCAGTATTCATGTTTACTGAATCAATATTGAAAAATCCTATAACATCCCCCTACAGAACCTTTTCAATCTGACATTTAAAAATGTTTTATGGATAAAATAAAGCTTTTTCACCTTCTTTCTTCAGATTTCTGGATTATGTGTATAGTATATCACTGAGAAAGTTAATTAAAAGAATGAGCCACAAATTGTTTGTTGAATGTTTACTGTATTTGTTTTATTTAAAAGAAGACGCATATAGCAGACTATTCTTGTAACAGTTAGAATATTTGACACTGAGGATTAATTATTTTTAACATCCTCTTTATTCCATATGACAAAATAATTTTCAATAATTGTTATGAAATTAAATAAAAGATAATCAACTGCCAGAAAAGACAAAAAGTAGAATTTTAGTTTATTCAACTTTATATATATATATATATATATATATATATATATATATATATGGTGAGGCAAAAGTAGGTATGTATATATTTATAGTTGGGAAGATGTGAAACAGTGTTTATTCTTGTTTTATTATTTATTACATTTTATATGAACATGTGTAAATCTACTTTTGCCCCACCTTGTGTATGTATGTACCATACATAAATAAATGGACAAGTACACAATATTATAATACATGTATTTTTGTGACAGCTGTAGTAATGGGTCCACCACAAATTTCCATGACTTAATTCCCAGAACCTGTGACTATGTTACCTTATATGGCCAAAGAGACTTTGCACATGTGATTAAATTGCAGATTTTGAGAAGGGCAGATTATTTTGGATTAACCAAATAAATTTATTGTAATCAAATTGTCTTTATAAAATGGAAGCCTAAGGATCAGACGAAGAATTGAGATATTATAGATTGGCTAAGTCCTATAGCATTGGTATAACAAAATACTGGAAGTTGGGTAGTTTATAAACAAAGAAATTTATTTCTCACAATTCTAGAAGCTGGAAGCTCAAGATTAAGGTGTCACAAGTTTTAGTGTATGGGAAGACCTGCTTACTGGTTAATAGACAGCCATCTTTTCATCGTGCCCTCACATGGCTAAAGGGTCAAGGGATCTCTCTGGAGTCCATTTTACAAGAATACTAATCTCATTTATGCTGCCCATCTTCAAGACCTAATTATCTCCAAAGGTTCCATCTTCAGATACCAAATACCATCATATATGGGATTAGGTTTCAATTCAATGAATTTGGGGTGGGAGGGTACAGCCATTCAGATTATGATGGAGAAAGGAAAAAAAAATACATATATTGTTTTTTTATTGTTTTATTTTTCTGAAGTGAAAAACAAGGAGGAAGAGAGACAGACTCCCACATGGGGCAACTGGGATCCACCTGGCAAGCCCCCTGGGAGGTGACACTCTGCCCATCTGAGGTGTTGCTCTGTTGCAACTGGAGCCATTCTAGTGCCTGAGGTGGAGGCCATGGAGCCATCCTCAGCACCTGGGCCAACTTTGCTTCAATGGAGCCTTGGCTGCGGGAGGGGAAGAGAGATATAAAGAGAAAGGAGAGGGGGAGGGGTGGAGAAGCAGATGGGTGATTCTTCTGTGTGCCCTGGCCGGGAATCAAACCCAGGACTTCCACACTCCAGGCCAACACTCTACAACTGAGCCAACTGGCTAGATCCTACATATATTGTTAAGAATAATATACCTGAGTAAATTTGAAGATCTAATTGGCTTTAGTAAATAATTCATGAATGATACAGCATCACATTAGCAAACAGAGCAATACTCCCAGTGGTTATACAAGATAGAAGGTTTTTATTGAAAGGAGATGGGACAAGGAAGTCATTAACAAGAAAAATAGTAGTTTGTAGAAGGAAAATGAGAGTTCAGGTGGTGATGCCTTCTTTTTGCCTGAAATGCAACAATTCAATCTGCTGGACTTGTTGCTGGGCAAGAGGAAAATCTTCCTTCTTCTGGGGTAGCAAAGTGGTTGAACTTGTGTGAGACAGCAAGATACAGCTTTTCTTGTTGCAGTTTTTAACTGATGTTAAGAACATAGTGATAGGGTATGAAAGCTCCCTCTTCTGGCCTTTCCTACTCCAATTTTAGTTGAGGTTTTTCTTTATTAATTGATGAGAGAGAGAGAGAGAGAGAGAGACGCAGGGATGGGGCATAAACCCAGAAAAAGAGAAGACCTTTAAAAGTTTATTGAAAAGGCACAGAAACATTTTTTTTTTCCCTAGAGGACACATAAATACAGCCTTTCAGACACTTTTTAGGAACTGTGACCCCTGAACTATGAGATAACAAATGTGTGTTGTTTTAAGCTATTAAATTTATGGTAACTTGTTACAGGAGAAACAGTAAACTAATACTATATAAAACCCCCCAGCATATTAACATATTTTAATTATATTATTGTAATTTTTAAAAGAATGTGAAAAGCACTAATATCTTTTCACTGGCCTATCACAGTAATAAAGAATAATGATAATTTTGGAGTCTTAATTTCTCCAAATTTGTCAATGATTAAATTAAAACTGATATTTATGTTTTCACATTTAACAAATAATATAGCTATATTTGTCAATTTGTCTTTACTCATACATTTATTAATTTTAATTTTGAAAAGTTTCTTTCAAATTAACTAATATATATATACAATAGTTAGAAAATTGGGCATATGTTCATGAAAATTTTCTTTTGTAATAAATTTGAGAAACAACAATTTTATGTAAGTTTTTCTTTCTTTGGAATAATTTCCATTGACTTTAAAATATCTAGAATGTCCAAAAATTTTCACTATAATGACTTCACCAAAAAAATTAACATTAAATTTTATTATATTTGATAAAGTTTTCCAAATTTTATTATATTTCAAAATATTGTGAACTGGCTTTGAGAAAATTTCACAAGGCTAGTTCCCATAACACTACATATCTCTGCATTATACACTATACTCAAAATGATGATTCCACAGTCACTGTATGAATGAAAAATATAACAAACAGAATGAAACTGAGTTCTTACTCCTAAAAATTCAAGTGTAGCTGAGTCCACCTCTATTGGGATGAACTGTATAATAAGAATTTCCTAATTAATTTTCAAACAGAATACAATGTTTATTAAAGAATAAGAAATAAATATATGCTAATTCAAAGCTTAATAACAGATGGGTTGTTACAACTCAATAACAATTGTTTAGAAACTAGATGGACAAAAAAGAGATGTTCAGGTAGAATTTTTTAGTTTTGAAATTTTTGACTTGCCAGTGCATGGTGATAGCTGATGCTATTGTTGTTAATAAATGATCATACTCATAGCATGGTATGGGTTGACTGTTCTAGTTTTGAGCTGGTGGATTGCTCAAGCAGTGCCATTCTTCATAGTTAGAGCAGCTATGGTTCTTTCCCTCAGTAAGAATTACACAATGAGCCCAACAATTACTCGAGTACTATTTTACTTGGAATTTTTACAAATTTATTTATTTAAACAAATATAACGAAGTGACATTGTCAACTAGAGTACATATATTTAGAGAGAACATCTCCACATCATTTGGACAGTCGATTATGCTGTATACCCATCACCCAAAGTCAAATCATCCTCCATCACCCTATATTTTATATTTCTTTAAGCCCCTCCTCTTCCCCCACCCCTCCTTCCCCTCTATTCCATTCCTCCTAGTAACCACTGCACTTTAATCTATGTCCATGAGTCTCAATTTTATGTTCCACCTTTGTATGGAATCATACAATTCTTAGTTTTTTCTGATTTACTTATTTCAATCAGTATAATGTTATCAAGGTCCATCCATGTTGTCACAAATGATACTATGTCATCATTTCTTATGGCTGAGTAGTATTCCATAGTATATATGTACTATATCTTCTTTATCCAATCCTCTATTGAAGGGCATTTTTGGCTGTTTCCATGTCTTGGCCACCGTGAACAATGCTGTGATGAATATGTGGGTACATGTGTCTTTACGTACCCATGTTTTCAAGTTTTGGGGGTATATACCCAGTAGAGGGATTGCTATGTCATATGATAGCTCTATTCTCAATTTTTTGAGGAACCACCACACTTTCTTCAATAATGGTTGTACTACTTTACATTCCCACCAACAGTGAATGAGGGTTTCTGTTTCTCCACAGCCTCTCCAACACTTGTTATCACCTGTCTTGTTGATACAAGCTAATATAACAGGTGTGAGGTGGTATCTCATTGTAGTTTTGTGGGGGTTTTGTTTGTTTGTTTTTTTACAGAGACAGAGAGAGAGTCAGAGAGAGGGACAGATAGGGATAGACAGGTGGGAATGGAGAGAGATAAGGAGCATCAATCATCAGTTTTTCATTGCGATACCTTAGTTGTTCACTGATTGCTTTCTCATATGTGTGTGCCTTGACCGTGTGCTTCAGCAGACCGAGTAACCCCTTGCTCAAGCCAGCGACATTGGGTCCAAGCTGGTAAGCTTTTGCGCTCAAACTGGCGACCTCGAGGTCTCAAACTTGGGTCCTCCACATCCCAATTCAACACTCTATTCACTGTGCCACCGCTCGGTCAAGCTCATTGTAGTTTTGATTTGCATTTCTCTAATAGCTAGTGAACATAAACTTTTTTTCATATATTTGTTGACCATTTGTATTTATTCTTGGGAGAAATGTCTGTTCATGTCCTTTTCCCATTTTTTTATTGATTGTTTGCTTGTTTTTTGCTGAGTTTTGTGAGTTCTTTATATATTTTAGATATCTGAGCTGTTGTTTGAAAATATTATCTCCCATTTAGTTGGCTATTTGTTTTGTTGACAGTTTCTTTTGCTGTGCAGAAGCATCTTCATTTGATGTAGTCCCATTCATTTATCTTTGCTTTTACTTCCCTTGCCTTTGGGGTCAAATTCATAAAATGTTCTTTATGGCCAATGTTCATGATTTTAGTACCTATGATTTCTTCTATGTAATTTATTGTTTCAGATTTTATATTTAGGTGTTTGATCCATTTTGAATTAATTTTGGCACAAGGAGATAAACTGTAGTAAAAAAATCATTCTTTTGCATGTGGCTTTCCAAGTTTCCCAGCACCATTTATTGAAGAAGCTTTCTTTTCTCCATTATGTGTTTTTGGCTCCTTTATCAAAGATGATTTGACCACATAAATATGGTTTTATTTATGGGCTCTCTATTCTGTTCCATTGGTCTGTGTGTCTATTTTTCTGCTAGTACCATCTGTTTTGATTATCATGGCTCTGTAATATAATTTGAAGTCAGGTATTGTAATGCCTTCCAGGGGAAAAGCTTTTTTTCCCCCTTAGGATTACTTTGGTTATTTGAAGTTTTTTATTGTTCCATATAAACCTGATGAGTTTTTGTTCTTTTTTTTTTTAAAAAAAATGACATTGGAATTTTGATGGGAATTGCATTAAATTTGTATATTTCTTTGGATAATATGGCCATTTGAACTATATTTATTAATGGGCTCATTTTATGAAATGTTTTAGCAAAGTTATATTTTAGAAATGAGACTGATAACAAGCTATTAGAAAGTATCATCATCTAGTTATTCTGATATTCTAGATTTAGCCTTGTCACTTAGTGTGATCTTAGATGAGTCACTTGAAATTTATGGCCTCTAGATATTATTTTTTTATTAGTAAAATGAGGTGCTTATACCCAGAAAATCAAAGTCTACTTAAGTGCTTAACTTATAATAATTTTCCAGATATATGCTTAACAGATTCCCAGAGTTTAATCTAAAACTGGGTTACAAACTATATGGAAAATGTAGCTATCTGATATCTTAGAATGAATTTTAAAAGTCAAGCACACTCTTAAACATTTATGAAAGGTGGAAGCAGTGATTTGTTAGGCTTCTAGGCTCTCATTGACTTATATTTTTATTTGAAAAATATCTGGAGCACATAAATGCATTTTCTAGTGTTATGTGACAGGAGTGAGATTCCCATATATTTCTACCACCCTCTATGGGTTTACATTATCTGGATGAGGGCAGAGATTATTTCTTTAATAATATTTTAGTAATTTTGTTCTGTTGATGTAATCATGGAACAATAGTGGCTGTACTCAATGGGCCCTAAATTATTATTTATTGAACAAATAAATTCTACTTTGGTAAATATGATGTATAGAAATATTTTTAAACAGAATAAAAATATTTTTAGAGCTAAACATCTGACATTATTAAATGTGCTGACCTCATTAAACAAACAAATAATCCAGGGTAGTGAGATTTGATTAAGACTTGGGGGAGGGAGGAGGTGAGATGTACAAAGACTTTGGAGTATAGCTCAGACAGTTTTCAGTTATGGTAGTTACATAATGGCACTCATACTTTTCAAATTGCTAAAAAAGATAATTTTGACCTATACTTCATACAAAACACTAAACAAGTGTTTTATTTGTTTTTTAAATAGTGTACTAATGTACCAGGAATTTCTATCAAACTGTCTTACTTTGAGGTAGTGCTTGGTAAAGATAAATCAGAATAATATATTATAAAAATCCCACCAGGATTTTTTAAAAACCCACTTAGATATTTCAAATGGGAAAACTATTTTTACAAAGGAAGTTCATATTGGAATTAGTTATAAGGGAGCTAATAAACTTTGTACAGTTTATTGGAATCATACTTTGAGCAGTCTTTGATCCCTCTCTACCATTAGTCCTGTTTAGTATTGACTTATTAAGAAAATATAAAACAATTAAAAATATTAATAAATGTATAAAATATATTTTAATGCTACTTTTTAAATGAGGAATAACTGAAGACAGCCTTCAAATTTCTATTTCCTCTGTTATACACATGGATATGATGTGAGAACAAAGCAAATTAAACTATAAGCCTTGGGATGGGGGCATTTTTTTTTCTGTCTGTTCCACTTGGCTGATAGATCAATTCTTGACCTTCTGAAGAGTGCTGAGCTATTTCTGAAAATATTTATTGATATTAGCAGTCATTTTCATGAGAAACTTATAGAAATCAAGTTGCATTATATATCTGAGTGGAATTATTTCCTTGTAGTGTGTATATTAGTGTGGTATAATAGTGTAATATATTTATGCTTTTATTAAAAGAAATTTTTAAAAATAAGCAATAGCACATGATAAATATCTGATTTTTATAAGGACTGTCTTGTAATTTTAATGTAAAATTATCAGTATAGACTAATAAAAATTCAGAGGATATAAATAACTGTGACATCAAATTTTATAGATGAAGACTATTTTAGAAAATTCTTTAATTACTAATATACACAATGACATACAACTCTAATACTTGAAAGAGATTCTAACCTACCAATACTTTCAAATCCATTAGCAGTTATCTTTTTTCTTTTTTATTGAGAGGTGGGGAGGCAGAGACAGACTCCCCATGCACCTCGTCCAGGATCCACCCAGCAAGCATCTACCCGGTGATACTCTGCCTGGCTGGTCCACAGCTCCATTGCTCAGCAACCTAGCTATTTCAGCACCTGAGGCCAAAGCCATGGAGCCATCCTCAGTACCTAGGGCCAGCTTTGCTAGAACCATTTGAGCCATGGCTGCAAGAGGAGAAGAGAGAGAGAGAGATGGGGGGATGGGTAAAAGCAGATGATCACTTTTCCTGTGTGTCCTGACCGGAATTGAACCTAAGACTCCACACGCTGGGCTAATGCTCTTCCATTGAGCTACCCAGCTAAGGCCAGCAGTTATCTTTTATATCATCATTGCAAATATATTGAGGATTATTTGAAATATGTTATATTTACTTACCTTTAAAATTTTGTTAATCACAAGCCTAAACTAAACAAAACAATATAATGCATTTTGGTATGAAAAAAAAAGTTATTGGAAGCTCTAGCTCTTTTTCCTGCAAGAGTTAATGTGATAAATATATTCAAAGAAAATTAATATGGGCTCCATCTCTGGACATTTAGTTCAGTTCTAGAAATTGCCCAGGATTCTGTGTTTATAATCTGCAGGAACCATAATCTATAATAAAAATTTCAGTTATACAAATATTATAAATATGATTGAAGAGAGGAACTTCTTTTGCTTATAGTTGAGTTTTTCAGATATTGTCAGAGAAGCATATGTGGTTAATTAAGCACAGGAGGTTAAAATAGAAAAGACTATGTCTTTTAGAGTGGGAAATCAAAAATATTTCAAAAATTATACTTTTTTTTTTCCTAAAGGATTGTGCATCTTCCTCTTAGCATACTAAACCTCCTCTTGCGTGATTCATCTAGGGACCTACCATCACCATTCATCACTCTGAGTATGATGATTACTGACCAGTGTGTTGTGAAAGTGCTGAATGACTCAGATATAAGCTATTTAATTAGGGAAGCTCTCTTTACACAAAAATACCTTAGTGGAGCAATCAACAATGATATGAAGGTGAATGCTAAATAAGCATAAGCTGCTTTAATTAAGCTGGAGGTGACACTAAATCTCTTTCATAATTTTTCTGACTGCAGCAATGTTATTTTAATGTGGTATTTACTGTATTTTTGAAGTTGTAGGTGTTCTTATTCATAATAAGTTAACTGAACTTCCTATTTCATTCAAAAGAATTAAGAAAAAAATAACAACGCTGGATGGGGTAAAGTCAAAAATAAAATCACAGCAGTTTTTATTAAGGGATATTTAAAATGAGTGAGCAGCTGCAGTCTTGCCTCTTAATTCACCATAGGTGATAATCTCTTTATCCAAACAGGGAGCATTTCTACTTTAATAGCATTTTCGACTACATTGCCTCCCTTCTGACTTCCCATACTAAAAGCCTTCTTGGCTTCTCTCTTTCAAATGTTGAGTACATATTGTACTTGGAAGACTAGGCAGACTCAGCAGTCCATGAGCTGGTAGGAAAGCAGCAGTCTAGAAAAAATCCATCAGGGCCAGTTGGTGTTATTTTGCTTTAATGTGTTCACTTCGGTAGAAATATTGTTAAGTGACTGAAGTGTCTCATTAAAACTATCTCTGCTTTAACAACAAGCTAGTTGCATGCTTCATGCATTCACTAGTTTCTTACAACTTTAATCACATATGTGACTTATGTGTCAGCAGAGAAGGGTATTGAGAGAATTGTGTTCATATTTCTATGTATTGCCGATGATGCTGAATTTTCTATGATCTCATTTCTTCTTATTTTCCTTGTGGGATTAAATTAATAGTTTGTTTCAGTCAATGAAAAATTATTTCTGTAAACAAAATCTAAATTAAATTAATAATATAGTTATAGATCTACTGAGATATATGGAACATAAGAAGGTCAAGTGGCAATGTAAAAGTGAATGTACATTAAATATATTTATAATGATTGATAAGACTAAGGTTAATTAATTAATTATTGACAGGCAGAGAGGCAGAGACAGACCCCCTCATGAGCCCCAACTGGGATCCACCAAGCAAACCCCCTATTGGGTGATGCTCTGCCCATCTGGAGCTGCTGCTCCATTGCTCGGCAACTGAGCTATTTCAGCTTCTGAGGCAAGGGCATAGAGCCATCTTCATTGTCTAAGGCCAACTTGCTCAAACCATTTGAACCATGGCTACAGGAGAGAAAAGAGAGATAGAGAGAAGGGGAAAGGGGAGAGGTGGAGAAGCAGATGGTTGTTTCTCCTGTGTAACCTGACCAGGAATGAAAGCCGGGACTTCCACACTCCAGGCTGACACTCTATCGTTGAGCCAATGAGCCCCGGCACTAAGGTTAAATTTAACAACAATTTTATTACATACGAAATTTTTTGCTATACTTTATTTCTATCATATTTACTATTTTAAATATAAAGATATATTCTTATTTTATATTTACATTTGAATGTTACCTTTATGAACTGTTTTTATTAACATATTTTAAATTAAGAAATACATAACAGCATATTCTCAAGTAGCGTTCATCTCATTATAATCAACCGAAAGTAAAAATGTGCCCCAGTAGGTTGTACCATTGACTCTTTAAAGTGGAATGCCCCTTTGACATGTAAACAATGTGAAATTTCTTTTTCACTTGTTTTCTAATGTTAAATGCATGAGATTCCAATGATTGTTTTTTGTTATTTGATGAAGTAAAATATGTAGTATTAGTACTAGGGGAGACATGTTGTTTGTTTAAAGTATATGCCAGTATTTATAAAAATAGAATTAGTATAAGAAGCATGTTTTTTCCATTTTGCTCACCATTTATTTCTAGAATTCCCAGTTCATCACATAATAAGTACTGTAATATGAATTATTATACATGCATAAAATTGCTGGCCTTCAGTTCTTCAGCTTTACTGAAATGAATGAATCCATTTATCTTCATTAGTTGGACATAATGCACAAAAATTGATGCAAATTATTCATTTTTCCTCAGGTCAAACCTTCCATTGAAATGCATTCTATTTTTTCATTGCACAAGTAGGACAGTTTTAATGTTGGTGAAGTGATTTTGAAGGCTAAATCAAGACCTAATAATTTTCAGAGCCTGAATTAAACAAAAAATGTCAAACTACAACTGTAGAAGCTGTAAATTCCTGGCATATTTGTTAAAGTCTAGATGTCATGTCACTGAAAACAGATGAGTCTCAGTAAGATATGCCTGCTCCACAGATATCATTAAACAACTTTGTATGTTAGAAACCAGGAAGCTTCCAGAGGGAATTGGATGAATTTTGAGCATCAGTATGATCAGCCTTCATTAATATTGTAAATGCTTACCAAATGGTAGCAAACAATATATAAATGAATAATTGTCATAAAAACAGGGTTAGTTCTGATAGATATTATATGCAAACATTGGATCATTAAGTTCATTTATTTATCATCATATGCTGATTAGTCAAATGTCCTAGGTCCAAATTCTATTCCAGATTAGTTATCCAGATTGACTATGTCAGACTGCATCCTTTAGTTAGCATGACTAAGTAAGATTGGTGAATAGCACTTATTAGAAAAAAAAAGTCAAAGCATGGAAGTAAATTGTGTAACTACTAAATTACAAAATGAATGCCCTCCAGCTGCTGGTACTCGTGTGAAAGGCATTTTCTTAGGATATTGTACAGACTCCGTGACCTTTTCAGTAAGATGGCTTATGTACAAATACTATATCAGTGTCCCAGATGTCCCAGATAAAGCCTACCTGAGACTCAGAGTCCTCATCTGTAGAATTGTGTCTGTATAATTGGATTGTGCTAAGAATTAAATACATTATATTTATAGTATTTGGCTCAGAATGCATGTACCCTGAAGAATTCCAAAAGATCTTCTTGAAGAAATGTTTTATAATATACTGCTCACAAAAATTAGAGGATATTTCAAAGTGAATATGAAGTAATAAAAAGCACTTGACATTTTTTATATTAAATTTTATTTAGACAATTAATTTTAATGAGGTAGCATTGATCAACTAGAGTACATAGATTCAGAGAAAACATTTCCAGATCATTTTGACATTGATTATGTTGTATACCCATCACTCAAAGTCAAATTGTCCTCCATCACCTTTTATTTGGTTTTCTTTATGCCCCTGCCCTCCAACCACCCCGTCCCTCTCCACCCTCCCCCTCCTCCTGGTAACCACTGCACTCTTATCTATGTCCGTGAGTCTCAATTTTGTATCCCACATATGTATGAAATCGTGCAGTTCTTTGTTTGTTTTTTTTAATTTACTTATTTCACTCAGTATAATGTTATCAAGGTCCATCCATGTTGTTGTAAATGATTCTATGTCATCATTGCTTATGGCTGAGTAGTATTTCATAATATATATGTACCACATCTTCTTTATCCCATTTTCTATTGAAGGGCTTTTTGGTTATTTTCATGTCTTGGCCACTGTGAAAAATGCTGCAATGAACATGGGGGTGCATGTGTCTTTACATAGCAATGTTTTTGAGTTTTGGGGGGTTTATACCCAGTAGACAAATTGCTGGGTCATGTGGTAGTTCTGTTCTTAGTTTTTTGAGGAACCACCATACTTTCTTCCATAATGGTTGTACTAATTTACATTTCCACCAACAGTGAATAAGGGTTCTTTTTTCTCCACAGCCTCTCCAACACTTGTTATTACCTGTCTTGTTGATAATAGCTAATCTAACAGGTGTGAGGTAGTATCTCATTATAATTTTGATTTGCATTTCTCTAATAGCTAGTGAAAATGAATATCTTTTTGCATATCTATTGGCCATTTGTATTTCTTCTTGGAAAAAGTGTCTGTTCATGTACTCTTCCCATTTTTTAATTGGATTGTTTGTTTCTTTGATGTTGAGTTTTGTGAGTTCTTTGTATATTTTGGATATTAGGCCCTTAGCATTTGATTTTTTTTTTAAATTTATTTTTAATGGGGTGACATCAGTAAATCAAGATACATATATTCAAAGGTAAGATGTCCAGGTTATCTTAAAGTTCAATTATGTTGCATACCCATCACCCAAAGTCAGATTGTCCTGTCACCCTCTATCTAGTTCTCTTTGTGCCCCTCCCCCTCCCCCTTCCCTCTCCCTCTCCCCCCCTCCCCCCGTAACCACCACACTCTTGTCAATGTCTCTTGGTCTCAGTTTTATGTCCCATCTACGTATGGAAAAATGCAGTTCCTGATTTTTTCTGATTTACTTATTTCACTCCGTATAATGATATATGATATATATCTATATTTTATGTTCATTATTTTTCAGAGTCAAACAAATTAAAAAGTGATTAAATTTCTTTTACATTGACCAAATGCAAAGGAAGCATATATGTATTCAGAGATAACCTTTTCTAAATATATCTTGGACTCTGTTTAGTAAACACTCAGGAAATTTTAAGAGAAGGAAATGCCTTACAATAGGAATGGTCTTATACTTATAAAGTAGATAATCACTTCCTTCTCCCTAAATTATTGTTGTTTAATTACAGATTACCTACTGGCTGATGGTAAAATCCTAGTTAGGTTCTATAAAAAGAATAGAAGAAAAAAAGGGCTAAGATACAAATAACTGAAACCACAAATACATTTTTTTAATACTAGGGGATCAAAAATTGTTTTCAATATTAGAGGATTCAAAAGCAGTCAAACCAAATTAAGAAATAAACTTGAGCTCTATCTTATGGATGGTTACTTGACTCTCTTAGAAAAGTTATCTTCTCTCCCAGTTTTGAGGATTCTTTATTATTAACTATAATGATGATTTTATTTAAAATTACCCAACTTTTATCATTTATTCATTAAAGTTTAATATTAGATTTGGAATGAAAACATCATAGTTAGAACATTTTTTCTGACATTTTCATTCTTACCACTATTCAAATGATTACTCTGTAGATGAAAAATTTTAAAGAAGCCATGATTTCTAGAATAAACCATTTCTATTTTCATACTTAGTGTCAGTTTTATGATTTAATAGCCAGAGAAGAAATGTGACTACAAATCTACTTCACCAGCCACTTTTAGCTAATATATGATAAATTAACTAGTGACCACAGTTTACCTTTTCATTATAAATTGATAACATTTGTCATTTCTATTTTTTTCATATGTTAGTGTATATTCAGAATATGAATAAAAGGCAATTAGCTACATAACATACTCTATAAATTGGATTATTTTTATTGATACATTTTATATGCCTCATACAAGCATGTCTCTTCGTGATCTTAGATACTTGAATTTTCTTCTGAGAATTCTGCAAATAGTATTATAATTAGAATGCATTTACTTTACTTCCTCTTGAGTTCATAAAGACATTGCATTTGGTGTCTACAAGATAGAAGAAAACATAACCTCTGTCCAATTATTGATTTTGAATAAAAGTACTTACCTTTAAATTTTATTATCTTTATAAAGTCCTTAGTGATACATAACTTGATACTTACTCCATATATATTTGCTCCCAAATCTGTATAGTATGTGCTTTGTGGAGTTTATTTGTTTTTACCTCTTCTCTTATTTTCATATAAACAGTGGCATTTATATTTGAAATTATTCCATTATAAATTTAATATATTATACCTAGTTCTGCCTTCTGTATCTAAAAGAAATGAACAAAGTAATTTAGGGATGCTCTTACTATCATTTCCTTTTTTTGTATATAACTTCCTAAAACCAGAATGCACATAAAAAAATAGAGAAGTAGGCAAAAGAAAAAAAAAAAGAGTTATTGTCCCTACTCTTATTTTTAAAGTATGCAAACTTAAAATTTATTTATTTATTTATTTATTTATTTATTTATTTATTTATTTACAGAGACAGAGAGTGAGTCAGCGAGAGGGATAGACAGGTACAGACGGACAGGAACGGAGTTAGATGAGAAGCATCAATCATTAGTTTTTCATTGCGCATCGCAGCACCTTAGTTGTTCATTGATTGCCTTCTCAAACGTGCCTTGGCTGCGGGCCTTCAGCAGACCGAGTAACCCCTTGCTGGAGCCAGCAATCTTGGGTTCAAGATGGTGGGCTTTTTCCTCAAACCAGATGTGCCCGCACTCAAGCTGGCGACCTCGGGGACTCAAACCTGGGTCCTCTGCATCCCAATCTGATGCTCATCCACTATGGCACCGCCTGGTCAGGCTAAAGTATGCAAACTTTAAAATTGAAATTCTGTTATATTGTTTCAGAGTATCATTGAAAATTTTTAAGTAAAGAAATAATGTTCATAAGTGTCCAATGTGGAAGATTACTCAGCATCACAGAGAATGGATCACTAATATAATATATCTCATTTAACATTTTGTGATTAAAATGTTATAAGTTGATAATTAGTTTTCAAAATGAGATTACTCTTTTTATTCTTATGATTCTCACTCATGAATTTTTCATACTCCTATAAAATTAAGTGCATTTGATGAGATGCCCTTAAAAAAGTACAAGAAGCAATGATGATAACTTCACACTAGTTTAGCTGTTTTCTAACAGGGAGTCTGCAATGGGCCTCATGAAATATTTAGTTGCAATATATATTAAATGCTTTATTTAAAATAAATTTAATTATTGGATAAAGATGAAATAAATATCTAGATATGGTTTAGATTCATAAGAAATGACTGGACATAATTTTAAGTATTCCTGACCAATTATTAATAAATTAAAATTTCATTTTACTTATGCACGCATTTATTCAAGAAATAATTGTGTTTTTACTGTGTGACAGCTGTTATACTAAGAAAACAGTCTATTAGGGTAAATGAGCATTAAACAAATATTCACAGAAATTATGTTTTAGTTACAAATTGAGTCAAAATTTGTGGAGGAAAAGAACAATGATCCTTTCATACTGTATAATAGCATTATTGACTGAATAGAGCATAAAACTGGAAATATAGATATATAAAATTGAATCTGAAATGTAAATATAATATTTTTCTTAGCACTTCTTAAAAACAAATATGGGAGAGAAAGTGTTCTGAGAGATAACAAAACCCATCTTCTGCTGTGGAAAAGGCTTTAAGAGAATATAGTGTGTTTCTGACTTTATTGGAAGATTTTTATCATGAAAAGAATTGTAAATAGAGATAAAGCTCTAAAAGCAGCCAAAATGTGTTGTGCATTTAGGGCACCCAGAAACAGCTGAGCATAGAAACCAGGGAGACATTTATATTAATAAAATTTAATATTTTTCAGAGCATTGTAAATTAAGAATGAAAATTGATGATTCCAGCAGATACTCTCAGGTCTTTTGTGCTAATAAATTTTTACATATGATGATACCAGCCAAGAGAAATCACTGACTATAGATATAAATGCTGATATGACAAAGAATTTATAAGCTTATTTGTCCATCTAGTTTATTATAGATAGTCAATACTAGAAATGTCAACTAAGTCTTCTTATGGGCTCTTCTTATTCTACTAAATTTAATAAGAATGTGTGAATATGTCCAATATCAGAAGTTCTTCCTTAACATATTTTGGCTATTTCATAATGATATATTACAGCTGACTTAATATTTTATTCAAAAAGCATTTGTTGAATGGTTAATGTGTGATAGGCAGTGTGCTAGATACTGGATGAAATAATGCAAATAACCAATGATTAACTGCTGATATCTGACAGGTAGTGTAGTCTTAACCCAAAATTCAAGGGCTTCAGGATTTTTGGGTAAATGTCCTAAAAACATTTATCAGACTCAGTTCTTTAAAAGAAGAGAAATAAGGAATTATTCATTTTTTTGAGGCCAGTTCTTAGATTACTATATGCTTTTTTAATGATTTAGCCTCATACCCACAAGACATGTACATTACCATATTTCAGAAAGTGTACAATATTTTGAATTATGACAAGCTAAAAGAAATCTAAAATTATGAGTAGACTACTTCATAGAATCATCTTCCCAGACCCAAAGAGAGAAACTACCAAAATGTTACCTAATTTTGTATCTTACAGAGCACATGCTACCATTATGATGATCTGAATAACTACAAAATATAAAACCAAATCAAAATGTTGTAGGAAGTGGATATAAAGGACTTGTCATTATGAAAAAAGAGCAGTACTTGCATAAAATTTTAACAACATATTTAAAAGATTTGGGTGCTGTTAGAAAGAACAAAGCCCATGTACTTTCTATTGCAAAAAGTTGGTTTAATCAATTTTGGTATGAAAATATAGTTAAGTAACTTTTATAACCTTGTCCGCCACAAAGTATCTTGTACTTTATGTACTTTGTGTAAAGAGATTTCAAAGCCAAGTGTGATGATCTGTCTTACGGTGATCAATGAGATATGAATTTTTGTGAGCTAATGTTTTATAAGCATATGGAGATATAGATAATAAAAAACATATAAAAATGCAACTTAATGTTTAATAATGTGCAAATTCAAACAGTAAGGAAGATGTCTAAGCAGGGGCCAGCAAAAATATTTAACAGGAACAATGTTTGTTTGTTTGTTTGTTTTTAGAGAAAGAATGGTGTAAAAAAATTAGTAAGTATTGTGATCTAAGGCAGTGCTTTTCAAATTAAGTTTAAAATAATGTAAGTGATGAAAACTTTAATAGATGTGAAGCAAAAAAAATTCTTCCCCTAAAAACAAATTTAACCCCTTTAAACAAGTTTTTAAACTTCTTTCTTTCATTCCTTCACGGAGAGATGGAAACCTTTATTTTGCTAATGTGTAATGTGAATTTAGCAGAGATATATTTGTTTTGGATTATTCTTCAGTTTATCTGACCAAGGAATACTTAAAAAATAAGACACTAATGTACATTTCCTATAAAGAGAGAAGTGTATGGAAAATTCAGTTTTAGAAGTATTTGTATAATGAGTTTTAGGGAAAGATATTTATAGACAGCAAGAATTGTTTTGTTTCTGATGTGTACAATTGATTAAAGCACAAAGAAACCAGATTTTAAAGTACAGGCATTTGGACAGGATGGATGGGAGATTGCCAGTATGTGGATAACTTAATTTCATCATATTTCACTAAAACGTTGTAAGTATTAGGCAGCTTGCTGTGCAACCTTTAAAGAGAAGCTGTTTATTAATCAATAAACTTCCCCAAGATTTAAATGAAATACTGATTCCATTTACTTTATTATTTCTTTTTTTGTTTGTTTTGTTTTTTATTTATTTATTTTAGGGAGACAGAGAGGGGAAAGAGGGTTGATTGCATTTACTTTATTATTTCTTTTTCATTTGTTTGTTTTTACTTATTCATTTTAGGGAGACAGAGAGAGGAAAGAGGGTGAGGGAGAGTGAGAGAGAGAGAAGGGAAAGGGGGAAGGAACAGGAAGCATCAACTCCCATATGTGCCTTGACTAGACAAGCCCAGGGTTTTGAACCAGGGACCTCAGTGTTCCAGTTGGTGCTTTATCCACTGTGCCACCACAGGTCAGGCTACTTTATAATTGAAATTGAGAGTTGGTACAGATTATGAAAAGAACAATTAAATGAGTGTATCAATATATTATGTTTAGTAGGCTTAGACTTAGAACCAAGTATGCAGTCCTTAAGTAAAAAAAAATTAGAATGGTAGAAATGAAGAGAAGAAAGGATGGAGGTGGAGATAGGAAAGGAAGAATGGAAACAGGAAGAACAGCAGGGAAGGGGAAGAAAAGAAGGAGAGAGGGTGAGGAGAACAAAAGTAGAAAGCATGAGAAAGAAGGGGAAGAGAAAGAAATGAATGCATAATGAGGGAGGAAAAAGGAAGGTAAGGAGCAAAGAGAAGAAACAAACCTAAATGCAGTATTAACTCTGAAATATTTCATAAAATTTGGATTAATTGCCCATAATAATCACAGTTTATTTCTCTAAGGAGCTTTTAATTTGTTTGTTCAGAGGGATTCTAATGAAATTATAATATTATATTATGTAAAACATTTTATCAAAATTTAACATTTAAGGACATTTGAAGACAGTAATTCTTTTATGAGAAAATTTCCAGTTGGCGCATTTTTGGTTTTCAGTTATGCCCACATATATGTGATTACTGTTTATCAGTTGAAAATAACTGCCTCTGAGACTTCTTTATGTTCTTATTTTGAGCCCCAGGTTATATGCATCTGACATGTCAACGGGCTTCAATATGTAGTAATCATTTCTTTTCTCTTTCCTCCCTCCCTCCCTCCCTCCCTCCCTCCCTCCCTCCCTCCCTCCTCCCTCCCTCCCTCCCTCCCTCCCTCCCTCCCTTCCTTCCTTCCTTCCTTCCTTCCTTCCTTCCTTCTTTCCTACCTTCTTTCTCTCTTCTCTCTCTCTCTTTCTCTTTTGTAACCTAGAACCTTTTGGCAACTTGGAAAAAGACCATTTTAAAAACATAATATGTAGTTTCTTACTGTCAGTATGAAGTACATGTTTAAATAACCAAAAAAAGTCTCATTGCGATTGTGATTATAAGAGACTATTAAGATGCTTTACTTTGGGTGGTAAACACACAGTACAGCGTACAGATGATATGTTGTAGAATTTTGCACATGAAACCCGTAATATTTTGTTAACCAATGTCACCCTAATAAGTTTAAAAAAAGAGATTGCATAGTGAAAAATTGAAGGACTAGATTTAGCATTGAAAAGTATTTGGTTTATCTTGAATGATAATTTTTAAAAATGATTTACTTGCAAACATTTTAAAGAGATAATTTTTGACAAAATATTTCACAAAATATTAATATACCTGATAACACTGTTGAAATCTCACAGAGTTTTAATAAAACAGGACTGACAGTTATTTTTCCACTTTCCACTTAGGATGTTGCAATTTTCCTTTTTTATTTATTTATTTTTATCTAACTTGCTCCTTCACTCATTTATGAGTTATCTGTCTGCTCCCTTAAGCCTTTGTGAGTTGACTGTTAGGTACAATAGTACATGTTATGATAAACATATTTAGAATTTCTTTAGTAGTTTCCTAGTCAAACTTAGAGTCCTCCTGCAAAAATCCACATCTTCCCTGGAGGCAGCCTTACAGTGAAATTCCCAGCTTCTCTCAGTTGCCTGTAATGCCTTAATTTTTTGCTTGCCAGCATACAGACTGAGTCTGACTTGTGACTTGGAAGAAAACATAAGTTTATCTATCTAACTAATAATGGCTGGTCACTTCATTAGAGTTAAGCACACAGCTGTTCATGTCACAGGAGGATGGAAGATAATTTTATTCTTTGATCTCCATATGTCCTTGAGATTTTTTTAATTACATGAGATTTCTGAAGAGTTTATTATCAACAGTCCATGGTTGACTTCAACTAGTATCTACATAGAAATTCCTTATAAGGAACATCAAATAATGTGCCAAATAATTAATAATTCATTGTTGAATCATCAGTTTTTCGTTGCAACACCTTAGTTGTTCATTGATTGCTCTCTCATATGTGCCTTGACCGCGGGCCTTCAGCATACCGAGTAACCCCTTGCTCGAGCCAGTGACCTTGGGTCCAAGCTGGCAAGCTTTCTGCTCAAACCAGATGAGCCCGTGCTCAAGCTGGCGACCTCGGGGTCTCGAACTTGGGTACTCGGCATCCCAGTCCAACACTCTATCCACTGCGCCACTGTCTGGTCAGGCTATTGTTGCTTTTAAAAAGTAATCACTAAACTAAACCAATGACAGAATGACAAAGCAGGGCAATAATTTATTTTCATTGATTATATGCCTTATTATTTCATCCTGTTAAAAACCTCAAAATGAGGTATATTAACTTTGTCATTTATACATTACTATGTTTACACTGGAAAACAAGTGTGGTGAGATTTACTAGTGATAGGAAATGTTTATATTTATAGGAAGTGCTGGAAATAAGCAGCTCAGCTCGCAAGAGCAAGATGTGTGCATCATTTGTTCAACAGTGGCTTGCTTTTATTTATCAGTGCCTAATTTTGAGAATGCAGTAAAGAATGTTGTGTTTAAAGACATTAGAGTAAACATCCTAATGCAATTCAGTGTGTATGGTAACTTAGTAATAAAACTATATTCTTGCAGTATTGCTATGTGCTGGCTCAAAAAAACTGGGTCAATAATTTTTTATATTTGAAAGTTTACTTTTCAAGTCACTTACTGGCAAAATTTTGCCTATAATTGTACTTTTAGAAAAGAAGCCACATTTTATGTTAACCACACATTACTGTTTTTGCTAGCATTATCAACACAAAACTTGTTTCAGATGCTGTGTTTCTAATTAAAAGTTATGATTGATAAACTATAACTGTGTTTGGAATGGGTTGTATTTTTCTCAGTCAAATGTTTATTTTACAAGGAATATATATGGTTAATCAGAGTGGTAATTCAGAGTCAATGTGACCTGAAATTTGGTGATAGACTAAACTTAATGAATTCATGAAAAATTGATATCCAAATAGGGTTGTCTTTGAAAGCACCAGGTTGTCACTCTTCACATTATGTGAGGAATGCCTCACTCATATTATCCTCCTGATAGTAGAAAATATTTGTTGAGAGCTTATCATGTGAGAAAAAATTTAGAATTAAGATAGGTAGATGGATAAGATAGATCCTAAATATAGACTATAGATAGATAGATGATAGCTAGATGATAGACAGATAGATAGATAATAGATAGATAAATAGAGAGATAGATGATAGATAGATGATGATAGATAGATAGATGATAGATAGATAGATAGATAGATAGATAGATAGATAGATAGATCCTCTCTTCTGAAGAGTTTATGATCTACATAAGAAAATAGGTCACATCTTGAAAGGTAAATAGTAATAATATTAGATTATATAGGCTGTCTCCTAGGCTGAATAATCAAGGTAGAAAATCCTGTGGGCTGGGATAATAATCCCTTGAGATTCTAAGTGACTTGAGGGATAGATTTGAAAGTGAATTCTCATCAGAGCAGTATTTGGAAGAGAGCACAGGAAAGAAACTGAGAAGCAGGGATTCCCTACAATATAGTTAAGATATTTTGAGTTTGGGCATTCTCTCTCCTGGGAGCAGGCCCCTCTCCTTTCTCTTCCCCCTTCTCCTGGTCTCCCCTCCCACACACACCCCAGGCTCATTTTTTCTGTCTCTCTTTTTCTCCTAAACCCCAAGGAACCTTCTTCTGTCCCTGTTATTTGTTTCCTAAGGCCCATTTCTTCTACCTCTGTGACATTCTAAATAAACTTTCTTTTATATTTTAAAAAATAAAATAAAATATTTGAGTTATAATTATAGGAAAGAATAATGCCCCCTTTTAGGAAAACTATAAAAAACATTATATAGAAGCCATGTATTTACATATTTGTTGTTAGCATATTAAGATTATGCCAAAGAAATAGCTTTCCAGCTGGATTTCATAGATTTTTCACTCCAAATTTTTTAACAGGCTACTTACTTTCTATGTTTATCCTTGCCTCTCTATGTTTAACTTGCACATTCTTGCTAAATGAATAACACTGAATTAAAATATTATAATAATCAAATAAAAACAATATATATAGTAGTGTCCCCTTGTGATGCAGAAAAGTTTTCTCATCAGGTTTTTAGTTGCTCTTAGCAGAAATAAAGCTTTAAGTATAGTTGTAGATATATTTAAGTTAAAACAAGAATACAGCAATATTAAATACAAGCTAAAATTGGTATTTTTCTGTAGGCATAAAAAATTATGAATGAATTTGTGAAGAAAAATGGAATGTGCCTGTAGTATTTTAGAGAAGTAGATTAAACGTTGGAAATAGGCTATTTCTGGATGGGAGAAAGGCGTAAGACAAATCCTTTGGGAGAGATATTAAAAGATACTTTTACTTCAACATTATTCTGTGATTCTGGGCAACCAATTAGAAAAGTTAATACCTATCACATAATAGCTAATGCAGATAAATATCTACTCCCATCAGCCTAAATACTAAATTTCACTTACATTGTTGCCTCCACTAAAAAAGAACATTTCTTCCCACAGCATAAAATGATAAATAAACATATAACCGGAAAATCTAACAATGCATTGATTGCCATAATGATATTTGCATGATTCAAGTCCATGCAAACCTTTTATTTCCATCAAATAGAAAAATAAGTTATCTGTTATCTGCAAGGCATTAGCTACTCCTGCATACAGCTTGTTCATGATTGCCTTAATTTCACTGAGTGAAGGGAAATACCATTTTCTTACTATTTCCCTAAAAATAAGGGTTACTGTTTTTTCAATACTTTGTTTTCAATGTTAAATGATTCCTAGACATTAACAAAACATCTTTGCAATCTCTCTATTTCCTACTGTAAATTCCTCCTTATTGTTTTACTTCTTTTCCGATACTCTGAGTTGAGTCTGCCTTTCAGAAGGAAACATTTTCCTTTAAAAAAAAAAAAGAACAACCAAATTCATTTTACCCTTCAAAATGAGCCATACATCTTGCTTATCTTGTTAAACTTCCATTCTCTGTTGTTTTCCGGTTTTTCTCTACTGGAAATGAACATTGGCACAGTTCGGAACATTTGGAAAAAGCTCTATCCTCTTCTCATGTTAACTTTTAATTATGAAATTTTGAGTTCCTCGAAAAGGTGAACATACACCCTCTCTTTCTTAGGTTCTCCATATAGAGACAAAATCACCATTGCGATTCTTCAGCTGCAAGAGGAAGGCAAGCTGCACATGATGAAGGAGAAGTGGTGGAGGGGCAACGGCTGCCCGGAGGAGGAGAGCAAGGAGGCCAGTGCCCTGGGCGTTCAGAACATTGGTGGCATCTTCATTGTCCTGGCAGCTGGCTTGGTGCTCTCAGTTTTTGTGGCAGTGGGAGAGTTTTTATACAAATCCAAAAAAAACGCTCAATTGGAAAAGGTAAATATTACTTTTTTTTTTTACAACTTAAACCAAATTGTTATAATAAAAGGAAGTATTTTGATTTTTCCAACCAAGGGTAGTGCTTAGAACTGTGACTGTTGTCTTCTACCACTTGTTATATAACAAAGATAACATACATATGTAACAAAGATATATATATATAGATATATATATATCAGAGAGAGAAAACAAGATCAACTTTATGATTTTTTAGTATGTTTAATTAAACCAGCTGCAAGACAAGTGACTATTTCACCTCTTATTGAAGACTAAAAAAAGAGCTGCTTAAAGTTTATTGCAGTTAGGTTGGTGAAGGAATATAATTAACAATGAAGCAAAAATCAGAAACTATAATATGAAGAAAAAATACTTTCTTGCAGATGAAACGTGTTTTTTATTTATGATTTTAATTTATTGTGTTTACATAGATCCACATGTCCCACCGAATATATCTCCCCCCACCTCAATGTTTCCCAGCCCCCCCCTTTGCCCCTTCCCTCCATTCCTTCCCCCTTTCCCTCCAGGATTTGTTGTCTTATTCTCTATAATGCTGTGTTATGCATATATAATTTCACTAATCTCTTTCTCTTTTCTGATCCCATCTTCTCTTCCACTTTCCCTCTGACTGCTTTCCCTCTGGTCCCTTTGATCTCGCCTCTGCCTCTGTTCTGTTCCTCAGTTCATATTGTTCATTGGATTCCTCAAATGAGTGAGGTCATATGATATTTTTCTTTCTCTGCCTGACTTATTTCACTTAGCATTATAGTTTCTGGTTCCATCCATGTTGTTGCAAAAGGTAAGATTTCCATCTTTCTCTTGGCCACGTAGTATTCCATTGTGTATATGTACCACAGCTTTTTAATCCACTCATCCACTGACAGACACTTGGGCTGTTTCCAGATCTTGGCTATTGTAAACAATGCTGCAATAAACATGGCGGTACATTTCTTCTTTTGAATCAGTGATTTGCTATTCACTGGATATATTTCTAAAACTGGGATAGCTGGGTCAAAGGGCAGTTCCATTTTTAATTTTTGAGCCATTGTTTCCCACAGTGGCTGCACCAGTCTCCATTCCCACCAGCAGTGCAGGAGGGTTCCCTTTTCTCCACATCCTCTGCAGCACATGTTATATGTTGTTTTGTTGATGACTGGTGTGAGGTAATATCTCATTGTGGTTTTAATTTGCATTTCTCTAATGATTAGTGATGTTGAATATTTTTTCATCTGCCTATTGAGCATCTGTATGTCCTCTTTGTAGAAGTGTCTATTCATTTCTTTTGCCCATTTTTTGATTGGATTGTTTACCTTCCTGGTGTTGAGTTTTATAAGCTCTTTATAAACTTTGGTAATTAACCCCTTATCAGACATATTGGCTAATATATTCTCCCATTGTGTGGGTATCTTTTTATTTTGTTAATGGTATCTTTTGCTTTGCAAAAGCTTTTTAGTTTCATATAGTCCCATTTGTTCATCCTGTCCTTTATTTCATTTGCCCGTGGAGATAAATCAGCAAAAATATTGCTACAAGAGACATCGGAGAGTTTACTGCCTGTGTTTTCTTCCAAGATATTCATGGTTTCACAACTTACATTTAAGTCTTTTATCCATTTTGAGTTTTTTACTGTGAATGGTGTAAGTTGGTGTTCCAGTTTAATTTTTTTGCAAGTACCTGTCCAATTTTCCCAACACCGTTAGCTAAAGAGACTGTCTTTACTCCATTGTATGCTCTTACCTCCTTTGTCAAATATCAATTGTCCATATAGGTATGGGTTTATTTATGGGTTCTCTGTTCTACTCCATTGATCTGTATGCTTGTTCTTATGTCAATACCAAGCTGTTTTGAATATGATGGCCTTGTAGTATAACTTGATATCAGGAAGTGTGATACCCCCCACTTTATTTTTCTTCAGGATTGCTGAAGCTATTAGGGTTCTTTTTTGGTTCCATATAAATTTTTGGAATATTTGTTCTATATCTTTGAAGTATCTCATTGGTATTTTAATAGAAATACCATTGAATTTATAGACTGTTTTGGGTAATATAGATATTTTAATGATGTTTATTCTTCCTATTCATGAACACGGTATATGCTTCCACTTGTTTGTGTCTTTCTTGATTTCCTTTAACAATGTTTTATAATTTTCCAAGTACAAGTCTTTAACCTCTTTGGTTTAATTTACTCCTAGGTACGTTATTTTTTGTTTGTTTGTTTTAATAGTGAAGGGGATTGTTTTCTTAATTTCTCTTTCAGACAGTTCATTGTTGGTATATAAAAATGCCACTGATTTCTGAATATTGATTTTATATCCTGCCATCTTGCTAAATTCATTTATCAGGTATAGTATTCTTTTGACTGAGACTTTAGGATTTTCTATGTACCATATCATATCGTCAGCAAATAATGATAGTTCTACTTCTTTTTCAATTTGGATGCCTTTTATCTCTTCTTCTTGTCTGATTGCTGTAGCTAGGACTTCCTGAACTATGTTGAATAAGAGTTGTGAAATTGGGTACCCCTATCTTGTTCCTGATCTTAAGGAGATTTTTAAAAATTTTTGCCCATTGATTATGATGATGGCTTTGTGTTTGTCATAGATGGCCTTTATCATATTGAGGTATGATCCCTGTATCCCCACATCGCTGAGAGTTTTAATCATAAATGGGTGCTGGATTTTATCAAATGCTTTTTATGCATCTATTGATATTATCATGTAATTTTTATCCTTCTTTTTGTTTATGTGTTGAATCACATTGATTGATTTATGAATATTGTACCAACCTTGTCTCCCGAGAATAAATTCCACTTGATTATGATGTATAATTTTTTTTATGTATTGCTGGATCCAGTTTCCTAATATTTTGTTGAGAATTTTAGCATCTAAGTTCATCAGTGATATTGGTCTATAGTTTTCTTTCTTTGTAGTGTCTTTGCCTGGTTTTGGATTCAGTATGATGCTTGTGTCATAAAAGGAGTTTGGAAGTCTTCCTTCCTCTTCAATTTTTGAAATAGCTTGAGAAGTATAAAAGTTAGTTCTTCTTTGAATATTTGGTAAAATTTGCCTGTGAAGCCAATTGGCCCAGGACTTTTGTTTGTTGGGAGTTTTCAATCTCATTTGATGAAATCAGTCTGTTTAGGTTTTCTGATTCTTCTATATTAGTTTTTGAAAGATTATATGTTTTGAGGAATTTGTCTATTTTCCCTAGGTTGTCTAATGTTATGGCATACAACTCTTCATACTATTTTCTTACAATCTTTTGCATTTCTGTTGTTACTTCTCCTCTCTCATTTCTAATTTTATTTATTTGAGTCCTCTCTCTTTTTTTCTTGATGAGTCTAGTTAAAGGTTCATCTATCTTCTTTATCTTTTCAAAAACCTGCTCTTGGTTTTATTGATCCTCTGTACTGTTTTTTTAGCCTCTGTGTCATTTATTTTCTCTCTGATCTTTATTATTCTTTCTAATTCCTCTTGGTTTTACTTTCTGTTCTTTTTCTAGTTCTTTTAGATGCAGTGTTAAATTTCTTATTTGAGCTTTTTCTAGCTTTTTAAGGTATGCCTGTAGTGCTATGAACTTCCCTCTCATGACTGCTTTTGCTGTATCCCATAAATTTTGAGTTGTTGTATGTTCGTTTTCATTTGTTTCAAGGAAATTCTTGATATCTTCCTTGATCTCACTGTTAACCCATTCATTATTTAATAACATGTTATTTGATTTCCAAGTGTTTTAGTGTTTTTCAGTTTTTCTATTGTAGTTGATTTCTAGTTTCATGCCATTATGATCTGAGAAAGTGCTTGATATGATTTCAATCTTCTTAGATTTATTGAGACTCATTTTGTTTCCTAACATGTGGTCTATCCTAGAGAATGTATCATGAGCACTTGAAAAGAATGTATATTCTGCTGCTTTAGAGTAAAAGGTTCTGAAGATATCTATTAAATCCAGTTGATCTAATGTGTCCTTTAAGTCTGTTGTTTCTTTCTTAATTTTCTTTCTTTAGGATCTAACTATTGATGTTAGTGGGGTATTACAGTCCACTACTATTATTTGTATTTCCATTTATCTTGCCCTTTATGTCCATCAAAATCTGCTTTATATATTTAGGTGCTCCTATATTAGGTGCATAGATATTTATAATTGTTAAATCTTCCTGTTGGATTGTTCCCTTTATCATTATGTAGTGATCTTCTTTATCCTTTACTATAGTCTTTGTTTTAAAGTTTATTTTGTAAGATATTAGTATTGCTACCCCAACAGTTTTTCATTTCCATTTTCATAAAAAGTTTTTTGATCCCTTTACTTTCAGGCTATGTGTATCTTTTGTTTTGATGTGTGTCTCTCATAGACAGCATATGTACGGGTCTTGTTTTCTTATCCACGCTGCTACCTTATGTCTTTTGTTTGGTGCATTTAACCCAATTATATTTAAAATTTAATGTTATTATTGATATGTGGTTGTTTATTGCCATTTTATTCTTTATATCTACATTCCTCTTTTACTAGAATTTTTTCCTTTTTTCTGTTTACAGCAGGCCCATAACATTTCTTGTATTATTGGTTTGTTTGTAATGAATTCCTTGAGTTCTCTCTCTCTCTCTCTCTCTCTCTCTCTTTTTTTTTTTTTTGGTCTGGGAAGCTTTTTATTTCTCCTTCAATTTTAAATGATAGCCTTGCTGGATAGAGAAGTCTTGGTTGTGGGCTCTTGAGATTCATTACTTTGAGCATTTCTTGCTATTCCCTTTTAGCCTCTAATGTTTCTGTTGAGAAGTCTGATGTCATCCTTATTGGGTCTCCTCTGTAGGTAATTGATAGCTTTTCTCTTGCAGCTTTTAGTATTCTTTCTTTATCTCTTAATTTTTGTATTTTAATTATGATGTGTCTTGGAGTAGGCCTCTTTGTGTTACTCTTTAATGGAACTCACTGTTCTTCTTGAACTTTGTGACTTTTTCCTTCATCAATTTAGGGAAGTTTTCAGCTATGATTTATTTAGTCAGATTCTCTATCCCTTGATCTTTCTCTTCCTCTTTCAGGAACCCCTATGATGTGGATGTGATTTCTCTTCATGTTGTCACAGAGCTCTCTTAGAGTTTTCTCAGGCTTTTTGAGTTTCTTTTCTTTTTGCTGCTCTGCTTCCTTGCTTTTTTTATCTTGTCCTCTAAATTGCTGATTTGATCCTCAGCTTTATTCATACTGCTTTTAATTCCTTTTAGTGTGGTCTTCATTTCTGATATTGTATTTGTCATTTCTGACTGGTTCTTTTTTATTTTTTTAATGTCCTTTTTGATACTTGCTATATCTTTATTTAGGTGCTCATTATGTCCATCCATTGTTGCTCTAAAATCTCTGAGCATCCTAACAAGCATTATTTTAAACTCTGCATCTGGTGATTTGGTTATTTCCATCTCATTTAGATCTTTCTCTGGGGATTTCTCTTTGTTGTTTTATTTGGGTTACATTTCTCTGCCTTTCCATTTTGTTCTTGTATAAGAAGGGTGTGGCCATTGGAGATCTATCGGTGTGGCCTCTGTGTTCCCTAGGTGTGATCTATCTGAAGGCCTGCCACCTGTTTTGCTGCTGTCTTGAGCGTTGGGGCATGGACATTGCCAGGGCCGGCTCACTGCAGGGGTTGCTGCAGCTTCCATCTTGCCTCTGTGGGTGGGATTGCCTTTGCGTGCCCAGACTGCAAGCCCTGGTTAGACCCTGGCCTCCACCCCACCCCTGCCAATGTGACTGCATTTACACATCTGTACTGCAAGCCTTGGCTGGCCCTAGCCTCTGCCCTGCTTCTGCAGGTGGGTGGGACTGTGTTCGTGCGCTGGAGAGCAAACATCAGCCCCATGCATGGGGCTGTATTCACGTACCCTGAAGCACATTGCAGGCCTCAGCCAGTTCCCCAGTTTCCACCTTACCCCCACGGCCAGTTATGCAGGCAGGATGGCTCTCACATGCATGGCCCACAGACGTGGATCAGATCGCTTTTGTTCGCCTTTCCCGCAGCCGCCACCAGCTCCTGGCTTCTGCCCCTGTGGGTAGGACTGTGCTCATGCCTGGGACACAGCCCTGGCCACACCTACTTTCACCCCCAAGGGCTGGACTGCGCTGGCATGCCCTGACCACAGTTGCCACTAGCCCCTGGCTTCTGCTTCCACCAACGGGACCATGCTTCTGTGTCCCACCACTTCCCACTCTCTGGAGAGCACTCAGCAGTGTGGGGAAGGAGATGCAGCTCAGACCTCAGCACTCAATACTATATCCCTGATGGCTCCCTGCTTCTAAGTGGTTCTTTGCTCTGACTGAAGCAGGGGAACTTCTGTTTGGCTGGTGACCTACTTCCCTTTGCTGGTCTTGCTGGTTCCAGGAAAAATATACACTTTAGATTTGGGAAGTGACTCAGCCCAGGGGTTAGGGTGGCTGTCCCTCAAAGTGTTTCTCTCTGTGCCTCCTAGATTACACTCTCTTCCTGCTACTCCAGTCTCTCATCTCTCCTTGTCCCCTGGAGCCCCGGGTGAGTGGTTGTGAGAGAGGTTTTCTGTGCGGTTCCTTTAAGACGAATTCTGGGTCTAACAATTCTCTTTCTCATAAACAGTATCCTGGCTTGTTTTGCAGCTAAATACTATCTGTACGCCTCTTGTAAGTTCTGGTGTTGCAGGCTAGAGCTTCGGTCCTGGGGCCCAGGACTCTCCCTTCTCCAGGAAATTTCCCTCTCACTGCACAAGTCCTTCTGGGCTGCCGCTAGCTCTTAGGAGCTGTGCAGCCCTCTCTGTTTTCCCGCTTTTTCCTACCAGTCTCAGTGTGGCTACCTAGGTGATCATTGGTTATAGATTCCTCTTGGTTTAGCCCAAAGTTGGTTTTTCCAAATGATTGTTCTTAAAATTGAGTTGTAATCCACTTTGGTTCTGGGATGTGGAAGTTGGTACATCCGCCTACTCCATCTCCATCTTGCTGCCCTGGCTGAAATGTATTTTTAAGAAACAATATTAATTAACAGTTTCAAGCTAGAGAGTAAATGGAATTTTTATATAAAGATTTTTACTCCTGTAAATTCTTAATTGAAAAAAATTTTAACTTTCATTTTGAAAATTACAATTGATTTTTGAAATTAAGAGTGAAAATAGTATAGTTTTTTTAATTTAATGTTATTCTTAATGAGCCCTTTATTTCTTTGTACTAGTGTCTTTTGAAAAATATATATAACCACAAAAATAATAAGATTATTGCAAGTTTTCTTGAGATTGTAATACATTTGTTTTGTTTTATTTTTTGCACAAATACATTTATGTTTTATTCTTGAAATTTTTGCAACCCTATTCAGATTATGTATATCTAGTGCTGTAATTTCTATACTACTATGAATACAAGGAAGAATATTTCTTTTGTTTATTTTTTAATCTTTCTTTTAGATGGTACTGATGCTTGTTATGTAAATTTATAGTTCTGGACATGAAATAGTGCTTTAACATTTTTTTTTATTCTCTGGCACTTCATTTTAAACTTTTTGCATATAAAGACCTCTTTTTTTAATTAAAAATATTTTGGGAGGCTTAACTTACAGACCTTGTATTAGAGTGAGATATTTTCTTTAATATTTGAAAGGTTTATGAACATTTTTGATAAATATGAGCAGAAACATGATATTTAAAAATAATATACATGAATATAAAGCTAATATATTCTGCTAATATTCTTAGAAGCACTTGTACCTTTAAAACTATATTTGGAAACCATAAATGTCTTCTTATTTTCCTGTGTTTATGTTGCTATTACGTATATTTTCTGGTAAGTAAATGTGATATTTCTATATGTTCACTTGACTATAGTACTTAACTCTTAAAAATGTTTTTCTAAATTAATATTTTGATGAGTAACCCATTCAAAATTTGAAAAATTCTAACAATCATATGATTTATTTTTTTATAATGTTTAGGATGGCTATATTTGCTGACATGGCTTAATCAAATATTTGTTGCTCTGGTGTGAGTGACAATAATGTCTAAGTACACATTGTATGTTATGGTCTTTTTTTATGGAGTCAAAATGAGTCATGACAGGAAATAAAAAAAAAAACTAACCAAGACAAAATATTTTAACTCATCAATTTTTATTTCTACTTTAATTTTTCAATAGATGTGATATTTGGTTAGTCAATGCTTAAAATAAGTCCAAAAATCATAAAAGGCATTTGGTTTTTTTAATTGGAACCTCAAATTATCCATTTTCTTTCATTTATAGCTCAGTATTAAAATAGAACAAGTAAACTAATTGCTTGGCAATATGTGTATTTGATTGCCCTTTTCTTTTGTGTCCTATGTATATGATTTACCTTGGCCATGTGATTATATATGTTTTGTTTTATAATCATTCTCCTTAAAAAAATTAAGGATGTAGAGATTTAATTTCTATAAAATAATCTTTTTATTGTCATTAGAAAGAACTAATTTAGTTGAATTTTTAATATATCAACTAGCTCTCTTGAATTTCTATGCATCTATATGGCCCTCTAAAATATTAGTAAAAGAAGTACACCTTTTGATTGAAACAAATGAAATATTACACTGGAAAGAAATAACTGTTGGTATTCCATTAGCTTTTTAAATCATGTCCCTCAGTGTTTTCACATACATCTCTACATAGCTTCCTTATGAAAGTCAAATTCCCTGGATTAGCAGGTGAGGCACTTCAGAATATGTCTATGCCCACCATTGTAATTTTACCTTTGTTTCTCCCCAACTGGCACTTTATTCTCTAGTGTACTAGATTACTTTCAATTTTCCAAGGTCTAGTTTTTTCAAAACTTCTTCTATTTAACTTGAGAAAACCTTTTACATTTTTCTACCCAGTTTCTACTAGTCTTTTCAGATTTGGCATTCAAGACTAGGTATCAATTAGCCTAAAAAGCTTTACCTATTCAATAGATATAATAGTTTTGGGGAAAAGGACACAACTATTTCCACAAGGTTGTGTTGGGTTTTTATTTCCAATTTCAATGAAAAATATATGACTTTTATATGTTACCTTATTTTACTTAGCTTATGTCAGGTACTATCATCATTCCAAAAACAATTTTCTCCTCCTTTGAAAGAGTTGTGAAGGTATTTTGCCCATTTCAAACTATGTCCATCCATAAACTTTGCTACCTTTTCTCTGAGAAATATGCATCTCTCCCTTCTCCTATATTATTTATATTTGTTGGTTTCTGTGTATGAGTGCCTCTCTCCTTAGTTCCTATAAGACAAGTATCTAATGTTTTGATGTTTTGATTTGTATTTCCAAGGTATCAAGTAGTGCCTGTTGGCATCAGATCTATCATCTATCTATCATCTATCTATCTATCTATCTATCTATCTATCTATCTATCTATCTATCTATCTATCAATCATCTATCTATCATCTATTTATCTATCATCTATCTATCATCTATCAACCTAATCTTTCTTGCTTGCTTGCTATTATTTTAAATTAATAATGCATTGACTCCAGTGACCTATTTTAAAAAGTCTATCATAAAGAGAAAAAAGAATAATATTTCTATATAATTTAAAAGAATTATGTTTAGCAAATAAATAATTACATGCTTATTAGAATAATTCATTTTATTTACTATGGTAAATTAGCTTCTTGGAATTCATTCTTCTTCATTTTTCTTGAAAAATATTTATTTGTTTGGGTTGTATAGTTTAACACCTTACATAATTTATTAAAAATAGCCATAAATTGCTCCTATATTTTATCATAAGGAATGCACATGGACGTATAGAAATTCACAGTTTATTTACATTTATAATTGTACCTTTAATCTAAAATTTTTATTTTATAGATATGTTGAACATTTGTGGTATTATTCATTTTCTCTAATTATTTATTGAGAACCAAACATGTAATAAATTATGTTTTGAATATTAAAAGTAAACAAGGGTTTGTTATTCACCATCTAGTCCCAGTGTGTTTTGCTATCTGTTTTCTCTTTCTTCATTTTCCTTCTTTTTATTCAGTTTATAGTATGCTAGTAGTTTTTTAAAGGAACAAATAAAATTCCCCTTCTTTATCTAAATAGTTGGTAGATGTACACACAGTCTATTTGAATGTGGACTTTATGGATAAAATTAATAAAGAGCAATATCTTTCTATGGCAGGTCTTACTTCTAATGATGATGATAAATTAATAATGGTGATGATTGGTATTAAAAGGTTTATATAAAATGTTTATAGTACATACTTTGTAAAATTTTAATAAAACAAAAGGACATGATGACTATAAGTATTTTATATTTCCAATTTGTTTAATAATTAAGAGTAGTATATGAGTACATCATTTTAAAATGAAGGCTGATTAAAACTGAACACATGTATGCCTTAAAAATTCGAAAACTCTAAATTGCATTCCTTACAGATACCACAAGATGGTGTATTCTAATTTTTATAGTACTTAATGGTTTTGATTTTGATGCAAATGTTAATACATCAAAGATACCTTGTTTTTCTTTTATTCAAACTTTTAAAATAAATGACTATTTATTTTTCTAATTTTACTGAAGTATAACTTGATCATTTGAAAAGATACTCACAGAGTCTTCCTTCTGAAAAGTCTTAAAAAGTAACTAATGAACATGTGCATTTTAATTAATTTTCTTTTTTCTTTACCTTTTTGCTGGTTTTAAAAAAATTACTGCTTAAGTTTCTTTCAGTGTGCCATCCAAGAATCTGTTGCACATCTGAAACAATTATAAATCAATTTCAAGTTGTGTGCCTTTGTTTGAAAAGTCCTAGTCTTCCTTTCTAACTGAAAAAAACTGCCTAATATACAAACATTTGTTTTCTCTAGTATTAATTATGATAATATATTGGTTTTGTAAGCATGAGTTATGTGATTGTAATAATTTTAATTTTTACAAAATTATTTTATGACATAATTATGGATTAATATTTTATGCTTAAAATTACTCATTATTTCTTAATTATTTGAATGTCTTTCTTAAAAAGTATACATAATTCTGCCTTCTTGCCTTCTAGCAAGAATAGTAATTGTTTTTGTCTGATTTATATAGAAAAACATTTTCTTTCCCATGTAATAAAAATAGATTTGCCTATACAAATTGTTTTCATTGAACACATTGAAAGCCAATCTGGATTCTGGACATGACCATTAACTTAGCATCAAAAATATTCATTTTTCTAATAAGTTTAAATAAGTCATAATAAATATGAGAAATAAAAATATAAACTAGTGTGCCTGACCTGTGGTGGCGCAGGGGATAAAGCGTCAACCTGGAAATACTGAGGTCGCCGGTTTGAAACCCTGGGCTTGCCTGGTCAAGGCACATATGGGAGTTGATGCTTCCAGCTCCTTCCCCCCCCCCCCTCTCTCTCTCTCTCTCTCTCTCTCCCCCCCTCTCTCTGTCCTCTCTAAAATGAATAAATAAAATAAAAATTAAAAAATATATATATAAACTATTGCTTAGATATTAATTTTTAACTTATGTGTTCTGATTGAAGACATATATTTATTTTAAGTTTTCTCCAAGATGTCTGATGTACATTTTAATAATTTCTCAATATTGATTTTTTTTCTGTATATAGTCCATTTTAATCAATATAGTTATTTGTGTTATAGAACACTGGTAACATGATATCTCTAAGTAATATTTTTCTAGTCACTGAAAGTTCAAAAACATTATTGAGTGCACATAGAATATTCTTCACTCCATAATTGAATAGCAAATGTAAAAGGCAGCTGTAACTCATGTCGAACAAATGAATGAAACAACATAATCTGGGGCATGTAAAGGAGCAATTACAATGCTTTAGTGTAAATCTGGATCCTAGGTGAAAGATTATTCACAAGGAAGACATTTTTCAAAGCTAGCTGAGTCTGTATTTCATGGAACTAGAAGAATGAAAGCAGGTTGTTCAAAAATCTTTGTACGCTAATTGCTTTCAGAAAGTTGAAAAATCAGTTCTTACAAGAGCAATGCTTTAAAAAAGAAAAGCAATGCTTTTATTCTTTAATAAAATATAAGAATGTAAACACTGTTATAAATCATCATAAAGATTTTAAAATTTTTAAAGTCCTAAATAAATTTTCAATATGTAAAATTTATCTATAAAGCATGATGCTAATCAAAAGTTAAAAGACGTAAATAAACTTTAGACAAATAGTTTCTTTTCTATTTTTTTTATGTTACTACCTTTCTCTGTGCATGATCATCTCTCATTTTCCATTAATAACCTCTATAAGAGTTAACTAAATGGCTTTTAAAGATGTTTTTTTACATATAAATATTAAATGATACTTTAAAATGAGAGGATAATCTCTGTTGTGGTCACTAATTTACATCCAAGTCAGCAAAAGGATACTTAAATCGTTCCTTTACAATAACCCATACTCTTTTTATGCCTATAAATGATGTTTTAAAATTAAAATTGTAGCATAACAGATAAATTTATTTGTTTTTAAAATAAATTTAGAGCTTTTATAGAATAACATTATTTTTTAATGTAAAGTTATCCTTAGAATTAGGTAAATTGCCTGACCTGCTGTGGCACAGTGGATAAAACATCGACTTGGAACGCTGAGTTCGCCGGTTCAAAACCCTGGGTTTGTCTGGTTAAGACACATATGGGAGTTGATGCTTTCTGCTCCTCCTTCCTTCTCTCTCTAAAAATGAATAAATAAAATCTTTTAAAAAAACAATTAGGTAAATTATCCATACTATACAGATGAGGGTAAGTGTCTCAAGGGTCAAGTATGTTTCCCAAGGTCAAATATGCCTAGTCTAACTCTATACTATATCATATTACACAAAATAGAAATGGAAAATTCAGCTATTTTTCTTTATAGATTTTTTGTCCTGAAGTTACATTGATAAAATATATGGAGTAAGAGCTTGATTTAGGTAAACAGATTGTGGGCTTTGATCATAAGCACTGTCTAGGCATTTCATTTTCTTATTTTTATGTATGAGTTTTGAAATAAGAGACTTGGGATAAGTTATCAAGTTTGTTTAACCTTGGATACAATTAGTTAACTTCTATACATGTCTTTTTAAATAAATATATACATGCATAAGTAAATGGATTACAAATGTACCATGAATGAAATGTTTTAAAAAGTATATAATATGTGACAGACATAGAGTTTTTGCCTGTGTCTGACATATAATAAGTAGCTGTTGTAATTATTATTCAAAAAGCTGATACATTTTAACTGTTAGTCCTTCAACAAAAAGTGCTTTCCTGTAATTAAACATTAGTTATTTGGATGTTATATATTTTGTTGAAAAATTGTATCATTATGACTACCAGCAAGAATGTGATGAACAGCATTGCTTTTTCTTAAGATACATTTTACAGCTGTATTGACTAAAATGTTTTTGAAACTTGTCAGACATTTTCATAGATTTTTCTAGCTTAAGTAGGGGATGTGTAAAAATGTATAATGATGCCCCATTTTTCTTTGTGTATTTCCAAATGCAATATAAAGATATTTGGTGAACTGTTTCTGTAAAATTCAAGGTTTCTGAGAATATTTTAATCTTTAGCTGTATTTATTATTGTAAAATAATCCAGGCAAAACATAAGAAGCTTTATCATTTTATTCATTGAGAAAAAAATGTTTTTGTTTTGCACCATAAATTTTTTTATTTGACTTATTATTTAGTTTTTTAAAAAATTAGCATTTATTAAAAACATAGTCCAGGTAAAAGGCTCAGCTGAAATTATAATCATTGTTAATGAAGTGCACTAATATAATAAAATATACATAGAATGGAAGTCAAGAGAACAGTATTCTTCTCTTAGCTTTGGTATCACTTATGTGCATAACCTTAGATAGAAAACTTGACTTGAGTTTTAGTTTCTCTAGGTGTAAAGTTACAGTATTTAAGAGATAGGATCATTAAAGAACCTACTTGTAAAGTCTCATCTAACTGCTGCACAGCTTACCTAAATAATATAATTTGTTCAGGAAGATGGCTGCTATAAAACTGAATATCAAGATCAAAGTTGCTATATATATTTTTTGACCTGAGTGGTTTAACTAGTCATTTTTCATCTCTCATTGCTTCATTACTAAATTCATACAGCCCAAATCAATTCATACTTCTGATATATAGCATTTTAAAAACACTGCCAATTAAAAAGTATAAGTCAGAAAGAGGGCTCCCAGTAAAAGATATTTATTTTCTTCATTTAATATACCAATATTATAGGAAATATTGCATATTATATATACTGTTAATCCCATTTTCATCATTATGTAGTTAATTTAGTTATTTTTTAATGTGAGACAGTTTTATGCAGGGATCACAGTGACTTTTTGACTTGCCTCTACAACATGTGATATGGAATTCTTGGACAAATGGCCTACAACTCAGAAATTAATTAGAAAAGAGTCTGAGAATAGATTAAGTATCTATAATCAGTTAACAAACAATTTAAACAACAAGCACAAAATCAGTTTGTTCGATACATAATAGTCTACATTTAAATGCTGAGCTGCAAAATCTGATAGAAGCAGCTGGAAGATAACTTGACAGGAATCAAGTATGCAAAAATGGTTAAAATTATTCTAATTAAATATTAAAATATTATGTAAGTTTAAACTGTCAAAGAATAGGATAGTAAGACATAAAATAAAATTTATTCCTTAAGAAATATAAATACAGATGAGAGTAGTTTATAATATTTTATGATTATATTTTATTTGGGTTATAAATGAATAATATTTCAACATGAAAGTGATAAGCTTAAAATATTAAAAAATCAGACTGGTTACTTTTTCTCAGTAGCTGTTTTGTTTTTTTAAAAAAGACATTGCTAAATATAAAGGTATTAACTTAAAAATGAGGTTCATTAAGTTAGTGTTTAATGTGGATCATATTTACAACTAGATTTGTAATATTAAAAAAAATTGTGTGCTTCAAGTGTCACATCTGTTATATATAAATGTCTATAAATTAGCAACTTAAAGTACTTAGAATAAATTATTCTGTAACAACTATAATGATGTTATTGAGAACATTTATCTGTAGCTATGTGTTATCTTATTATAGCCAAAATAAGAAAATACAGCTTTTAGAAAAAGCAATGCAAACATTGTCAAATTGATGCTTTTAAGGTTTCCAGACCTTCATTGTTTTAAGAATTAGAAATGTGTAAATGTGGGTTGCCTCTTCATTAATTATAATAAATTTTATAATGGGTTTTACTAATTTAAATGCAATTACATGCTAACAGCTCAAAGATTTAAATTTTCATTTTCAGGAATCTTCTATTTGGTTAGTGCCACCCTACCATCCAGACACTGTTTAGTAAACTTTTGAAACTTACTAAAAGAGGTTTTTAATAATGGTTAGTATCCTTGTGCCTTTCTTTTTCTTTTTGTAGTCTGTTATATTAATGTGGAGAAACACTTCTGTTGTTGTTTTCACCTTAAGAACATTATCTTACTTCATAACACAGTTTGTGTGTTTTTATCCCGAAGAGTAATTTGAAAAGCAAAATAGCTTTCTTTCTTTTTTCTTTCCTCAGTCTTGCCCTTCTTTTCATCTCCCCCCATAATGTTTTCTTTTCCCTTTTCTACCTCTTCTACTTCTTTTTCTTTCTTCTTCTTCTCCTCTTCTGTCTTGTGTATTATTACCTAGAAAAATTCTTTTAAGTGCATTTGGGTTTTCAAAGCCTTATTTCATAGTTCAATAAAAAGACATTGAAAAACATTCTAATCATTATATGAAACAGAAAAGACAATTTTTTTATCAAATGATGTTAAGACTTTAAAAATAAAACATAGTTAATATTTGGCAACTCACAGCACAGGTAAATGACTATATTTCACACTGATCTCTACAATTGCAACTTTAGATTATTATATATATCAGGATATATAGAACTGATATTCTAAAGCTTAAAAAAAAAAGAGTATGTTTGCCCTTGTGCCACAAAAGTGAATAAGACTTTATAGTATGAAAATATTTTTAAGATTCACTATGTTGATTCCAAACTCTTGCTCAAATTTAAAGGTTTTTATAATTTTTGTGAGGATTAGAAGTATTCTATAAGTGAGAAGAAAACCTATTGTTTCAGTGATTTCATTAGTTACTTAAGATAAAATTATTTTTCAGGAATAACTAAATTAACAGATAAAAAATAAAAGTGCTGACAATATTCAGCTAATTGGATGAAAAAAGTGAATAAAACTGGTAAATTGACATATAATCAAGTCTATTCATTGATTAATTAAAGGTAGCTTGATTGAAATTTTTAATCACTAATTTCTTTGTAAACAGATAAAGCCTAAAATGGTAATGGACAAGTTACAAATTGATAATTTTCAGTGTTTCTAAATTCATAAATATTGTTTACATAAGAATTTTAAATTATAAAAGATCAAAACAATTTTCTAAATTTGTAAATATAATTTACTTAAGATAACTTTAAATTATAAGTGATGACTTTTTTTCTTTTAAATTATAAAAGGAGAAAGATTCTAACTTTGATGAAAGTTTTTACCTACATTTTATATTACTTAGCATTATAAATTTTATATTACATAAAATTTTTTAAAAGAATTTTACATGTCTTTATTTATGGTCTGAAGTTACATATAGGGTACTATATTCATTTTTTATTTCTTAACTTATTAGAAATAAAATTCAAAATTTCATGGTTGAATGGGTATGTACATTTATAAGAATTTTTTTCTGAAGAAAATTAGTTGTTTAGAACCACTTTTGTAGTATAGACAAAAATTAATTAATAGATTTTCTATAGTTTTTGAACAATGTAACCAAACTAAAAACCAAGATTGCCTAGAAAAGAATATTATAAATAATGTTGTACCATTTGGAACATTTATTACTTATAAATGAAGGCTTATTTCAAATAATTCAAAGTTTTTCACATCCTATAGCATTTTTAAGTATCAATGGCATCAAGTTCTGACTTTATTATATTATCTAATCAATTATTCTGTTAAATGTTTCAACAGATAGCCAAGACTAAGTTACCTCAAGACTATGTATTCCTCTCCTTTTTGGAGTCAGATTTTTCCATTTCTACAGTGTTGTCATCATCACCATCTTCATCATCATTGTCATCATGTTCTTAATAAGTACATCTAATAGTAGGTATTAAGAAACAAGAAACACTGTGTCCATGTACTGGCTGTCAGGTGTCATGAGTCTTTAAATAGAAATATAATTTATGGATTTCAGAACTGTATAATTTAACACAATAAAACATGCATGGCAGTAACTCTATTACTTAGTGGGGAATTCATGTGTGGCATTTAATCATCATCCATTATAATTACTAATAAATTAATAATTTTACTATTTTAATGTTATGAAGCAAATACTAAAGTTTTACCTGATTAGTTAACTGGTATGCAATGTATTTCATTAAACTTCTGAAAATGCTTTTTTAAGCAATTGAATTAGAAACATCCTTAAATAAGAGTTAAGGTATTAGGGTCATATATAGCTATTGTTAATTAAGTCAATATTTAAATAACACATGTGTACAATCAGTACCATGGGAACTTGATCTCTTCTCCTATCATTCATTAAGAGGCATACATAGAAAACCTAGAGGCCAGATGGGAAAACATAATGAGTTTAAATACTATAATGAGTTTAAAGGGACAGAACTAACTTGAGTGAAAACAATGTGCCTGATCAATTAGAAAGTGATTCCCAAATAAGTTAAAATTTGAGTTATGTCCTGAGGCAAGGGATTAAGTCAGGTTGACCAGAAGAATGAAAGGACATGGCAAGGTAGCAGAGCAAAGAGAAACAGTGGAGATAAACTTTGGAGGTACAACCAGAGAAGGTTGTGTGTATTGTGTGTAGAGAAAAAAAAATAAATGTTGGGGAGAGCATTTAGGGGAAAGCTGAATCAGAGACGTCATGATGAAAAAAGTAGATGTGGATTTCATCTACTCTTTCTTTGGACAAGAAAAAGCTATTCATAAGTGATGTTTAAAAAAGTAGATTATTCTGCTAACTGTAAGCCTTTGGGGAAGGAATAGGCTAAACATAAATTTGGGAAGGTCATTAAGGGAACTTATTCAGGAAAATATGTCCCTCAAAAAATGAGGATATAGCCAGGAATGGACAAGAAGGTACTAGGGCAGGGACAAAAGTTATGAAATTGATTATCTTGCTGGAGTCTCAGTTGTGAACTGCAGAAAAGGATTTTCCCTGTCTCTGCATCAGTCTTCTTTGTCATCAGATTCCTACTTTAATCGAAATATTAGTTTTTCACAAATGATTATGTATGCAAAAAATTTTTAAACCTAAGAAGCATATGTGGTATTACATTTTTTTATTCTATATTCTTTTGGAGCATAACTTGGTAAACAACAAAGCAGCAACACTTAGGGGAAAAAACAAATCCTCATATGCATAACTGATTAAGCTTACTTCATTGTTTTCATACCACTTTTTGGAATTGTGTACATGTTTCATACTTGTTCACATTTTTGGTTGTTTTCTGTATTTTTAGTTTTTGTATAGAAAGAGTGTAAGGCTCAGCACATCTGAATTTCAACTACAATATACAACTGGCCTATGAATATATGATTTATACGCAACTAAAATGTGTATTTCAATAGTTGGGAGGGAGACCAACAAAATTTTGTTTCCTATATGTGACTTTATAATAGTAATTTTGAAAAGCTTGTAATAATAAGCCCCAAATATACTGTTTGTAGAAATCTATTGCCAATGAAATTAGAATTTTAAAAAAATATGTAGAGAGCCATTTTTTTTCTTTATGGGATAACTTATTTACCAGTACTCAGTTATCAAATCTAATGATGACAAAAAAGTTAATATTTTTTCATAGATTTTTCATGTTCTAAAATTTGTTATTTCATGGTGAAGTCATATTTATTTGTAATCATTAATAATTTTATAGGCCCAATCACAAAATATATAATGAATACCAGAAGTTATTTTCCATATTTTTATGTCTGTGTGAGTGCTATTTTTGTTTTGTTTTGAGATGCACAATGAAGAATCTATGTTTAAAGAAAATTTTCATATTTCAAGTGTAGTCTAAAATGTAGTACATTTCCTCTATTTTAATATAAAGAATGTATTTCTGGTAATTGATTTGTGTATATGTGCTTGTGTTTAAATTTTAAGGTAGATATATGTTATGATGCTAATTTTACATCTGAAAATCTTACTCAATATACATGGAATATATGCATTCTTAGTTGGCAGTTCATTTCATTATCAGCTGGAGATTTTCTTTAAACTAGTCCACTGTGATAAAATATTTTAATTATCGTGTGTTGTGTAATTAAAAGTGTGACAATATGTTGTAACCTTTATATTGAAAATTTTCAAACTTGTAAGGCTGTTACATTCACAAGTCTGTTGAGAATAATCTTAGACAGTTACAGTTTATCTGTTCTTTAATATTTTATTTTCTGTGTTGTTCTATAGAGGTCCTTCTGTAGTGCCATGGTAGAAGAACTGAGGATGTCCCTAAAGTGCCAGCGTCGGTTAAAACACAAGCCACAGGCCCCAGTTATCGTGAAAACAGAAGAAGTTATCAACATGCACACATTTAACGACAGAAGGTTGCCAGGTAAAGAAACCATGGCATAAAGCTGGGAGACCGAACACCCAAGCACAAACTGTCGTCTTTTTTCCAAACAATTTAGCGAGAATGTTTCCTGTGGAAATATGCAACCTGTGCAAAATAAAATGAGTTACCTCATGCCGCTGTGTCTATGAACTAGAGACTCTGTGATCTGAGCAGTTATAATTGATCGGACTTAATTTATAAGCATCATGGATCAACCAAGTTACACGGGGTTCTACTGTTTATCATGGGTTCCTCCATTCTTCTGAGTGAATGTTACATGCGTATTTTGTGGCTGGTTTCAAATGCAGTCCAGTAAGACATTACAGGTTCCTATTGAAGTCCAACTGTTGCCAGGAGATGGAATATCAATGCCCCAAGGGTAACCAGTGAAAATGTCTGTAAGAATAAAAATACTTGGAATCAGCAAAAACTGTAGTATTACAAGAAACAGTACAGTCTTCTGAAACATCCAGACAATAGTGGTGGTGATGTTACTAGCCCCCAACAACTCAATACAATGATCATCTGAAGAGACAATATGTGTTTAATGGACATGAAGAAAAAAATGTAACGCAAAACAAATCAGAATTTCATGACAAATGGAATATAAAGCATTTCTTCATAGTGTTTTATTTTTTCTTTCTTTCTTTTTGACAGTCTGTGTCACTGATTAAGATAGAAATGTCAATTACCACGGCAATGATGTTTTTCTTAAATTTACCTGCAGGAAATTTAACATGTAATTCTACTAGATCCCTACCTATCTACCTGTTCCCCCCACCCGAGCCCCGTTTCCTAACTCTACACCAAGAATAAAAAGCAACAGTTGGTTCATAGATTATGAATTAAAAAGTATATTTTGCAATCTTTGTCTTACGTTATGAAAGAGGGCTGGGTATTGATAGTTATGTGGAAGACCGAAGATTTCATTTTAACATTCAGATATGTTCATCTAAAGCCTAGTTCCTGCTAGAAATGAATTTGATGGAGCCTGGGCAGAGATCTCAGTGACAGGACAATGGGGACTAGTCATCTGTAGAAAAGTGTGTGTGGAGAACTTTGAAGTGGACTGCGTTTATCAAGACAGTCACAATGTTAAATGAACAAAATTCTTGAGCAGTTTTTTTTTCAAAAAAATGTTCAGGTTTATTTGTGGAAATGCAAGATTTCTATGAAAATAGTTTTTGTATGGAAATTTTTGTAATACTTTTTATCAACAAAATAAGAACATGTGTACCTATCAGGGGTGTGATGTCAAGCATGAATGGTAGTGCGTGTGCACCACCAACGTTTGGTGAAAACTATTTTTATCAAGAAAAAAAGGAATCATAGAAGAGAAATATTTTCAAGTTAGATAATATAAAAGTTAGGTGCACTACCACCACTGCTTACCATGCTACACCCCTGGTTTCCATGAGGCTGACAACATACTGTAATGAACAATTGTGTGTAAAACGGTAAAAGACACAGATCTCTTGACAACATTGTGATAACAGTTGAGTGCACACAGTTTGCTGTTTGAATCCAATGCACAAAATTGAAAAAAAATCATTAAAATTATGTCCATTTTACTTTCAGCTTTGCCTTTTATTTTTCTTTGGTATGGATAGATGAATGCACAATATGCTCATTTCATTAAGGGAAGTACACTCCTTAAGTCTTTCTAGGTCATTAAGGATGGCTACGTTCCCAACTACCTGGAGACAGGAAGAAAATAGCTTGAATTCTGAGCTACCACAAATGTAGGATATGATCTTTAGGCTTAGGGCAATTTAAATGAGAAAAAATAGCAGTTATAAAAGCAACAGTCATTGTCTTGCCTCTTCTGTGAGTGGATATTGACTAAGTTCATAGAGTTGGGTGAGACTGTATAGTGATTGCTGATCTTATATTTAAAGTCAAACTGATGTCCAATATAAGACCTCTTTGTGCATTGATAATTTACTGTAATTCAGCAAAGGGAGAGGAAGTGATAAGCTCAGTTTCAATGTTTAGTAATAATGTGTGTGGTTTAGATGTTAACATACTCACAAAGCTTTTATATATATTTAAATAACAATTACAGCATAGTTTTTACTAAGCAAAAAAGATACACATTTTAGCTAGAACACTTAACCAAAAAAAAAAAACTTTTGTAAAATATTTCTTTAAATTTACAAAAATTGGATAATTAAATTGCTTATATCAAATTAAATTATAAATTAAATGCCTGTTTTCAGTTTGTTGTATCTGAGGAATTTTAAATTAAAACTCAATATTTATTTTTTCTTCTTCTTCTTTTCCAACTGAGAGGAGGAGGAGAGGAAATAGAAAGACAGACCTGTTTGAGGCCAATGCTCTGCCCACCAGAGACCATGCTTGCAACTGAGCTATTTTTAGTGCCTGAGGCAAAAGCTCCATGGAGCCATCCTAAGTGCCCAGGGTCAATATGCTCAAACCAATTGAGCCATGGCTGCAGGAGGGGAAGAGAGAGAAAAATAGAGACAGAGGAAGGGAAGTGAGAGGGGTAGAGGAGCAGATGGTCACTTCTCCGGTGTGCCCTGATAGGGAATTGAATCCTGGCCAATGCTCTACCACTAAGCCAACTGGCCAGGGTCTAAAACTCATATTTCAATGATAATTCTGTCCCAAAATTTAATTTTATAGAGTTACACAATTCACTGCATAAAAATCTCAGCATTGTATTTATTAGTTGTAAATAATATCAAATAACTTTTTATGAAAATGTTCAGATTTTAGAGAATATTAAGCTTTTTATCAATCAGGTTCTAATCAGATTTTAAAGCACTTTTTAGTTTTAATGCTTTATTCTATTAAACAACATTATCAGGCAGAAAATGACAATAATTTTTTGAGAAATCAGAAAATAATTATTTAGATTTTTGGTAAAATTTAACAATTGTTTGAAGTATTAAATTTAAAAATTAAAAAGTTTAAAATATCTGCTGTATTTTAACTTAAAGATAATTTTGTATATATAAACAATGTATCAATATAATACTTATCCATTTCCTAAAAGGTTTCTACATTATTGTCGAAACAGATATTTACCTATTCATCAGGTCAATATACATACATGAGATACTGTTCTTAATTTTAATATAATCTAGATTACTTTCAAAATAATTTCAACCAATAAGAGAATTTCTCTTCTAAGAGACCAGTATATCAGAATAAACATTACTCTAGTGTTACACTCAAAGTATAGGAAGAAGAAAGAGGACATCTGTTCTAGACAACCATATAACCTGATGGCTCCAGGTAGTCAATAGAGACACATATTCCACAAATGAATAACCCTAACCAGAATAGAACACTGGAGAAATATATTTATATATACCAAAATTAGGAAATCCTAACCAGATAAAAACACCAAGAATTTATATGTATATATTTTATAGTTAAGTAACACTAACAACTATGAGAATACCAAGGAGATATATTCACATAATTACAACTAAATCACCCTAACCACTATGGGAATGTTATCCTAATCACTAAGGGGATGTGTTCTATTTTACAAACATGTAAAATGTATAAGGGCATTTTAATAATTATAATGTCTCACTATTTTGAAATTCTTATATTATAAAAAGTTTCCTTATAAAATTAAATGAATTTATGTACTAAACATTAACAATTTAAAAGTATTTTAGCAGTCTAACAATGCTGTTATTATAATCACATAAAAAATTATTAGTTTTTCTTGGTATAGAATGCTAAGTTGAAAGTCATTTTCTTAGATAAATTCAAAGATACTCATTTATTGCTTTTTTACTTCCAGTCTTCTGTGGACAAACTTGAAATTTTTCAGATCCCTGATCTTTTGTATGTGACTGTTTTTTTTGTGTGTTTTTTTAACTCTTTCTCAGGTTTGTTTGATATTCTCTTTTACCATAGATCCTGAAATAGCCCAATATAAGACATCGACCTATTTTCATTCATTGTGCTAGTGCTTGCTGAATGTTTTAATTCGGCTAATGTTGTCCTTCAATTTAGAGACAACTTTCTGAACTATTTTTTGATGATGTCTTTTGTCTGCTTTCTCTACTTATTCTAACAGCTACACTCAATATTGGAGCTCCTGAACTACTGAGTCTAAATTTATAATCTTTGTGCCCCTAGTTGTCATTTATGTAATTTTTATTTTCCAAATTTTATACTAAATTTTCTACTTCTGTTAATTGTTTTAATTTTTATGAGATCTAGTCTCATGGCTATAGTATCTTCTCTTATCTCTGAAGTCATTAATAATAATCTCATGACATTATTTTCTTCTTGAAAAGATCTCCGTTTCCTCCCAGTTGTATTTTTTCTGTTCGCATTTTTTAATTTTTATACTTCATAGTAGAGGTTTTTAAAATATTTTTGTTAATTATTATCATCCTGTTAAAGATTTTAAAAAGGAGACAAAAATCTATTTAGGAAGCTGTATGTTCATGGCAGGGTTTGGGGTGGGGGATATTTATCTAACTTGAGGTTTAGCACAGATTCATCTAGCATTCAAAATGTTCTCTGAATCTTTTCTCTTAGGCCTTTTAGGTTCCCCCTGAGAAATATTTTTAAATTTCTTGCTTGGAAAATAAGGCCCTGACTGCCAATGTTCTGGTAATCTGGGGTTAATATATCTTGAGATCTGAATGCATTCAACTGGACCTGGAATCTTTTAGTCTGGAGCCATTTTATTTTTCCTTTTTTGAAACTACTTTTCTATACTTTTACTGAGTTGGTAGAGAATAGGCTCTCAGGTGTAAAAAAAAAAAAAAGAAAAAAAGAGGAAGAATGTAGGAATCCACTGTTTTCAAACTTCACTTAATAAAAATGAAATCCTCCTTGTGTTCTCCATCCTGTACGGCTAATTATGAATGTACATTGTTCAGCTGGTTCCTGTATCTTGGAGGATTCTGTGATATAAGTAATCTGATTAGTTGTCAGGTTTTTACATTGCCCACTTGGGATTATATTTTGCTTCAGTCTGGTTAGTTAAATCATTAGTTCATATGATTTCTCCTAACAAAAGTTTTGTTGAAAGTTTTACTTCTCTGTTCTCTTTATTATTAGAGTTTTAAAAATGAAATAAAAAATCTACTGCAATTATTATGGGTGAGTAAGAAGCCAAATTTCACATATGCATTTAATTCATTTAATTTGACATATGCATTTAATATAATTTAATAAATATGCAGATTATTATTAATGACTAGCATATGCCTGGAACAAGAACTCTTTATACTGAAATCTAGTATAGGAAACAAATAACTAAAACTACTGCAGTTCAAATAAAGTAGAAAAGGAACAGACCTTCCTCTTGTAATTTCAAAGAATTTAATATTGCCAAGTTTCTCTTCTTTCCAAATAATTTTTAAGTCTATATGTTAAGTAGACTTTTACAATGAAAATTAATTTCACAAAATGGAGCCAAAAATTATTTCTGAAATGGGGATTATTTCTATTTTATTATCTGTCAAATAACACTAAATTTTGGAAGCCAAGGTAATTTATAACCTAAAGGCTAAAGTCTAATTCAAAACATTCCAATTCTTATTTTATAAGGAATACTTTCTTAAATGTATTATTTATTTATTTATTCATTTTAGAGAGGAGAGGGAGAGACAGAGAGAGAGAGGAGAGACAGAGAGAGAGAAGGGGGGGAGGAGCTGGAAGCATCGACTCCCATATGTGCCTTGACCAGGCAAGCCCAGGGTTTCGAACCGGCGACCTCAGCATTTCCAGGTTGACGCTTTATCCACTGTGCCACCACAGGTCAGGCTTTTTAGATTCTTTTTTTAAAATGTATTATTTATTTATTTATTCATTTTAGAGAGGAGAGGGAGAGACAGAGAGAGAGAGGAGAAGGAATACTTTCTTAGTGAACCATAATGAACTATACAATTTTAAGAATTCTCTTTAATCTATTGCCTTACACTGTACCTTCCTTTCATATTTATTATGATTGTAATTTTAAAAAAAATTTAGATTTTATTTATTGACTTTTAAAGAGAGGGGAGAGAAAAAGAGAGAGAAAGAGGAGGGAAAAGTGGGAAGCTTCAACTCATAAGAGTTTCTTCTTGTATGTGCCTTGACCAGGAAAGCCAACAGATTCGAAACAGTGAACTCAGCATTTCAGGTCAACATTTAATCCACTGTGCCACCACAGGTCAAACTTAAAATACTTTTAAACATATATATCCCTGCTTTATTTCCAAGTACAGTTACTGTTTTCTTACATTTTCACTAGAAATTTCCACAATAGGATACTTAAAAAACATAGCACTCTCAATTGCTTTAGTTAACCCTAAGTTCAATCTGTAGAGTTTAATATCTAACAATCATAAATACACTGAACAATATAAAATTATATATTCTACTCACCTTAGTCACAATCCATGTTAAATGGGGAAATATAAAACATACTACACATATATGATCCTTCTATAACATTTTAAAATACTTTTTAACATTACCTTATATCTCAGCTTCCAATCTAATATTTTCATATGGTTCAGGATAGCTGCTATAGCTCCAGCCACTGTATTCACATTTCTACCAACAGAATACTTTGGTCAGAAGTTAGTGATGTGTCCACACTTGTCTGTAAAACAGGATAGGAAATGTAGACTTAAATTTAGGCAGCAATACGTCAGATAAAAGGCAAGGGTTCTGCCTCATCTGTGGTGGTGCAGGGGATAAAGCATCGACCTGGAAATGCTGAGGTCACCGGTTCGAAACCCTGGGTTTGCCTGGTCAAGGCACATATGGAAGTTGATGCTTCCAGCTCCTCCCCCCTTCTCTCCCTCTGTCTCTCCTCTCTCTCTCTCTCTCTCTCTCTCTCTCTCTCTCTCTCTCTCTGTCTCTCCCTATCCTCTCTAAAAAAATGAATAAATAAATTTAAAAAAAAGGCAAGGGTTTTATTACTAAGGAAATGTATAAACAGATATGGGAAAAGAAATTGCAATTTTTGTCATTCCTGGTATTTTGCAGTCTTTTACCCCAGCACACTATCTTGTTCTGTTAATTCCCTTTTTTATTTTTTTAAATTAAAGTACAGTTGACATACATATTATTTCAGATGTAAAACATATTGATTCAACATTTATACAACAGTTCTTACTGTGTGATTACTCTGATAGATCTAGTAACCATCCATCCCAATACAAAGGTCTATTTTCTCTATGGTGTATATTACATCCCCGTGACTTACTACTTTTTTATCTCACTGGAAGTTTGTACCTCTATTCCCCTTTATTTTTCTCACTCATTCCCCTCTCCATCTGACAATCATCCATTTGTTCTCTGTATAATATTATAACATTTGTATAATATTTGTTAACCCACTATTTTGCTCATTTCTCACTCATATGCCATCTACCACTATCATTCTCTCTTTTTCTTATAAACCAGATTCTTTCATATCTTAGTGATTTCCTTTATATTTCTTTTATCACCTTACCCAATGGAAACCTGGATTTTCCTTTATGACACTATTTTTCTTGAAGCAAAAGTAGAAACAGTTAATTTATTTGTTCTGCAAAACACTGTTATATTCATTATAGATAAAGATGTACCTTTTTTCAAACCATTATTTTAATCCCAAAATACTCTTTCTCATTCTTTAAAAACTTGGACACCTTTATTAGAATTAACCTGTAATTCTGTGCCCTACCAACTTTAATTAATTATGTATGCACCCATTTGTTTATATTAAAAAATCTGTGAACCTACAATATGACCCAAGCTTTCTGTTAGATACTGGCTAAGCAATGATGATTGAAAAGAGACATGGTACTTGCTGGTACAGTTCTAGAAGAAGAGGCTAATCTTAATCAAATACACTAAATATAAAAATACAAACTAAAAAATGCTGTTGTAAGAAGTGCTCCTTTTTGTTATTTTCTGATGAGACATGAGACTTTCCTCAGTAGATCTCAAGCAATACAGTTTAATAGTTGAAGATATTATAAATTTGATTATATTTATAAAGTATGAACATAAAAGCATTTATTGGTCTAATAAGACAAGCATGCTTTACTTCATTGTGCTTCACTTTCTTGTGCTTTGGAGATACTACGTTTTTATATATTGAAGGTTTGTGGCAACCCTGTGTTGAGAAAGTCAATCAGTGCTATTTCTCCAACAGCATTTGCTTACTTCTTGTTTCTGTGTCACATTTTGGTAATTATTGCAATATTTCAGATTATTTAAGCATTTTTATGATAATCTGTGATCAGTGATCTCTGATATTACTGTTGTAACCATTTATGGTTGCCACAAACTGCTCCCATATGAGACAGAAAACCTAATAAATGTGTGTTCTGACTGCTCCACTGACCAGACATTTCCCTGTCTCTCTCCTCCTCCTCAGGGTTCCCTATTCTCTGAGACAAATGATATTAAAATTAGTCCAATTAATAAGCCTACAAAGACCTTTAAGTGTTCAAGTAAAAGAAAAAGTCACATATCTCTCACTTTTATAAAACTGGAATAATTAAGCTTGAGGAAGGCATGTTGAAACCTAAGTTGGACTGAAAGTGAAGCCTCTTGCTCCAAGCAGTTAGCCAAGTTGTGATGCAAAGAAAAGGTACATGAAGAAAATTCAAAGTGCCACTACCATGAACACATGAATGATGAGAAAGTGAAACAGCCTTATTGCTGATATGGAGAAAGTTTAGTGGTATTAATAGAGGATCAAATGAGCCACAAAATTTCCTTACCCTATAGTCCAATCTAGAATGAGGCTCTAACTCTCTTCTCAAATCTACAAAGGCTGAAAAAGGTGAGGGAGCTGCAGAGAAATCGTGGAAGCTAGTAAAGATTGGTTCATGAATTTAAGAACATACATCCATTGGCAGCTCAAGGGTCAAAGCTTAATTTTTACTTTCAAGTCTTATTATTGAAGAATATATTTCATAAGGCTATAAGTGCCAATGATAATGACTCTTCTGCTAGATCTGGGAAGGTTTCACCTTTCTAGATGTCATTAAGAATATTCGTAATTCATGGGAAGAGGTTAATATATCAACATTAGCAGGAGTTTGGAAGAACTAGATTCCAACCTTCATGACTTTGATGGGTTCTACACGTCAGTGGAGGAAGTAACTATAGATGTGATACAAATAGTAAAAGAGCTAGAATTAGAAGTGGAACCTGAAGGGATGATCAAATTGCTGCAATCTCATGACAAAATTTCAACAGATGAGAAATTGTTTTTTTTTGTACTTTCTTGAGATGAAATATACCCCATAAAGATGTTGTGAAGATTGCTGAAATGACAAAAAAATAGAATATCATATAAACTAGTTGATAAAGCAGTGGCAGGGTTTGAGAAGATTGACTCCAATTCTGAAAGAAGTTCTGCTGTGTGTAAAAAGCTATCAAAGAGCATGGCATGGTACAGAGAAACTGCATAAAAGAGTCCATTGATGCAGCAAAATTCAGTCTTAAGTTAGTGCCATAGCTACCCCAGTCTTCAGCAACCACCACCCTGATCAGTCAGTGGCCATTATCATCAAGGTGAGACCTTCCACCAGCAAAAAGCTTACAATTCCCTGAAGGTTTACATAATGATCAACATTTTTTAGCAATAAAATATTTTTTTAATTGAGGTATATACATTGATTGTTTTTAGAATCATGATATTGCACACTTACTGGACTGCTGTATAGTGTAAATAAACATAACTGTTATAAGCATTGCGAAACCAAAAAAAATTTGTATGAGTCACTTTATTACGATATTCATTTTATGGCAGTGGCCTGGAACTAAACCCTCATTATCTTCAAGGTATGCCAATATTATTGGTTAATGTCTTCCTCTCAGGAATGCATAACTTCTGTGAGCTTCAAAGCTTGGCACAGGGTAAGATTCTAATGGGGTTGAAGAACATAAACTGATATGTAAAGTGTTTTAGTTCATTACTGCTGTCCTATTATTCATACTAGCAATTTTCCACTATGTGCAAATATGACACCATAACTTTCTAGGTTCTAATTTGATCTTTACTACTGCCACTTACACACTTTCCTCTTTTTCTTACAAAGGTGCAAGAAAATATTCTACAAGTTTTACTTGGATTTGTTTGTTTATTTTGTTCTGTTTTATATTTCTTGCTTTTCTTTCGGGGTAAAAGTAAGCAGTAACCTAACAATTAATTTGAAAAATCACTGAAAGCATGCTTATTGAATTGAGGTCAAACATTCAAATCTCAAATATTTATCCTCTTTCTAAAAGTTTACCAAAAAAATTCACTTGAGTATCTCTCACACAGTATGAGAAGTATAGGAATAATGCTGTATAAAAGTGAATAATAAAGGAAAATTATTAGACTAGAGGATTGGAGTAAACTTCCCGGAGGAAGCGATAATTACACTGAAATATACATGCTGAGAAGCAGATACTCAGTAAAATAGAAATTCTCACAAGCCTGTGACAAAGTACCCACAAGTGTCCTGTGGTAGAAGGGAGCATGGCATATGCTTGAAGAATCGAGATTCAGTCAGTGTTGTAGAGCACAAAGAAGGCATAGAGATATATAGTAGAGATGTATTTAAAATGCAGCTCAGAGCCAGACCTTAACAAGGTAGTGCAAGTGACCTTAGTGATTTGATATTTATCCAAAGAGCAATAAGAAACCACTTAAATCTCTGAAGCAGAAGCAAGATTGTTGGATAAGATCTGCATTTTGTAAGGACCACTCGGGTTTCTTACAAATTTGGAGCATGATTTAAATAGACACCAGAGTGGATATGGGAGGTTAGTGAAGAGGCCACATCCATAAGGCGTCTGGGAAAATATTGTGTTACTTTAGATTAAACTCAATTGGTAACAGTGAAAATGAACAAAAAGAGACATTTTCATAAGATATTTAGCAGGTAAATTTAATAATAAATATACAGATTACTAACGATTGTTATGCCATAATTCATAATTAGTGCTTTTTATAATTTACCTCTTCCAAATCTCTGAGCTAGGGTCAATATTTCTGCTGTTTTATAAGTAAAAAAACAACTGACAAGAGAAATTAAGTAAATTTCTTAAAATCTTACAGATGCCAAATTTAAACAAAATGATTCCAATATTCTTTTCTTTTTTCTTTCTTTTTTTTTCTTTACAGAGAAAGAGAGAGAGTCAGAGAGAGGGATAGATAGGGACAGATAGACAGGAACAAAAAGAGGTGAGAAGCATCAATCATCAGTTTTTTGTTGCGACACCTTAGTTGTTCATTGATTGCTTTCTCATATGTGCCTTGACCGTGAGCCTTCAGCAGACTGAGTAACGCCTTGCTCGAGCCAGCGACCTTGGGTCCAAGCTGGTGAGTTTTTGCTCAAACCAGATGAGCCCGCGCTCAAGCTGGTGACCTCAGGGTCTCGGACCTGGGTCCTTCCACATCCCAGTCCAATGCTCTATCCACTGCGTCACCGCCTGGTCAGGCCCAATATTCTTAGCCACTGTACTTGGTCATAGTCACAAACAACACTGCTGTCTCAGTGGCTTATCAGAATGGAAGTTTATTTCTTACTAATAAAAATTCTGTTACGTGTGTTTTGAACGTCCTTCTATGTCTCTTGTGCTCTCTGTGGTAATCCCTAATCTGGATGGTTTCACTCTTCCAGTGTCTCGTGAGGCCTTCTCCTCGATTACCTTCAGAACCCTTTGTTAGGACCTAGTCACATGGTACTGACCTACTTTAAGAGGCTCAAGTGTTGTAGGGGGTTGCAGGCTGGAAGAGAACAAAAACTGGTTTTGTGAGAAATAGTAATGCTATGCAAATCTGGACCAAATTCACCTTTTCCACTGATGTTGTCATCAAGTTAAACAGGAAATGGAAGAAAGTGAAAGAAATTGTTACATTTGTAAGAAAGAAGGTGCATTTAGTTTTTGTTTGTTTCTTTGTTGGTTTTTGACACAGCTGGAAATACCTGAAACATTCAAGTGGAAATTTCTTTTTAAGCAATTGACAACACATGTGTGAGTTGGAGTTGAAGTCTGAAGTACACACATCACAGAAATACTAATTGAATTTGTGAATACCAGGTCGTCCCAGTAAAAAATGCCAAGTAAAAATAGATGTGGGTCTAAGACAAAGTCTTGACTGCCTCTAACTTGCAGTGTTGGATATGGAGGGTAGGTTCGTAAGAGATATTGAATGCATGGCCAGAGAAATTGGACTTTATAGTTTTACATGTTACCCAGAGGGGTCCATAGCATTTTATCTTAAGTTAATGTCTGCAACCCTTAATACCCTAAAGATAGAAAATGAGGATGTCCTAACATTTCTTGCTGCAAAAACATTATTAAGTTATACCAACCTGACAACCAAAAAAAAAATTAATATTTACATTGTGACTTGGAAGAGTTCCTGGAACAAGCATTGGCTGGCAGCTTGGGCCATTACTGACACTGGATGTCATGCTGCCATCAGTGTCTTACATGCCTGAAACACTCCCACCACATTGCACTAAAGTTGCTTTGGTCCCTCACTTCTGGAATCTTCACTAAATTCAAGCAGAAGAGGTTTCTTACCTTTATCTTCCCATCATTACTCTAAGTAACACAGATAGGTCCAAACATTATTTGGATCTTGCCATCCTATACTGTAAGGTTCACTCTTTGAGTCTAATGTGCTTGATGCTGGCCTAAGAAGTCTTCGCCATGTGTTGTGCCATTTCTTGTGAACATCCATGGATGTCATTCCTTATCCTGTTTATATAGAGATCTGTAAGAGACTAAAAGGAAAAGCAGGACCCTGCTGCAAAGCTTGTGTCCAGGTGGTGTTTCAGGATGAACAGACCAATTAAATGCCTCATTTTCTACAATCCAAGAAAGATTGCATACTAATTTAAAGGTATGCAGATATCCTATGTGACCTTTTTGGCAGTTCCCTACTAAAGACTGGAGTGCTTGGCGTGTCACATTATGGCAACTCTCACTGCTTGGTACACTGACAAAGTAATCACAGCCATAGAATATTCTTAAAGGTTCTTAGACAAGCTCTTCAACAGACTAGGAAATAAGGTTGAAAGAAATAACTGTCTCTTAGAAATAGAATAACAATAATAAATGTGATCTAAAATAGTGACCCAGTAACTACAGGGATCCTCCTTTGCTGCTAGGCCATTTTAGTGACCTGCATGTCTAGCTACACCCTTGCCTCAGTGCCACAAGAATAGGCCCTCACTTCCAGGTATCAGACTCTGAAACTACTGTCTCTGAACAAAAAGCTCCTGTTTTCTCTTTTTCTACTTCCTTGCTTCCATTTCATTTACTCCTGTTTTCACCCGTGTCCTTATTATTTCAAGTTTTTCAGTAGTTTTATTATACCCGTCCTCCACTCTACTTACCTCCGGACAATATATAGTGGAAATAAGAATTTCTAGAAATGAGGAATATATAGAGAGAATGAGTATAATACTCTAAGGCAGTGGTTCTCAAAGTGTGGGCGAGGGTGCACTGGTGCACTCTAGAAGATTTCCAGGTGCACTGCATGGTATTCCAGAGAAACATGTGCCTGTTGGGGACCAAAAAACCAACAGGGTTTTTGGAGTTTAGATTTTTGGGGGACAGAGGTGTGGGGAATTGGCTATAAGCTGACAGTCTGCCCAACCCCCCTCCCTCACTTGCCTAATTAGGTTGCAAAAGGCTGTTAGGTTGTGGTGCTGGATTGTTTACACTACCCCCATGTTCCCCAGAAAGACAGGAGGCAAGTTTCTTCTACCCTTTGTTAGGTTTGGTGTAAAGTTAAAATGTTATGTATGGTGGGGGTTTTTGATGATTAAACATAAGGAATTATCTCTTGAAGCCTTTTGGATTACTATAAAAGAAAAATATGTGGCGATATCAAAAAAAACTTTGAACATTTTACTACAATTTTCAACATCCTATTTATGTGAATTAGGATTTTCTACCCTCAACACAATTAAGAGTAAAAAGAGAGGAATTCTTCAATGTATTGATAACGAAATGAGAGTTTGCCTATCAAATATATGCCCAAACATTGAAGAAATTGCTAGGGCACATCAGCCTCATGTTTCTCATAAACACAGGAATAAAAAAACTTAACACAGTCACCCTAGGACCTGCCAAATTTACTAAATCTTACTAAGAATGTATCTTATACATAAAAAGATAACTTTCTTATCATTTTTAACCCCTCTTTTTTACAAATTCTAAAAAGCATAACTCAAAAAATGTAACATAAAAATGTTTTTTAAAGTCAGAATAAATTTAATTTTGTCATATTTATTTTAATTACCATAAAAGCACTCTTGGACTCTATATATTTTTCTTTAATAGTTGACTTAACATATTTCTCAGAAATTTGTATATAGTGAGCCTACAATTATTTGTAGGATTTTAAATGCACCCTGACTTCAAAAAGTTTGTGAACTGCTACTCTAAGGTGTTTTCCGACACTTTCTTTTTTTCTTATTTTTGTATTTTTTCCGAAGTGAGAAGTGGGTGAGAGGCAGACAGACAGAATCCACCATGTGCCTGACTGGGATCCACCCTACATGACCACCAGGGAGTAATGCTCTGCCCATCTAGGGTGTTGGTCCACTGTAATCAAAGCCATTCCTAGCACCTGAGGTGGAGGCCATGGAGCTGTCCTCAGCGCCCAGGCCAACTTTGCTTCCACGGAGCTTTGGCTGCAGGAGCGGAAGAGAGTGATAGAGAGAAAGGAGAGGGGGAAGAGTGGAGAAGCAGATGGGCACTTCTCCTGTGTGCCCTGACCTGGAATCAGACCCGGGACATCCACAAACCGGGCAGATGCTTTACCACTGAGCCAACAGGCCAGGGCCTGACACTTTTTTTTTAACTTAAAATTATGTTATACGGCCTAGTGTGCGGAGGACCCGGGTTCAATTCCCGGCCAGGGCACACAGGAGAAGAGCCCATTTGCTTCTCCACCCCTCCGCCGTGCTTTCCCTCTCTGTCTCTCTCTTCCCCTCCCGCAGCCAAGGCTCCATTGGAGCAAAGATGGCCCGGGTGCTGGGGATGGCTCTGTGGCCTCTGCCCCAGGCACTAGAGTGGCTTGGTTGCAACATGGCAACGCCCAGGATGGGCAGGTCATCGCCCCCTGGTGGGCAGAGCGTCGCCCCTGGTGGGCGTGCCGGGTGGATCCCAGTCGGGCGCAAGCGGGAGTCTGTCTGACTGTCTCTCCCTGTTTCCAGCTTCAGAAAAATGAAAAAAAAAAATTATGTTATAAAGATTTGGTTGTTATTTTCCTGATAACTCCTGTTCATTGTTTTTCACTGCTACATAATATTTATTGATGGTACCCACTCTTATTTATGTGTTCTCCAGTCAGTGGATATTATATATTTTTTCTTTTTAATTAACTCATTCATATATATATATGGTATATGTTTTCTGGTACTCATGTATTAATTTTTTTTTACATACTCTGAGTCTTGGTATGTGTCAAAATCCTACTCTACAACACTACCAAAACCACTATACCAATCAGCACTTTAATCTTTGTTTTGAAGAGAAAGGAGTAATCCATTTTCTCTCCAACTCTTGGTCTTTGTCAGATTTTTAAAAATCATCTTGCTTATCAAATGTGTCAAATGCCATTGTGGCTTTGTTTTGTGTCTACCTGTTGACTACTGCTATTGATCTTCTATGTGTATTAGCTACACATTTCATATTCTTTGAAAAGTTAACCCAGGTTTTTGTTTTTCCACCATTTTTGTGATTTCTAGGAGCCTATCTATTGCTGATATTATCTAATTTGTTACTTGGTTTTATTTGTTGCAAACATCCCTCCTCATATGTTATCTATGTGCTTTTCACTTTAAAGTCCGACTGATGAACAGAGGTTGCTAATTTTAATGTTCCCAAATTTGTCACTCTATTACTTTATTATTAGCATTTTTGGTACCTAGTTTAAGAAATGCTCTTAAATGATAACAGAATAATACTCATCTGTATTTCTTTTTCTAAAAGTTTAAGTTTTACTTTCTAATTTTAATTAAATTCAAATGTGTACATTTACCACCACCATCTGCATAACCATCTCCCCCTTTATTTAATTTGTGGAACAGTGTGTTTCCTTCTCTCAATGATCCATTATGCTTTGTCTGCAATATATCAGGATTTCTTTTGTACATGGCTGTTTCTGGGGTTTATATTTAATACTTTCTTATTCTGTCTTCAAAAGTATCTTGTTACATCATCTAAATTTCAGATTCAACCATGCATGCTACTAGATAAATATACACATAACTGCTGAAATTTTAATCAGAATAAATCAGAGGCAATTTGAAAAGACTTTTTTGTATTTGTTAGATATCACACATAAACACGTATCTGTCATCTGTCTCTTACAATTTTTGTACATAGTTCTCACACACATATTTGTTTCACTTATTCCTAGATAATTTATATTTGTAGCTACTATAAATTATGTTGATTTAAATATGTTGTGTTTTATGCTTTTTATTGCTTGTATATCAGAATGTGTGTGTGTATATAACATTTGCATATATATTATGTATGTGCACATAAATGATACATATTTTATATAATATATATTATATATATATAAACCTTGCTAAACTCTTCTTTTATTTCTACATACATATTTGTCTCTAGATTATGTTGGATTTTTTTATGTAAATAATCATGAAATGCAAATAATGAATGTCTTATTTTATCATCTTTCTGTCACTTGTTTCTAAGTTTCTTCTTATCATATGAAGCTATGATCTCTAATACAATGTTGACTCTAATAGGCAGTGGTAGCATAGTTGTTTTTTTCTCAGTTTAAAAGGAATGTTTCCAATCGACTTGGCTACTCATTTTACCTCACTGTTTTGAGATTACTGTTTAAATCATTATCTCCACCCAAATTATTTTCTTCTCCCACTCCTGATACTTGTCAAGATTTCCACCAGTCTCCACTAGCAAGTTACAAAGATATATATGACAGACTTTGAAGGAGGCACAGAAATAAACTAGTAAATGCCCTCAGATCTTTTGGATTCTTTGTATATGTCTGTAAAGAGACCAGACCATCATTACTATTTGCTATTCTGAAATCTGCATTTTCTACCTAATTTTTCTGTTTCCAATATTTTGCTTTTTAATTTATTCCTCTCACTTCCATTTATAGAACCTGATAAATCACTATTTGCTGTAAAAAGGCAAAATAGTCTCTGATTATTTTTTTCTAGGTTCCTTATGATATAAGTAGCAGTGTTTTGACATGCCATTTAGAGACAGTTTAAACTCCACACAAACTATCTTATTAGCCGTTTCTCTTATTTCAATCATATGTTCTGTGTTTCAAGTAACTTATTAATAATGTTGCTATGAATTTTCTCACATCCTATACTTGTTATACCTGAACAGTTCTTAGCCTCTTCTCTCCTATCAGAATTTTCTGCTCATTTTTCATGGTCTAGCTCACAGGTAGAAAAGTATTTATGACTCCCTTTGAAGTTTTCTAAGCTTAGCACAGTGTTTTTCACATACTAGATGCAAAATTATTTATGATACAATTTTTTTGGAAGTAATTTTAATTTATATTTTGTTGTCCTACATATGAAAGTAAATTAGTTTTAAATTTAATTAAATGTCAGTAGTGGAAATATAAAAATAAAATTTAAAAACTATTTTTATGATCATAGTGGCAACAGAAACAGAACTGATATCCATCATTTATTTATGATCGTTTCAAGTGCATAGTATGTTCTAAGGATTTGCCTCTACATTGCCATATTTATGAATTTGTTTATTTATTATTCAATCCTTACTGAAGAAAATCTTGTCACATGTGTTAGCAATATTTTATTAAGTCTATTTTATAGTCTATAGATTATAACTTCTGACTTACTTCATTCTAAAGGAAATAATTTGAAGTGTGTTAATGCCATAAATGTTTGCTACAAATCTCTTGTGAGCCAGATATTATACCATAAGCTAAGGATTCAGTTCTTAGCCAGTAGATGAGTTCTTTTTTATTTTTTTAATTGAACTCATTCATGTGATGCTGGTTAACAAAATAATACAGGTTTCAGATGCACACTTCTATAACACATCATCTGTACATTGTAAGGTGTGTTCACAAACCCCAAATCAAATCTCTGTCAGTTCTCATTTACATCCCCCATATCCTCCTTCATCTACCTTTCCCAAGGGGGCCTACAGTATAATGGGTGGGTAAACGTTGAATCACTAATTATACAGATCAATATACTGTTACATGGTAAACCAGTCACTGTATTTTGAGCAAAGGGAATAATAGAGGTTGCAGTTTACATTCATGAGTAAAATGTGTTTCTAAATAAATGAAATTTTAGGTTAAACTTTGAAAATTAGAATTGACTAAGAAGAGAGAAGGAGGACGGCATTTCTAGGGAAGAACCTCTCAAGTAATACTATGTGTGAAAACACAAGGGCAGGGCCTGACCAGGTGGTGGCACAGTGGATAAAGTATCGGACTGGGATGCGAAGGACCCAGGTTCGAGACCCTAAGGTCGCCAGCTTGAACGTGGGCTCCTCTGGTTTGAGCAAAAGCTCACCAGCTTGGACCCAAGGTCACTGGCTCAAGCAAGGGTCACTCGGTCTGCTGTAGCCCCATGGTCAAGGCACATATGAGAAAGCAATCAATGAACAACTAAGGTGTCGCAATGAAAAATTAATGATTGATGCTTCTCATCTCTCTCCGTTCCTGTCTGTCTGTCTCTACCTATCTCTCTCTGTCACTGTAAAGAACAAACAAACAAACAAAGAAACACTAGGGCAGGATATATGATGATGTAGCCAAAGAAAAATGAGTGAAGAAAAGTGTGACTTTGAAGCACAGATTGACTCATGAGAGACATGGATGTTCATGTAAAGAATTCAGTGTTGTTGGCCCTGGCAGGTTTGCTCAGTGGTAGAGCATCGGCCTGGCATGCAGAAGTCCTGGGTTCAATTCCCGGCCAGGGCACACAGGAAAGGTGCCCATCTGCTTCTCCACCCCTCCCCTCTCCTTCCTCTCTGTCTCTCTTTTCCCCTCCCGCAGCTGAGGCTCCATTGGAGCAAAAGATGGCCCGGGCGCTGGGGATGGCTCCTTGGCCTCTGCCCCAGGCGCTAGAGTGGCTCTGGTTGTTACAGAGCGATGCCCCAGATGGGCAGAGCATCGCCCCCTGGTGGGCGTGCAGGGTGGATCCTGGTCGGGCGCATGCGGGAGTCTGTCTGACTGCCTCCCCGTTTCTAGCTTCAGAAAAATTAAAAAAATAAAAATAAATAAATAAAAAAGAATTCAGTGTTGTTAATACAATCAGAAGCACTAAAGTTATTGATTAGGGGAGTTAGGTGATCAAATTTGAGTTTTCAGAGAGAATTTTGGTGGTTGTGTTTCCAGAAAGGACACCCAAATAAACAGTAAGGGCATTTATGATCCTGTCACCTTAAACAAAAAGTTGGAAATTACTAGTTCTATATATACACAAATCCTTACTTTGCTGGTTTTCCAGTAATACAGAAAACAAATTTTTATATCTACTAGTCCAAAAAATATTTCATTATTTAATAAACAGCTGGGAAGCAATGTCTCATTGCCTTTCACATCATGTTTTTTGTGTCTGTGGGAAAAGTTCAAGGCTTAGACTGTCAATAAATATTTGTTGAAAGAAAATGAACTGTGGCATCTCAGGAGAATAAGAAACCACTAATTAATAGTTAAGACTCCATTGACAAAGACTGACTAGAGATGGCAGAGAAGGCTGTGCTGGTGATCTGGTGACACTGAAGTGTTAGGAAAGTCATGTTGCAAGTTAACAAAATTACAATAAATTGTATCAAGAAAATACAATAAGAAAAATTTTGCTAATATTATTAAGCTAGTAACAGGATCAGATGGAAAGATAGGAGCAAGAATGGGTTACCAATATAAGTAAACCTTTTATTTAGCTTTTAAACTTTGGGGAAATTGTGTCTTTCTCAAAGTACTCTTTCTCCATGGACATTCAATGCAATCTCCTTGCTTAAATGACTAACTGTATCTCAGTGACTACTGCACTTATATCGAGCCTAGAGTACTTCTCTATTGCCAGATACTTCTCTGTAACCCAGTGGGCATCTACAGATTTACCTCAAATTCCCTGCATATCCTAGTGAAAGTTATTGCTAAAGACACTACTAGATGCTGGAGAACCAGAATCAGATATGTTACAATATAGAGATTGCAATCCTTTGGAGAAAGTGTTCTATTAGGCATATGTAGGTTTTTATGACCTCAAACAGAGGGCCACATAATGCAGCTGGGGGCCCAGGGAACAGGAGCCAAGAGCCTCCTCAGCAGATTGTGCTTAAGCTACCTGATTTAACCTATAAATCATCAGGCAAAGTATGTGGTTTGGGATGGGGAAGATTGCCAGTAGAGGGCTAAGTCTAAAGACTGAAAAGAGGAACAAAAGCGCAGTTTATTCATAAAATTGTAGAAACTTAAATAGGGTCTAAAGGTTACATTTGAAGTTGTGAATATATATGGAGCAAGAAAGGAAAGAACCTAAATAAATGACATTCTGAGGAAATTTTACCCATTTGTTAGGGAACAGGAAGTCATTGAAACATTAACGGGATCATTTGATTATATTCATATTTTAGAAAACTATCATTTGAGTGTCAGAGAATTGCTTTGAGGGGGACTCAGATTAAAGTCTTAAAAGTAAACACAAAGAAAAACAAATAGGTGTCTGTCATTTAATTCATGTAAGGAAAAACAAAATAAAGCAAAGCAAAATGAAAGATAGCAAAAACTAAATCAATAGGAATGGGAATGAAGAAATTTAAACAAGTTTGAGAGAAATTAATGAGTTAAGAGTTATAAGATGTAAGATAAAATTGCTTGATGAGGGAGGCTGAGGGAGGAATCCAAGATGACTCCCAGGTTTCTGCTTGGGCAGCAGCCCAGAGGATTGTGTCTCACAATAGGAAAGAAGAATTTAGGAGGCACAGATTTGTGAGAATTACGGTAATTTTCACACCTCCTTCCCCATCACCTTGTATTCACTGATCATTATACTCTATAAACATCTCCTGAGTATTTATTTTCAACACATGATTATTTAAGATGTTAATATACTGGAGATAATATACTAAATGAATTATTTCTTATCTTCAAGGAGGTAAACTGTCCTGAGTATCTTTTAAGTTATCTTGTTTCCATTACCTCTACTACTGCCTTATTTCAAACGTAGTACATTAACTCGTTTTCTTGTTCCCAGTCTCAGGTTTCCTGTTCTCTTAAATAACCCTGACACAATCACTTTTTTAAATCAGCTAGAAGTGCTTCCATTATAACAGTAGTCACATAATGTATTGGTATGAATTTTTTTACATGCACACCTCCACTTTTGGAATGTGAGCTTCTTGCAGGAACAGGCTATGTCTTTGTTTTCTTTGTATTTCTGTCTTTTACTAGGGTGTGCAACAAATGTTCATTACACTCCAGGTTTTTTGAATGAGTAAACAAATGAATGACTTAAGAAATAACTAGCAGAAATGCACTCATGTCTGCTGGAGGTTTAGGGAAAGACACTAGTGAGGAAAGGTAGCTGTAAATTTCCACAAGACCTTGATGTTTTTACCACAGTCTAAGATCAAGACACAAGTTTTGAAGGTCCAGACTCTATCTGTATTAAGAGTTGTTGGTCTCCACAAAATTGTCTTTTGGAACATGTACCTTTAAACTAGGGTGACAGATATATGCAAATGCAGGTTCCTAAATTATTTACAAATGTTTGAAGCCATCATTATGGAGCAGCACAGAACTAACTCTTTGTGATATTCTAGACCTGTCCTAAGGAGTAATACAGTAGCTACTAGTTACATGTGGTTATTGAGCATTGAAATGTGTAACTGATAAACTGATGGATTTAAAAAATTAATTTTATTTAGTTTTAATTATTTTCAATTTAAGTGTAAATAGTAGCAGGTGGCTAGTGGTTACTTTGTTGCACAGAGCAACTCTAGTATAAGAAAGGAAATATTCTTCCAAATTGTTAATTTAATGACTCTTAACTATTTCTAGTGTTATTTATTATTTTCATTTTAGGGTCTGCATTTGCATCTGGTTTGCCTGACTTTGTCCACCTGCTGTATTTTATTAGACCTAATAAAACTATGTTGGGTCTCTTTCACTGCCTCTCCCAATCTCAGCTGCAGAAAACCTCTGATTTAATTATTGCCTAGTTAGAGGCCCTATATCTGGCTCTCAATTTCAACATCCTTCCTCCTGCAGCCATGTCTTTTCTAGTTGTCAATTCTGATTGTGCTACTTAGCATTGTGAAAAAATTACAATATACTTATATTTTAACCTGAAAAAAAATGTCTAACTGTAACTGAAATATACTATCTCTATGTTGGCTTGTCAGATATTATCTGGCCGTCAGGAATAATGATTGGAAATCCAATTATTAATTTAGAAGTGATATAATATTTGCTGGTGATATGAAACTCTGATTATAGGTAGCAAGTTTTGTTACTTTTTCATCGTTAACTTTTTCCTGAAATTTCATCAGGGATCCCCACTGTGTACAGCCAGTGCTTGACTTATGACCACGATTGGTTCCTACAAACTGGTCCTAACACATTTTGGTCGTAAATTGAGTAGGCAATATGTACAGTACTGTGAAATGATGTTATAAAAATCTTTAAGTCACATTTTATCATAATTTTCTTTCATTATTGTTATATATCATAATTTTCTTTGTTCATTTTATGCCATTTGTATCATCTCTACACCATTTTGTTTCTTATTTTTACATTCGTCAGGTTTAAGTAAAACACTGCATTACCAGTACAACTGGTTTAATATTTGCAAAGACAATTTCCTCTTGATAGACATCTTGGGAGGGGTTTGATGAAAAATATCCAAGACACAAAACAAAAATTGCTGTACCGAGTCTGGGATAACAGTTGAAATGGTACACGCAGAGATGGTAGTGCTGCCAGAAGCTGGTCCGCTCTGTCCTATGCCCAGCTGGGCAACGCTTGTGCTGCCAGACGCGGAGCAGTCATGGCTAGCAATTGTGGTTGTAAAGTTGCATAGGTCGTAAGTCGATCAATATTTGTACCTGCCTGAGAAGAGAAAGAGTTCTCTTCCCAGTAGACTGCACACCATCTCCTAGAAAAGTGCTGGAAGCACACAGATTGTAAATTACACTGGGAATATTTTTTTCTATTCTTCATATTGAATAGACTCCTTTCTTTTATAATTCCTTTCTCTGTCAAGAAAAAAACAATTATTACATCTTTTTAATCTATAGTCCCAGTCTATTTTTTGCAGCCTGAAGATGTCTTTATTTAACAAGTAGCGAGTTATTTTCTAAATTTTTTTTTATTTTGAAATTAAATTTAATGGGATAATGTTGATCCCATCAAATTGTATCAATAAGAGTACATAGTTTTCAGGTGAATATCTCTACAGCATTTGAACTGTTGATTGAGTTGTGTGCCCATCACCTAAAGTCAAATTATTTTTCATCACTGTATATTTGTTCCTTTTTACTCCCCTCCCCCTCCCCCTGGTAACCAATTAACTTTTATCTGTGTCCATGGGTCTCAGTTTTATCTCAAGTATCTGTAAAATCATATAGTTTTTAACTTTTTATGATTTACTTATTTCATTTAGTATAATGTTTTCAAGGTTCATCAGTGTTGTAAATGGCAATACAGTATGTCATCATTTCTTATGGCGGAATGATATTCTATTTTATATATGTACCACCTCTTCTTTATCCAATTCTCTATCGAAGGATGCTTTGGTTGTTTCCATGTCTTGGCCACTGTGAATAATGACACAATGAACAGAAGACTTTAGGTGTCTTTGAGTACCGATGTTTTCAAGTTTTTTGGATAAATACCCAGTAACGGGACTGCTGCGTCATACTGTAATTCTATTCTTAATTTTGTGAGGTACCACTATATTGTCTTTTATAATGGCTCTATCAGTTTACATTCTCTCCAGCAGTGAACAAGGGTTCCTTTTTCTACACAGCCTCTGCAACAGTTGTTTTTACCTGTCTTGTTGACAACAGCCAATCTAACAGGTGTGAAGTGATATCTCATTGTGGTTTTGATTTGTATTTATCTAATAGCTAATGAAGATAAGCATCTTTTTATATACTTGTTGACCATTTGTATGTCTTCTTGGGAGAAGTGTCAGTTCAGGCCTTCACCCCATATTTTAATTGCATTGTTTGCTTGTTTATTGTTGAGCTTTGTGAGTTCTTTCTACATTTTGGATATTAACCCCTTATCAGAACTGTTGTTTGTGAGAGTCAACTCCCATTTGGTTGGATGCCTTTTTTTTTTTTGTCAGTTTATTTTGCTGTACAGAAGCTTTTATTTTGATACAGTCCAATTAATTTCTTTTTGCCTTTACTTCCCTAGTATTTGCGGTCAAATTTTTTATGGCCAATTCCCTAAGTTTAGTACCTATGTATTTTTCCATATAATTTATTGTTTCAAATTTATCTTATATTTAGATATTTGATTCATTTTGAATTAATTTTTTGCATGGGGACAAACTGTAGTCAAATTTCATTCTTTTTCATGTGGCTTTCCAATTTTCCCAGCACCATTTATTAAAGAGACTTCCTTTTCTCCATTGTGTGTTTATGGCTCCTTCTTCAAACATTATTTGTCCATATGTGATTTTATTTCTGGGCTTTTGATTCTGTTCCATTGTTCTATATGTCTTTTTTATTTTTTTATTTTTTGCCAACACCATGCTGTTTTGATTATTGGTTCTATAGTGTAATTTGAAGTCATATAGGGTGATACACCTGGCTCCATTTTTTTTTCCTTCAGGATTCTTTTGGCTGTTTGTGGCCTTTTATATTTCCATACAAATCTTGTGATATTTTTGTTCTATTTCTTTAAAAAAATGATGTTAGGATTTTAATGTAGATTGCATTAAATTTGTATATTGCTTTGGGTAATATGGTCATTTTAACTATGCTGATTTTTTCTATTCATGAACATAGAATATTTTTCTATTTTATTGTATCTTTTTAAATTTTTTTTAATAATGCTTTCTATTTTTCAGTATATAGGTTCTTCATAATGTTAAGTTTATTTTTAGGTATTTGTTTTATTTGATATTGCAATTATAAAAGAAATTGTTTTTCTTAGTACATATTTTGAAGTTTCATTATTGATATATAAGAAAGCAGTAGAGTTTTGTATAATGCTTTTCTATCCCACAACTTTACTGTATTTGTTTATTGTTTTTAATAGTTTTTTAATGGAGCCTCTGGGGTTTTTTATATACGAAATCATGAACAAGTAACAAGTCTTAAGCTTTTCAGTGGTTTTTGTCATGCTTATATATACAAGATTTTGCAATTGTTTTGACTTAATTAGCTGATCAAATCAGAGAGTAATCATTAGGTTTACTTCACCATACCTTTTAAGTAATTTTCTTTTATTTTTTTTATTAGCCTTTTCCTTTTTATTATTAAGTGAGAGGTGGGGAGACAGAGACAGTCTTCTGCATGTGCCATGACTGGTATTTACCTTACAAACCCTTTATGGGGTGATGCTTTGCCCATCTGGGGCCATTGCTCCATTGCTCAGCAATTGAGCTATTTTAGCACCTGAGGTGAGGTCATGGTGTCATCTTCAGCACCTGGGGCCAACTTGCTCAAATAACCCATTGCTGTGGGAGGAGAAGAGAGGGAGAGAAAAAAGGAGAGAAAAAGAAACAAGTGGGAGGAGAAAGGAAAAGATGGAGAGGCAGATGGTCACTTCTACTGTGTGCTCTGACTGGAAATCAATCCTGGGACTTCCATATGCTCCAGTTGACACTCTACTGCTGAGCCAACCAGCCAGGGTCTTTAGTAATTTTAAATGATTCAGCAAATAAGTTTTGAAAAGTACAGGCAGAAAACTCAACCTCATCTGTGGGAAACCTTTCTTAACCTTCTTTATATTGACCATTCTCATTTGTATATGCCAAATCCATTACACTAATATGACCAGTACTTTGAGATCTATCAAGATTGCTAAAATCTCTATGACCATGCACTAAGTATAATTAACATTGATCTGCTCAAAAATTTATAAGAAAATTATTAACAATGAAGTTTTACACTGAATCAACACTAAAATAAGGTTCTATACCTAGAAATTCATTACAATAAATTTTAAAATTTAATATTTTTAAATAAATGGACAAATTATAAAAATAAAATGAATGAAATATATTAATGTCAATGTATAAGAGCTGGGTCAGGAAAGTGGTTTATCTGTCAATATGTATGAATAAATCATGAACCACATATTAATTAACACATATAAATCTTAAAGATTATATTATAAGTACATAAATCATTTTGAATTTTACATTTTTATAAAAATGTAAATTTTATCCCCTATGAAGCCAAATGTTTTATTTGGTTAGCATTAAAAAATCCTCTGCTGTTTGGTTAAAGAACAAATGAAAAATAGGCTTTAGTTTGATCTCCAATATATTAACAGTTGAATATGGCTAAGGATGAGTATAATTTTATTGTTTGGACTCAGAAAAAAATATTGTTTAAGTCAATTGACATGCCTTATATTTTTAAGTACTCTATAGATTATTTCAATACAGGTGATTCAAGAACTTCACTTTGACATTGTTACATTTAATCTGTAAAAATAAAATTATTATCTTGATATCCTTTGAAAGGCAGTATAATGAATTTTGTGTGAGAATGAGCTTCAATTTCAAATTATCATGAGTTTTAATCCAATTTAGTTGTATAAATTTGAATGGATTAAATAGCCTCAGTTTTCTCATCTGCAATTTTTAAAGTTAGTGGGTTAAACTATTTGTATGTTATTTCACTACACAATGCTTTCAGATAGTTCTGAGGAAGATAAGGGAATACCTTTATCTTCTGGCTTGTTCTTCTTTATGAGAAAAATATAGAGCATATTATTTTTAAAAGAATACTATGAAAAAAAGACAAATACAAAAACTTTTAATCTTAACTTTAAAAATACCTCTCTAAAGCATGACTGCCTAAATCCATTATATAACTAGGTTATGGGGAAGAAAAGTTACAATTATATTGAAGTTTTGAGTATAAACTATCTTCCATAATAGCCGATAAAAAATGTTTATAAGGGAATTTTATACACAGCAACACTTTCAGGTGTTAATTAATAAAAAATTTGAGAACCATTTTTTTGAAATAAATTCTATAAAAGTATTTATTAAAATTCAATTCTTGGTGTTTCTCAATAGTACAATACAGTCAGTAGTTCGGCTGCTTCATAAAAAATGCAATAAAATAGTTTTACATTAATTTTACTATATAATGTGATATTTATTATAATCTCATAAACTTTTAATGTATTTAACAACAAAAGTTTTAAAAGTGTATGTATTTGGAACAGGCCTGTATTTTAAAAAGAGTTTATAATCTGTCTAATGTAATTCAAACTGTTCTTAATGTAAAATATTTGTGATTGTTGTGTTGCTATACAGTTTTGAATCTCTTTTACAGAAATAAGGAAATGACTCCAAAGTGGTTTAACAAATATAAAGATAGTGTAAATATAGTCATAAAATATTACAATGTAGAACAACATCATAATTTTAAATAAAATGAACAAAAAAATATTGATAATTACATTAAACCCAATTAGTCTGTCTCCCAACTTAAAGGAAATAATGTCAGGTTGAAAATAAAGCAAGGACAAAATATAGGCACTTAAAAGAAAATCACTTCATTTTAAAGTAAAAGTATAAAAAAATATATACTGAGCTATTACTCATTTGAAGAAAGCTCAAAGACTGTATTAACCTCAGGTAGAATAGACTTCAAAGTAGAGCATAATACTAGGGGTAAAGAAGTTTATTTTATGATAAGAAAGGGATTACATTACCAGTATTATTTAACAATTCTAAATATTAGTTCTCTTAGTAACAAACATTCAAAATTTATTAGGCCATTTCTTATAGAACTGAATGGATAAATAGAAATCTCCAAATATAGGCATTTCAACATTGCTATTTCAATAATTGTCTAAAAATAAGTGAGTACGTTGAAACTTGAACAATAACAACCAACTTCACCTAGTTAACATTTATAAAACACTTCAGCTAACAATGACAGAACATGTTATTGTTAAGTAAACACAAAATATTTATCAAGGTGGACCATACCTTGGTACATAAAACCAGTATCAATAAATTGAAATGTGTTTAACTAAACAAAATATATTTTCTGCTAGCAATGCAACAGAATTAGAAACAAATAAGATTTTCTGCAAAACTTGGAAAAACATAATACTTCTAAATATTTTATGAGTCCAAGAAGAAACCGAGAGATATATTTAAAATATTTTGTACTGAATGAAAATTTATACACAATATATTATCAATGTGGAGGTGCAGTTATAAAATATATAAAATTATTTTTATAATACAAATACTTTAAAAAAAGTATACATCACAAGTCAAGGACCACTTTTTCCACCTTAAAAAATGATAAAAAAAAAGCAAACACACCAAAAAGTAGAAAAAAGGTATAATATATATCAAAGTGGAAATCAATGAAATGGAAAACAGAAAAACAACAGAAAAATAAATGAAGTTTAAAACTCTCATCAAACTGTGAGTAGGAGAGAACCTGTTCAAAGTGGTCAATGTTGGTAATGAAAAACTTATAGGAGAAAGACTGAATGATTTCTCACTAAAATCAGGAACAAGACTGAAATGACTAATCTCCTTATTTGTCTACTCTTGTTCTTGTGGTGATAGATATGTTCACTATTTTGTTTTTGCTAATGTTTCACAAGTATTTACATACATTAAAACTTGTCAAATTGTGCCCATTAAAACTGAACAGTTTGTTGTATGTCAATTATACCTCATGAACGCTGTCACAATCTTTGTAGTACACTGCATTTAAATTATAACACAATAAAAATATTATTAGGAGTAATAAGAGTGATAGCTATTTCAGAATATTTTCATATTATCACTCAATGCCTTAAACAAAGAAGAAAATAATGTATGTCCTAGAAAAGAGGAGAATGTCACACTGTAGCACTGTTTCTAGGCCAAAATTCCCCTAACCATTTGCTAGGGACTGAATGTGCCCCTCTAAAAAAAAATTCATGATAAAACTTTTGGAAAATGTTAGGTCAAATGGGTGGAGATTTTATAAATAGAAATAGACCTCTTGTACAAGAATCCTTCCCCTTCCACAGTGTGAGGTTATGGCTGATAGTGAGAAACCAGAGAGCAAATCTTCACTAAGTACTCAATCTGCCAGCACCTTGATCTTGGACTTCCAGGCCTGCAGAACTGTCAGAAACTTCTGTTGGTCATAAGCCCCCTAGTCTATGGTATCTGTTATCACAGTTCAAATGGAATAAGACACAACTAAGCTAAAGTTGTATTTTAAAAATGCCAAGGGGACATTCCAGTTCCCCACTTTAAAACTTCTCACTAAAAAAAAAAAAAAAAAAAAAAAAAAAAAAAAAAAAAACTTCTCACAAACTACATGATAAAATGCTTAAAAATGACCTACAGATCTATGCATTGCCTCTGTTTAACTGTCTTTATCTCTCAGTAGCATCTAAGTTTCAACTTTTGAAGGACTTTTTTTTTCTAGCCATGGCAAGATGAGCATATTTCAGAATACGCTGCATAATCTCTTGCTTTCATTTCCATAAATGTGTTTCCTCTGCCTCTTCTTCATTGTTCATGCTTCATTTTTACACTTCCACCAGAGGTCCCTCCTACACCAGACTAAATTAGGTTCTTTTGCTTTGTTTGCTATGCAGAACAAATAGGTTTATATTCATGAAAGACACTTTGTAGCAATGTATTAGAGTTATTTAAGAGGAAGAATGCCATAAATATTGAAAATATGAAAATCAGAAATAATGAACAAAGGAAGAGGTATTTAAATTTCTATACTCATTTAATTATTGGCTAGATACTGTGCTAAAAGTTTAATGATATTTAATATATTTCCTAAAGGACTGCAATCTACTAGCTCAGATAACTCAAATAAGGAATAAGAGGAGTTTGAACATGACTCTGTCTCCCACAGTTTGACAGCTCCAAAGTTACCTCTTTCATTTCCATTAATAACAGAGTTTAACGCTTAGAATTTCTCTAGCGCTATATTTTGACATCCTTGAATGTGATCTCATGTAGCATTCTTGTACTGCCTACCACACCCATATTCATTTTAAAGAACTGGAGGTAAGAAATCAGGAATACAGAGCAAAGAGAGTTGTTAAAAAGAAACAGAAATTAAAAATTTATTTCAACACTATTTTAAAGCAAGTAAAAGTGCAGGAAAATAGATTAGAAAAATATTTATTCTCTCATTTAATTTAGAGACATGTAATAGAGAAATAAATAGTGATGTAAAATAAATTCTTGTGATATGTAGAAATCAGCAAAGACAATATTGTATTTTTTTACTCAGATTAAAATAGATACAGCCTTGATGGAATATTAAAGAATGCAAACATTAAAAAAAGATACAGCACTTTTCTTAAACATTTTTCTGCATGAAAATTAGGAAAACTATTAAACTTTAAATTTCTCTCATAATACTTAAGAATCTTGGAACAGCTGATGTTTTATGTGTTAAGGACATACATTAAAAGAAAACCTCAGATAATTTTTTTTTTTTTGTATTTTTTCGAAGCTGGAAATGGTGAGGCAGTCAGACAGACTCCCGCTTGTGTCCGACCGAGATCCACCCGGCACGCCCACCAGGGGGCAATGCTCTGCCCATCTTGGGGCACTGCTCTGCGCAATCAGAGCCATTCCAGTGCCTGAGGCAGAGGCCACAGAGCCATCCTCATTGCCCGGGTAAACTTTGCTCCAAAGGAGCCTTGGCTACAGGAGAGGAAGAGAGAGACAGAGAGGAAGGAGAGGGGGAGGGATGGAGAAGCAGATGGGCGCTTCTCCTGTGTGCCCTGGCCAGGAATCGAACCCGGGACTCCTACACACCAGGCCGACGCTCTACCACTGAGCCAACTGGCCAGGGCCAGATAATTTTTATGTAGGTGATCTTGAGTACAATTTTATAAACATCAAAGTTGAGTAAATCAATTATTCAGAATTGTGTGTAGCAAGAGCAAAACTTATTAACATTTTAACATACATTTTAGCATATATTTTCCAGAGGTCTTTTGCTTGTAGTTATTTAGATATTGTGTTTTAAGTCTTTACATATAATAAAGTATTCAAATATGTGTTGTGATTTTGATTTTCTATAGATACATAGTTAAGAATAGATTTTGTGATGGCTGGTAGCCTGGGTCTAATCTTTGTTTCACTGTGGTTTGTCTTTTATCAAATTGTTTAACCATCCCATGTCTAATTTTTCTAACCTATATAATGATAAATAAAACATCACTTAAAAAAGTTAAATCCTAGTATATATAAAGTACTTGATATAGTTAATGTAGTTAATGCACAGAATACTAGCTATGATTATTGTCTTAGTAAAGAGTTGTTGACTTTTTATATAAGAAAAAAATGCTTATTTTAAGTGACATCTTTCAAGCTACTTGACCTAAGAAAATAACAAATTAAATATCAGTATGTTAACATTTTTCTTTACATGTTAAGTATTATTTGCAGTCAATGTCCAACTTCCAACTGAATAAGCAAAATTACATTTTAAAAGCTTTTTTTCATTAATGATACTTACTTTGGAATCATGATTTAAGATCAGAATGCAAAAGACATATAAATATTTAAGTAAAATATTATAATATATAAACTTGCAATGTAATTAATTAAAATAGTTTTCTTTATAAAATGTAAGAAATACCTACAGTATTTTCTGCATCCCAGTTCCACGCCCCATCCACTGCGCCACCGCCTGGTCAGGCAATACCTACAGTATTTTCTTGCACAACAAATGTAAATTTTCTAGTAAATATTATTAGCTATAGTAAATGTAAGTGTACTTAAATTGATTTAAAGAATTTAGTGACAAAATGTTATTACCTCAGAAGTTATTAAAAGTACTATGTTAAAGGTTGCTGATAGAAGCTAAATGTAAGCCAATGACATTTGAAGTAGAGCTTAGTAAAATCTCAGGTACAGAACTTGCAGTGTTTGAGAATGTATTTTCAATGTAAATACACAGGCTTTTTTATTGCAACTATAAGAAGTAGAGTCAACACAAGAGTGGTTATCCAATTAGAACTCTAATGATTTTTTACTAAATTCACTTAAAAGATAAATATTTCTTCTCTGTAATTGAAAAAGAAATGAAGAAGCCCTGGCCAGTTTGCTCAGTGGTGGAGTGTTGCCTGGTATGTGGAAGAGTCGGGTTTGATTTCTGGTCAGAACACACAGGGGAAGTGCCCATCTAGTTCTTCCCCCTCCCCACCATCTCTTTCTCTTTGCCACCCACAGCCATGGCTTGAATGGTTAGAGCAAAGTTGACCTTGGGTGCTGAGGATGGCTCCATAGTCTCCATGTGAGGCCTAAAATAGCTTGGTTGCTGCAGGGCAGAGCATTGCCTGGTAGGGGCTTGCCAGTCTGTCTCTGTCTTTCCTCCTCTCATTAAAAGGAAGGAAGGAAGGAAGGAAGGAAGGAAGGAAGGAAGGAAGGAAGGAAGGAAGGAAGGAAGGAAGGAAGGAAGGAAGGAAGGAAGGAAGGAAGGAAGGAAGGAAGGAAGGAGGAAGGAAGGAAGGAAGGAGGAAGGAAGGAAGAGGAGAGAGAGAGAGAGAGAGAGAGAAAGAAAGAAAGAAAGAAAGAAAGAAAGAAAGAAAGAAAGAAAGAAAGAAAGAAAGAGAAAGAAAGAAAGAGAAAGAAATAAAAAAAGGCTATACTAAATGAATGGCTTCATAGTTTGAAAATACAAACTTCATGAGGGAGAAGAAGAGAAAATTGTTTTTATATCAGATAAGCTGAGGAAAAACAAGGAAGTGGCATGTGTGTGTGTGTGTGTGTGTGTAAAACACAGCTTCATATTGGTACCTTGGAAGAGTGTTTGTGTGTTCATCTATTTTTTTTATAAGGCTAAAGCTTACATACAAAAAATAAAATCACAAGTTGTGTGTTTGTGCAAATTTCTATTTTACAAGTTAATTCTTTCTTCAATTGGTGTCAGTTTTATAATCAGAGAAGGTACTGTGAATATAACCTGATCTCTCTGGTATGAAATACAAGCAGCTTTCAATCACTAAAGGGGCCATATAGACAAAACTTTCTGCTTAAACAATTAATTTTGAGAAAGTAAAAATTATTCATGAATTTTTAAATTGTTCTTGTCTGCTATGAATTCTGTCTTGTGATAATGTGGAAACAATGTGATTTTTCAAATCAACATAAAGAATGAAAACTTATTTTCTATATGTATAAAAGTGTAATATAGAGTTGGTAATATAATATAAAAAGAAAGTAAAATAAAACAACTATGAAAGTGATAGAAGAGATATACTTTAAATATGTGTACAAGTAATCAGTTAGAAAGATAGTTTGTCCCTGCTGTTCTTTGTGTATTGTTGTTCACCTCCAAAGTTGATTTAATCTTCTGTATACTTACTAATTTAATTAATTAATTAATATCTTTTTATTCAGCAAGAGTAACTGTTGACGTACCCAGTTTTAAGAAATATTTTCCAAATTAACACTTCTAAGACAGGCAAGTATTTAAGCTTGGGAAATAAAATGTTTTGAAATTCTAGAGCATGAGTTTCTTAAGTCTATCAGTACAGACAATAGTAATGTCCATAGCTAATTAGTAGATATCTCCAAAATGCCATGTTTTTTAAATTAAAAAAAAAATTTTTAATGTTCAATATATTTTTATATCTTAGAAAAACTTATTTTTTTTTTAATTTTTTTTTATTTTTATTTATTTTTTTTAAGCAATTCTTTTTTTTTTTTTAATTTTATTTATTCATTTTTTAGAGATGAGAGAGAGAGACAGAGAGAGAGAGAGAGAGAAGGGGGGAGGAGCTGGAAGCATCAACTCCCATATGTGCCTTGACCAAGCAAGCCCAGGGTTTTGAACCGGCGACCTCAGCATTTCCAGGTCGACACTTTATCCACTGCGCCACCACAGGTCAGGCCGGAAAAACTTATTTTTTATTATTTATTTTAACGTATTGTGTTAATATGAATTAAAGTTTCCCATGCAATGTAACACCCTTACCCCCCCTACCCCCATGTCCCTCCTGCAACCTCTTTGGTCCCTCCCTCTAAATCCCTCCCCTCCTTCCCTTTGATATTTATTGTTCTGTGGTCAGTATCTATGTGTTATGTACATATATATAATTTCAAAAATCCCTTAACCTTTTCTGGTCCCATCCTCTCATCCCTCTTCCCTTTTACAGCTGTCCCTCTGCTCCCTGTGACCCCAGCTCTGCCTCTATTCCATTCCTCAGTTCATCTTGTTTATTAGATTCCACATATAAGTGAGATCATATGATATTTTTTCTTTCTCTGCCTGGCTTATTTCACTTAGCATAATAATTTCCAGGTCCATCCATGCCATCACAAAAGGTAAGATTTCCTTCTTTTTCATGGCCACTTAGTATTCCATTCTATATATGTACCACAGCTTTTTATCCACTCGCCCACTGATGCACACTTGGGCTGTTTCAAGAGCTGGGTTATTACAAACAATGCTGCAATTAACTCAGTGATGCGTATCTTCTTTTGAATCAGTTTTTTGGTATTCTTAGGATGTATTTCTAAAAGTGGGATAGTTGGGTCAAAAGGCAGTTTCATTTTTTAATTTTTTGAAAAAGCGTCATACTGTTTTCCACAGTGGCTGCACCAGTCTGCATTCCCACCAGCTGTGCAGGAGGGTTCCTTTTTCTTCACATCAATTGTGTGCTGATTTGTAAATGAGTGCTATTCTGACAGGTGTGAGGTGGTATCTCATTGTGATATTAATTTGCATTTCCCTGATGATTTCTAGATGGCTTATTAGCCATCTGTATGTCCTTTTTGGAGAAGTGTCTATTCAGTTCCTTTGCTTATATTTTAATTAGATTGTTTACCTTTGTGATGTTGAGTTTTAAAAAGATCTTTAAAAATTTTTGTTATTAACCGCTTATCAGACATGTTGGCAAATATGTTCTTCCATTGTGTGGGTTGTCCTTTTATGTTGTTAATAGTGTCTTTTGCTGTGCAAAGGTTTTTAGTTTGATATAGTCCCATTTGTTTGTAAATGGTGTAAAGTTTTCATCTAGTTTCATTTTCTTGCATGTACTGGTACAATTTTCCCAACGCCATTTATTAAAGTAACTGTCTTTAATCCACTGCAAACTCTACCCTCCTTTGTCAAATATCAACTGACCAAAAAGGCATGGGTTTATTTCTGGATTCTCTGTTCTGTTTCTTTGACCTGTATTCCTGTTCTTATGCCAGTACCAAGTTGTTTTGATTACAATGGGCTTATAGTATAACTTGATATCAAGAAGTGTGATACTCCCCACTTTGTTCTTCATTTTCAATATTGCTGAGATTATTTGGGTCCTATTTTGGTTCCATATAAATTTTTGGAATATTTGCTCTATATCTTTGAAGTATGCCATTGGTATTTTAATAAGAATTGCATTAATCTATAGAATGTTTTGGGTAGCATAGATATTTTAAAGATGTTTTTCTTTCCTATTAATGAACATAGTATATGCTTCCACTTTTTGTATATTCCTTAATTTCTGTTTTCAATGTCTTATAATTTTCCAAGTACAACTCTTTTACCACCTTGGTTAAATTTATTCCTAGTTATTTCATTGTTGTTGTTGCAATAGTGAAGGGGGTTGTTTCCTTAAGTTCTCTTTCAAACAATTTATTGTTGGTATATAAAAATGCCACTGATTTATGAACATTAATTTTATATCCTGCCACCTTGCTAAATTTATTTATCAGGTTAGTAGTTTTTGGACTGAGACTTTACGGTTCTCTATATACAGTACCATGTCATCAGAAAAATGATAGTATTACTTCTTCTTTTCCAATTTCAATGGCTTTTATTTCTTATTCTTGTCTGATTGCTGTAGCTAGAACTTCCAGAACTATGTTAAATAAGAATGGTAAAAGGAACCCCTACTGCCTGTACCTGATCTTAAGAAAATTGCTTTTCATTTTTGCCCATTGACTATAATGTTGGCTGGTGGTTTGTCATAGATTGCCTTTATTATGTTGAGGTATGTTCCCTGTATTCCTACATTGCTGAAGAGTTTTGATCATAAATGGGTGCTGAATTTTATCAAATGCTTTTTCTGTATCTATTTATATAATCATGTGGTTTTTATTCTTTATTTTTTATGAGATGAATTACATTTATTGATTTGAAAATAATGTACCAGCTTTGCCTTCCCAGAATAAGTCCCACTTGATCATAATGTATGATCTTTCTGATGTATTGCTGGATCTGGTTTGCTATTATTTTGTTGAGAATTTTAGCATTTATGTTCACCGAGGATATTGGCCTATAGTTTTCTTCTTTGTAGTGTCTTTACCCAGTTTTGGAATGAAGATAATTCTTGGTTCATAAAAGAAGCTTGGAAGTCTTTCTCCCTCTTGAATTTTTTAGAAATAGCTTGAATAGGATAGGTGTTCTTTGAATGTTTGGTGTAATTCACCTGTGAAGCCATCTGGTTCAGAACTTTTGTTTGCTGGGAATTTTTTGATAACCGTCTCAATTTCACTCGTAATCAGTCTGTTTAGGTTTTTTTATTCTCTCAGATTGAGTTTTGAAAGATTGTATGTTTCAAGAAATTTATCCATTTTGCCTAGTCCTAGGTTGTCCAATTTTTTGGCATATTTATCTTCACAGTATTTTTTTACAATCTTTTGTATTTTTACAGTATCAGATGTTACTTTTTCACTTTAATTTCTAATTTTATTTATTTGAGTCCTCTATATTTCTTTCTTGATGAGTCTGGTTAAAGGTTCACCAACCTTGTTTACCCTTTTAAAGAACCAGCTCTTTGTTTCATAGATTTTAGTTTTTTGAGTTTTTTTTTTAAGCCTCTATGTCATTTATTTCTGCTCTAATCTTTATTATAATAGAAGTTAATTTTAATACCCCACTAACTTCCTTTTACTTCCTCTGGGCTTTCTTTGTTGTCCTTTTCCCATCTTTTTTTTTTTTAGGTGCAGGGTTAAGTTGTTTATTTGAGCTTTTTCTTGTTTCTTTTCTTTTCTTTTCTTTTTTTTTTTTTTTGTATTTTTCTGAAGTTGGAAACGGGGAGGCAGTCAGACAGACTCCTGCATGTGCCCAACCGGGATCCACCCAGTATGCCCACCAGGGGGCGATGCTCTGCGAATCTGGGGCATTGATCTGTTACCACCAGAGCCATTCTAGCGCCTGAGGCAGAGGCCACAGAGCCATCCTCAGTGCCTGGGCCAACTTTGCTCCAATGGAGCCTTGGCTGTGGGAGGGGAAGAGTATGAATAATTGAAAAAAAATGTGTATTATGTTACTTTGAGGTGAAAGATTCTGAAAATATCAATTAAATTTCATTTTTTTATGTGTCATTTAAGGCTGCTATTTCTTTGTTAATTTTCTGTCTGGAGGATCTATTCATTGATATTAGTGGGGTATTAAAATCAACTTCTATTATAGTATTGCTGTTGATCTTGTCCTTTATGTTCACCAAAATCTGCTTTATATATTTAGGTGCTCCTGTATTAAGCACATAAATATCAACAATGATTATATTCTCCTCTAAGATTGTTCCCTTTATCTTTATGTAGTGCCTCTTTATCCCTTACTATAGCTTTTGTTTTAAAGGCTATGTTGTCAGATATAAGTATTGCTACTCCAGCTTTTTTTTTTTTCATTTTCATTTGCATGAATACTTTTTCCCATTCCTTCATTTTCAGTCTATTTGTATCTTTTTCTTTTTGAGGTGGGTCTTTTATAGACGGCATATGTACAGGTCCTGTTTTCTTATTCATGCAGCTACCTTATTATTTTTTTGATTGGGGCATTTAATCTATTTACATTTACGGTTATTATTGATATGTACTTACTTATTGCCATTTTATTCTTTACACCTACAATTCCATTTCTCTCAATTTTCTTTTTTCTCTTGCTTTTTTTTAACAACAGGCTCCTTAACTTTTTTTACAGTACTGGTTTTGTTGTAATAAATTTCATGAGTCTTTTTTTTTCTGGGAAGCTTTTTATTACTCCTTTTATTTTAAATGATAGCCTTGCTGCATAAAGTAGCCTTGGTTGTAGGTTTTTGTTTTGCATCATTTTGAATATTTCTTGCAATCATTTCTAGCCTCAAGTGTTTCTGTTGAAAAGTGAGATGTCATTGTTATGGGGGCTTCTCTGTAGGTAATTAACTGCTTTTTTCTTGCAGCCTTTAGTATTCTTTGTTTGTCTCTTAACTTTGACACTTTAATTATGATGTATCTTGATGTGGGCCACCTTGGGTTCCTCTTTAATGGAACTTTCTGTGTTTCTTCAATTTGTGTGACCTTTTTCTTTTCATCAATTTAGGAAAATTATCAGCTATGTTTTTTCTAACAGGTTCTCTATTTCTTGTTCATTCTCTTCTCCTTCAGGAACCACTATGATGCAGATGTTGTTTCTCTCCATGTAGTCACAGAGCTCTCTTAGAGATTCTTCAGACTTTTTGAGCCTCTTTTCTTTTTGCTGCTCTGTTTCTGTACTTTCATTTATCTTGTCCTGTAAATCACTGATTCGAGGCTCTGCTTTATTTAGCCTGCTATTAATTCCTTCTAGTGCAGTCTTCATTTCTGATATTGTATTTGTCATTTCTGACTGGTTCTTTTTTATTATTTCAATTGCCTTTTTGATGCTTGCTATATCTTTATTTAGGTGCTCATTATGTCCATCTATTGTTGCTCTAAGATCCTTGACCATCTTAAAAATCATTGTTTAAACTCTGCATCTAGTATCTCACTCATTCTTTTTCTGAGGATTTCTCTTGTTGATTCACTTGGGTCACATTTTTTTTGTCTGCCCATTTTATCTCTGTATTAGGTAGCTCTGTTTGACTTTGAAATTTTTGTGTGGTATTTATGAAGAAGATGTGCTCAGTAACTGTCCTTCAGGCCTCTTCTTTTTCTTGTTCTAGAAATGCTTCTTGAGGGTAGTATTTTCCCTCCTGTTGTGTGTGAGTATTGAATGCAGTTGGTCATTTTGTTGGTGTGGTTATCCCTTCAGGTTGGCTGGCTCTAAGGGTCAACCTTCATCATGTGTATTAGACTCTGTGCAGTGTCTGTCCTGTTTGGCATATTTATTCTCCACAGTTTATGGTGTCTGATGGACTCCTTTTTTGTGCATGCTACTTGTGTAATTAGCTGGTTTTGGAGTTGGTGCTGTCTACCAGTCATTACTGGTTGTGCTGGTCCTAGGTCTCATTGGATTGGTATCAACTGTTGTTTGTAGTTTGTCCTGGGCTACCTGTCTGGAGTTACTGCTCTGTTCACTGTTTGTATATGCATTTCCTGTGCTTAGGTAGTGTGGGAGGGGCCAACCTGAGTATAAGGATCAGTTTCCTCCTGTTTAGAGATGACAGTAGCTCCATAAAAGCCCCAAGCTCCACAAGATTTGCCTCCACTTTTCAGCTGCTCTACGTCCTCTTGCAGCTACCTGGTCTTCTCACAGAGTGTTCTGTATAAAGACTGTAGTGTGGGCTCACACTGACCTCACTCAACCAACCATACTACAGGTTGCAATCTTGGGTTAAGGCAGCTGTGGTTGTGAAAACAATATTAGTGGGATCCTCTACTTTAGGGATCTCTTGGTCAGGAGCTCACCACAGGGAATGTAATCCCTCCTCCAGAGCCTAATTCTTCAGCCACTGCTGGTTACTCAAATTTTATTTTTCCCCATCAAGGTGAGCAGTAGATTCAGATCAAGTGGGCTGACAGTCCCTTTTGCAGAAGTTCTTCCAGCTGGTGAGACTGTGGTCTCAGGAAGACTGAGATCATTCTTCCTCGGGGTTGATTGTACCTCCTCAGAAAGTGGCTAAGGCTCTCAACAAGACCTGATAATGGGTTCGCAGAGACCCATACTTTAAATGTCTGTACTCCAAGCCTCTCTTTCTTCTCCCTGTGGAATCTCGCCCAGCAGGGCAGAAGATCCAGCACTGGAGTGGGTGGCTGTGAAGTTTCACCCTGTCTAATGCACATGAGCTGTTGTGCCATTGCTGACCACAGAGAGAAAAATTTGCCTCACCTGGGCCAGATATGAGGAGCCCTTTCTTAGGATACCCCACCAGTAACAGTTGTTAGGTCCTAACTGGTGTTCTCCACAGCTGGCTATTATTGGTTGTGTCAGCCTTGGTCTTCCCTGAAGGGAACCTGGTGCAGACCAGTGGGAGACACTGCCTGTGACTGGCCTTCAGCAACCTTTAGGAGCTACAAGCAATCCATAGTTTGTAGCTGTATCTACTGGGCCCAGCTGCACATGGAAATACTTAGCTTCAGATCTAGTCTGTTTTTTACCCACACTGGGCCTTGGAGAAGGTCCAGGAAAGGCCCAAGTTTCCTGAGTCTCATTATTGTGTTTTTTGTGTATGATTCCAGTTCTCAATAAAACCTTAGCTTTTTTTCAGGTGGTGTTTTCTAGAGATACTCTTCCAAAAACAGTGTATCTTTATTTTCTCATATTGCTAGAAATGGAAGTTTCACTTTTCCATATATTTTAATAAAATTATTTTATTCAATCATATTATTCTTTGATCATTTTTCTTCTAAAATTTTCTGGAGCCTATCTTTTCCTTTCCACTCCTACCATTATTGCCCTAATATGAGCCATCATAGTCATCATTATCATCCCCAATATATTGCTTTATTTTAATTTAGGCAAAGGGAGAGAGAGACAGGAATATGGATTTGTTCCTGTATGTGCCTTGACCAGGGATCAAACTGGCAACCCCTATGTTTTGGGTCAATGCTCTCTAACAAACTCAGCTATCCCACCAGGGCTTTATTTTTTTATTGGTTTTCAGAAAAACAGTGAGAGGAAGGAAAAGAGAAGAGGGGGAGCAGAGAAGCATTCATTTGATTTTCCACTTAGTCATGCATTCATTGGTTGCTTCCTGTGTATGTCTTATCATTGATCGAAAACACAACCTAGTCATTCCCAGACAACTCTCTAACTGACTGAGCTAACAAGCCAGGGCCCAAATCTACTCTTATACAGGGTTCTTCTCAATTTAATTAAGAGGGTGGCACCACAAGATTGAAGTGCTGCCCTCCTAAGAAGTTTACTGATCTCATTGCATTACTATCTTTAACATTTGAAGTCAACATAGGAGCCCACATTATGCTGACCTTGTTTGGATTTCCCAGTATCTGTCATATAAGGGGCAAATAATAGCTATTTATTGAGTGAATAAAATATATTTAATTTATTCTCTTATTGGATCTTTAAGACCTATGAACATAACTGATTCAATTCATAAGATATACATAATAAAATTTTTTTTACAAATGAAAAAGGACTCAGAATGGCTGTCTATATTTAATGACATAATTAGCATTAAAACCACTTTTTCTTGATTACAAGTTCTTGAATGTAAGCTTAAATTTTGTATTTAGATCAAAACAAAACAGCTTAAATCTCTTCTTTGACTATTTTTGCCTTGATACTTTCAGGTTACTAAAAAAATATATCTTAGCCCTGGCTGGTTGGCTCAACAGTAGAGCATTAGCCTAGTGTGTGGAAGTCCCAGGTTTGATTCCTGGCCAGGGCAAACAGGAGAAGCGCCCATCTGCTTCTCCACCCTTCACCTTCTCCTTCCTCTCTATCTCTCTCTTCCCCTTCTACAGCCAAGTCTCCACTAGAGTAAAGTTGGCCTGGGCACTGAGGATGACTTCATGGCCTTCACCTCAGGCGTTAGAATAGCTCTAGTCACAATGGAGCAATGCCCCAGGTGGGAAGACCATTATCCTTGGTGGGCATGCGAGAGTCTGTCTGACTGCCTCTCCACTTCTAACTTCGGAAAAATACAAAAATAAATAAATAAACAAATAAATAAAAAGAAACAATATCTTACCTTAAATATACATCAAAACGATTTTGTAATATGACCTTCAGTAAAACTTTAGTAAAAAAATTATTTCTAATATATAAAATTTGTGAAAGTCTAATCCAGATGCAGTTTGGTTTACCCAAATACAAGACTATTAAATTTGGGCAAGTGGCTCATAGAACTATAACTTCCCTTTTGTGAGTACAGGGTATCCTCAGGTTAAGACACAATTCCATTCCTATGACAGCAATATAACCTGAATTTCTGTGGAAGTGGAAACATACTCTAGCCTAAGTCACTTACTTACCTATCCTACCTGGCATATGCCACTGATCTTGGTCTTCCAGCCACAAAACTAGTGATCTTTCTATCTCAATCATTATGCTGATTTGCTGTTTTGTAATTACAGTCAATTTCAGAGTGCCTGATCCCTTTACATGCTTTAGAATACAGTCTTTATTCTTGATAATTTTTGTTATAGAAGAGTGGTTAAGGCCTAGCATGTGGCCTATGTTCATTACAGATTGTCCTTTTTCTTATCTCTTTATAATGTCTAATTTCACTTCCATCATGATGGATTTCCTCTTCTTCAAAACATTACCATCAGAAGACTCTGACTTTCATTTAAGAGCCATGATAAGGGCCAAAAATTTGCCAAACAAAGCAACACAAACAGAACATTTGTGCTTTTAACAGTCCAAAATGGTGTACTGGGAACACCAACTCACTCACTTCTATGCTATATTATTGCATATTCTTCTGCTGTGTACAACCAAACTAGTTTGCCCAAGTAGTCCATAAGTACAATGCTAATAGCATAAGCAGAAACATTCAAGTCTCAATATTATTAATTTTTTGTGGGAGTGAGTGTTGTAAACTTGAAATGTCATATGTTGAGACTGTCATAACCCAAAGACACCCTGTATAGGCAGACAGTTTGTGTTCGTGCAAAACACATTTATATTAATTGTTGTATGGTATCAAAAATTACAGAATTAATATTAATATTTTAGGAAGCTTAAAGAACATTTTAATAATTTGGGCTGGGCATGCAGAGAGATTTTGAAAATGATCTTTGTACTTGTGTGATTAGCATCAAAACCAGGATGGCTGATGGCATTGTATTGTAAATGCAGAGGGGAAGGAGAGTTGGATTCTCTGACCCCCCCCACACACACACACACACCTGTGAGGAAGTGAGTGAATAGCTAGCCAGGTGCAGGAAGAGAAAAAAATAAATTAAACCTTTTCTTATATTGATGGGCCATTTACAGGCATTTGTCCCCATAGAAACTACCCCTCCCCTCCTGAAAGTATGTAGTTAATGTATATATATCTCTGAACAAAGGAATGGCAGGTGAACACTAGAAAATATAGGAATATCTTTTAATATATAGAGTGACATTTTTACTATTATGTTACCTTGTAAGTTTTAATGTGTAGAAATGCTTTTTATGAATCCTATAGACAAATGTTATAAATTTGCTAATGAATTGTGTCCCATCCCTCCCTTCATCCTTTTCCCAAACCTGTATAGGTGAAAACAAAGATTATAAGCTTATGCCATGATGTCAGGCTTTTTCCCTGTCCATGTATAATTAAGGGTATATAACCAGCCCTTAGAATATTAATCAGACACACAATTTGGGACTGCTGCCCCGTGTAAGATATATGTGGCTGGCATATTTAACAAATTTCCTCCTTTAATAAAACTTTTCCAAATTTATCTGGACTGGGTGTCTCTACGTGAACTTGATAAAATGAGGTACAGTGCTTTTCAGAATCTGGGGTGCAATACTTTATAACATAATTAGCTATTAGCTAGGGTAGCTGGATTTGAATGTTTTCCACAAACTCATATACTTCTAATAAGCCTCTCTCTGAAAATATTTTGGGCTTCTTTATTGAGGGCATCTGTAAAGAATTTAATTATTATTTTATTTAAAATATGGTAAGCTCAGTCAGTTGAGAGGGTTGTCTGTAAAAAACAAAGTTGCAGGCAGGTTGAATTCCTGGTCAGGGCACACATGGGAAGCAACCAATGAATGCATGACTGAGTGGAACAACAAATGGATGTTTCCTTTGCCCCCCACTCTTCCTTCTTCTCTCTGTCTCTCTAAAAATTAGTCAATAAATAAAACCTTGGCTGGACAGTTAGGTACACTGCAGTGCCATGTTGATGCGGAAGTTACCCTTTAGATTCCAGGTCAGGGCACATAGAAGAATAGCTTAATGTTTCTCTCTCTCTCTCTCTCTCTCTCTCTCTCTCTCTCTCTCCCCCTGCCTCTCTCAAATATAAATAAATAATTAAAATATGGAAATAATTTTTGCTTTATATCACAGAAATAAGGTTGAGAGATATATATATTACTATTACATTTTTTTTTACAAAATTTTTATGATAGGAGCAATTAGCTTTTGTTTTTACCAAAGTTGAATCACCAAAAATTTAATATTTTTAGCTTATTTCTTATGAAGCTACCTGAAAATCTGTTCAGGCACAGACCAGTATTTCTCTGTTCAATGGTCAAATATGTTATCCCCAAATAATCACCTTGGGGTGGATCAAGCAAGCATATCTTTTTTCATCAGAATTTAACAATTTCTCAGCAATAAATATTTCCTATTATTCTACATGCAAGCAAAAACAAAATCATAAAAATGGACACCATAGTCCAAAACAGAAGAAGATTAATATATATTTATTACACAGATATCATTGTATCTAAAATACAAAAAAAGCAAATAAATATAGATATATATATATATTTCTACTACTAATAATATATATCTATATTTCTACTAATAATAAACTAAAATCCCTGGACATTGTTACAAAAAAAATAGAAGAAAACTTTGAAAAACTGAGACTAGAAGGTAGGCTATCTTTGTACCCTGAGACCCAAGAAATTATGAAATAATGAGTTTCCTGGCTTTTTTTGTCTCAAACATCCATATCTATAACTGAAGATTTAGCATCAGAAATTTCAGTGGACACTGAAAAAAAAATGCCCATACAAATGCCTGTTCTCTCTAGTCAAAAGACCAGGAAAGGTTTAGACTAACAAAACAAAAATAAGTTTTAGATAATTATCTCTATACCCCAGACCAATACAATAGGAAGAAAAGTGTGGCTCCATGGCATCAGCAAAACTGAGTGCAGAGTTTAGACTTCCACTTCTGCTGGGCTGTAATAAGGTCCTTCAACACAACTGCCAGGTAGTGTCAGAGAAGGCCAGAAATGGAGCTGAGACTTTCATTTCTGCCATCTGATACTGAAGCCACCTAATCCTGATGATTGGAGACTATATGAAGAGCTGGGACTTCCACTTGGCAATAAGAAGATGTGTCCTCCCCTTCTTCATTTGAGTGGTATTAGAGGAGAACTAGCAGAGAGTTAGGGCTCTCACTGTTGCCTAGGTATAAGGAGAACACTTCACCACAATGTCAGTGCAGATTGTGTGAATAATGGGAACCCTCATCCTAATGCAGAAGTGATAAGGACACTGGGGGCTGATTGGGGAAATTGGACTTCTAACTTCACTGACATTTCAGTTTAACCACCTGAACACTTAACACTTGGTAAGTTTGCTATTCACTCATTTACATAACACATTTACTGAGTGGCCACCATGTGCCAATCTGTGCTCACATGGGAGTGCAGAGGACAAATGGTTTATTTCTGTCTCCTTGAAGGTTTTTAAGAAGATAGACCCTGTCTTCTGCTGGAATTGTGTCAGACAAATCAAATTAAAACAACGGGGTTAAGGCCCTGGCCAGTTAGCTCAGTCAGAGCAGTTAGAGCATCACATATTCCGGAGATGACAAGGTTGCGGGTTGGATCTGGTCAGGATATTCATGGGAAGCAATCATTGAATGCATGACCAAGTGGAACAACAAATGAATGCTACTTTTCTCCCTCTCCTCTCTCTCCCTTCTCTCTCTGTCTCTTTAAAAATCACCAATAAAAAAAAAAGTAAAATAAAATAAAGAAATTAAGCCCCGGCCAGATAGCTTGATTGACTTGAAAGTCCTACTCAAGTGCAGAGGTTTCCAATTCGCAGTTATAAGAACAGCTCAATGCTCCTGTCTCTTTGATTCTCTCTCCCTGCTTCTCTATCTAAAAACAAATAAATAAAATAAATAAGACCTAGTACAATATGAAAATGTCCAAGTTTCAACTAAATATCGTCTCTCAAGAAACAAAAAAACTTCAAACTGAATGAGAAAAACAATTAGTAAGATGCCAATACTGAGGTCACAGATGATAGAATAAGCTAAAATTTAAATAAGTAGAGCAGACATGAATAAAATAGTGTATCAGCTATTATGAACATACTTAAAAAATGAAAAACAAAAATCATCATAAAAAATAGAAAATGTCAAAAAAGAGATAAAGCATATAAAGGAGAAACAAATTTTATACTTAAAACCCACTAACAAAATGAAAACCCAGTGGATGCACTCAACAGTAAAATGGAAGGTACTGGAAAGAATTAGTGAATTGCAAGACAAACAATAGAAACTGTATAATCTTAATTACAAAGAACTATATTTAGTACTACCATTAGTCCTTCAAGTGACAGTAAAACAATGACAAAAATACCAAGCCCTGGGTGATAGCTTGGGTGCCCAGAGCATCATCCTGAAGTGCAGAGGTTGAGGGTTTGATCCCTGGTTGGGGCACACACAGAAATATCTCAATGATCCTATCTTTCTGTCTCTTTCTGCCTCTCTAAAAATAATAAATAAAAAAATAATTAAAAAAAAAACAAAAAGTTTTTTTCAAAATTAGTTTTATTATTGTGTTTAAAAGGTCCAACTAAATATTAAATGATAAATATTCAGCTAGTTATGGTGGTATTAATTTATTACTTTCATTTTATTTCTGACACTTTTCTACACAAAGAAAAAAAATTGAGAATAAAGAATAATATCCAGATTTTGAAAAACTTTCACTATAATATGAAGGAATTCTTTTTCTGCCCTTAAATGTAAAATAAAAGCAATTTAATTATGTTTCTCTTAAATCCTTAAAATGATAAAGTAGGTACAGAGATTTCTTGGGTTACCTCTCTTTTCTCCCAAATGACAGATTCTATATATTTAAAAATAACATGTTGACATTTCTGCAATATCATGTATAATCTCTAGTGTCATAATCCTCAATTTGCAGACATAAAATTAAATGTTAAAATTCTTTGGACCGTGACTGTTTCATTTGTATTATCCAGCAAATCATTCTCAATATACCATAATCACAACAAGTTCTAATTCTTCAGCTTTTATTAGAATCCCTAAGGCAATATTCTCTGTCAAATTTCAAATTATCTCACAGCATGGCCTTGAGGATAAAATTGGAAAGTGATTGGTAAATGGAAAATGCCTGTCTGTAATGTGAAAATCTGTACTATTCAGTTCTTTATCGAGAAATAAACAGGCTCAAAATGCATAGTACAACGTGAAATACTGATGAATAAAGGCATTTAAGAATGGAAACATTTTTAAATTAAAGAAGGCTTTTAATTGCTATCTCACTTGTCAATACATTTGTTTTTCAAAAATCTTCAAGAAAGCAGAGACTTTGTCCTTTACTTTTTCTCCCATCTGATCTTATGTTGACAAATGTCAGTCACTCAGTAAATGTGTTATGTGAATGATTCATGAGTGTGTTGCCTGGCTTTTAGGAATGTTTAGATAGTACATGTAAAAGCACGTTCTAAACTGTGGCATACGATTCAACCAGCTGATTTACTTACTTCTTGCTTCTGCTTCTAGATCTAAACCATGTTCATTTGCCCTTTTCCCAAAACACCAAGCTTTTATTTATTTTTTCAAACAAACAACATTTATTATTCATAGTTCTAGAGGCTGGGCACCCAGCTTTTTGTTTATTTGTTTTTGTTTATTTATTTTTTACACTTTTTAATAGTGTTTTAGGTTTACAACACAATTGAGAAGGTTCAAAGATTTTTCATATAGCCCCTGCCCCCTCATATATATATATATATATATATATATATATATATATATATATATACTTTCCAATTATTAATATCATTTATGAAATGGTACATTTTTTTTTCAAGGTTCAAACCTAATTTGAAACATCATAACCCCAAAGATCGTGGTCTGCGGGTTTGGATAAAAGTATAATGATGTATTTCCATCATTATAATACCATAAAGAGGCTTTTCACTGTCCTAATACTCCCCTGTGCACTACCTGTTCATCTTTTCTCCTCACATATCCTTAACACCCACACTGGAAACCATTGATTTTGTGTGTGTGTGTGTGTGTGTGTGTGTGTGCGCGTGCGCGTGTGTGTCCATAGTTTTGGCTTTCCCAGAATATCACAAAACCGGAATCATACAGTGTGTAGCCTTTTCAGATTGGCCACTTTCACTTAGAAATATGAATATAGGATTTCTCAAAACAGATTTTAATCTCTTGTTATAACTCTCACCTGCTACCTTCTTTTCTCAGTCTTCTACTTCCATGCCTTTACTCCGTTCATTCCTTAGAGATTTTAGCTCCTGGCTGTGATAGTTAATTTTATGTGTCAACTTGGCTAGACTATGGTTGTTTGGTCAAACATTAGCATAGAAGTTGCTGTGAAATTTCTTTTTAGATGTGAATAACTGAAGAATATAACATAGAAACCCTTATATGAGTTTCCAGCCTCCTGGTCAGTTCGGCAGATTTAGATTTGCCAGCCTTCATGATTATGTGAGCGAACTTCTTAAAATCGTTTTTTTGTTCATTTGCTCTCGCTCTTTCTCTCTCACTCTCTTCTTCTTCCTTTCCATCTCTCTCTCTATATCTATCTGCTATTGTCTCTGTTTCTCCAGAGAGTGCTGATTAATACACTGGCTCGGTGTCACTCTACGTAATATGGCACTGATTACAGTGCTTTTGATTCTTCCAAAGTTTTCCATTTCTATTTCCTAGACTTTCTCCTTCCAATGATTTTATTATTCTCTTATCATCCACTTAAAACACAGTCATATTCTAGACCTAGTCATAATTTCAAGACCAATGTATCCATAATCTCAGTTGTAAGTATTTCCTTCGCTGACAATTTTCTCTTTTTTTAACCTCTAATCCCTTTAATAATTCAGTTTAAAAAATTCTCAATCCCACTAACATCTATAAACTACTCTCTTCTCTCCTTCATTCTCTATCTTTTCTCTCCTGAAGAGTTAAAAAAAAAGAAGCAGCCATAGTAACAAGGATTCTTTCTTATGATCCCTCTTGAATAATGATAATTATCTTACTTATATAATTCTTTGCTCCTCTTACTTTGTCATAACTTGCAGTCCCACTGAAATCCAACTTTTTGTTACCTGTGCTTAAATATAAACATAAGTGGAGAAAATAACTATTGATTATTTCAACTTTAAAAGGATAATTCCTAACCGTACTAGGTCTTTAAAGATCTTTTCCCAGTGTTCCTAGGTCCACTCTAACTTTCTGAACCCTGCTTTGTAAAACCACGTACCATAGCAATAGTCCTTACGATTGTTTTCACTTCTGTTTGGATTTAGCTATTACGGCTCTCCTACACCTCTGCAGATAATCTGATTGTGTATTAATTCTCTTAGAAACATCTTCCTTCAAGTGATCCATCTGTAACAGAAAAGGACCCTTAAGTTTATCAGTATTTTTTCTTCCATGCAACTAGTTTTTACTTTTCTAATCTTTTAAAATAATCTGAAACTCTTTTCTATTCTTTTTTTTTATTATTTATTCATTTTTAGAGAGGAGAGAGACAGAGAGGAAGAGAGAGGAGAGAGAGACAGAGAGAGAGAAGGGGGGAGGAGCTGGAAGCATCAACTCCCATATGTGCCTTGACCAGGCAAGCCCAGGGTTTTGAACCGGCAACCTCAGCATTTCCAGGTCCACACTTTATCCACTGCGCCACCACAGGTCAGGCTCTTTTCTATTCTTAATCTCAGGACATGACCTTATTTCCTACTCTGAAAAAATGAAGAAACAATCTCGATAAAAAATTTATAATCTCTTGCCTGGCCTGTGGTGGCGCAATGGGATAAAGTGTCGACCTGGAACGCTGAGATCACCAGTTCAAAACCCTGCACTTGCCTGGTCAAGGCACATATGGGAGTTGATGCTTCCTGCTCCTCTACTTCCTCTCTCTCTCTCTCTCTCTCTCTCTCTCTCTCTCTCTCTCTCTGTCTCTCTCCCCCCCCACCTCTCTCTCTCTCCTCTCTAAAAATTGACTAAATAAAGTCTTTAAAAAAATTCATAATCTCTGCCCTCACCCAGTACACTGAATTCATATAATGATACTTCGTGTTGCCACCAACTTTCAACATGCTGATTGGAAGCTATCAATGTGAAGGCATTGAGGCTGGGATTTCCAGCTCTCACCAGCCATGCAAGCCAGCTCTGGCACAGTACTGGAAGCCAGGATTTGATTTATTTACTGCTCTATGTCCAGTAGGTGATTAACCAAACTATGTTGAATAAGATAAAGATAATAGTCATTATAATTAAACATTTATTTGTTAAATTATTGTTGAATATGGCTGAATAAGCATATGATTATGTAAAGACACTTCGGTATGTGACTTAATTTAATCGTATTTGATCAGCTATTATTTAAAAGCCATGTATGCTTTAAAATTCTCAGCTTTTCTTGAATTGCAAAAAGTATTTCACTTTTAAGAATTTATTTGTATTGCCAACTTAAGCATATCTAAGAAAATAAAATATTTCTTCCTATTTTAGTATATTAACTTCTATACCTATGAAGTAAATAATAATATGAAGAGACAGAGTGAATGTTAACAACAGAGTAATACCAAGAATATAGAGGTCATTGAGTTAAAAATGATGACTGTGATTAATTGTAGTTATTTTATAGGTTCATAATAGAAGCTGAGGAAAATAGAATAATGCAAAGTAGAGTATTAAATAGCTGGACAGAAAAACCAATTGGTCTGAGGGTATTTTTATATAAACATATATTTGCTTATTGGAAATACTGCTTGCTTCTTAAGAACCTTGCTGATAATTTTCTTTCAAAGCCAACAGGAGTGATAAGCATAGACTGAGAAAATCCACAAAGGTAAAAAAAATCCCTGAATTCTATATTAAGGCATTTTCCTCACATTTTATTACTTTCTATAGACTATTAGCTCCCTTTTGAAAGTGTATTTTGCAATCCTTCTGCTAGTAAAGATAGCCTTCAAGCTGAAAATCAGTGTATACTATGAGCTGAGGGTGAATTTCCTTTATTGACTTACTGAAACTTCTTATACTTATTTTTTTATATATTTGAATATCCAGGGAAGAATAATACATATTTAGTAAAAAAGCATGGAATAAAAATAGATCAATTATAAATTTATCAAACTTGTTTCAGGATACTAACAGTACTTTCACAGTTGTACTTCTAGATACAAATTATGTTCCTAATTTCTACCTGGTGGAATGTACAATTCATAAGGTTGATTGTGGGAAAATTATACTCCCTTCCAAACAGAAGGTAAAGCTTTATTAATTTTTAGACAACAGTGTTAAATCATATTTTGTTCATTTTAAAATATAAATTGATTCTTTTGTGGTTGCCCATGTCTTGATCTCCAGAATATATAACTATACATATATGGTAAAAGGGGCTATGTATTTGTGAGTAAAGATTTTGATACAGAGAGATTGTCCTGGATTATTTGGGTGTGTCCAGTGTAGTCACAAGTATCCTTATAAAAATCAAGGCAGAAGTCACAGAAAGGAGAAGGTGATGTGGCCAGAGCAGCTGATACTGGAGTGATGTCACCATAAGCCAAGGAAAGCTGGCAGCCTCAAAAAAACTGCACGAGGCAAGATTCTCTTTTGGATCATTTTGACAAAAAAAAAAAAACAGCCTTACAAAACTCTTGATTTTAATTCTGTAATACTCCTTTTAAACTTTGGATCTCAGAATTATTAAGATAATATATTTGTGCCCTGGTAGGCTGGCTCAGTGATAGAGTATCAGCCCAGCATGTGAAAGTACTGGTTTGATTCTCAGTCAAGAAACACAGGAGCAGCAACCATCTGCTTCTCCACTGCTCACCACCCCCATGTCTCTCTTTCTCTTCCCCTCCTGCAGCTATGGCTCAAATGGTTCTAACAAAGTTGGCCCTGGGCACTGAGGATGGCTCCATGGCCTCACCTCAAATGCTAAAATAGCTCGGTTGCCAAGTAACAGCACATCGGTCCAGGCAGGCAGAGCATCTCCTGGTAGTCGACTTGGTGGGTGGATTCTAGTCCAGGGCATATAGGAGTCTGTCGTCTCTGCCTCTCACTTTAAAAAAAAAATAATTAATTAAAAGGAAGTGTTTTATGAATGGGTGAAGACATGAATCTGTTCTGAGTACAAGGAACAAACAATTAATAAACTAATACCTTCACTAGTAACAAAATAAATTCAAAACAAAATATTTTAAGTTATGATGTGTTGCTTATCATACTAAGAAATTATTTTTAACATGATAATGAACATACTTTCTATAATTTGAGGAGAGTGACCCACTGAGATTCTGACAGCTCTGGAGGGAATTTAAATTGGCACAACGTTCCTGGCAGTAAGTTGGCAATGTATTGTGTCTCTAGTTACTGCCAGGTAATTACTTTGATAATTATTAAATACAATATGATCATGCAACAATTCTGCAATTTACTGGGTCATGGATAATCCAGAAGTTTTCCTGAATATAGATTCCAGCCCTTCTTTTAGCCAAGTATAAACATATTCAGTTTCTATGCAGATTATATGAACAGTTTAGTAGTGATATTTCTTAAATACCAGATGAAATTATTCATAAATCTGATGCCTGAGGAGAATAGTGAAAAGCAGATTTGTTTCATATCGTAACCAAAGGCCTAATATGAAACATAGTTAAGAATTAGACATGGTTTTGTAAAGAAATAAAGGTAATTGAGAATGGAATGCGTTTAATAATAATCATAAAAAATCCCATGGGCATTACTATAGGGTATGTTACAATTATTTGTTTTTCACTAAACATAAAAGACAAACCATGTCTTTCAAATGGTTGGATTTCATGTATCTCCTACTATGCTATGTACCACACAGGTCTTTTGAAGTGCTCACTCTTTACCATGCAGGAGTAAGTCATTAGTGTTTTTTAGACAGAAAGATAAAAATGTTGCAGGGGAGGAAGCATTAGAAAGTACATGTTTAATTTATTAAAACACTGCACTTAAAAATCTAAATTTATAAACTATTTTAAACTCTTAAGATAGAGAGTGATAGAAAAATACCATTCCTTTTAGTAGTCTTTTACTTGATAGCTACTATCTTTTTCTATTTAGTTTTACAATTTTGTCTGCTCTTTCATTTTCTTCAGGATCTCTATGAGTAGAGTTTAGGGGATGCAGACATTGCATAAAAATGAAAGGTTGGTGGAAATAGCGGTCTCTGAAAACTTTCTAAAAGACTTAAGTCAATTGCATGAACATTAAGACTACTAAAAGAAGAACAAACCATACAACCCTGTGTTCAAAGAAACTAGAAACCCAGTTTCTTTCTTTGTGCCCCAAAAAACTACTTTACTCTTTCAGATCACCAGCATTGATTTTTCGCTTGTATAACAAATTATCACAAAATTAGTGATGAACTAATTTATTATCTCACAGATTGTGTGGCCTTGTGTTGAGGCATGGAATCCCAGGGCTCTCTGTTCAAGGTCTCACAGGCTGAAATCGAATTGTTGACTGGGTTTCTATCTTTAAAGAAGCTTAGATCCTTTTACAAGCTCACATGATTGTTGGTTGAGTTCATTTGCTTGGAGCCCTAGACCAAATAAATGCACTCATGCTTTTGATGGCTGTCAGCTTTCCGGTCCATGCCACATGGTTCCCATCAATCTTCTGACTTCAGGAAAGGTTGACTGGGTTACATCAGACCCAACCAGTTAATATCCCTTTAATTAACTCAAAATCAACTGAATGATAGCCTAATTATGAGAGTAACATCTCATCACATTCACAATTTCTGCCTGCACTCCTGGAGTAGAAATTATAAAAAATGTGTACACCAGGGATGGGAACCTTGAGCTATCTTAACATCCTGCTTCACACAGATATGTAAGAGCATGTTTCCTATTTGGGCTTAATACATAGTTAGTACTTGAAATTCCATTTAGATCTAAAAGATGATACATTTTCCCTGCTTTATAGGCAGTAATCAACCATTCATTTTGCCAGTAAAAAGTAAAAAAGGATTCTTCATAAAACTGCTGCCTCAAAATTTTAAGAAATGAATGGAAATTTTACACTTGATTAAAACCCTTATTTGAAGATTTTTAAGTTTCATTTCTAACATTTTTTCAGTGCATTATAACACTGCCCAGAAGATTTATTGGTATGAATAAGAAAAAAATAAATATTGATTTCTGCATTGTTAATAACTTAATTAGAAACTTACTCTGTGATAAATCATGTCTGAGAGGGCAAGATTTTCATCATTTAATCCTCATATCAGTAAATATTATTATCTTATGTCACAGATGAAGAGAGAGAAGGTCAGAAGAGATGACACCACTGAGAAGCATCTAAGCTGGGCTTATATCCTCCTCTGTCTGTACCATATCCCACTGCTGTTCTAAAGCAGAAGTTATGCATGGGATCCACAACCTTAGATCCTTGCACAACATGCTAGGGCACCTCTGCAATAATTATTTTTAAAGTGTCTTCTGTGGAATACTGAAATTCTGTAAATGTGTCTTAAGGATATCTGATGGATAAAGAAAAGACCAAGTAATATTATCTTTTCACACACTTGTGGTACTGGGACAACAGAAGGCTATTCTGTTAAAACCTGATTGAAAATCAGTCCTATTGTTCAGCTTTCATTCAGATATATTCCTTGGAGAGAGTCATTCTATCTTCCATTGAACTTTTCTTATACAAAGTATATTAATACCAGAATACTGTTTTGATAATTTTTAAATATTGATATAAACTCAAACTTACAGAAAACTTGTATGAATAGATCAAGAGGCTCCTATATGTTTTGTGTAGATTCACTAAATGCTTATGTTTGTTCCATTTGTGCTCTCTCTCTCTCTAACACACAGATACACACACAAACACACACCTATTTCTTAGATATGGGTGCTTTCCCTTGGTGTGGATCGCTTGCCTGCCACTGTGAGAGGCAGTTTTCCCTGCCTGTTTGCTCACCAGCAGTTGGGAGGAGCAGGTATGGCCCAACATTTTCCTGCTCTGCATTTCCTCTACCATCTGCCCCAATCCAATGTGGACCTGCCTGGCCTTGACCACCAGCATTACATGAGCTAAGACAAGGACACATGTATTTGATTAGATTGATTATCTTGACCTGATTGGTTAGGAAGCAATCCTTTGAGTGGTCAGGGAATGCCTCAAAGAAGACAGTGCAACTGACTTAGAAGTGCCTCCTAATGTACAGCTGGAAAACCGCAAGATTGTTAAATCAAAATAAATGTTATCATATATTAGCTCATATGCACAAAGGATCATCATTTTCAAGGAATGACTTCTCACTTTTTCAGTGCAGTATTTTCTAAGGCATGTTCTGTTCCTGAACAGGGGAATTTTCACATCCCTCCTCCTGACATGATGTTATTATGCATGCAGTGCTGCCTGTCTAGAGGATGCTCACAGTCAATTTTAAAAGATAACAAAATTATTTTTTAAATTATAATTTCACTTGCACTATCAGTTTTCCCCACTGCACAATCCCAACAACATACTCTAAAACTTTCAATGTTGTTAACTATAAAATATATACTCATGTTTTTGTTGTTATTTTTTTATAGAAAGTGATAGAGACAGGAAGAGAGAGAGAAAGGGGGAGGAGAAAAATGAGAAGCATCAACTCACAGTTGCTTTAATTTAGTTGTTTTATTGATTGCTTCTCATACCTGCCTTGACCAGGGGCTCAAACTGAACCAGTGACCCCTTGCTCATGCCAGCGACCTTTAAACTCAAACCAGTGACCTTGAGATCATGATCTCATGCTTAAACTGGAGAACCCATGCTCAAGCTGGCAGGCTTATGTTCAAGCCAACAACCTCTGGGTTTTGAACTAAGACCCTCAGCATCCCAGGCCGATGCTCAATCCACTTATATTCTCATAGTTTTAATGCATTTTCTAACATTAATCATTGTTTCTTATATTTATTGCCTATTAGTATTGTCTTTTGAGTAAATATTTTTCATATTGTTTCCATTTTCTATTATGTTTCTCAATCGTATTGATTTGCAAATAGTTTTATATATTCTTTACACTATTACTTTTGTTACATATGCTGAAATATTTCCTTCTGGTTGGAGGCTTGTCTTTTCACTTTCCTTATAGTGCCTTAAGATAATTTTGTATAATGTTTTTGTGATTTAATTAATCACATTTCCTGTGACTGTTTGCCTATCATACCTATAAAACAAAACAAATATATTTACTTTTCTCAGAATCATAATTATATTTTCTACATTGCTTTGAAGATTTTAAACATTTGCATTTTACATTGTAGCTCAATATTTATCTGGAATTATAAGTAATTGTAATATGTTACAATTTTTCTTTCTGTTTTGTTTTACTTGGAAAATACCTTTATTAGAAAAGTGTTATAAGAGCAGCAAAATGGGAATGGAGTAGGCAGATGTTCCAACTCCCATCTCCCAGAACGAAAGTGAATTACAACTTAATTTTAAGAAGAATCATCTTGAAAAACCAACTTTGAACTAAACTAAGAGGATTCTATAACCAAGGACCACCAAAGAAAAAATATTGAGACTGGTTGGAAAGGCAGAGATGCAGAAAGGGCTGCCCCCCTCCCAGGAGTGAGCAGTAGCCAGGAGGGACTGTCGAGGTGGGGTGGGTTGCCTAGAGGGTTGTGGGTCCTCAGCCCCAGGACCAAAGCCCCAGCCTAGAGACCCGAGCTTAGAAGAGTCATATGGACAGCATTCAGTGGAGAAAAGAGCAGGGATACTGTTTGCAAGAAAGACACAGAACTCTCAGAGCCAGGCTTCGTCTTAAAGGGAACACGCAGGAAACCTTGTTCACAGCCACTTACCCAGAGTTCCAGGGGCAGGGAGTACTGAGAGGACTGGAGTTGGCAGTAGAGAGTGAAATTTCAGAGGCACAGGGAGAGACACTTGGAGGGACAACCACCCTAAAACTTGGGCTGAATCATTGCCCAAATCTAAAGTGACCATTTGTCCTGGGAGCAGCAACATCAGCAAAGAAAAGAAATTACCCTGCCCACTGGAGGCTCTTCTGCTCTAGTCAGAACAAAGAGGTGCTTAGGAGCAGGGAGAGCATCAGGGACACAGGCAGTGGGTCCTGAGGTCTGAGCTACATCCCCCCCCACACACACACTGCTGAGTACTTGCTGGAGGGCAGGTGGGCCGGCAGAGGCTAGGCATGGCAGCAGAGGCTGGGGCGGCCTCAGCATGTTTGTGCAAGCTCACTCATAATGGCGAAGGCAGGGGCCTTTGTGGTGACTGTCTGGCACTGGCAGCACCCAAGCCCAAATGACTGATGTGGCAGCAGCAGTGGTGGTAGTCCAGGCCAACAGACAGAACACAGAGGCCACACCCACTGGACTCCTGTGGCCACACCCTTCAAGGGCTAAAAAAGAAGGAAAAAAAAAAGTCTGGATAGAATGACACCTGCGGCTAAGGGGCAAGGTACATCCAAAACCGTACCTAATCTCTGAATTACAGTACTGAGTCCAACAAGTAGCCAGCAATGAGAAGCAGTAGAAAGTGGATCTCAGGGGAATTTGAACTTTTAAACAAAATTCTCCCAGGCCAAGAGTAGATAAAAGCTAGCCTTGGAGTGCAGCTGATATTTACAATGGCACATGGGCCCAGCAGAGGCAGCCACAAGATCTGTATCGCTTATAGCTTCAAAAAGGTTGATAAGGGCCAGTCATAGGCACAGACCCCCAGTGATCTGTGCCAGGCTCCGGCTAGGGAGATCCAGGTTGGGCACATCCCACAGCCAGCTACAGAGAGCATCAGTTCAGGACCTAACAACACTTGTTAGAGTCGTATATTAAGGAAAAGCTCCTCACACCTGACCAGCTAAGACATAGAAAATGCCAATACAAATAACAAAAAGAACAGTGACAGCAAACAAGTAGCCCACAGTGGATTACAAAAAACAGTAGATTCTAACCCAAGAAGATATAGAAACAACAAAATTGAATATTAGAGGCAGAAAAAATCAACACTACACTCAGCTAGCTAAACAAACAACACACCCAAAGGAGGAGATTATACAGAGACAAAATGGGAAGACTGAGAAATCCAATCCAAATGAATCAACAAGTGAAATCTCAAGAAAAAGAACTGAATAAGATGAAAATAACAAAATTATTGGATACACAGTTTAAAATAATGATTGTTAGGATGCTCAAGAATCATAGGGCAACAATGGATGGATATAATGAGTACCTAAATAAAGACATAAGCATAAAAAAGGACATTGAAATCTTAAAAAAGAACCAGTCAGAAATGACAAATACAAATCAGTAATGAAGACTACTCTAGAAAGAATTAAAAGTAAGCTGAATGAAGCAGAGGACTGAATCAGCAATTTAGAGGACAAGATAATCAAAAGAATGAACGCAGAGCAGCAGAAAAGAAAAGATGATCAAAAAGTCTGAGGAAATGCTCAGAGAGCTCTGTGACAACATGAAGAGAAACAACATCCACATCATAGGGGTTCCTAAAAGGGAAGAGAAAGAAAAAGGGATAGAGAACCTGATTGAAGAAATCAGTCGAAAACTTCCCTAAATTGATGAAGGAAAAAGTTCACAAATTCAAGAAGAAGAGAGAGTCCCATTAAAGATGAACTCAAAGAAGCCTACACCAAGATACATCATAATTAAAATACCAAAATTAAGGGATAAAGAAAGAATACTAAAAGCTGCAAGAGAAAAGCATTTAATTTTCTACAGAGGAGCCCCCATAAGGATGACATTTGACTTCTCACCAGAGACACTAGAGGCTAGAAGGGAATGGCAAAAAATATTCAAAGTAATGCAGAACAAGAACCTACAACCAAGACTTCTTTATCCAACAAGGCTCTCTTTTAAAATTGAAGGAGAAATAAAAAAACTTCCCAAATAAAAGAAACCTCAAGAAATTCATTACATATATACAAAACCAATGCTGCAAAACAATGTTATGGGGCCTGTTCTAAACAGAAAAAAGGGAAAACAATCTTTAAAAGAAGAATGTAGATTTAAAGAATAAAATGGCAATAAAAAACTACATATCAATAATAACCTTAAATGTAAATGGATTAAATACTTCAATCAAAAGACAGAAGGTAGCTGCATGGATAAATAAACAAGACCCATACATATGTTGTCTACAAGAGACCCACCTCAAAACAAAAGAGACACACAAACTGAAAGTGAACGAATGAAAAAAAATATTTCATGCAAATGGAAATGAAAAAAAAAGCTGGAGTAGCAATACTCATAACTGACAAAATAGACTTTAAAACAAAGGCTATAATAAGGGATAAAGAAGGTCACTACATAATGATAAAGGGAGCAATTTTTTTTTTGTATTTTTCTGAAGCTGGAAACGGGGAGAGACAGTCAGACAGACTCCCGCATGCGCCCGACCGGGATCCACCCGGCACGCCCACCAGGGGCGACGCTCTGCTCATCAGGGGGCAATGCTCTGCCCCTCCGGGGGGGTCGCTCTGCCACAACCAGAGCCACTCTAGCGCCTGGGGCAGAGGTCAAGGAGCCATCCCCAGCGCCCGGGCCATCTTTGCTCCAATGGAGCCTTGGCTGCGGGAGGGGAAGAGAGAGACAGAGAGGAAGGAGGGGGGGTGGGGAAGCAAATGGGCACTTCTCCTATGTGCCCTGGCCGGGAATCGAACCCGGGTCCCCCACACGCCAGGCCGATGCTCTACCGCTGAGCCAACTTGCCAGGGCCAAAGGGAGCAATTTAACAGGAGGAGATAACCATTATAAATATCCATGGACCTAATATAGGAGCACCTAGATTTATTTTTGTATTTTTTTAAAAAATTTTTATTTATTTATTCATTTTTAGAGAGGAGAGAGAGAGAGGGAGATAGAGAGACAGAGAGAGAGAAGGGGGAGGAGCTGGAAGCATCAACTCCCATATGTGTCCTGACCAGGCAAGCCCAGGGTTTCGAACCGGCGACCTCAGCATTTCCAGGTCGACGCTTTATCCACTGTGCCACCACAGGTCAGGCAGGAGCACCTAGATTTATAAAGCAGATTTTGATGGACATAAAGAGTGAGATCAACAACAATACTATAATAGCAGGGAAATTTAATACCCCACTAACATCAATGGATCCTCAAGAGAGAAAATTAAGAAATAGCAGACTTAAAAGACACACTAGATGAACTGGAATTAATAGATATCTTCAGAACCTTTCACTCTCAAGAAGCAGAATATACATTCTTTTTAAGTGCTCATAGTACATTCTCTAGGATAGATCACAGGCTAGGACACAAAATGAGCCTCAATAAATTTATGAAGATTGAAATCATATCAAGCATCTTCTCTGATCACAATGGCATGAAACTAGAAATCAACTACAAAAGGAAAATGTAATAACATTTAAACACTTGGAGACTAAAAAGCATGTTATTAAATAATGAATGGGTCAACAATTAGATCAAAAAAGAAGTAAAAAATTTCCTTAAAACAAATGAAAATAAACATATAATAACTCAACATTTATGGGACACAGCAAAAAATGCCCTAAGACAGAAGTTCATAGCACTACAGGCATATCATAAGAAGCAAGAAAAAACCCAAATAAACAACCTAACCCTACATCTAAAAGAACTAAAAAACAAAACAACAACAAACAAAACCCAGAGGAAGTAGTTGGAAGAAAATAATAAAGATCAGAGCAGATGAATGACAGAGGGTAAAAAAGCAATACCGAAAATAAATGAAATCAAGAGCTGGTTCTTTGAAAAAGTAAACAAGGTTGATTAAACTTTAACCAGACTCACCACGAAAAAAAGGGAGAAGACTCAAATAAATAAAATTAGAAATGAGAGTGTAGAAGTAACAACTGAAACAGCAGAAATACAAAGGATTGTAAGAAAATACTATGAAGACTACATGTCAAAAAATTAGACAACCTAGGTGAAATGGACAAATTCTTCAAAACATATAATCTTACAAAATTAATCTGGAAAAATCAGAAAACCTAAATAGACCGATAACATCAAATGAGATTGAAAGAGTTATCCAAAAACTCCCAACAAACAAAAGTCCTGGACCAGATGGCTTCATAGCAAATTATACCAAATATTCAAAGAAGAACTAACTCCTATCTTTCTCAAGCTATTTCAAAAAATTTAACAGAAAGGAAGATTTCCAAGCTGTTTTTATGAGGTGAGCATAATCCTCATTCCAAAACCAGGCAAAGACACTACAAAACAACAACAACAACAAAAAAAAAACAGAACAAAACTATAAGCTAATATCTCTGATGAACTTAGATGTAAAATTCTCAAGAAAATATTAGCAAACTGGATTCAGAAATACATGAAAAAAATCATACATCATGATTAAGTGAGATTTATTCTGAGAAGGGAAGGCTGGTACAATATTCACAAAAAAATCAATGTGATTCATCACATAAACAAAAAGGAGAAAAGTCACATGATAATATCAATAGATGCAGAAAAATCCAGCACCCATTTATGATCAAAACTCTCAGCAAAGTGGGAATACAGGGAACATACCTCAACATGATAAAGGCTACCTATGACAAACCCACTGCCAACATCATACTCAATGGGGAAAAATTAAAAGCAATCTCCTTAAGATAAGGAACAAGGCAGGAGTACCCCTTTCACCACTTTTATTCAACATACTCTGGAAGTCCTAGACATAGCAATCAGACAAGAAAAAGAAATAAAAGGTATCCAAATTGGAAAAGAAGAAGTAAAACTATCATTTTTTGCTGATAACATGATACTGTACATAGAAAACACTAAAGTTGCAGTAAAAAAAAAACTACTGGCCTGACCTGTGGTGGCGCAGTGGATAAAGTGTCGACCTGGAAATGCTGAGGTCGCCGGTTCGAAACCCTGGGCTTGCTTGGTCAAGGCACATATGGGAGTTGATGCTTCCAGCTCCTCCCCCCTTCTCTCCCCTCTCTCTCTCTCTGTCTCTGTCTCTCCCTCTCCTCTCTAAAATGAATAAATAAAAAAAAAAACAAAAAAAAAACTACTGGACCTGATAAATGAATTTAGCAGGGTGGCAGGATACAAAATTAATATTCAGAAATCAGTGGCATTTTTATACACCAATAGTGAACTGTCAGAAAAAGAAATTGAGAAATCAATCCCCTTCACTATTGCAACAACAACAAAAAATAAAGTACTTAGGAGTAAATTTAACCTAGGAGGTAAAAGACGTGTACTCGGAAAATTATAAAACATTGAAAAATAAATTAAGGAAAATACAAACAGTGGAAGCATATACTGTGTTCATGGATAGGAAGATTAAACATCATTAAAATGTCTATATTACCCAAAGCAATCTATAAATTTAATGAAATTCCAATTAAAATACCCAAAGCATACTTCAAAGATATAGAATAAATATTCCAAAAAGCTATATGGAACCAAAACAGAACATGAATAGCCTTAGTTATCTCCACAGGCAAGTGAAATAAAGAACAAGATGAACAAATAGGACTATATCAAGCTAAAAAGCTTTTGCATAGCTAAAGACAATATGAATAGAATAAAAGATAAACCACACAATGGGAGAACATATTCGACGATACGTTTGATAAGGGGTTAGTAACCAAAATTTATAAAGAACTTGTAAAACTCAACACCAGGAAGATAAACATTCCAATCAAAAAATGGGCAAAATAAATAAATTGACACTTCTCCAAAGAGAACATACAGGTGGGCAATAGGCAGATGAAAAAATGTTCAAAATCACTAATCATTAGAGAAATGCAAATTAAAACCACAATGAGATATCACCTTACATCTGTCAGAATGGCACTCATTAACAAAACAACATATAATAAGTGCTGGCAAGGATGTTGAGAAAAGGGAACCCTCCTGCATTGCTGGCGGTAATGCAGACTGCTGCAGCCACTGTGGAAAACAGTGTGATGTTTCCTCAAAAAATTAAAAATGTAATCGCCTTTTGATCCAGCTATCCCACTTTTAGGAATATATCGTAAGAATACCAAATCACTGATTCAAAAGAAGAAATGCACCCCCATTTTATGGCAGCATTGTTCACAATAGCCAAGATCTTGAAACAGCCCAAGTGTCCATCAGTGGACAAGTGGATTAAAAAGCAGTGGTACGTATACACAATGTAATACTATGGGGTCATAAAGAAGAAGGAAATCTTACCTTTTTCAACAACATGGATGGACATGGAGACTATTATGCTAAGAGAAATAAGCCAGGCAGAGAAAGAAAAATATCATGTGACCTCATTTATATGAGGAATTTAATGAATAATGTGAACTGAGAAACGGAATAGAAGTAGAGGCAGGATCAAAGGAACTAGAGGGAAAGTGGTCAGAGGGAAAGGGAATGAGAGGATGGGATCAGAGAGGGAAAGAAATTAGTGAAATTATATATACATAACAGTGTTATAGAGAGCAGGACAGCAAATTCTGAAGGGAAGGGGGAGGGCACTGGGGGAGGTGGGTCAAAGGGGGTATCAAGGGGAACACAGGGGGAGGAGGGAGGGAAATATATTTAGTGGGACACTTGAATCTATGTAAGCATGATAAATTAAAAACAATAAAAAATTTTAAAAAAAGAATTTAAAAAGTCAATAAATAAAAATTTAAAAGCGAATAAAAAAGTGTTATAGCTTTCTTCTTTTATAGCATTTCTTTTATTACTTTTTTACTCTTGATCATAATTATTGCTTTGTTATATATTATTTTCATATGTGTGAATATATCTTTGACTTCTTTATTCATTTCTTTTCATCTATGTGACAATCCAAATGCCAATACAAAACTACGGTTGGCTTACAACATTCATACTTCCTGCAACAGAGAGTAATGCTAGACCTCTAATATGACACTGTTCACTGAGGACACCAATGAGAAAAACCAACTATTTAATTATGCTTTAGGTTTTTCTACCCAATGTTTCCTTCTTCCTTTCTCCTTCCACAAGTTGCACACCTGAATTACATTATAAAATCTCCTCCTAAGCACTTCTTATATTTCACAGGTGTTTTCTCAAATACAATACATCTTTTCCATTTAATCTTGTATTGGTGTTGGCTTCTCAGATGTCATGAATAGAAACATATGTTTCATCTGAGAAAATTTGTTTATATTCTTTCAAGTATCTGAAATAACTAACATTGGATAACAAAGAGGTCCAAATGGTAAATACACAATTAAAAAATGCTCAACACCATGAGTTATTAGAAAAATACAAATGAAAACCACAAAGAATATCACTATAAAACTATTAAAATGACTAAAAAATAAAAAGACTCGCCATAAAAATGTTGGCAAGGTGGTAGAGGAACTGAAGCTTGCTTCGCTGCTAGTGAGAATGTAAAGTTACAATAACCTTGGAAAATAGTTTGGCAGGTTGCTAAAAAGTTTAAATATGTCCTATCACAGTTTCTAGCCATTCTATTCCTAGATACTGTCTTTAGAGAAATAAAAACATATGTTCATACAAAGACTTGCACATGAATGTTCATTGCAGCTTTAGGTGTAATTCAACCCTGGAAACAAACCAAATGTTTATCATCTTGTAAATGGGTGGACAAACTAGAGGCTATTTCTAAAATAAAATAATATTTAGCAATATAAAAGAATGAACTGCTGATACTTTTTTTTCTTTTTGTGACAGAGACAAAGAGAGAGACAGATAGGGATAGACAGGTAAGAAAGGAGATGAGAAGCATCAATTCTTTGTTGTGGTTCCTTAGCCTCCTTAGTTGTTCATTGATTGCTTTCTCACATGTGCCTTGACGGGGGGGTGGGAGGAGCTACAGGAGAGCAAGTGACCCCTTGCTCAAACCAGTTACCTTGGGCTTAAGCCAGCAGCCATGGGGTCATATCTATGATCCCACGCTCAAGCCAGTGACCCTGCACTCAAGCCAGTGAGCCCCACTCAAGCCAGTGACCCTGCACTCAAGCCAGTGAGCCCCACTTAAGCCAGATGAGCCTGTGCTCAAGCCAGCAATCTCAGGGCTTCGAATCTGAGTCCTCTGGGTCAATCCAATGCTCTATCCCCTGCGCCACTGCTAATCAGGCGCTGATACTTTAACACAACTAAATCCTAAAATAATTACTCTGCTTAAAAGACTTCATATAACAAAAAAGTAGATATTATTGTTTTAATATATAAATTTCTAAAAAATACAACATAAACTACAGTAGCAAAAAGCATATACTGTAGGTGGTTTCTGAGAAGGAGGGGGAGGGAAAGGATGTAAGAGACTACAAAAATTTCACAGGAGATCTTTTGAGGCAATAGACAAATTTATTACCATGAGTGTAGTAATACATTCTGTCAAAATTTATCAAGTCATACACGATTTATTTATTTATTTATTATTTATTTTAAGAGTGTGAGAACAGCTAAGGCTACTCGGTGGCTTTTCCCACCCTTTCAGTGGCCTGAGCAGTGAAGACTGAGCAACTGTCCTCAGTGGTGGGCTGAGTACTCCCATTGTCAGTAGGCAACTGCTGAATAGGAGCAGAGGGCACCTGTTGACCTTCAGGCTGTAACTGGGAATAAACATGCTATATTACTGATTAACTGATGTTAGTCTGACTAGCCATAAAGTATGGCTAACTAAGAATGTACAAACAAATAAGCTTCTAAAAGAATTTCTATAAAATGATAAATTCAGTCTGTTGTTTTTATAACTGTGATTCAATATTACCAGTTTAGTGATCAAAGTTATATATTCTGTAACAGTCAATATTATATATAATTGTAAGGCTGATGGTTGTGACCATGCAGATTCTCACTGAATTTGGGCTGATGGTGAAGGAATTGTGGAGCCGAAAAACAGTGAGCCATACCAATTTATTGGAGGCTTACAAAGACAGGCAAGCCAAAAAAAGAAAGAACAAAAACCAAAACAATAAAAACAAAAGAAAATCTTCCTTTTGCAGTGGAGGGCAAGGGATCAGGAAACAAACCGCACACCGGGGAAGCACTTATAATAGTGCTCTCACATGCTCATGCACTAATTGCACAAAGTGTTTGCAGTCGGTAAACCAGCAAGCAAGCCTAACACAGCTGTTTTCCCCATAATAATCAATCCTGTACTTTAACCTCTGGCCAAGCTCTCTCTCTCTCTCTCTTTTCTTTTTAATAAAATGAAACAGCCTCCACAACAATCACTTTCATTTATTTTTATTTTTTTTAATTTATGATTTTAATTAATTGAGTTTACATAGACTTAAGTGTCCCATGGAATATAGCTCCCACCACCACCACCACATTCCCCTTGGCCCACCCTTTTGCCTCCTCCCCCCAATGCCTTCCCCCCTTCCCTCCAGGATTTGCTGTCCTGTTCTCCATAACGCCATGTTATTTATATATAATTTCAATTTGTATAACACACTATTGCCATATCATTTATAGAAATTTACTTACAATATTATTATCTTGATAAAACAATTATATTTTTCAAAGAAGGGAAGACATTCGACTACTACCTAACAATTTCAATCTATTTATTTAAAATCATTCTAGGATGGTAATTATTTTTTCAAAGTTCATGCATACTTTCTTCCTCTATTAGCTTATATGTTTTTCTCAAAGATTACAGTAATAGTTCTCTTATCATCCTAAAGCTTTTTGCCTAGAACAAGATTAATGAAGCCCACCGTATATACCTCATGATATTAACTCAGTACCCCAAGTTTTGATTTTATGATTTTATAAAAACTCTCCAGTAATATTTCATGCCAGTCATTTCTCATTTGAAAAACACTGTGCTATCTTAATACCAACTCTTAGATCCCATTGTGCATTCTATATGGTATAAATTTTTTTTTTTTTTTTTTTTTTTGCATTTTTCTGAAGCTGGAAACAGGGAGAGACAGTCAGACAGACTCCCGCATGCGCCCGACCGGGATCCACCCGGCACGCCCACCATGGGGCAACGCTCTGCCCTCCAGGGGGCGATGCTCTGCCCATCCTAAGTGTTGCCATATTGCAACCCAGAGCCACTCTAGCGCCTGGGGCAGAGGCCAAGGAGCCATCCCCAGCGCCCGGGTCATCTTTGCTCCGTTGGAGCCTTGGCTGCGGGAGGGGAAGAGAGAGACAGAGAGGAAAGTGCGGCGTAGGGGTGGAGAAGCAAATGGGCGCTTCTCCTGTGTGCCCTGGCCGGGAATCGAACCCGGGTCCTCCGCACGCTAGGCCGACACTCTACCACTGAGCCAACCAGCCAGGGCGGTATGAAATTTTAAATTCAGAATGAATGATGGTTTCTCCCATGTTTAGTTAGATAAGTATTTTATTTTAAGTTTACATTATAGAATGTGTTACGCCTAAACATCTGATTATCTTTTCTTATTCCAAGAGATATTTTGATAATAAAATCTGCTCAATTTTGTGCTTGTTATGTATAGACAAGATTTTTCATCTTGAATGATTTAAAGATAGTGATAGTTTTATTTTAACTGTCCACTTGATTGGTCCATGGCATGCCTAGATATTTGGTCAAATTATTCTGGTTATTTGTGCAAGTTTTTTTTTTTTTTTTAGTGAAATAAACATTTCAATTGGGAGTAAGGCCTATTACTTTTCATAATGTGAATGAGCTCCTCCAGTCAACTGAAAGTTTGAATTGAACAAAATGTCTTAGGTTTTGTCTGCAATATCAGCTCTTCCTGACTTTCAACTGGAGCAATTTATCCCTGGGTCTCTAGCCTGCCAGTTCGCTTTGCAGATTGGACTTACCAGCTTCTGTAATTGTGTAAGCCAATATATATAACACATAAAATATATATAGTAAAGATATACATGTATATTATAAACACATGAAAATATAGTATGTATAAATAAATATGTAAATATAATTCATTATGTACATATATTGTACTATATAACATTTATAATTATATATGTTATATACAATTATGTTATAATTGTATAGAATTTCTATATATATATACACACATATATATATACATCTCTTATTAGGTCTTTTCTTTGGAGAACCTGAATAATACAGGAGGATATTAACTAAATATGGGCACAGATGCAGAAAATATTGCAAGCTCTTCATCACTTGGATTAACTCATTTTATCATATGTCTAATTCAAATTTCTGAGTAAAGTTTTTTATTTGAGGTATGTTTTTTTCTAGGCTTTCCTCTCTAATATGTCTTTCCTCTTCCTCTTCTATTATGTCCTTCCTCTCTAAATAGAGGATATTGACTTTAATTATTTTAAAACATTTATTTATACTTATATTCACATTCTATGAGTATAAGTTATAGAATTTGAGTTATGTCATTTTTGTGCTTCTTGTCTAAGAAAATATATCAAATAAGACAAATCATCTAGAAAATGACATCCAGCATCTTTTGTTATGTTTTAAAAACTATTTTAACTCTCAGCCTCAAGCAAAGATAGAATCTGCATTTAATAACAGCTACTTCAAAGATATGCAAAAACACATTTGCATATGCTACAACTGGAAGAATTTATGTGCTTAGTTCACTGATATTAAAATTAATTGTAAAATGCCACTAAGGGAATTTGTCTTTTTATGTTTTCTGTAGGGAAAAATTTACGTTTTGAGATTAAGCATTAAAAAGAAAAAGAAAAAAACTGAAAGAATATACGTTTTCATCCTAGGGTAGTGGATTGGGCACAGATATATCTCAACATATTATTAATTGGGGGTTTTCAGGGAGCTATGTTTAAAATACGCCAGAGGAACAAATTCCCAGTACTTCATTGAAGACCTCAATTTCCCTTCTGTATAAATATCGCTATGCTGGCTGCCTTTTGCTCTAAAAAAAAAAATGTGTCAGGTATGTAAATATTATGGACTATTTACTGGTAATTCATCATTTAAATGTTAGAAAAGGCTTTTAATTAGTAAATATGTGCAAGAAACTTAATGGAGATGCCTAGCAAATTTCATTTCATATAAAAGGATTTTTTTCCACATTAATAAGAGTAAAAATCAGAGGCAAAGTTGACCTCCTGTCCTAGAAGCAGCTCATCCATTTTCATAATTAAGTTTCTAAGTAATTTCATGGCCCTTACATAACACAGTCTTCTGGGTTGTTAGTTCATGTCTAATTTTCTCCTTTCAATGTTTCTGATGAATTCTTCAGTCTCAGCGGACATGGCTTGATAATCCCCAGCAAAGCACGGCCACATCTCTGGTCTCTTGAAGTGCTGCCAACTCACGCATGGAACTCAAGTGGCCTCATTGAAGTAGACTGAGAGGACAGAGGTTGCTGCTTTATTGCCTAGCAGTTGCCTTAATAAGAAAGAAAACAAATAATAGTTTATTTGAGATAGTGTTTATGAGATGCAAAATCATTTAGTTGAGAACTGGAAAGTACAGTCAGTGTTTGGGCTAAATTTAGGTGCACACCTGCTTTATCCTGAAGAACCAGCTACAGGGCTTAGCAGTTCCCATGAGTTCACTGTGAATGTGTAAATATTCACAGGAGGGGATGGGGATGAGGAGGATTGTAGAAAGCAAAGGGAAGGTAGGAAGGGAGAAAGAAAAACTAAAAGGGACAGGTACACAAATGAAAAATGGCATTGTGACACATAGTTTTATAGTTGACCTTCTGATAGAAATGAATGGCCCTATAGTACCAATTAAATAATTGATTCAGGCCAATTAGAATAAGTTTAACCTCAGTTTTGCCAGGCTCGAAATTGAGCTTTCTGGTATGAAAATAGGGTATATTAAATTTTATCAGAAACAGGACAGTAAAAATTGATGAGTATTGTGTGTCACAGTTTATAAACAGATCAAAGGCCTTCTGTACTTACTTGGCTGGTAAGTATCAAGGAAGGGAAAATTAGTTTCCTAACCCAGTCATTTAGCCTTCTATTCTGTTTTCTATATACATTCAAAATTATATCCTGTTATGAAATATAAAAATGAAGTGTGTCTGAGGAACACCTACTGAGATGTCACGTCATCAGGTAGGTATTTCCCTTCGCTCCCACTGAAGGCTTTCTCTGCTAAATTTTTCTGTGAAGTGGGATTAATTCCTGAAAATAGAGCTAATATCTCCTCTATCTCCTTTCTTCAAACTGAAGTTCATTTACTCCTGGAAGAAAAACTATAAATCAAACCTTAGCAAGCAAGTACTTACTACAAAAGTGAACAGGAAGGAAGTTTCTGTGTACATATTCAAAAAGATGAGGCTCATTAAGGCACTGGAGTAGGACTTCTGGATAAGGAAACAGCAGAAATTGAATTCATAATATGCATTACTTCTCATTGTACTATTAAGATAATGTCCCCATGATTACTGAACTTTACCTAATAAGAAGAGAAGCTTTTATTTAAGAGGACCTAATAAAGATGTAGACAAATGGGCCTTGATTTATTCCAACATGTACTTTGTTTTCATGTGAAGAAGAGATACAATTTCTTTATCCTTGCAGTTTTAGGAGAAAATGTAAGACAAATGCCGGGAATGCCTCTAATAGCTTGTACTTTATGGTGAAGACAGTGTCAGTGATCAGAGCAGTCACATGAAGGAAAGAACTACCTTGTTTAACTAAGTCAGGTAATCAGAAGGATGACTATAGGCCCAAAGTTCATTGTGGAATTCTGACTCACAAATCTGGCTATTTCTTGAATAATTCATTTATTAAACATTTAATAAAATATAGTATGCAGCATTGTTAAATGCTGAGATAAAAGAAACATTCTTATTTTAAGAAGGAAAGATGAAGTATCCTTTTAGAAACTCTTTGTTATTTCATCAAAGTTTAATAGGTACCAAAAAAAAAAAAAACAAAAAAAAACTACAAGTAAACAACTATTGGTAAAGAAGAGGTCAGAGCATACATACTGCAAAAACCTTTTATTATTCTTCCATTATGTTCTCTAATTGTGCAAATGAAATAAAACTTAGGTGGGCTTCTGAAGAACCCCTTATCTTCATAAGCCCTCTTCTCTTTTCCTTCCTGCTCCCCACCTCCACCATTACACCTTCAGTAATTTCTCTTCTTTTGCCCTCCTCCGTAGGGCCAGATCTCTCAGGGAAAAGTGCTAACAAACCCCAATGCACTGATTGTGATTGCTCACTCTCTCTGGCAAATTACCACCATGGATTTAGCAGATTCATTCTCTTGAGAGGAAGCTTTAAATTTTCATTAGTTTTGCCTGATCAGGCGGTGGCTCAGTGGATAGAGCGTCGGACTAGGATACGGAGGATCCAGGTTTGAAACCCCGAGGTTGCCAGTTTGAGTGCGATCTCATCTGGTGTGAGCAAAGCTCACCAGCTTGGACCCAAGGTCGCTGGCTTGAGCAAGGGGTTACTTGGTCTGCTGTAGCCCTATGGTCAAGGCAAATATGAGAAAGCAATCAATGAACAACTAAGGAGTCCCAAGGAAAAACTGATGATTGATACTTCTCATCTCTCTCTGTTCCTATCTGTCTGTCCCGATCTATCCTTCTCTCTGACTCTCGCTCTGTCTCTGTAAAAAAAAAAAAAAAAATTTCATTAGTTTTGCTGCAATGCATCTACAAGACAAAGTTTTTTCTTGAGAATGTTAAATATTTTTTTGTAGCAGAACTTCAATATCATTTTGAATTAGTGAATTTTGTTTTCTTTACCCAATCTTACTAGGGTTAAACAAAGATAAAAGGGAGGAAAGAGAGAAAAATCGCATTTTCTCACACAAATAATTTTTTACATATGTAATATATAAATACATTTGTGCCTTGACAGGGGAATCAAATTGGCAACGTCCACACTTCAGGAGGATGCTCCAACAACCCGAGTTATCCAGCCAGGTTTTAATGTTTTTATTTATTGATTGATTTTTAGAGAGACAGAGAGAAGAAGAGAGAGAGAGGACAGGGGGAAGGAAAATACTCATTTGCTGTCCTATTCAGTGGTCCACTCATTGTTTGCTTCCTGTATGTGCCCTGACCAGGGATCAAACACACAAACTTGTCCTTTGGGATGATGCTTTTAACTGACTGAGCTAACCGGCCAGTGTGCAAGTATATTTAACAAAAGCTTTTAAGAGGAATTTCAAGAGAGTAATAAGGTATTGGGGCAGATCATATGTCTGATGCTGAAAGAATGCCAAATAATAGAGAGATGGATGTGGGTGAAATTCAACGAAGAGACCACATGTGAATGATTTTATTATGAATCTTTTAGAGAAAGCTAAGTACTTGTGTTTCTGGGAAAAAAAAAGCTTTTTGAGGCAAAGGAAGATAAGAATTAAGAACAGGAATCTAGGTTGAGGAGAAGCAAGTTATACAGGAAAGATAAGAAATTCTAAATGATTGGATTGAAGAGCCAAATGGAGAAAAAAAAAGAAATGGATCTTTATTAGACAAAGATGAATTTATAAAATGTTTAAAATAAAATTTGTAATCAATGAGGGTAATGGAGTTTTAGCTGGGTACATAACTGCCCATCTAGAGATTACCATTCTTAGTATCCTTTGCAACAATATGTGGATATACAATTACAATTTTCCCAGTGAAAGGTGAGTAAAATTAATATGGGCAATTTTTAGGTAACAGATTTTGACATTTTTTTTTTATTATGACAACCTTCCTAGGCTACAGTTTCCAGTTATTTAATAAAACAGTAATCTAAGTATTGTTCTAAAGAAACATGTCAATTAACTTTAAGTAAGGAAGAATATCCTGAGTAATTTATATGTGCCAGACAATCAATTAGGAGGCCTTAAAGCAGAGCTAAGAATTCCTAGATAATAGATAGATAAGTTAATAGTTATGATAGTTTTTCATATTTTTGAGACATTCTTGTAGTAAATGACTGTAACCAGTTGAAATTGGGTTAAGGACCCAAGTACTAGACTCCAGTCCTTTGTATTGTCCTGTCTTATATGAATCATATAACCATACTCTACTGATATGCAATTGTCTATTGCCTATCTGTGATTGGACCACCTGGCCTGCTCTGTCAAAACCTCAGGTAGAAACACAGACATGTTAAGAAAAGGAATGCAAATGTGTAATGATTGAAAAGCAATATTTTTTTACACAGACCCTTGAGTGTGAATGCAGTCATTTTAGTCTAAAGTATCAATAGTATAAGGGACAGTGAGTCTCTAGACTGCCCTGTCTAGAGGGTGTCTTACCCCTTATTCCACTGTTAGAATTTCAGGCTCACCTTTATAAGGAACAGAGAGGCACGGATGGCCACATTCTCTTAAATTTTTTTTATGACCTCTTGTATATTTTGCATTGGTTTAATAATAAAAACAGTGAACAAAAAATATTTAAGAATATGTAAGTTGTTATTTTTATCAGTGACAGCCCATGGATTTTGTCCAGGCTCATGCTGCTAAATTTTAAGTTTCTAAAAGGAAAGGTAGAGTAGATTTTGTCTTATTCATTATTATATCTCAAGTCTTTGTTCAGTATCTGTAACATTGTATGTAATGTTAAATATTTACTAAATAATTTATGAGTTAATATGAGCATGTTCTTTTTTTCAGTAGATTACTATCAATTTCCATAAGATGCCCTATCAACATATCAAGAGTAATGATTCTAAAATTTCACTTATTATTAATATTCATACCTCTGTGCCTTTTTTATGATTTGTTTTCCCATTAAATGGCAAAACAGGTCCCAGTAGCTACTGTGGACTATTGTGGAAACACAGTAGTCATCTTTTCTTCCTGCTCAGCCACCAGCTTCATTTTATTACTAATTTCATCAACTGGGTTTTATCTGAAGGGAAATCTATCTATCTATCTATCATCTATCTATCTATCATCTATCATCTTCCTATTTGTATCTTTTCTCTGTCTAAATTCCATTCAGTTAACTATTTAACCATGGAATTTATACTGGGTATATTAATGGACTCTTGGTAAAAGAGTTAATAAGACTCAGAATTGCTATTTTTCTAAAGAAAGTTAATTGTCCTGGTGAGATGCTTGGTTGGATAGAGCATCATGCCAAAACACAGAGGTTGTTGGTTCAATCCCCGGTCAGAGCACATACAGGAACATGATGTTCCGGTCTCTCTCTTTTTCTCTTGCTAAAATCAGTAAGTAAACATCAAAAAGAATTTCAAGAGTGTTAAATATTTTTCACTATAAATCATTAGCGCTTCCTTCTATACTCTTGTTTTTTTAGGAAAATAAAATCACCCAGAATACTAAACCTTTGTTTAATGGATTATAATTTATAAGTAATATTAAAGTTGTAATTAAATAGCATTACTTGCTGATGTCTCTTCCAAATTTCCACTAAAATCTCTATAAAAAGATATAAAAATTTAAAAACTCATCACGCAACCCAAAACTACATGAGATTTAACCTATAGAAACATTTTAGAAACTTTTCTATTGATGACAAGTATGGCGGATCCTAATTTCAAAAATCAACAGGTAACCAAAGAAAAATGTCTATCAGATAAGCATAAACACTATAATAAATGGATCTAATTCTTTGTCATGCTGAGTCTTTGGTGAAAGAGAAAGAAAGAAAGAAAGAAAGAAAGAAAGAAAGAAAGAAAGAAAGAAAGAAAGAAAGAAAGAAAGAAGGAAAGAAGGAAGAAAGGAAGGAAGGAAGGAAGAAAGGAAGGAAGGAAGGAAGGAAGGAAGGGGAAGAAAGGAAGAAAAAAAAGAAAGGAAAAGAGTGAATTAAAGAAAGAAAGAAAGAAAGAAAGAAAGCAAAAAGGAAAGAAAGAAAGAAAGAAAGAAAAGAAAAGAAAAGAAAAGAAAAGAAAAGAAAAAAACAAAAGAAAAGTAGGAGGGAGGGAGGAAGGGAAGGAAAGAAGGGAGAAAGCAAGGAAGAAAGAAAGAAAACAAAAGGAGAAATTAAAATTAAAAATAAAGAACTTTCCAATAGGGTATCTACCGTACTTTGAGTGATTTTTTATCCTCACATCATCATCACTAATGCTACTAATATCTCTAAATAACCATCTGGAAATGGTAGACTACAAAATGCACCTAGATAGACACAGGGCAGTAAATAAGGACAGTACAGTGAAATGATCTGGGAAATAAGTCATTTCTCCAAAGGTTTGAGATACATAATTATTATGCTATAGGTTGGGTTAAAGTCAGAGGAGTTTACAAAAAAGTGGTATTGTTCACTTTTCTTATTCTTTTTCTGATTAAAAATTCTGAGAGTCAAGGGTCAATTGTAGAGATGGCGAAGGAAAAAAAATAGCAGCCAGTACTTTGGGAAAACTACTGGTACCTATGTGACAAATGTTATACTAAGCAGTTTATACACATTAACTCAGTTATCCCTCACAACAACCAATAAAGTGGCTGTTGTTATTAGTTTAATTTTTAAATGAGAAAATGGAGTCATCAAAGGTGATATGTTCAAATCTATAAAGCTAGTAAAAAGTAAAGCTGGGACTCAAGCTCTGATTTCAAAAGCCATGCTCTTAATTATATTACACAATTAAGATAAACTTGGTCCAGGAACACTCTCTGGACACTAGAAATCAAGCTGAGAATTGGACCTTTTTTTAAACAAAGACAGCTTTATTTCTTAGTTTTTTTTTATTTATTTATTCATTTTAGAGAGGGGAGGGAGAAAGAGAGAGAGAGAGAGAGAGAGAGGAGAGACAGAGAGAGAGAAGGGAGGGAGGAGCTGGAAGCATCAACTCCCATATGTGCCTTGACCAGGCAAGCCCAGGGTTTCGAACCGGCGACCTCAGCATTTCCAGGTCGACGCTTTATCCACTGCACCACCACAGGTCAGGCGAATTGGACCTTTTAATGTGCTTTTAAGTTGTATCTCCGAAGGTGACTTGATCAAGACTCAACTTAATAATGACTTAAACTAAGTGAAGTATAGTTACATCATCTGTAATAAGCAAAGCAATCAGAAAACTATACTGAGCACCTAATAATGATGTATAATCTTGAAGACTTACATTAGGATCACATAGCTCTCTGCACGTTACATATAAAGACTTAGGAATTATTTAGAAATCTATTCTGTCCTCAATCCTACACAGGAAATTCACAATGAGAGAAAAAATCAATACAATGAAGAGAATATACACTGAAATGAAAATAATACCAATATGATAATGAGTGTGGGATGGATGACTAAAAAGAAACTAAAAACATCACAATAGAGTATAAATAGCAGGCAGTATAAACATTAGTAAACAATGGAGAATATTGAATGAATGGTTTGGAGGTAACATTTATTTCTTATAGATTGCTTATGAATGGATGAAAATATCCAGTGAGAAGCTGGTGCATATGGAGGAAACAAATATCTGAGGTAAGAATTATATGTGTTCTTGTGAAAGTAGAAAGTTAGGGATAAAAGCCATAATCAAAAACATGATTGAAGAAAACTACATGAAATGAATAGCATCAAGGTATGGAGAGCAAAATGACTCACTGCAGTTTTTGTAAAAACTATTAAAAGATACCCTTTCTGATGTATGTCTTAATGCAGAAAGTTGGGTAAAAGAATGAAAGCATTAAAAAAGCTTATGAAATTGTCATCCTGTAAAAGCTGGTGTTAATATAATTTATATATTAGATTTACATATAATTTTATCATGACCTATTTATTTTCTGACAGCCTGGATTTTTCACTTGAATTATTCAAAATATTTTCCCATTTATTGAACTTAAGTTTACAAAAATAATTTCTAAAACATGAAAGTGTAATTTATTTAACAAATCCACCATTTTTAAAAATATAAGCAAGGGTATAAGATCAGTTGCATTTTGAAGTATATTCATTAATCTACCTATAGAATAAGTTGAAATTGGTTGTTCATATGGTGTGTGCATTCTTAGTAATTTTGACATTAATCCTGAATATATTTAATATGGAGCAATTGTTTAACAAAAGGACTGTGTTAGCATCCAGTTTTCATATGAAATATAAATACACATGGATAAAAAAATTCAAAATGTAAGTACAATACATGCTGTTATTGTTTTGTTGCTTAAGGACAAATAATTTCAGAACACAGGTTGAGGATAAATGTTTCTACTTATGAGTTCTGTAATAATCAGTAAAAGCAATTCCTACATACAGTATTTCATTTTAATATTGGATGTCATATACATTTTTTTCTGTATTCCTGTTGCCAGACTATAAACACTCCAAATATTTTTTCTTATAAATCACTTAATCAAATGCAAACGTGTTACTGTGCATTATGCATTCAGAAAATATTTCTAATACATTTGTATAAACACCAAAAATGTTAATAAATCTGATATATAGTTGCTGTCTAGGTGCTATTGGTGTAAATTGTACTTGTATATTTTAAAGGGATCTGGCAGTGCATATCCATTTATATGCTGGATTTCCAAAACAGAATAGTTAGCAAGCAGGGCATTAGACAATTTTGATGTTTTGTAACTTGAATACATTAAAATGTACATATTTTTTTTGCCTCATAAACTCTTATTAGGTTGAGAAAAAAATATTAGGGTACATATCTTCTTTCACTTTGGAAAGAAGTATTATCAAGAATATTTTAAAATGTAGGGAAAAATATGGTAGATTGTAGTAAAAGTCACTTCATTGTCTCTGCCACCATTGAGCCCATGTCTCTGTCTCTGGTTTCATTGAACATTTTCTCAAATTCCCCTCAAATTAATTTCCTTGACATTTCTGTGCTGATCTTTCACTTTTTATTCTAAAGAATTTTAATACCTCCTCAATAACTAACAAAAACCTTAGGCTGGCATCCCAGGTTCTCTGTAATCTGTCACCCAGATGTCCTTCCTTATTTCCTCACAGTTGTCTTTCTCGAACCTAGTATTTTTATTGTTCATGATTGAAGGTTTCTTTTTGTTAGTTTTTGTCCTGTTTATTTCTCATTATGAAATAATTTACCTCACTTCTAAATTTACTAGTCCTCCTTTTTCTTTAAGATTAGTAAATACAGTGTGGAAGATTAGTTAGAAACAGACTGGTTAAATTCCAAATCCACCACTAATTCACTGTATGGCTTTCAGATAGTATTCAACAACGTGACCTTTGATTTTCTCATGAGCAATAGAAAGAAGATGTCAGTCTAACCCTCCTGAGGACGTATGTGTCTGGCACAAAGAAATGACTCAGGAAATGTTAAGTCTTGTTACTTTGTCTAAATGCTTTATTAAACCCATCAGTTTTCATTTGCATTATGCTTATGTGTATACAAGCATTACTTTTGTCTTCTGGACTGTGCGCTACCATTGTCATCAACTATAATTCACTTCTCTGTTTATCGTCTTGGTGCTTAGCACATTATCTTGCTTATATATAAACCTATATTAAATACTGATTGAAAAAAATAATGACCAAATCTGCTAGAGTGATCTACTTAAAGAAATGTTGCCTCACAAAGTGTCCTGCTACTAAAAGTGTTCAAGGAGTGGTGAGCTAATTCTCACTGTGGAATAAGGCATATGCTGAATAAAGTACAAGGAAGACAATAGAAGCTGGACTCTTAGACACACTTTGACTCTAAGACACGTAGATAAGAAAGAAGATCTAGCTACAAGTTCAACAAAATAAAGCACCTAACAAGTATTGAATGGTTTTAGATTACCACAGTTTATTATGAGAGCATTGTGGCAATTTAAGTGAAGTAAGCGTGTTAAGGGGAAATACAAGTAATAACTTTGCATTACTTTAGTTAGGAATTAAGTGAGACATATCATTTTCAAAGATGATACTTGCTTAATAATGCCTGCTAGAAACAATTATCTGATGTTAATTAGAATAAACTGGGAATTCTGATATGTAGTTTTGCAGTGAACAAGCTGTGTGATTTTAAGACTATATACATTTACCTCTCTATTTTTAATTTTCTCATTTGTGAAATTTCCGCTTGGACTAAACAACCTTAAAATCTGAAGTTCATAAGAGCTGTGAAGAAACTTTAGGCTCTTTAATGTACAAAATGTTAAATAAACAGAGAAACCCTATATTACTTAAGAATTGTAGATCCCTGGCCAGACAGCTTGGTTGGTTAGAGCATTGCCACATATGCAAAAGTTAAGGGTTTGTTCCATCCCTGGTCAGGACACATACAGGAACAAATTAATGTTTCTGTCTCCCTCTCCCTTTCTATCTCTAAAAATTAATAAATAAAAATTTTTAAAAATAAAGAACTATAGTAATTTAGAAACAAATATATAGTCAGCAAAGGATATGACCAAATGCCTGACAAGCAAACTCTAGTGTGTTTTCTCTTCAACCTAAATTATACTATAATTATACTCCAAACAGCCTTACATGTCTGTGGGTTCCTGCCAATATTATGTTGGATTTCTATTCTGCAGCTGTCTGATGCTCCAAAGAGACAAGTGAATACTGTTGTCAAATTAAAAGTGTAGAAAGTGACATCATTAAGACAGAATGAGTAAATTACAATAGTCCCATAAAAGCATCTTTAACAAATGAACACAGACAACCACTAAAGGATAAAGTTCTGATTTTGTACAAGTACAATTTTAAAAATTCTTTAAGTTGACATTTTAACTTAATAATACATAATTCTATTTTAGTTCTGTACATTAGCTTTGGCATTTTTAGCCAGCTTTATTAAGAAACTAAAAATTAAGTTTAATGAAAATATTTCTGACTCTAAAGTAAAAAATCTGGCATTTTAGTTCTTGCATTAAGCATCTGTGCTATACAACCTCATTTGGTCTTGATTTCTTTAAGTGCAAATTAAGACTAAATTTTAACCAAGATCTTTCTGAAGTTCTATGATTCTCTTATTCTGTAGGCATCGGTTTACTCTTGAATATATTTGCCAAAAATACTTATTTGGACCTTGCATGTACTACAAAGAGTGTTGATCATTATTTTCATAGTTGTAAATTAGTTGAGGTTAATTAGAGAGTATTAATAGGGAAAGCATGGAAAATACAGACAAGTTCATATTTCAGGGAAATAGAATTAGAAACTGAGGCAGGTGAAAGATTTGAATGTTTCACTGCAGGAGTCAGACAGGAGGAATGCAGATATTTACTTCAGCGCTAGAGTCAGGGAAACAAATTAAGCATTTTTATTGTTTCACAGTGTGTTAAAACTGTATACTCACCTCGGATATTTAAATGGAGACTTAGCAACACCAGCAATTCTTAAGAGCAAACATCTGGAAACCAGCAGCGACAACTTAGCATGTGGGCACCAGTACAAAGAAGCACATCTCTGGCATGTAGCATTCAAATGAACGGTCACGTGAACTGCGGCTCTCTAAGAAGCTTGTTAGGTTGTCTGTTGGACTTCAGACTGCTTCTGAAGGTTATGTTTAGAGAAATGATGAAGCAAGAGCAACAGTGGTCAGAAAAGGCAGCAGAAGATTTTATTTTTACATGAAATGATACATAAACAAGCACAATATTGAAAATCTGAGCCTGTGCAGGTGCTAATTATTCTTTCAGTGGTCCAGCAGAGGTCCGGGCAAGGAATCTGATTTATAGTTTATCTCAGCTCGTACTGACCAGGCGTAAGTGACTCTGAGTGCCGATGGTAATGGGGGCACTGGACGGGCTCCACAATAAATATGGTACATTTTAAAATGAAAACTGTCGGACCTCTGTCCTGTATTCTTTTTGCTAAGTAAGGGTTATTCTGAGTTATAGAATAGATTTTTGCTGACATTGACTTTAGAACTTGTACTGAATTTCGGTATACCTTGACCAGCTTTATTTGTTTCTTTTCCACCTGTACCTCACCCAAGTAGTTCACAGCCAGCCAGGATCACATAGTGACCAACATCTCTTAGAACAAAATAAATCTTTCAACTAATGAAGTAGTTATAATGTGCATCTTTCTCCTAAGAAAATAAAAATTACAAAAAAAAACCCTGCATTTTAGAATTTTCTTCCCTATGTGGCTGCCTTTTTGAATTCATACATGTAATTCAAGACTTGACTCTATTCGTGATGAACACACAATGCAGTGTGCAGATGAGGTGTTGTGGAACTGTGCACCTGAAACTTGTATATTTTTGTTAATCAGTGTCTCCCAAATAAATTCAATAAAAAGAAAAATAATTTAGACTCAGAAACAAAAGACTTGGTTCTACCACTGTATGTTCTCAAAAGACAGAATAAACCTTTTTTTTTCTCAATCCTAAACCCTCAAGTTAAACACATTTCTACTGCATTAAAATGTTTGTGTATTTGTTAGTCACTCTCAGTGGGCCCCAAAAAGTGAATGACTTTATCTCAACTGTAAGTGCTGAATGAATGAACGAATAAATAAATAAGTAAATGACTAGATGGGTGTGCAGATGGTGTGCTACCCTGACAACCAAAAACAGCTGGGCCAGATTCTGGGCTGACACTGGTGGCACAGCAATCAATGTGACAATCAGTAACATTTAATATGTTACTTGGTATATATCAGGATTATGTGAGAATTACTTTATTTTTTAATAAAAATTTTAACATCTGGCTCTTACTCTTTAGTGCAGTGATTCTCAAAAGCATTCCCTGGATCAGCAGCATTAGTATTACTGAGAATTTGTTAAGAAAGCAAGTCATTGAGCTCCACTGCAGACTATCGAAATCAGAAACCTTAGGGATGAGGCTCAGAAATCTGTGCTCTAGAGAACCTTCCAGATGCTTCTGATGCATAGTCAAGTTTAAGAACAATTATGAGATTCTCATTCAATTGATCTGGAATGTAATTTAGGTGTGCACATTTTCTTTAGAGCTCTTCAGATAATTTTAACACATACCCTGAGGTGTGAACTACAGGAAGAGTGGAAGAAAATAAAAAGAAATATATGCCCATACAGTGTTGATTTCATAAGGAATAAGAGCAGAATGGTTAAAAATATAATGAAAAGAAAGTATGTTAGGTTGTCAAATATTGACTTAGCTATGTTGTGTTTGTTTTTGTTCTGACAAGAGGAGAACATTATATAGGGAAATGTTGTCTAGGGCCACCTAGTGATTTGATTGTTTTACAAAATTCGACATCAATTGTGGATGCCATATCATCCAACTTTATGAAATGGTCAAACCACAGAACTATTTCCTTCAAGAATCGTCATCTATACATATATAGGTATAACTGTGCATCAAATCAATTTGATTTAATGCTTAAACAATTCTTTGAAAGGTAATAATTATTACACTGCTTTTTTACAAATATGTAAACTGAAACTCACAAAGGTTAATTAACTTGCCTGTAGTCATAAAATAACGGAGGATACAGCTGGGATCAGAACTCAGACCTCTTTCACTCTATTGTCTTACTTCTCACAAGCAAGACACTCAGAATATTAACATAGTGATGTTTAAATCATGAAAGAGTATTCTTAATAGTGTAGTTAATGCCCAGGATGGGGATTTGCTCTACATGGTTTATAAGTAAGTGTACATATTTCTTTATTATGTGAGACATAAGCAAAAGAAGAGGGAAGTAACTTATCTTTTTAATTTTTTTTATTTCTTGTATTTTTTTTTTCTGAAGTGAGAAGCAGAGAGGCAGAGAGACTCCCACATGCACCCAACCAGGATCGACCTGGCAAGCCCCCTAGGGGGCGATGTTTTGCCTATCTGGGGCTTTGCTCCATTGCAACCAGAGCCATTCTAGCACCTGAGGCAAAGGCTATGGAGCCATCCTCAGTGCCCAAGCCAACTTTGCTCCAATGGAGCCTTGGCTGCAGGAGGGGAAAAGAGAGATAGAGAGGAAGGAGAGAGGGAAGAGTGGAGAAGCAGATGGGCGCTTCTCCTGTGTGCCCTGACCAGGAATCAAACCCAGGACTTCCACATACCGGGCTGATGCTCTACCACTGAGCCAACAGGCCAGGGCTGGGAAGTAATATATCTTAATAACTGTTACTGGCTAAATACTTAACCTACATTGATGCATTTATCTTTTGAAAACCCTGAATGGTAATTAAAATAACTATTTATAAATGAGGGAATTCTGGCTGAAAGTGACAAAAGTGTTAACCAACTCCACACAGCTGGGCAGAACTGCACTCAAAATCTAAGTCCAGTTCTCTCTGATCAGAACTCAATTTGACCGTATCTATTCTCACTACAATGACACATTCCTCCCTCAAACACCAGTGAAGAAAAAACTACAAGTGAGTCCTGAATTATGCTGAGAATGAAAGAAATGATAGAGTAGGAAAAAAAAAAAAAAAACAGGTAAGTGTAAAGTGATGAGATTGAGAAATTTGAATGTTAATATAATGACACAATTAAGCATTGCTTTCAAATAGCAGGCTTTTCACAAAGCTAAAGAAAGTTAAACACATTTAATGTAAATGAAAGCAGAAGTGGGAAATTAAATCTAATCCTGTGGAGACTGAGAGGAGAATAAATAGTATGACCTAAGGAACCTATGAATTAAGGGAAGAAGTGCTCATGAAAGAATAGAGGGAGGAGATTGTGCATATTAAGTAAAAGCAACTGTATGAATATGCATAGAATGTTTGACAAGTTTTAGGTGTACTTAAAAACAAATGTTTGGGGAAATTTGAAAGGACTGGCCATCAAAATAGAAAAGAAAATAAGGTCCAACTATTTCAAGGTGAGGAATATCCTTTGGAATTTGTTCTTTATTACAGAGTGTTTTTTATGCTGGATTAAGGAGAGGTGTAAACCTTCAGTATCAGAGGAGGGCTGATGCATTGGTCTGGGTGAGAGGTAATGATGCGTACAATGGATAGTGGGTAGCACAAAGGGGATTGGATTCACCTTCTAAAAAAGAAAATAAAGTGAAAAGTTTTGGGGGTTATTTTTCTTTGTGCTTTGTTTTCTTTCACTCTGTTTTGGTACCATGTATAGGAGAAGAGAACAAGAGCAAAGATCCAATCTTAAGTATGCTTAAGACATCTGAAAGAAGAAAGCCACCACCAAGGAAAGGGAAGAACACATTATATAAGTGATGGCATGAACCAGAAGAGCAACCTCATTTGAAAAAAATGTCTGATCACTTTCCCACACTTAATATCTTCAGTGGAAGCAATCAGGTTTCTACCACAGCTCTGTACCACCTACATTTTATTGGCTTATATTTTTTGTTACTTATATGGTTACATATCTAAAATGAAGTATGTATCATTACTATGAATAGAATACCCATAATTTTCTATTTCACTTTAAAATAAACAGGTAACAAGGTTGTCACAAAGATTAAGAAAAGATTCTAAAATCTTTCCATCCAAACATTTCACTTTCCCTGTGCAGATAGATAGGGTGAAACAGCCTACAGCAGTGAACTGAGGTTGAAGAACCAAGTCTCTGGACTTCAGGTCCCACTGCCTTTGTTCAGGGTGATGATCCCATTAAGCCTGAGAAAGTCCCCTTGTCATTCTCACACTGGTGTTTCTACCCTTCCAACTGCTTATCTTCCAGTTGCTTTGGAGGGTTGGGTTTCCATCACTCTTCCTGATTCTTGGGCAAGTCAGTGGTTACTCGGCTTATAATATTACGAGATTACCTCGCTCACACCCATAAAAACTTAAATTTTATGTAAATTATCAGGCACATTTGCACATATTTTACTGAAATTAGAATATATTATTTCCTCAGAATTGTAAACTGACCAATGAATAACACATACACACATATTGAGAGAGAATGACATAGGGAAGGGGGAGAAAGAAATTGCTCATTTTGGATTTCTTTCTGCAAGTCTGACTCATCCAAATATGCTGAATGAAAGAATTTGTTGGTGTCTGAAGTCATATTGTTTTTTCCTTTTTTCTTCTATTCCAAGTAAGAGGAAGGGAAATAGACAGACCTCCTACATGCATCCTGATTGGGACTCATCCCCATCTAAGGCCAATGCTCTGCTCATCGGGGCCATGCTCACAACTGAGCTATTTTAGCACCTGAGGCTGAGGCTCTGCAGAGCCATCCTCAGTGCCTGGGCCTATGTGCTGGAACTAATTGAGCCATGGCTGTGGGAGAGGAAGAGAGAAAGAGAGAGAGAAGGGGGAGGGGGAGGGATGGAGAAGCAAATGGTAACTTCTCCTGTGTGCCCTCACCAGAAATAGAATCTGGGACATCCACATGCCAGGTGGATGTTTTACCACTGAGCCAACCGGACGTAGCTGTGTGGTGCTTTTTCACACAGTAAAGTAATTTAGATTCTATTTTCTGTAAGTTTTTAGAAGAGCATATCTTTCCATGAGAGAACTATATTCAGAACTTTGCATAGGTAGTATATTTCAGGGCATCCCTGTGAAAATTGTATTTTAGTTGATGTTGTCATGCTCAGCCTATTCTCTGTAGTTAATAAAATGAAATGAAGTGCTCATTTTTCTTATTTTATTCACTCTTTTTAGTTTCTCAAGGACTCTCTAAGACTTCTAAAACTTTCTGTTAGCACATGGTTGTTAGAGAATCTCAACAGGCCATAAATATTGTCAAGTGTCCTTGATCAGTCATCACATATAAATGAATTTGAGATTAATGTGCCACTACTTTTCCAATTAGTATAAATAATCAAGAATTGATTGTAAGATTATTAGAATAGAAATTTAGTTTTTTTTGTAAGAAAACTGCATATAGTTTTTATTCTATGATTTTTTTCCCTGAAAAATTCTGCTCATACTTTTCTATCTTTTATACATAAAATTATTTAAGTGATCGCCTCAATAACAATTTGACCTTTGCCACCTCTACCTGTCATTGCTATAGGCCCCAAACTCAAACAAGAAACAGAAGCAAGAGAATCACTATAGAAAAAGTAGTGAACTGTGAATCGTTTTTATCATTTGATGGAGAATTCTCTTGCTGTGTAATTGACCTTCCTTTTTTCCATCAAAAACTCTCTTAAAATGTGTCTTAAAAACTTTCAAAGCATTTAGTATATAGTAGTTATGAGTTTGTTATAATATAAAATAGAATAATACACTGATTTCTATTACTTTTAACATTCCTAAAACTCAATATTTGACTTTTAATAGTAAATTTAATATCCAATTTATATAAGCCTGGGTATTATTTTACATAAAAATCACATTCTCCTATATTGAAACTCATAGGAAGTAGTAATTTTTAAAATGTTTGTAAATCTGGATCTTAGAAATAACCATTATATTTATTTATATGCATCTAGTTTCTTCCCTCTCTATAAGCCCCACAAACAAACTGCCACTTTGGTTCTGAGGCTCCTGCTCACAGCTCTTCAGATCCTTTGTATATCAAAGTAAAGTGAAAATTTAGAATACTTATAACAGTGATTTTCAACCTTTTTGGAGCCGCGGCACATTTTTTACATTTACAAAATCCTGGGGCACACCACCTACCAAAATGACACAAAATGACACTCTAACACAGTACATATTATACATATAGTTAATAATATAGTTTCTAAATGTATTTATACTCACTTAGTGTGAAACCTGGGCCTGTTTCGATGAACACAAAAGGGATATCCTGGCAGGAATGGTAGAAAGACATACACGAAGCTCTTCCTCAACAGTTCTCAGTCTCTCTCTGTTTTTAGTTTTTATTGCAGTCAAGCTTGAGAAGCTCAGCTCACATAGATATGTGGTTGAAAACGGGAGCAATGTCAAAATAGCTTTGTTGGCCAGAGTGGGGAACTCCTTGGCAACAGATAACCAAAAACTGCACCACACAATGACAAGTGCGCGGCAGCCCGAGCGGGGGACCTTCCTGGGTGTGGATGAGAGGCGGCCTACTATTGGTTCATCGCTAGTGGTCAGGATGAATCCTAGAAGGTGATTGGTCAGTGAGCGTTCCCTGTGCCTCCACTCTTCCTGTCGCTGATAGTTGGAGGGATTGTGAGGGGAATGTTTATGTTCAGATAGGGGCGCCTGGCGGCAGCCAGATAAATAGCCTCCATGGGCCGTATCCAGCACGCGGGCCGTAGTTTGGGGACCCATGTTTAATTTCCCCACAGCACACCTAACCATGTCTCATGGCACACTAGTGTGCCACAGCACACTGTTTGAAAAACACTGCTTTATAAGACTTCAGGATTTGACCCTATTGTAACCTCTAAAACCATTTTTATCATTAGTTTACTTGGTTCTATGCTAATGTTCTAGTCCAACCAAAGCTCTATACTGTTTCCCATAAGTGCCAACGCACATCTGTCCACTCCATCTCAGTTGCTCTCTTGCTTGTAACCAATTGTAGCTTTCACTCTTCTTCTGACCATGAGTAATTTCTCCTTCCTTTGAATTTAATGTCAATCATTTGCATTTACTATATCTCCCTGTATGTTAGATACACTGTCATAGCTGTCTAGCTAAACTCTGTACTCCTTGAGGTCAGAGTGTGCTTGTTTTCTTTGCATTCTTAGTAGACTCTTTCAGAATACTTGAATATTGTAGGTTCTGAAGCAACATGTGCTCAAAGAAAGTCAAATGTAACATATTACTATATCTCAGTGGTGAATGAGGACTACTGAATAGTTAATTTATTCATTAATTCTACAAGGTTATGGGATATTCATTATGACTTAGGAATTGTTTTCTGCCTGAGTAGTGGTTTCCATTTCCATGTCAAATTTCTTAACAGATTTGAAACTTGCCTTGAGGCGGATTTTATTTAGAATCCCTGACTTTCATACTTCTCTGCTTTCCAGAATCTTTTCTATGGTTATTACTATCTTTGATGTTCCTCTAAGTTAAGCCAGGTATACCTCAAAATCTATAACTTGGAAAAATTGTTATTGTGGAAAATGTGAAAAACGCTTATCTTCCAAAAATCTTTCCACATGTGTTATTTTTCTATCTTCTCACAGTGAATACTTTTGGCCACTGATGATACCTTGCATGGTAGTTGAATTCTCTATGTTCCTCTTGAACTGATGGCCTGATTGTGCAGAACACTAATATCTCTCTATCAGTTTCTCTGATTTCCACCATGTGGCAATTTGAATTTAATCTGCTCTTTCCTATAAGAACTTTTAGCACAGCATGCTATTTATTTGCATCATTCACTGCAATTTTCTGAAAATATTATTGCAGTATATGATTGCAGTAAGACATACACATGTGTCTTCAGAATTAGACTTTAGTAAGAATTATGAGTCATATCCTCATGATATAGGTAAAACTTGATATTACATAACCTGTGTTGCAATACTTAGTCATGCAGGTTTTGTTTGTTTCAGAAGACAAATACTTCAGTAGACACAGCACTGGTTAATACTAACAAAGTGCCTGGTGTAGGGTATATTCTTAACACATATTACTGAATCAATGAACTGTGGTGTTTTTGTGCCATAAAGAACAATGAAAACAACACATGTGAGAGTGGGACTCTGTGTGTGTTTATCTGTGGGTGGGTGTTTGGATGTTTCCTTTAGCTGTAAGACTGAACTGAACTCAGTGGCTCTTCTGTGGTTTTAGCCTCCACTTTTAATGAAATATCTGGCTCTATATTGCTCTCTATGTATGGTGAGCATACATAGAACCAGGTATGCTCTATTTCTGGCTATTTCTGACTCTATATATGCATTTGAACTAGCTGGACTTTTCTTATATTTAAAATGAGGAGACATGATTTGAACAAACTCTAAATTCTCTTCTAGTTTTAAAATCTGACATTTCATGGATTAGGTTACTTTATCTTACTCTATTCCTTTGCCATTGTTGTTACCTTTGGGTGTATTTTGTGCTTCTTTTCCACAGAATATTAAAACACTACATGCATGTATGTGTACACATATAAGCCTATATATGCATGGACACTGGTTTAAAATATCCTGCTAAATAAATGTAATGATGCATAAATAATGAAATATTTTTTATGAGCTCTTATTTCAAAGTTTGCTTTGAAAGTAGATGATTAACATACTGTTCTTACCAGCTAGCTACTTGAATGAGGAAAGGCAGAAACTAATGATAAATGATCTCATTAAAGTGAGATTTGGCTTTACTCTGAATGTCAAGTGTATAAATTCAGGCTTAAAGTAAATCTGGGCCCTTTGGCGGTTGCAGTATCTATGGTTTTGCTCATCCCTCTGGGTTGTTTTGTTTCTGAGCTCTGTACTATTATTTATTTCCAAGCAGCTTTACATAGCCTAATTATGAGCTCTGCAAAGATATGAATCATGTCTGTATTTTAATTAAAGCTTTCAGTAAATTCAAGATGCTTCTATAAAATAGCAATCATTTAATAAAAAGTATAAATTGTATCAGTTAACTTTAAACTTTTATATCCTTAAAATTGTGTTGATTAGCAATGTCATTTGTAGGAGCTCCATTTGTTGGTAACCCAAATCCAGATATGTTGTAGAATTCTGTTGTTTAACTTGGATTGCCATTATTTTGTCTCTGTTTCTTAACAACAGGCCTGGAGACATAATCTTTCTATCTTTAGATATATTGTTATTTGCCTTATGGTAAGGATTTACAGCAATGACATTAGGTTACAAATCACTCACCCCCCCACCCCCACCCCCACTCACCTCTCAGCAACCTAATTTCCTGGAATTTCTTTTGCAGTGATCATGGTAGTCTCACACTCTTCTCACATATGCCTGAAGACTTATAGTGTGAGTCCTTAATTGCTTTCAGGTAGGCCATGCCAAAGAGGACAAGATTTTACTAAAGACAACTCTTTACCAAAATATAAGTGTCTAATAAGGCAAAATATTTTTGTCAGTGTAGTTCACTAATATTTTCCAAGTTTCTAAAACAGAGTTCACACATCCCAGACACTTGGTATATCTGAGCTAGTAACCTGATAGTTTCCTAACAATAACCTTCAATTTTTAGTTCCTGGGCTATCATGTGCCTCAGATAACATGGGGAACAGCAAAAAAGGACTTGCATTTGTCAACACACTGTGAAGGAGTCTCTACTTGAATATACCACACAGCCAGCTACATATTTCAAAATATATTATGGTTGAAATACTCTAATTTTCTTGAACATGAGGTTGCATTGCAGGTAAATAACCAAATTAAATTAGTTTATGAAACAATGCATTTATAATAATTATTTTAAGCTGTCTAATGGAATTAAAAAATGGGATCTGAATTAGACTTCAGGGAAAAGTAAGATGAAGTACTTGAACAGTATTAAAATTTTCCCACATGTTGTTCTCTGTCTTTCTTGTGCATCTTCAATTTAATCTCTTTCTAATCCTCACGCCTTCCAAATTTTGGTCCACAGAAGTATTCATTATTAAAAAGTTAGCCACTTGAGAATTTCTCCCATTTGTCCAGGTTTATCAGGGGAGCCTTATTTAAATTATCAAAGTACATTCCTCCAAAACTTTTAGTATAATGCTCATAAAAGTATAGAATAAACATGTCAAAATATATTAAAATTTTAATAAGAAATTAACACAATTATGAGATTGTTTTTAAAAGTTTAAAGAAAATTGAAGCATTTCTATTTAAAGTATTACTTTTCTATTCAGAAAAATAGAATGCTGAAATAAATTTCTGAATCACATTAAAAACTAGTTGATGTCTTATGGGCAATACAAGATAAGTAAAACTTTGGGATAAAATTTTTAGCATGCTTGCATATCTATTTGCATCTCAAAATTTATTTGCATTCCTATTTGATATGAAACATTTACAGTACAATTGATTTTATACAAATCAAGCTATCCTTGCAGAGTTGTTAAATCTTCAATCAATGGAAATAAAATGTATATAGAACTAGAAAATTACAGAACTCTTGACTAGCCCTGCTCGACAATGCTCTAGTGTGACATTGAAGCCATGCAATTATCTTCTCCCTATTTCCACATTATAAATGTTTTTAAACAGTGCCATAAATATTCTCTATTTACATGGTGAAGATTAAATGAAAACATGTGTAGAAAATGCTTAATTTAGTGCTTGGCACAAAACAAATTCACAATAAATTTTAGTTTTTGTTTGTTTGTTTATTTGTTGGTGAGAGGAGAGGAGATAGTGAGACAGACTTTGACATGGGTCCAGATCAGGATCTACCCGGCAACCACATCAAGGGAGTACCGAGATATTTTTAGCACCAGAGGCTCCAAGAACCCAGGGCCACCTTCAAGCCAACTGAGCCTCAGGATGTGGGAGAGAAAGAGGGAGAAAAGGGTGAGAGGGAGGGAGAGAGAAGTAAATGGTTGCTTCTCTTGTGTGCCCTGGTCAGGAATCAAACTCAAGACATCCATATGCCAGGCTGACACTCTATCCAGTGAACTTATGGGAAGGGCCACGTTTAGTTATTTTAAGTAGTATATTCTTATGTTATAAAAACACAATCTGTTTGAGTTTATGAGATGTTACTTGAAGATTTTTTATATTAATAATTTTTCCTCCTTCCTTTTCTTCATTCTTTAATTCATTATTTGCTTTATCTTTTGCATCTTCATTTTTCTCCCTAACTTATTTTCTTCTTTATTTCCTTCTTCCCTCTGTCAAAAATCCAGATACAGTGTCCACTTTGTTTTATTTTAACATTTTCTTCCATATTTTCCTTCTTCTTCTTCCCTCTCTTTGTTCATTTTTGAACAATGAATAAGTAACAATGAAAAATATAAACAATGAAAATATAAAACTTCAACTCCACTCTCCAAAGATCTTTTATAAAGAAAAAGTCTTATTATGGGAAGAATCTGCTGAGGAAGGCAAGATAACAAATGGGCACTTGAGAAATTCATTATTCCTGTTTCAGAGGCTATCAAATATGTTTTTAGTCAGGGATGAAGGGCCCAATGCATCTCTTTTCCTGGATAGACTTTTTTACTATTGTTATTCTGGTTTATTCCACAATTTTACATCAGTATTTTGAAAATAATTAAATTAAAATTATCATTATGGCCACACATTGTCAAATTGTAGTCTGTGGGTAAAATTCTTCCCACTGCCCGTTTCTGTACATCTCTGAGATAAGAATGGTTTTTCCATTTTAATAGTTGAAAAATATTGAAAAATAAAATGTTGAAGCATGTTACTCTTATATAATTCAGTTCAATGTTAATAAAGTTTTATTATAACACAGCCAGACTCATTCATTTACATGGCATCTATGACTGCTTTTATGTTATAACGACAGAGATGACTAGTTTTAACAGAAACCATATTGCCCATAAGCCTAAAATATTTACTAACTGGTTTTGCTGAATAAGTTTGCTAAACTCTCTCTGAAGCATATGTTACAAGATACAAAAGAGATAAATCTAGAAAGATTGAGAAACATTTTCTGGTAGACCTTGACATTTTCAGAATTTTGTATATAAAAATATCAGACAATTTCTATGCTGATAACGGGGAATAAAATGAGCATCAATGAGAATATCAGACTAGACCTAACTAGCACCAGCTTTACTATTATTATTTTTCTCCATGGCTTCAGCAGAAAGCTGGATAAAGGCATATAACATAAAATTTCAGAGCTGTGTGTGGCCTTGTTTCCAAATATGTGAGACAGATAAATGAACAGTGAGAATAAGAAAAGTGATAGGGCAAAATGAGTGAAATAGTCATCCAGAAATAGGAAACAACAAAATAGGGAAACATTCTTATATGTTCAGTTTATGGCTTCAGTTGCATGAATGCCCAATTGCATTCCTGGCTTTAGTTTTTATAACATTTTCTAGGGTTTTTTTTTTTTTTTTTTCATTTTTCCGAAGATGGAAACAGGGAGGCAGTCAGACAGACTCCTGCATGCGCCTGACCAGGATCCACCCGGCATGCCCACCAGGGGGCGATGCTCTGCCCACCAGGAGGCGATGTTCTGCCCATCCGGGGCGTCGCTCTGTTGCGACCAGAGCCATTCCAGCGCCTGAGGCAGAGACCACAGAGCCATCCTCCAATGGAGCCTCGGCTGCCGGAGGGGAAGAGAGAGACAGAGAGGAAGGAGAAGGGGATGGGTGGAGAAGCAGATGGGCGCTTCTCCTGTGTGCCCTGGCCGGGAATCGAACCCGGGACTCCTGCACGCCAGGCCGACGCTCTACTGCTGAGCCAACCGGCCAGGGCCTTTTCTAGGGTTTTTATTGATAATACTCCTTCTGATGAGAAAGGTAGAAAGTGATACAAATCACTTTATGAAACATAATTTTGAATAGATATCATATAATTTAAGATAATAACTATAAAAAATCACTGTACTCTAGTTGCTGAATTTGTTTAACACGGGGCTATGTCTTAGGAATTATAAAGTAACTTGAACAGAACAGCTCAATAAATAAGTAAATATATTTTAAGAGATAATGTAAATATAATAAGAAACATTTTTCAATGTCCAAGAAATCAGTTACAAATAAGAAGAGAGGAAATGTTAAACTGAACTGTGTGGATTAAAATAGGAGTTATTAATATAAAGTTTTTTTTAGATACATAGATTAATGAATCAACAGATAGAGAGATAGACACATTATCAAATTGACTGATAGGTAAGAACAGATATATAGATATAGATATAGATATAGATATAGATATAGATATAGATATAGATATAGATATAGATATAGATATACACACACATGAGTTAATATGTTTGTGTAGATATTTTACCTCTATTTATCTATCTAGCTATCAATCTGCTTGGTCTATACATTAAAAAGGAGCTAGAAGCAGTGATGCCCTATTGTAACAAACACAACAGTGTCCCAATCTTTGTTTTCTAAATATAACTCATCATGAAAATGAATCAAAGCTCCTTGGGAAAATGGGTAATTTCAGACGTGAGATAGGGAAAATATAAGATGACCCCGAAGCATCTTGTTGTGCTTGAACATAAGAATGTGCTAAAATTTATATATATTTAGGCTAGAGAATATTAAAAGGACACATAGCTACCTTGAGATTACTCCTCACAGCCAAAGCTGGAATAGTTTTGACAACAAAATAAATACTAATGGTATTGCATTCTAGGCCTAAAAATGAAATAAAAATTTATGAATTCATATAATATAATAAAAAAATTAAATTAATAAATAGGGGAGAGTAAACAGGTATCCCCTACACTAGAATTTCTGTGACTGTGAAGGGAAGTAGTAAGTAGAAAATCACCAATTCGGTCATGGATGCAGAAATTAGTTGAAAAAAGTTTAAGCAGAAAGAGGATATTTGTATATTCTCAAAATATCACCTAAAAAGTACTTTGTCATTAAAAAGGGAGAGAAAAGAAACTTTACAATGCAACATTACAATATCCTACTATATGTCATTTTGAAAGATGGTTAAGACAAACATTACCAATAATAAACATATAAATATCATGTATCCTTGATATGATACACTGAGAAAGGCATGCGATTGCTGAGATATTTTGAATGATAATACATAAATTCGATGTAATCAAGGGAAAACAGGCAAACCAAAAGCGAGGGGAATTCTACAAACTGAATAGTTCTTTTAAAAAGTTTAAAATGTTTTGAATGAAAAGAGACATCTGAGACACTTTCCTACATTAGACTAAGGGGTTATACCAATAAAATGCAATGTGGGAACCTAGATTGGATTCCAGAAAAGACAAAGCACACAAGTAGAAAATAAAATAAAATTCACATAAATTATATATTTTAGTTAATGGCATTGCGTCAATGTTAACTTACTAATTTTGATAATTATCCTGTGGTTATAAAACCTGTGCTATTGGCATAAAGGGTACCTGGCTGACATGTATAGAGGCACTCTGTGTATTATTTTTGTAATTCTTCTGTGAATTTAAAATCATCTACACATATTTTTAAATGCTCTCTGTTAACCCTGTTTTCCTTTGTGCAAAAGGGTCCAAACAGTACTGAAGAAGGTGGCAATTATTCCTGTTTTCTTACTGAGCAGGCAGAGAATGGAAAAACCAACCCAGATCATACATAAGTTGCTTCCTAAGCTTCCTGACACTTTCTAGTCCCTTCAGGAACAGATGCAGCCAAAAGAAAAAAAATGGGCAGAAGTACGAAGTCCGAGTGGCTTATCTTCTTTTCAAGCAACAGAAGGAAGAAGAAAAGACGCTCTTAGAAACCAGGGGAAAGAAAAGCTGGATAGATCTAGTATTTCCACACTCTATTGCTTTTTAAAGAATAATTATGTTTACAGAAGAAGTCTTTGAACAAAATCTAGGTATTGTATTAAATAGCAATTCAAATAAGAAGTTTAGAATATTTATCATTTTACTCCTATCTCTCATAGATGTTTAAATAGAATAAAAGCAAATACCATCTGATTCCCATATGTACGTGCAGATAATGAGAATAAAATAGCCGGTAATATTAATTAATGGAAGTTAGGTTTCCAAAGAACAGAGATGATATGGTTTTTGAAGTCATCTTATTCAGACTACAAATTATCAATAGTTCTTTTACTTCATCATTTTCACCCAAAATCAAACAGAATGGAAATGAATATGCAGAAGATGAAAAATATATTTGCTTTCAGACCTATGGCAATGATCATCAAGTCGTTTAAGCAAAAGTAAAATTTACTATGTTGTAAGTAATGACAAATCCCCACCTAAATCACTGGTAATTTGTTGTCATCTGAAGTGAATTATTCATTTCCATCTAAATCCTGCAGCAAGGATAACAAATTCTAAAACTGACAGGGGGAAGCCCATAAAATAACTGAGTGCATTAAGCTGTGGTGGGCACTGCAGAAAACAGAAAAGCCCCTGTCATTGCCTGATGGAGGCCACTGATCGGTAAGAGTTCATTGTTGCCTTGCAGGAAATAAGCATTGTCTTTTCAGGGTTTTTTGAGGTTTTTTTCCCCGATGAAAGCAAAACCCAAGACTTTTATACAAAATCTCTCTAGCCTTTGACTTCTTCCCCACAGAATTGTCAGTGCTTTTTGGCATATTTAGTTTTTGCTTCCCTTCCAACAGCGGAACAGGCAGCATGGACTCAGAGTCAGTAAGAGGGTGAGTGTCATCCCTAGTGGCAGACTATACACTTGGATAATACTTTTTAAACTTGGTTCAAAAAAGAGTGGAAAATGAAAGCTTAAAACAGGTTTTATTTGCTGCAGAAAATCTTAAGGATAATTTATACACTAAAATATATGTAAAATATGAGAGCAGAGTTGGAGGATCCTGAGTTTACCTCCTCCATGGACACACAAAATTTATAAGGACATAGAGAATGACTAGAGCTGAGAATAATCTGAAGGCTAGCAGAAGAGATTTTTTGCCACCAAGGATATAAAAAAGAAAGCCACATTGAGATAGATGGGTGAAAGGGGTGAAGATACGGTCTAGTCAAGATCCACACCCACTGCGTGGCAACCCACCAGCCAGGGGGATATCACAACCCTGCAGGTCCCCACTGAAGAGTGAGGGTCCTAATACATACTTTGGGCTCCCCAGCCTGTGGACCTGTACCAAGAAGAGGATCCCTCATTTTTTTTTTTTTTTTTGGCTTTAAAAACCAGCGAGACTTACATCAAGGAAAGCCAAAAGGCTGGAGGAAACCAAGACTTCTCGCTGAAAGGGCCCTTGCCCAAGCTCACTATCTCCAAGTCCCAGTGCAGAGATTATAATTTGAAAAGCATAGTATATGAAACATCATTTATGAAGCAGATACATTTTTCTAGATGAAAGCATTGGAAATGCCTTTTTTTTTTCCCTCTTCTTCCACTGAGCTGGCCCAGTGCTGGTAGATAGGGGACACACTGATGGTTTAGGAATGGGGTTTAAGGGAATAGGCAAAAACAAGAAGGGGTTTAAGAAGTCCAAACTTCCAATATTAAGATAAATAAGTCACAGGATGTAATAATGTACATCATATAAAACATAGTCAGTAATATTATCAAGACATACTTACGTTTTGTTTGTTATTTCTGTATATTTGAGCGCACATACACCCATGCATTTTCTTTGCCTTCTCATGTTTTAGAATTGCTGTTTAAGTTTTATAAAGTATGACCAGCAGATTATTTGATCCTGCGCAAAAGAGAATAGTAATCTTGAGTTGGGTTAAAGCAGATGTTTGCAGAGCCTTTGTTCATATTTCCAATCTGGGTACTCCAGCCTGTTCTTTATGCCTTGATTTTGTCTCAGAGCTCTATGATCATGTCTCATCAATTCGTGCCAGTTCAGTGTATCCTTAGCGTGTTTCTTCTGTGAACCTCACTTGCTGTTGCCCTGCTGCAGCTGGATCTGCTAGCCTGCTGAGATTCCATTCTCTGCACAACTCTTCCAAGAGCAATTGTCATCTTAGTATATTCAGGTAAGCATCGATTCTTTCATTTGAAACAATACCTTTATGCATTGACAGTCAAAATTGGCATGCATTACAAGGAACAATCTCACTGGTGCAATGAAGGCCTTGAACCGGTAACCAGGATATCCAGACTTTAGCTTGTTCTTTGCCAGATTGTAGAAACTTCAAAAAGTCAACCATACTGCCCCTCAGTTTCTTTATCTAAGGAAACCATATTTAACGGGAGTCTAAGCATGTCCTATCTTTCAAACATTGTAGTATTCAAAAGCAGTGGTTCTCAAATTGAGAATGTATTGGAATCACCTGTAGGGCTTCTAAAAACAGAGATTTCTGGACTCCAACATTGTATTTCAGAAGTGAGGACCATACGTTTCCGAGAGCTTCCAGGGAATGATGATGGTTTTCCAGACCACACTTTTTGTATCACACCTCTATGAAACACTGGTCATCAGCACTGTGTTATGAACAACTCTGAATAATGTGTTAGCTAAGTAATATTTCTTGATTCTAATGACTTTAATATTTTTTACAGGATTGCATGTGTTGGGTATGTAAGGCACAACAGTATAGGATAGTAAGAGTGAGGATTTTGAAGTGCTTACACTTAAGGTTGTATTTCCTTCATCTCTGTAAACTCTTAACCTCAATTTCTCCTTTTCTAAAATGAGAGGTGAACACATGATTCCTAAAGATATTGCAAGTGTTATATAGTTGAATATATGTAAATATGTGCATTACAATTAGATTTCAATTCTTCCTTCACCAACTTCCTCCCAACTGTCTCTTTTGTTTTACTACAAAGATAATTTGTCCACCATTCAGGTAGCTAATACAATAAGAAATTTAGTTATTCTAATATTTAAAAGATGCCTATTTGTCCAAATACAAGTGTTATGGGGACTAGGTAATTAAAAATATGTAATAAAATTAAAAAATATTATACATGCCATCTGTCTGTGGAAAACTTTATTCTAAAAGATACAGAAACACTAAGAAAGATTACAAAGCCCAGCTTTGCATTTTGGAAGAAGGTAAGATAGCAATGCCAAAAAATGCATCTTAGAGAAGATTCTGCTTTGCTTATCCTTAAAATGAGTTTGAGTAGCCAGCCAAGAAAGATTTTTTTAGAAAGAAACTTCTATGTTAAAGGTTCTGTGAAAGTAAATATGGTAGTCTGAGTTGATTTTTTTCTTACTTTGCACAAAAGTCATATAACAATGTCTTAATGGTATCCCAAGTAGTTTTCTGCATTTGCAACAAGCAAAACAAAAGGATTGCTTTCAATCCCCTTTCTTCTTAATCCACCCTTAACCACTACCTTTTAGAGTATTAATCTTTTAGGGAAAAAAACTCATAAATCTGTCACATGTCAAAATGAGTTAAAACCTGCTGTCTTTTAAACCCACCTATTCGTTTACTGAAAATACTTATTTAGCACCTATTTAAGCCAGGTATTATTCCAGTATGGGAAGAATATGGCAATCAATGCAACAGACAAAAATACCTGATTTCTTGAGCTTATAGTCTAGGACAAAGTATCTATATATATAGTATGGGATATTAGATGATGGTGGGGCCGAGGGAGGATAAAAAAAATAAGGAAAGAAGTTTGATGTGTGATCAGAGGACTCAATTTTAAATAAATATAGCCAGAGATGACAAAACCAAGTAAATGACACAAGAATAGATTTGAATGGGGCAAAGAGCTAAATTTATGGCAAATAGAGCAAATCATACCAGGTGATGGAGCAGCAGTGGAAAAACCCTGAGAAAAGAGCCTGCTGCACATCCGAGGAACAGCAAGGAGGCTATGTGACTGGTGTGGAGCGAGAGAGGAAGAGAGTGAGGTATGTGATGCCAGACAGGTCATGAGAACACATGAGTCTATCCAGGAGAACCTGTACTTCAGTGCTAGTGAGAGGGGAAGGATTCGGACAGATAGGATAGAGCACTGATAGGATCTGACTACACTGAGAAAGGGAAGTTTAACCCTTTGAGTAGTATGAATGCTCATGTACATCCTCCTGCCTCCTGACCATCCAGAGTATGATTTTAAAAATGTGTAAGGCAACAGTGAAAAAAAAGGTAAATGTATGTTCTTCTAATTTCCATAAATTAGTTTTCAAACAAACATGATTTTAAGTTAATAAAATAAATCTCAGTTTTTGAAAATAGAACTCACTCCCAGGGATCAGCAAGCATGAAAAAACTCACTACTCAAAGGGTTAAAGAACTAAATGCCTAATAAGCATTAGCTAAGCAAAAGAAGTAAGAGGATCCAAGTAGAAAAAAAGCATTTGTAGAAATACTGATTTTTCTCTTTAAGAGAATAATCATCACTGATTATTCTCTTAAAAGAAATAGACTTCTCTCTATTTCTTTTCTATTTTTAGTTAAATGTATTGGCATGACATTTGTTAATAAAATTATATAAGTTTTAAGTGAACCCCAAATCCTCTCTTCCTGTTATCTACTCAAAAATATGAAGATATTTATTTGCAAACATATACTTAAACTTACGGACTTGTGTGTTGTTTTTCTTCACCAGATTAAAGAAGTTATTATTCATTATTGCTTCAAATAGATTTTTGATCTTTTATGTTCATTGCAGCATTATTGATGCTGGCCAAGATATGAAAACTACCAAAGTGTCCCTCAATATAGGACTGGATATAGAAGATGTGGTGCATATACACAATAGAATACTACTCAGCTGTAAGAAAAAATGAAATACTGCCACTTGTGAAAATATGTATGATTGGAGAAGATCACGCTAAGTGAAATACGTCAGACAGAAAAAAGTTAAGAACCATATGATTTCACTTATGTGATATATAAAACTGAAAGCAACAAATGATCAAATAAAAACAAACAAAAACTCATACACACATAAAACAAATGTGGCAGTTACAGAGGGAAAAAAGCTAGGGTGTAATAAAGGGTATAAAGGAGTTGGTCAAACGTGTGGTGATGGAAGATTTGACTTTCAGCAATGGTAACACAGTGCACTGTACAAATGATGTATCTCCATTTTTGTACTGTGACTCATCTGAGATAAGATATGAGTCTTTCAGTGTATTTTTCCTGTTGATCATGTAAGTTAGCGATGTAGCATTAATTTTCTAGTGATGTATTCAGAGAAGCTCATAATTAACTGATAGATGCTTTTAAAAAGAGAACCAGCTGGATTACTTAACATAAAATATATTATTCAACATAAAATGGGGATTTTTTTTCAGTGAATTTGCTACATACAAAAAAATATGACTAACTACAAAATTTCTAGCAGCTAAAGCAGCATGAGGATTTTTAATGACCAAGTGGTAAACAACTTATAGAATGTCCACGTGCAGGTCAATGACCAGAACTGATGTTTTCAATTTTTAGAAAAACTTAAATTTAAAGTTTTAATGATTTCAAACTGAAGAGAAAAAAAATGAATGATGGATAATATGTTTTCTTTTTTAAATAAACCACTTAAGGTCTCAAGTTTATTTTTAAAAGAACAAAAATTTTTCAGTAGTCAATTTTTAAAAATAAAGTTCTAGGAAAACTTTTAATATAAATATATGCTAATATCTTAATACAAATGGAAACTATTTTTGTTTCTCATGTATTAATACTTTATCTTAGAAGGATCTTGTCCCATATTCTATGACAGAGCCTCATCATTATTTCATGAAAGCGCTCTTAAAGTCAGTGTAAAGTCACAGAGACAAAACAAATCCAACGTAAGTGTACAGATTAAATTCCATTAAGGATGAAAAATATTGAAAGAACATATTGCATATTGACTTGTATTTTACTCATTAACTTTTATTTTCTATTGAAAACTTTATGGCATTGATATACATAAATATTTTCTTCTCTACTTATAAGATAGCAAAGGTATTACATAAAATTCCCAATTTTGTTATTTATAGTGAAGCAGAGTTTTCAATTTTTTTTAGTTAAAAAATGTTGTTGTTTTTTGTAGCTAGAGTTTTAATCGTATGTTTTATTTAGATATATTTGAAATTACAATTAAATATATTTGAAGCAAAGCTTAATAACAATAAGCTTAATTAAAAAGGATGTGTGTCATTTGGTAATTATTTTAGTAATCACTAAATTTGTTTTTGTATACATATATAAACCTATAAAAGCACATGAAATATATATATTTATATATACACATGTATATGTATGTTTATAGGAACACACATACCTTATATATATATATATATACACATGTATATATTAATATATAATTTCTAGAAGAGCATATAAATAACTATCAAACATAGTTACCTCTATCTAGGAAAAGGGTAGATTCCATAGACTGGAACACAGAATATTTATTGTTTGCGTATTATAGTATTTGAAATTTTTGTGTTTTACATAGTATTCTATATTTTTATATATTATTTAAAAATAATAAAGAAATTATCATTAAGTAATATTTTTTTAAATTTTTTTTTATTTATTTATTCATTTTAGAGAGGAGAGGGAGAGACAGAGAGAGAGAGAGAGGAGAGACAGAGAGAGAAGGGGGGAGGAGCTGGAAGCATCAACTCCCATATGTACCTTGACCAGGCAAGCCCAGGGTTTCGAACCGGCGACCTCAGCATTTCCAGGTCGACGCTTTATCCACTGCGCCACCACAGGTCAGGCCTAATTAATATTTTTAAAAGACAAAGACTGCTATATATTATATGAGCTAAGGGACTTAAGAACGCTTTCCCTGATAATATTTTATAAAAACCCCACGTTAATGCTCACAAGTAAGAGAAACAATAAGATTGACAGTGAGAGTCAATGATAAAGTAGAATTTAACATCTGTCTCTATTTCTCCATACCTTTTGGAGGCAAAAAACTTGACTAGGGAGTGTTCCTCCCACCCCTTCCTTGTTCAGACACAGGGGCATCTGATGCTGTGTTGAATGATGTTGTATTGAAGGAACAAAATATAACTACATTTCTTTCTGAAATCTACGTTTTTTACTAGCTGTGTATCTTCTGGTAAGTTAATTAGCTTCTTTCAGCATCAATTTCTTTACATAAAAAGTACAGGTAATAGCAGTGTATTTGTTGCTGTTATGGGTAAAGAAAATAATGTAAAAAATCACCTGGAATATAGTAGTATTCAACAAATGCATTTTATTCTGTATTAAATATAATGAATGTATTAGGCCCCTTAAGTCATTAGGACTTCCTTATAATAAATGTATTATGGTCTGTCATGTCATTAGAACATTTTTCCATATAGGTCTTTTAGATCTGTATCCTTCCTTCTGACTTTTCTCATTGTTAGATTCTTTTGTATTTCCAGAGTTATTTATTTAATAACTTGTGCAAAAACTATAATTTATTTTCTATTGTCTTTTTAAAGGGTCTCTTCACTCTTCTTGATAAGCCACAACTCCCCAATTTTATTATATTTGGCTCAGATCTCAGCCAGATTGTAAACACAAGTAAACATACAAATAGAATTATGGTAGATTACATTCTCTTTGAACCTGTCAATTAAGAAACGTTTAAACCTCTAAGAATTTTTATAAGTTTGAGCTAAACAGTTGACAATTGCCAGGAGCAAAGTCTCAACGGATTGAAAAGTGCTCCTGAAAAATGGCAGTTTTACCACTTATTTTATATTTTACAATCAAAGGGGAAGACATCAGGGGGTTACATGAAATTGATTGGCGATAGATTAGGGATGCAGGAGAAAGAAAAGCGGGGAAATCTCTGGGATTGGATATAAAGTAAAAATGTATATACTGATACTTTTTTTACATAGGCAGGCCTATGATATTTAACAGTTAATTGATATGATAATAATAACATTGAGGAGGGTTGTTGGTTTCTGCTGTGGTAAGATGCCAGCCCCAAGTGGGGCAGGCGGGAAAAGAATATTATCTTTTGTTTCCATAGCATATTATCAGGTATAATATTGTAGATGCAAAAGACCACAGACAGGCTTGATTAAGGTAATAATTGATGTTTGTTAGATAAAAATACCTCCCTAGGACATGACTACACACCAAGAAGTGTTTTTAGTTAGAAAGTTTTAATTTCAGACAATCCTATGTGATTACCTTAGGTCTCTGAGTCTGCAAGACCACCATGAATGCCTCCCTTGAGTTTGCCAGGCTCAGCACGTGGCCCCTTTTTCGTCCACACATTTATTAGAGAACTTTTTGAAACATAAGTATTTGTATCAATTAGTTTTTATTTCATATTGATTACTTCTAAACTTAGTGGTTTAAAACAACAATTTATTTAGTTCATAATTCTGTGGGCATTTCCTTTTTTTTTCTTCTTATTTACGTAATGATTTTAGAGCAAGAAAGGTAGAAAAAGAGAAACTTCAATTGTTGATTCAGTTGATTCACTTGTTTATGCATTCATTGGTTGATTCCTGTATGTGCCTTTACCAGGGAACCCACAATCTTGATGTATCAGTACCACGCCCCAATTAACTGAGCTACCCACCCAGAGTCTCTAAAGCATTTATTTTGTTCTGAACTATAATCTAGCCGTACCTGCTCACATGGCAGATGGTCTTATTCATGTGTCTAGCAGATGGTCTTATTCACATGACTAGCAGATGGTTGGACATAAGCTGTGGCCACATGGATGACAGGGACCACTTGTCTCTCATATCCAACAGACTAGCCCATACTTCTCACAGAACAGCAGGGTTCCAAGAAAAAATAAACCCCAAAGAATAATTACTTTTCCACCACCTGAATGATGTCCCATTGGAAAGCCAATCTCAGAACAGAGGAAGGAGTCAGATTTAGTGGGTTTTCAAAGTTTTATAACAAGAATAGTGATACAAGGATAGAAATAAATGCTGGCATTTTTTGTAATTATTCTGCACAAAAGTTTACATATGTTACTTTTTAATTTTACAGAATTTTTATAAATTGAAATATTTATCAATTTGTTCTTTTTTTTTCCTACCTTAATTTCTTTATTTTCTCTTTATCTTTTGTATCCACATCATCTTTCACATATTAATGATTTCTGGTCTGTTCTTGTTGAAACTTCTTCATTATTTACCTACTTGTTGTTTGAGTACTCTCCTCAGATCCTAAGCTGGAGGGCTTGTTGATATAAATTTACATTTTCTTTATAGCAATTTAACAGAATGACTGTAATAGCAAGGGAGCCATAGCTCTGGGCAGTTCCAGCTGAGGAACTTCATTTCTGCATAGTTTATTCTCTGTGTTAATGAGGTGGTTGCTCTGGGAGCAAGGTTTCTGCATTTACCTTTTTGATTGACTTGGCTTCCTTGCCAGCTACCCTTGTAGCTTTAGCTTCAGGCTAAACCCAACTTTTTTCTGGTGTATCAAGGAAAACCTCAATCACTGCATACTCCTGGTTTTCCTTGTTCAGTGACTTTTGAATGCTTTCAACGCTCTACAGGTAGAATAATTCCTATTGTTGTAGTCTTTGTCAGGCCTGTGGTCTACCCATGTCTGCAGAAAGATGTGCTTTTGTAAAGCCAGTATACAAGGCCAGGGCCACCATCACAGCCACCTGGCCCATGCAGGTTTGCACTGGATTCAGACAGTCAGCAAAGAAACAACAGAGCCAAAAACTGGTGGGCCATCATCTTTAATCCTACCTTGCACCCGGCGGGCAAGTAAAAACACACATGGAGCTCCAAAACCCACTCACATTCAGTGCTCACAAAGCTACTGACTTATCCGAGTTTCCTAGAATCAAAGGTTTCTAGCTCACCAGACTTATTCACCTCTTTTCCCCATCTCTTTCCTTGTCCCTGCACAAACTCTGCACGAATTGGCTTCTCACTCAACACTCTGCCATCTTGGCTGCTTCTTCTGGCCTCCTCCACATGGCCTTTCTCTGCTCTTCTCTCTGCTCTCTAATGATAATCTCAGGACCCAAGAGAGCAAGCTCCCATTCTGACCTCATTTTATACTGTAGATTCATAACCTTTAATCCAACATACAAAATAGGGAAATCTCTAATACAAAGTCACTTATCTGGGGCATGATGGGATTGTACCACTCCACATCAAAAAGCGGGGGAAAGGCTTAATCCTAAAACCAAGCCCCAGGCTACAAGGATCCTGCCTGCCCACAGCCCACAGAGACACACATTAATATCACCTGGGCAATGACCTCCACATGGGCAGAGCCATCTTTAACAAAGTAAGTGTTGGGCAGATAAAATGTATTATGCTCACTTTGTTAAAGATAACACGAGGAGGCCGTTGCCCAGGTGATATTAATGTGTGTTGAGAATTGTTGTAGCCTGAGGCTTGGTTTTGGGATTAAGCCTGTCCCACCCTTTTTGGTGTGAGGTGGTACAATCCTATTATACCTCAGAGAAGTGACTCTGTATTAGAGACTTCCCTATTATGTATATTGGATTAAGGGTTTGGATTTCTACACTATAAAATGGGAATGGAGTGGGAGTTTGTCTCTCTTGGTTCCTGAGGTTAGCATGAGAGAGCAGAGAGAGTAGAGCCAGCAGCGGAAGGAGGCCACGTGGAGGAGGCCAGGAAAAGCAGCCAAGATGGCGGAGAGCTGAGTGAGATGCCAGTTTGTACAGAGTTTGTATCTGGGATAAGGAAGGAGATGGGGAACTGAGGAGAATAAGGCTGGTGAGCTAGAAACCTTTAATTCTAGGAAACTCGGATAAGTCAGTAGCTTTGTGAGCACTGAATGTGACTGGGTTTTTGGAGCCCAGTGTGTATTTTTTACTTGCCCACCGGGTGCAAGCTAGGATTAAAGGCTATGGCTCACCAGTTTTTGGCTCCATGATTTCTTTACCAACTGTCCGAATCCAATGCGAACCTGCATGGGCCAGGCTGCTCTGATGGTGGCCCTGGCCCTGGCTCCTGGCTTTACAGTAAGCATAATATATTTTATCTGCCCAACAGCTTTAAATTAAAGAAAGTTACTATGATCCTGCCAGGATACCCTCTGCTTCCCCGGATGTTTCATGGGAAGTACAATGTCTATTCAATACCCTTCATGTGAGTGAAGACCTGACGATTTGGCATTTTCTTCATGTTTTAAAACTACCACTGCCTATTACTTAGAATCCTATTTGGTCTTTCTCCTATCTACAGCATTCTTCTCATGTTCATGTAACAGAGAAAAAAATAGTAAAAGACATCAATTTTCTCCTTTGGAATTTATTTTATTTCACAAATATATCTCTAGAAGTTAAGTACATCCTTGATACATGTGTCTTTTCATTGATGCTTCATATAGTTTATACCTCATCAAAATATTTTGTTGATTTCTCTTCCAGTATTTTAAATATCTCTCCAGTTTTCTTCATGTCAATCATTCTAATGCAAATTGCTAATCTCTATCCCCATTGTTATTTTAATATTTCCTTAGCTGTTTACTTGAACTTAATTGGCCCTAGATCTTATATTGTAGGGCCAGTAGTCTCAGCCGCCATCACAGCTGCCTGACCCATGCAGGTTCTTAATTCATTCAGATAGATTGTAATGAAACTGCAGAGCCAAGAACTGGTGGGTCATTTTCTTTATTTCTAGCCTCGCACTTGGCCAGCAAGTAAAAACACACGGGCTCCAAAACCCACTCATTTAGCTCTCACAAAGCTACTGTACCGATATATCCAAGTTTTCCTAGAATAAAAGGCCTTCACCAGTTCAGCGGAGCTTACAAAGCCCCTCAACTCTGTTCTCCTTCAGCAGGCCTCCATCTTGGTTGCCTGCCTCTCCAACCACCATGTGGCCTTTGGTCCCTGCAACAACGTGGTCTCTCTCCTCTGCAACAATGTGGTCTCCTCCAAAAATGGCCTCCTAACTCCTCTTTTAAATCTTTTCAGTGCAAAAGCCCCTCTTCCAGCCCACATTACCATAACCAAGCCCCTTCCTAAGCATGAAGGTAATTAACCATATCACGTGAGAGCATCATCACATGAGCAGCAGCCATTTTTAACAATAAAAGTGAGCAAAACCAGAAAATACAAATTTTACAAACTTGTTTGCCCAACATATATTCTTTAATTTTTTCTAATAAGATTTGAGATGAGCTATTAATAACTTTTGCTTAAGTGCCTATAATATTTAACAAACCATAAAAGATAGTGGTCAAAAAAAAAAAAAAAAGATAGTGGTCACCACCATGGCCATGCAAGTCCTCATGGGATTCAAGCAGATGGTAAAGGAACTATGAAGCCAGAATGGTGGGCCATTCCATTTATTAATGTCTCGTAATGGTAGACAAACAAACAGGGAAGGAAAATTGCTTCCCTTTTTCTCAGGGCTCCCAAGCTCCTCAGCACTCTGGACTCACTGGACTCTTTATCCGGACTCACTGGACTAACAGGCCCCCACCAGCTTCAGCATTCCCCAGCCAAATAGACATGGTCAAAATACCCCTTCTCCAGCAAACAATAGCAATCAATGGCCCCTCCCAAGCAGGAAGACAATCACAGTTTGTAATCTGTCGCCCTGAGGGCAAGCGCCCACAGCCTTTCATAGATAATCTACACATGGCACTCCCCTGCGTCAATGCAAAATACAAGAGAGCAAACCTAAAAACACTTTACAAACTTGTTTGCCCAACAGACAGTTTCTAAAGACTTCATTTTAATGGACTCTAAAGCTTTTTTTTTCTCTTTTTTTTGTATTTTTCTGAAGCTGGAAACGGGGAGAGACAGTCAGACAGACTCCCGCATGAGCCCGACCAGGATCCACCTGGCACGCCCACCAGGGGAGACGCTCTGCTCACCAGGGGGCGATGCTCTACCCCTCCGGGGCGTTGCTCTGCCGAGACCAGAGCCACTCTAGCGCCTGGGGCAGAGGTCAAGGAGCCATCCCCAGCGCCTGGGCCATCTTTGCTCCAATAGAGCCTTGGCTGCGGGAGAGGAAGAGAGAAACAGAGAGGAAGGAGGGGGGGTGGAGAAGCAAATGGGCCCTTCTCCTATGTGCCCTGGCCGGGAATCGAACCCGGGTCCCCTGCACGCCAGGCCGATGCTCTACTGCTGAGCCAACTGGCCAGGGCCTCTAAAGCTTTTTAATAATATATTGTATTTGTATATGGAGAGAAATGATCACCACAACAAGTCTTATTATTTGTTACCATACATAGCTGCAAAAGACCTTTTTTCTTGTAATGAAGACTTAAGATTTACTCTCTTAGCAACTTTCAAATATGTGATATGGTCTTATTAACTATAGTCATTATGCAGTGTATTATGTTTTCATAACTTAATTATTTTATAACTGGAAGTTTTTAACTTCTAGTTCCCTTCATCCATTTTGCTCACTCCCCACCCCTGCCTCTGGCAACCACCAATTTTTGTTATCTCTGGGCTTGGGTTTCTTGTTTGTTTATTTGTTTTAATTCTACATGCAAGTAAAATCATACAGTGAATCTAACTTACTTTTCTTAGTATTCTGCTCTCAAAGTTTATCCAACCATATTGTCATAAATGGCAAGATATCATTTATTTTATAGCTGAATAGTATTCTTTCGCTTATGCATGTAGGTGCTTGTATAAAACATCTTCTATGTATATTTATCCATTGACGAATACTTAGGTTATTTCTACATCTTAATATCTTTCTTATTGTAAATAATTCTGCCATGAACATGGGGGTGCATATATTTTTTCAAAAGTGTTGTGTGTGGGGTTATTTTCCAGATAAATACCAAGTAGTAAAATTGCTGGATCAAATTGTTTAATTTTTCAATGAACCTCCATGTTTTCCATAATGGTTGCAGCAATAGACATTCCCACTAACAGTACTTAAGAGTTTCCTTTCTCCACATTATCACCAAAACTTCTTATTTCTTGTGCTTTTGATAATAGCAATTCTAACAGATCTGAGACGAGTTCTCATTGTGGTTTTGCTATTTATTTCTCTGAGAGTGACTGATATTGAGCATCCTTTCATGTGTCTGTTGGTCATTTGTGTACATTCTTTGTAAAAAAATATCATTTCAGATCCTGGACACTCTAGCTTTTATTCTATTTCTGTCTTAACCCATAGTATGTATTACTTTTATTTTTAGTGTGCACTTCACTAAAATTTAATGCTCTTTTCTAGTCTTCCTGTGTTTAAACTTACTCTCCTTCAATTTATTCTCAACATTTCAGTTGCAGTGATCCTGATAAATATAAGTATTAGAGTTCATGGTAATCTTCTGCTCCAAACTCTCCAATGCTCTACAAATAATTCTGAGTAAAACATCGAAATTACCACCAACTACAGTGATGTATGTGGTTGGCCCCTCATTATTTCTCCAAACAAATCTCCTATTGCTCCTCTCTTTTTCCCTTTGTTCTGACCAATTTCTTTGCTTTTCTTTGAATGCAGCAGGCAGTGTTTAAGTTTTTTGTTTTTGTGGTTTTGTATTTTTCTGAAGTGATAAGCAGTGGGCAAAGAAAGACTTCCACATGCGCCCAACCAGGATCCACTGGGCATGCCCATCAGGGGATGATGCTCTGCGCCTCAGGGCCATTGTTCCACTGCAACCGGAGCCATTTCAGTACCTGAGGTGGAGGCCATGGAGCCATCCTCAGTCCCGGGACAACTTTGCTCCCATGGAGCCTTGGCTGCAGAAGAGGAAGAGAGAGATAGAGAGAAAGGAGAGGAGGAATGGTGGAGAAACAGATGGGTGCTTCTCCTGTGTGCCCTGGCTGGAATTGAACCCGGAATGTCCACATGTCGGGCTGATGCTCTACCACTGAGCCAACTGGCCAGGGCCAGTCTTCAAGTATTTTATGCAGTCTTACTTCCTGCCTGGAATTTTCTCTCCCCAAAATATTAGCACTTTGAAATTTTAAGTAAATACTGACCAAGGTTTCAATTTCCTTTGGCAAATAATTTTAATTCTTTTTAATAGAATAATTTAAATTATTAAGTTATGTTAAAATATTCTTGTCATAGTTCCTTAGATATAGCAAGTGCTCAAAATTATTGGCAATTTTCATTGATCTCACAGACAATAAAAATGAGCTTAGACTGATTTTTGTGTGAATTATTAAATATTTCTAAAGTTACTAAATTAAGAAACATCTTTTCTAAATCATATCAGCTTTTAAATATTATGCAATGTAAAACAATTTTTCTCAAATTCTGAAACATCTGGAGTTTTTTTATAAATATATTTTAAAACATTAATATCTTTTGTTATATTGAAAATTTTATTCTATAAAATATAAGATATGTATTCCTCTATATAATCTTGTCAAATTGTGTGTGTGTGTGTGTGTGTGTGTGTGTGTGTGTGACAGAGACAGAGAGAAGGACAGATAAGGATAGACAGATAGGAAGGGAGAGAAATGAGAAACATCAATTCTTCATTGCAGTTCCTTAGTTGTTCATTGATTGCTTTCTCATATGTGCTTTGACAGGGAGGCTACAGCAGATTGAGTGACCCCTTGCTCAAGCCAATGACCTTGGGCTCAAGCTGTTGAGCCTTACTCAAACGAGATGAGCCCACACTCAATCTACCAACCTCAAGGTTTTGAACCTGGGTCTTCCGTGTCCCAATCTGATGCTCTATCCACTGTGCCACTGCCTGGTCAGGCTTGTCAAATTTTCTAAAGGTCAATCTTTACCTTCCCTTGTATAACTTTAATAAAATCTTATTATGCACAAAATATTATGTTTCTTTAGTTTACTAGAAATAAAAATACTAAATCTTAAAAAATTGTTCACTAACAAATTAAAATTGTTTTATTTGAAAAAAGATGTTACCATTTCTTGGTGCATATTTAATTTATAAATTTAAAAGTTGTTTTATATATATATATTTATATATCAGCTAAGAGGTAAAAAAACAAAGTTTGTTTTAATATAAGCAAGTTATATAATTAGTATTATTTAAATTTTACACAAAGACAAATAAAACTTTTTTCTAACATGAGAAAAAATCAATAATGCATTTATATTTATAGATTTTCAAAAAAATCATTATATAACCAATATATAATTTTTATTGTCTATAATTATTGTCATAACCACCACAAATCTACAAAACTTATGAAATACATCACTCTTAACTGAAAGATTTTACTTAACTCTTTGAGTAGTACGAACATTCATGTATGTCCTTGTGCCTCCTGACCCATCCAGATAACAAAAATTTTCATTTTAAAAATGTGTAAGTCAACCTTAAAAAAAGACAAATATATGTTTTTCTTGTTTCCATAAATTGGTTATCAAACAAACATGACTTTAAGTTAAAAATACTGGAAGTAATTTCAGTTTTTGGAAAAAAAAAACACCTCACTCCCAGGGATCAGCGAGCATAAAAAAACCTCACTACTCAAAGAGTCAGTGAATTTTCTTTCATTCTCAGTCTTTAAAACCAATATTAAAATTAGTTGTTCTGAGTAACAATTATTAATAAAAATTAAGGTAAAAAATGTACAATGATAGATATTAAAAGATATATTTTTCTTATGTATAATAGTTTGTATTTTACAGTTTTGAGCTTTAAAATTAAATCTCAAAAATGGGTTAGTTTTTTCTTAGCTTTGGGCAATACTACACACAGAGGTAACTGTCTCTTCTCATTTCTTTCCTGCTTTATCAGTAGAGTTTTGAAGATGTCTGCTTTGATATCTTTTTCTTTACACCTTTTTATTTTTTGTAAACCCAGATTTCTTAGCATCTTTTCATACTTTATGAATATTTCTTATAATTAGCTTTCATTTTCTTTAAGATACAATTACATACCTAGATAAACAATACAAGTGATGGAATAATAGATACTTTTTTGAACTAATGAGTCAGATTTTGACAAAGTAAGGCTATTTGCTCAATATACTGCGGTGTTCCATCAACAAGAGATGTCATGAAAATTTACTAGCTATTTGTTCTCAATAAAAGATGACATGGAAATTTACCAGTTTGTTGTTCAAGATTTCTAATAACACTGAAATTATGAGTGACATTTTAAGGATATATTACTGGTAAAGTTTTTTATTTCTCTCAGTTACTAAATACATTTTGGCTTTGTAATCAATAGTCTGAGAGATTACTTTTGTAAATCTTTTTCTTTGAGATGAGCCAGATGGTGGCATCATTTTCATTCAAAATATAGCTTTGAACTTTATTATCTAAATATTTAGGTAATATTTAGAGTGGCATTTTCACGCAGGTTTCAATTTTCACAAATTTATCAACGTCTGTTCTAGTTCAGTCTTGCTGCTAAGAGATAGGGATATAAAGATGAGTGTTGCCTGCCCTAGAAAAACAGTCTTTGCATGGCAAGGCAGAATTTGCAAACAAATAATTTAAAATATAATGTTTATATTCTTCTCTAGAAATACATAAGGACTACATAACAGTTTCAAAGGACAGTAACTATCTCTATTTATTTTTGTCATGCAAATAAAATAAAACATAAAGGGAAAGTGACACCAGCCTTAGATTCTAAGGAATGAGGTTTACTAAGTGAAAAGAAACGATAATCAGAAGTAAAAGTTTGTTTAAAGCCATGGTAATAAGCTATAATTTTGAGTTGTGAGTTTATATGTAGAAAAGTATTATAAAAAATGAAAGTAACAATTGTGAATATAGTATTAAGCTAACAAAGTCAAAACGTCAGAAAATATACACATTAAGGCTGATAAAACAATGATTCTATGTCTGACACAATTTGAGCTTGCTATACTAACAAAGTCTAACCTATTCAGGTACTCTCTCCTCCATGAGACAAACCTTTATATAGACTTAGACAATGTAAAACAAAAACAAAAACAATGATTCTATGGGAAACAGTGAGATCAAATCAGTGGCAGAAGTATGGACTTCCTGTTATTCATTATGTTCTAGGTTGGAGCCCAAGAATAGAGCAAGACCAGTTGCTGACTCTCGGAGATGAACTGTAACCTTGCCTGTAGGGCTACTTAAAATTTATAATTAAAATATCATTGTTCCCTCCCTGGCCTGATTAAGAACTGGGACTGAACAGCATACCAATGGGCAGGACTGTGGTTCCAGTCTAGAAATTCCAGATCAGCATCTACAGCTAGAGAAATACTAGCATTAAGGGGAGCCGTTACGGTGTGATCGGAGGAGGATTCTAAGCTTTGTGCTTGTATCTGTAACATTCCGGGCCACTCCAGGATCTTCCATCTCAGCCTCATCCAGGGTTGGTTTAGTAAGAGTTGGAACCAGTGGCTGGCTTCCATTGACTTTTGTAGATCAACTTGCAGAGAATCTATCTTGGACAAGTTAACCCTTAGTTCTTGTATATCCAAAGTATTTAGAATACATTTTTACATAGAAGAACCTCTGAATACTTTTAAAATTATTTCCGAAGTATAACCAGATAGTTTGTGGAGAAGCTGGCATTGTAAATAAGGTCTTCTTCACTTTTCAGCTTGTATCTTTAAACATTATGTTGTAGTGACTTTAGCATCATTCAGTGTGTCTTCGTTCATATTGAGCTCTATCTCCAGTCACTATGGGAAGAATAACAAAGACTAAGGTGATTTTTTTCTTTCCTGCTATTTCCTTAAGCAGTAGAATGAATTATATCAAGAATCAGAGTTAAAAGATACTTTTTCTTTTATAATGTTAGAATCAAGCACATTTCTAAATATGTGTCAAGGAAAATTAAAAAATCAAAGACTATAAAATATGCTGAATATATTTTTGGAATAAAATGTATTTATTTTAATTACCACAGTTGATGCTAATTGTGTCTGCCCTTTCTATTCTTCTTGTAACAAAATTTACACATCTAGCCCTATTAATTAGTCTATCATTGTGGGCATAGGGGCTAAGTTAGGTAAAAATCTTCTGAGCATATTGCTAAATATGAATGATAGGAAAATATTTTTCTAATGCCTGTAAAATATAAATCCAGAGTTCTAGAGAAGTGTTTCCACAGTCATACAGAAATCTATTATGGTTAAGAATTAAGTCAAATAGCAGGGAAATAAAGACAAAAGATATATGGATACAGAGGGATGAAACTTTGATTCTATCAGTGGTGTTGGATCAGTTTGCTACATGGTGTTCTGAGGTACCCTAATCAATGATCTCTATAATTTAGTTGAGTTTTGGGTTTTTTTTTTCCTACTTGCAACTGTACTCCTGGCCAGCACAAATTCATTTTAGAATTTCTGGGCTAAATTTTAAAGAAAAAAATAAAGGTTAAATTTAATATTAAAACCTGTTTTTCTTTTAATTTCATTCTTAAAAGTTGTAGCTAAGTGAATTAGATGACAGAATTCATGCAATTGAAATATGATTCCAGTTCAGAACCAACTTGAAAGTTATTTCTGCATCGCAATTGTAAATAATTACAATTATTCTGTTACAGCCTTGGGGGAGATGAGAGTGCACACACACAGTGAGAGGGGAGCACAGGAAGGACTCCATTTCTGGGCACAAATTCTTCAGAACATGCTATAAGCCAGGAGTTCCCAAACTACAGCCCACGGGCCGCATGCTGCACCCTGAGGCCATTTGTCCGGCCCCCATTGTACTTCTGGAAGGGGTGCCTCTTTCATTGGTGGTCAGTGAGAGGATCATAGTTCCCATTGAAATACCAGTCAGTTTGTTGATTTAAATTTACTTGTTCTTTATTTTAAATATTATATTTGTTCTCATTTTGTTTTTTTTTACTTTAAAATAAGGTATGTGCAGTATGCATAGGGATTTGTTCATAGTTTTTTTATAGTCTGGCCCTCCAACGGTCTGAGGGACAGTGAACTGGCCCCCTGTGTGAAAAGTTTGGGGACCCCTGTTATAAGCTATGGGTGTTTTAACATATGCATGACTGAAAATAAGCATAGCCTCAATAGTAGAAAATCATTTTACACAAATTTTCAACTCCATTAACAATTCTCTTCTTGTTATTAAAGGAAATGTCACTAAATTGAGTGGAGTAGGACAAAATTATCATAGAACACAAAATTAAGTTAATCAGAACTGCTGACAAAAACAAAGAAAAAAAAGAGTAAGGATGAAAGTTTAATTCAGGATGATTCCCAAGTTTCTGGACTATGTAACAGGTGACATTATAAGGACACAATCCAAGCTAAGAAATGGACATAAATAACACTTTTGTTGTAAAAATATTCAAGGCTGTTAAAATAACAATAGTAAAAATGCAGTTAAATGGAGACTTTTAGTTGTACATACAAATTGAAAGCTAGATAAGGAATCAAGACTAAGCTTTATATGATTAGCAGAGCATGTAGAAAGCAAAGAAATAATGTAAGATTTATTTAACCCTTAGTAGAGCATGTAAATCAAGAGAGGACATAACATTTTTCTTTTGAAAAACACAATATGCTGAGACCTATGTATACATACTAGATTATTAAATTGTCATTGATATAAAATATTCCTGAGTTTTCAGTGCTATCTATAATTTTATCTCATGTTCTAAAACATAATAAAGCCAAGCATAAAGCTTCATCTATAATAATCACTATTTAGCTAGACTAAGTTCACTAAATGTCTGAAATATTTTGTACTTAGTTAAAATCTGTCTACCTGGTTCATGTACTGATTTCTGAATATATATGAAGAAAATTAAAACCAAGTAAAAGAAAAATTAATTTAAAAAGACTAGACATGTGAAAAGATGCTCGATGTCATTAATCTTCAGAGAAGTGCACACTAAAACCACAATGACATATCACCTCACACCTGTCAGAATGTTTATCAGCAATAAATCAACAAATAACTATGTTGGTTAGGATGTGGAGAAAAGGAAACCTGGTGCACCTTTGGGGGCAATGAAGAGTGGCGCAGCCACTGTGGAAAGCAGTATCACGTTTCCTCAAAAAATTAAAAATTGAGCTGGTTTATGACTAAGTTTTTCCACTTTTGGGAATTTATCCCAAGAAACCCAAAACACTAACTCAAAAGAACATATGCACCTCTATGCTCTCTGTAGTGCTATTTACAATAGCCCAGATTTGGAAACAGTTCAGGTGCCCATTAGTGTGGATAAAATAGCTGTATTACATTTACACAATGCAATACTGGTCAGCTGTAAAAAAGAAGAACATCTTCTCTTTAGCGACAGTATGGATGGACATGGAATTATGCTAAGTAAAATAAGCCAGTCAGAGAAAGACAAATGCCTTATGATTTCATTTATGTAAAATCTAATAAACAAAATAAACAAAGATAATAGAAGCAAACTCATAGATACAAAGAACAGATTGACAGTTGTCAGAGGGAAGTGGGGCTGGAGGGCTGGTTAAAAAAGGTGAAGACATTAAGCAAAAAACAAAAACAAAAATAAACAACTGATAGACATAGACAATAGTATGGTTATCACCAGAGAGAAAGAAGGGTGGGGTCAAGTAGAAGAGGGTAAATGGAAGATAAACAGTGACAGAAAGAGATTAGATTTTGGATGATGAACACACAATACAATTTACAGATGCTGTATTATTTAACTGTATACTTGAAACGTTTATATCAGGAGTAGGGAATCTATGGCTCGCGAGCCAGATGTGGCTCTTTTGATGGCTGCATCGCAGACAAATCTTTAATAAAAAAAATAATAATGTTAAAAATATAAAACATTCTCATGTTTTACAATCCATTCATTTCCTACCACTCATGTTCATGGTTGTGGGTGGCTGGAGCCAATCACAGCTGTCCTCTGGGACAATGTCAAATTTTTATTGGATAATGTGTAACGTACACGGTCGTTTGTTGTATGGCTTTCATGGAATTACATTTTAAAATATGTGGCGTTCATGGCTCTCTCAGCCAAAAAGGTTCCCAATCCCTGGTTTATATTGTAATTTTATTAACCAATGTAATCCTAAAATAAAAAAATAAAAAGGGGCCCTGGCCGGCTGGCTCAGTGGTAGAGTGTCGGCCTGGCGTGTGGGAGTCCCGGGTTTGATTCCCAGCCAGGGTACACAGGAGAAGTGCCCATCTGTTTCTCCACACCTCCCCCTCTCCTTCCTCTCTGTCTCTCTCTTCCCCTCCCGCAGCCAAGGCTCCATTGGAGCAGCGATTGCCCAGGCACTGAGGATGGCTCTGTGGCCTCTGCCTCAGGCACTGGAATGGCTCTGATTGCGGCAGAGCGATGCCCCAAGATGGGCAGAACATTGCCCTCTGGTGGGCGTGCCAGGTGAATCCCAGTCGGGCGCATGCGGGAGTCTGACTGCCTCCCTGTTTCCAACTTCAGAAAAATACAAGAAGGAAAAAATTAAAAAAATAAAAAATAAAAAGACTGAACATTTTTTTTCTAAAATTTACATCTTATCCTTTTTTTTATTTTTTTTGTTGTTTTATTTTTATTTTTTTACAGAGACAGAGAGAGAGTCAGAGAGAGGGATAGACGGGGACAGACAGACAGGAACGGAGAGGTGAGAAGTATCAATCATTAGTTTTTTGTTGCGCATTGCAACACCTTAGTTGTTCATTGATTGCTTTTTCATATGTGTCTTGACTGCGGGCCTTAAGCAGACCGAGTAACCTTGGGCTCAAGCTGGTGAGCTTTTGCTCAAACCAGATGAGCCCATGCTCAAGTTGGCGACCTCAGGGTCTTGAACCTGGGTCTTCCGTATCCCAGTCCGAAGCTCTATTCACTGTGCCACCGCCTGGTCAGGCAAGACAGAACATTTTTGAAATGAAAATTTAGTATAGTTTGATACAAATTTGTTTAATACATACATAAGTATAGTTATAAATGTAGTTAAATATTTATATTAGATATATACTATGTATCTATAATATATTAATGTATACAAACACTATACAGAACAAGCATATATTATAATTCTGTTATTAATATTAAATCTCAGACTAAGTTATTTTAAAAGTTTAACGGTCAGAAAGCCACTGGAATTCTTTCTGTTCTAGTTAATTCAATAGCCCATTCTGTTTTTGGTATTCTTGTTTATTGTCTTAAGATTCCTTATTCCCATTCCTGATAACACGGGCTTTTGTCATTTCTCTTTTGGTTCATTGCAGTTGCTTACTAGTATCCTCACTAACTCTTGTCTAGTTTGTGTGTGTGTGTGTGTGTGTGTGTGTGTGTGTGTGTTTGTAGGGGGGTTTAGATATGTTCTCTGTTAAACTAAGAAAGAAATTACTTAAAACACCAATCTGACCATGTACTCATTAAATCTAAGTTATTAACAGTGTTCCATTCCATAAGAGAGGAAAAGGAGTTAACATTTGGCATATAACTGCTATGTGGGAGAAATGAAGAGAAGTCTTGCATGTATTAACTGATCTTCATTGCCTCATTTAGCTGAAATTGTTATGGAAGAACAAATATAATCAACAGGCAAGCATGGAGACAAACAAACCTGTAAGTAAAATATATTTCATGTGTTTAGAAACCAGATGTTTGAATTGCTTCATAACAGGAAAAAAAAAAGCCCAAAGAATTGAAAGATGATTCAAATGGTGTTCCAATCACAGAAACTTTGGTAAACTATATGAATCTATATCAGGATAATCTTTCCATATTTTGCTGTGTCTTATATTTCTTCCTTTCCTCAGGACTTTATACTCTATTTTTTCCTACTCTTGTATATTTATCTTCTTCCTCTCTCAGCAAGATAATTCTCCTTCAAGTTAACTTCATTTTATTCTTTTTAAAAGTTAAAAAAGTAAGATTGATAGAGCACTGATACAAAGATGACTAATTGATAGATCTCCCACCTTACCTCCCATGGCCTTGCAGATACTACATTCTCTCACTTTTTTTCACTACCAAGCATTCAAGACTTATCCATAATGTTGTGCTCATTCTCCTAGGTCCCACTGGTTCTTCAAACCACTCCTTTCTGGCTTTCACTCTAACAGCCCTCTGAAAGTAGGATGTCTCCTTTCAAAGGCTTCTGTTACTGAACCCAGTGAAGATATTGACTCTGTCATATTACTTAGCTTCTCAGTAGTACTCAGACCTGCTCATAACTTACTATACTCTGAAGTTTTCTCTTCCCTCTAATTTAACAATGCAACTTTTCATAGCCTTCATGCTTATGTGTCTACTCATTATCTTCTTATTAAAGGATGGTGCTCTGCAAGTTACAGCTTCCTATTACTCTTTATCTAATGTTTACACCTGTTCACAGACAAGTCACCAATAGGGTTTTCTACCTATACAGATTCAGCTCTACACAATGTTCTATTATCTTGAAAATGTTCTTTTATCTGTAATGCCCAAAACAATAGCCACTTGAAATGTGGCTAGTGAGACTGAATTTTTTTTTCTGAAGTTGGAAACGGGGAGGCAGTCAGACTCCCGCATTAGCCAGACCAGGATCCACCCGGCACACCCACCAGGGGGCGATGCTCTGCCCATCTGGGGTGTTGCTCTGCTGCAATCAGAGCCATTCTAGTGCCTGAGGCAGAGGCCACAGAGCCATTCTCGGTGCCTGGGCCAACTTTGCTCCAATGGAGCCTCGGCTGCGGGAGGGGAAGACAGAGACAGAGGAAGGAGAGGGGGAGAGGTGGAGAAGTAGATGGGCGCTTCTCCTGTGTGCCCTGGCCGGGAATCGAACCCGGGACTCCTGCATGCCTGGCCGACGCTCTACCACTGAGCCAAACGGCCATGGCCGAGACTGAATTTTTATCATTTTTTAAATAGTTACACGTGGCTAGTGGTAACTGATTGGACTGTGCAGGTCTAAACCTCACAGTACTCTATTTGGCTTATCTCTTGTAATGTCTGAAAACTACTTTTGATAGAAGAAGCAAGACTAAATTCACCTTCCTTCTATCTAAATCTGCATTTCTTATGGCTTTTATCAATTGTCTAGTTATGTAAATTAAAAATCTAAGTCATCATAGACACTGACTTCTTGAATTCCTGATATTTTCCTTCTCTCAAATCAGTTTATTCTCCGTCATCTCATCATCTCAGTACCAGCCTCTGTCAAAACCACCACCATTCCTGCCTGTTTTGCTGCATAGCCTCTCTTACGATCTTCTCTGAAATATTTTCTAGGCATAGCCACAGTAATCTTGCTGAAATACAGATCTGCTTGCATTCATTTGCCCCACCCTTATCTCTACCCATCTAATTTGAAGCTTTATAAAATTACATTTGCTTTAAAATAAAGATAGAACTCCTCAAAATGACCTATATAGCCCTATACTTCCTGGGCCATAATCATCCCACTGACATTTTCTCTAATTCATATTATATTACTAATTAATAATATAACAGTGCTTTATACAAATATTGACCAACTTACGACCTGTGCAACTTACAACCATTTGACTTTACGGCCACAATTGCTAGCCACGACTGCTCTGCATCTGGCAGCACAAGTGTTGCCTAGCTGGGCATAGGACAGTGCAGACCACTTCCGGCAGCAATACGATCTCCTTGTGCACCATTTCAACTGTTATCCCAGACTCGGTACAGCAATTTGTGTTTTGTGTCTTGGATATTTTTCATCAAACCCCTCTCAAATTGTCTTTGCAAATATTAAACCAGTTGTACTGGTAATGCAGTGTTTTACTTAAACCTGACAAATGTAAAAATAAGAAACAAAATGGTGTAGAGATGATAGAAATGGCATAAAATGATGATATATAACAATAATGAAAGAAAATTATGATAAAATATGACTTAAAGATTTTCATAACATCATTTCACAGTACTGTACATATAGCCTACTCAACTTACGACCAGCCTGTCGGAACCAATCATGGTCATAAGTCGAGTGCTAGCTATATTTACATATTCTATATATGTCAGTATTTATATACTCTTTGCCAGGTTATAAAGCACTGTTATAAACCTTAATAAATTTAATGTTCACCTTCTCCCAAGCTTCCTCTACTGCAGTCACACAGGTTTGCTTTAGTTCCTTGAACATACCATACTGCCTTCCCCACAGGGCCCTCACACACATTTTTCTCTTTCCCTGTATATTTATCTTTATCTCACCCATTCATTATAATCCACCTCTATATTTCCCATCAATTTGGAAGAGACTAAGAAGTTTAAGTTTTGTTTTTTTGTTTTTGTATTTTTCTGAAACTGGAAACGGGGAGACAGTCAGACAGACTCCCGCATGCGCCCGAATGGGATCCACTTGGCACGCCCACCAGGGGGCGATGCTTTGCCCATCTGGGGCATTGCTCTGTTGTGACCAGAGCCACTCTAGCACCTGAGGCAGAGGCCATGGAGCCATCCTTAGCACCCGGGCCAACTTTGCTCCAATGGAGCCTTGGCTGCGGGAGGGGAAGAGAGAGACAGAGAGGAAGGAGAGGGGGGAGGGGTGGAGAAGCAGATGGGCACTTCTCCTGTGTGCCCTGGCTGGGAATTGAACCCGGGACTTCCACACACCAGGCCGATGCTCTACCACTGAGCCAACCGGCCAGGGCAGAAGTTTAAGTTTTATTAACTCTCATTTTTATGGAATGCGTCCAAGATGCCTTAGGCCTAATTTGAATTATTTCTCATAATTAAAATTATAATTGGCAAAATATTTGATCATAACAAATCTGTATTCAACAATGGCCACAAAATGCAATAACTTTACTTCTAAATTAAAAAAACAAACAAAAACCTAATGATGATTACTCATTACTCATTGGAGTGAATTCTGATAATAAATTGGGGGAAAGTTGTACACTTAAAACTAATATATCAATTACATTTTAAATTAAAAGAAAAAATTTTTTTCCAAGTCAAACAACTTGTGATTTTTTAACTAAAGTATTACTTTCTGCATAGTAGATGGCTTTTTTCTGTTTTATACCTCAAAGGAGAAATTTAAAAAGTACATTGTTTTGTTTCAAATACTACAACTAAAACATTTTTATTGTTCAAATCTTTATTTTTATAAAATAATTTATAAAAATTGTTAGTAAATATAATGCAATATGCATTCCATTTGCTGATAAAATATAATATTGTCTATACTTTTATAACATGTACATATATCTACTTGAAATAAGTTAAAAAAGAAAAATATGCCCACTATTATTGTTATATAATAATTTTACTCAGAATATGGATTCTAACATTTAAAAAAGCAAATGGTCAAATAAATTTATTTTATTTATATATTGTTTTAAAAAATGTACAAGCAGTTTGCAAATTCAAAGCAATAAAATTATTTTTAATAGATTAGATATCATACATCTGATAGTGTTTATAATGTTTCCAGTATAAAAGTTGAGCAATACCTTTTTTATTACAATTTGAGGAATGTTGGGCATATAACTTCAAATGTATATACTCTGTGGAATATAAGGAACAGTTTTGAGGAACTGATTATTAGAGAGAAAAGACCTGGACTGGTTTATTGATTATGAGAGAAAAAGGAGCTATAAGTTAACCATTTTTAAAAATAATTTTTAATTGAGTGCTACATAATTCTGAAGGTATAAATTTAGCATGCAGAAATGAGATAACATTTCTCCAAATATTGCAATTTTATTTGGGGCAAAACAACCCCACAATTGTATGTTTGTTTTGTTAAAAAAATATGGCAATATTCTATAAAGCTTATTTATCTAATATATAAGTAAAAAGGGTAAAATAATTTATAATATGCTAAAAAAAATAACTGTGGAATTGTGTTTAAGAACTTTTCTTAAAATCTGTCCTTCAATGTATTTTTAGGTTCTCTTTGTTGTTTTTTTTTTTTTTTTGGTTCTCTTTGTATGATAGTTATAAAAGTCTGTTTTTGTTGAAATCAATGTCTTATATAAAACTTGACCAATTATCAGCTGCCTATAATGAAATTTAAATGGTAACATATCAAAATTAATAAAGATAATGATTATTTAAAAGAAAAATATAACATATTATGGAGTTATCTCCATGTTTACTCATGAAAATCAATTCAAGTTTTCACTCATAACCATTTCTGAAAATGAAAAAATAAGTATTTAATTGAGTATTTAATTCTATATTATTGAACCTATGCTTTTTAAATCCTTAAGAATTAGTAAAAGAATCAGTGGTTTGGTGCTAAGGAAACTATCCAGACTTCTAGCACCAGAGAGAGAGAGGAAGACCCAATATAAAGTATATTTCATTGAGGGTTCACCTGGAATAATGCCCTCATTACCTAGGCTGTACAACCTCACCTAGTGTAAGATGACTTGCCTGGAGACTGAAATCTTCCAGTTGCTACTCCTGAATTCTCCTATAATACATCTTGTCAAGTGAATAAACAGTTTTAGGTTTGTTTTTTTTAGGTAATATAGATTTATTTAGTTGATCACCAGTATCTAGCAAGATAAGATGAATTATTTTGTAATTCCAGACTTCAAAATATCAGGCTGAACCCCTGTTTTGATAGAGGAGACTGATGATATTATCATGACATTAAATTTCTCTGTATATGTGGGAATTAGAACAGTTCCAGGCATATGATTGATTCTTGTTTGTTGAATTAGATTGAATATATATTTTAGAATTCTGAATTTGGAATATCTATTTTAAAGTGGTTATTTTGGAAAAAAGTGGGGGTGGAGGTATGAGGTTGGCTTTTCAATTAATGTAACCAAAAGTAACCTCACAGGATGATATAATCATAAAATTCTAACTGGGCTATACATGGTGGGTAAAAAGTTATCTTTGCCTTAAGTAAGCCCTGTTTATTGTTTTGTGCATTTAGGTTTAACACACCTTCGAAATGCCTTCTTTTCAGATCCTTGGAAGCCAGAACCACCATGAAGAGAGCATGTAATCTTTTTAACTATATTTAATACAATCATAAAGATTTCTCTGTCTCGCTTTCTCTAACATTCATGTAATCTTCTTTGTGTTCCCTTCTTAATTCCAGATCTATGAAAGAAACTATAAACCATCATTTTGAATAACATTTTTCTAACCCTGTTGAGATCTTGCTTCTGGGTATGTCTTCTGTTTGGCTCAAATAAACTCTAATAAACTTATAAAATTTTTCTATAAGTTTGGACTTTCTTACATCAACATTATTAATGTTTTAAAGTTAAATCTGCATTTAATAGTATTACAGTAAAGAAAATTTAAGCAATTAGCAGATTAAATAAAATTTTTTATGACACAGTGTTGATTTACTTAAAAATGCTATCATCTCTTAAATTTCTAATTACATATTTCAGAGTGTAAATTTATATTCCATTTAAGGAATTTAAGGAATGCAATGAGCAACAAGGCTTTGAGGTTTACACATTTAAATGGGTCAAATTATGCCTGACCTGTGGTGGCGCAGTGGATAAAGCGTCAACCTGGAAATGTTGAGGTTGCCGGTTCAAAACCCTGGGCTTTCCTGGTCAAGGCACATATGGGAGTTGATGCTTCTTGCTCCTCCCCCTTCTCTCTCTCTCTCTCCCTCCTCTCTATAATGAATAAATAATAAAAAAAATCTTTAAAAAAATAAATGGGTCAAATTACTAGATATAAAATAAGTCCACAGGTAATATTATGAACAAATTGAGAAGACAGATATAAACATTGCAGTTACTGTTATCCTTGTCATCTAGGCACTAAGCATGTATATATGCTTCTCCACTCCTCTTCCACCCCCTTAATTAGGAACACAAACAGCATGCAGGGATTCTTCTAAGGTCAGTATGTGAGAGAAGTAAAGTGTATAAAAGAATCATATTAGATTTATCTTGTAAAAAGTAGAAAGATATATTCTACCGCTGCTAAGACTTTCAAATTGTCTTAAGAAATTTTCCTTTGGCAGGAAAAATTGCTTTTACTTGGCAAAATACTTTTTTGGTGAAAATAACTCAAATGTAAAAAAAATGATGACAAGAAAATTGCTTAGAAAAATTACAAAAGAATAGCACAAACATGAAAAACTAAAAAAAAATTTTAAATAGCAAAAAAATATTATAATAATAAAACAAAACAAAACAAATCCCTATAAATTAATAGAGGTGAGAACTCAGCCAAGTTTTGTCTCTCTTGACATATATAGAAATTAACTTAGCTTGACATGGTGGTGGCGCAGTGGATAGAGCATTAGAATGGGACCCAAAGGACCCAGGTTCAAAACCCCAATGTCACCAGCTTGAGCACGGGCTCATCTGGTTTGAGCACAGCTCACCCGCTTGAGCCCAAGATTCCTGACTTGAGCAAGGGGTTACTCGCTCTGCTGTAGCCCCCCCTTCCCCGGGGTCAAGGCACATATGAGAAAGCAATCAATGAACAGCTAAGGTGCCGTAATGAGGAATTGATACTTCTCTTTCCTTCTTGTCTGTCTGTCCCTATCTGGCTCTCTCTCTCTCTCTCTCTCTCTCTCTCTCTCTCTCACACACACACACACACACACACACACACATACACACACAAAAGTATTAATTTTTGACTCAAGTTTATTGAATTTGAGGCAATATAGATAATAAACCTTGTAATGGCTTTCACTTGCCACATTTCTGTATTATTTTTAGAATCAAATGAGGTAAAAGAAGTTAATATTCTTTGTGAAATATGACATCTTTTTTGAGAAATTATTTTTATTAAGATACTTAAGCATTTAAATTTTAAATTAAAATGCACAATTGTTCAGTGGTCATTATGTCTAAATTGCTTTTAATACATATATAATATTCAAAATGATACTATTTTATAATGTTACTTTTCCAAAGGATTAATTAAAGAAACCATCCAATGGAAAATATTAAAAATTTAAAATACTAAAAGTTTAAATTTTATATTTAATAAAAATTATTGCTTTTTTTCAAAAGATAAAATAAGATACAAAAGAAAAAAATAAAGATAAGTTCAACATTAAATTACTAACCTCATATGGTTTTTTGTTCCTAGTTTACCATCTATTCTTCTAGGTATTTTTTGTTTGTTTGTTTGTTTGTTACTTCCTTTTTTTAAAATTAAAATTGAGCCTGACCTGTGGTGGCGCAGTGGATAAAGCGTCGACCTGGAAATGCTGAGGTCGCCAGTTCGAAACCCTGGGCTTGCCTGGTCAAGGCACATATGGGAGTTGATGCTTCCAGCTCCTCCCCCTGCACCCCCCCCCCCCGTCTCTCTCTCCTTCCTCTGTCTCTCTCCCTCTCTAAAAATGAATAAATAAAAAAAAATTTTTTAAATTAAAATTGAGATGTCTTCTGTCCAGATACAAGATTCTACAGATGCCAAACCCCAAATGTGTACACTTTTCTTCAGC